>NC_091617.1:127587021-128216307 GCF_027580195.1 Bos mutus
TTGGATGAAGACACACCTCCCATTCACTCATAGATTGGGAATGCATTAGTCTACACATTTAGGAGGAGGCTTAGGAACCCCAAGGATGGTCTGAATCTTCCCCTTGGGGCCTTTACCTCTCCCACCTCTGGAACCTGCTGGCATAGACTAGGTAGGCAGCAGAGACTCCTCACCAGAGTGCAGTGGAAAGGTAAGACTAGCCCTCTGCCAGTCACAGCAGATCAGGAGATTAACTAAAGCCACACAAACCAACAGGTGGGTCCGAAGACCTGCATGGCACTGGACACATCTCAGGTCCTGATTTATTGTTTCTACTGTGTTCACTGAGCATGCATTTAAATGTCTCTCCAAACAGAATGATCCATTTCTGCTCCTAGAAGCACTGAGACTCTCCTTTACCACCACCCTTCTTCTTGAGGGTGAGGGTGGGGTTACGTGCTAACCCAGAAAGTCTTTAGGGAAAGGAAAGGGTGGAAAGAACAGATAGGGGACTGTCAGGACCCCCAGCCAGCCCCCTGAGGCCATTCACTGGGAGCAGCACTGCTATCTGGGGCAATTCTTATCAGCCCATGTGCCCAGCTGTGTGCAAAGAGTCATGCGCTAAAAGCATACCATGTACAAGAAACATAAATTATAGTTAATCCTCACAACAAACTTAAAAGATAAATATTCTTCCTATTTCATAGTTGATAAAATTGAGCCTCAGGGATGTTGAATGAGTCATACAGCTAAATAAAGGCTGAGGAGACAGTTCTCATAGACAGAGCAATTGTTTGTCCTGGGGCTGTATGAACTTTGAGAAAGAGGACAACACTCTGGGTGGGGACCACAGTCCTGGATGGCTTCCTGTAGGAAGTGGCATGGCAGCTGGTCTTTGAGAAGCAGGCTGAGAGGTGGGATGAGAGAATGTGAACTTAGGGGAACAGTGTGATAAAGCAAAAGAGCAAGAAGGATCAGGGCAGGGAAATGGCCCACGGCTGGGGACAGAGGCTGAATGACATCAGAATGGATAACGGATGGATGGGCCAGTTTTGATCTTCTCACATGAGCCCTGAGATATATAGCCAATTTCACGCAAACAAGAAAGTTTTAGGAAATCTGCTTGTTCCTAGACACCTAAGCTATTCCTTCTGAGGAGGGAAGTCCAATATTCAGGAGATCTGCTTGAAATGTTTTGCTACAGTCCTAGAACACAACCGAAGAAAATCATAACAGTTAACATTTATTAAGCATTTTAAATTAAACAAAACAAAACAAAACACTACAGTAACAAGTTTCCCGCGTCCCATCTACTCTCCACTATAACCTTGGCAATCGATGTTACTTTCATTAAACACATTGCACAGAGGAGGAAACCAAGGCCCAGGGGGTTAAGTACCTTATTTTCTCCAGTTTACACCATTGAATAGTGAGCCAACTGTAGGCACAGGCAGAGACTATGCGCCACCTCCTCACAACTCAAAGTGTGGGCCGCACAGCAGGCACAGGGGCCTCACCTGGGAGTAGTAATACTTGGATTTGAAGATCTTTTCCTCAGTGAATATGAAAGTACTTAGACAAACAAAAAGCTTTATCCTAGGAAAAGTATTAGGAATGCTGCTCAGTCATGGAAATTGGATTTAAGCAAAACTCTAAGGCAAACCATTTTTTTTGTAAAGGTCCAAGGAGTAAATGTTCTAGACTTTGCAGGCCATATGGTCTCTGTTATGACTACTCAACTCTGCCACAGTGGCATTAAAGCAGTCATAAACAGCACATGAATGAACAAGAGTGGCTGAGTTGCAATAAAACTTTATTTACAAAAACAGGTGGTGAGCTGAATTTGGCCCTCAGGCTATAGCTTGTCCTTCCTATTCTAGAGCACCAAATATTACCCTCTGAAAGAGGGAATGTGGAAGGGAGAGGAAGGTAAGAAAGGATGCTTCAAGCTAATGGACTTTCTACTAGCCACCTGGATGCAGAACATTTTGATGAGGGACAAAAAATCTTTGGATTCTGGGTATCTGGGATGAATATCACAGCTACTAAAAGGGTGAAGAAGAGTTTCAGACTATTTATGGCAGGGAGACTTTTTGCCCTTTCATATCCAACTCTTTGTTAGATGAGCTCTATAAGAGGGAAATGTCAACTAACATCTGCCAGTTCTTTTTATTCATTTATCTTTACTGAATGACTACCATATACCATGTAGTATAAATAAACATGGACTTCCCTGTGACTCAGTGGTAAAGAATCTGCCTGCAATGCAGGAGACCTGGGTTTGATTCCTGAGTTGGGGATATTCCCTGGAAGAAGGCATGGCAATCCACTCCAATACTCTTGCCTGGAGATTTCCATAGACAGATGAGGCTGGCAGGCTACAGCCCATAGGGTCGCACAGAGTCAGACATTAGTGAAGTGACTAAACAGCAGTAGCAATATAAATAAACACAGGATAAATTATGCAGTGTTCCTTTTCTCAGAGAGCTCATAATCCAGTGGGGAGGAAGATGTAAACAGGCAGCCTACCTATATGCATGCTAGCACAGAGATACCATGGGGCATGGTGTGAGCTTGGAGGAGGGCACCTTACGCATACCAGGAGAAGGGGATCAGAGCAACTGTCTGGAAGAAGATAAGCCTCTATTGGTGCTTGAAGTCTTGGAGAATGTAGAATCAACAAAGTGAGAGGGGCAGAGTGAACAACGTTCAAAGGTTAGGGGCAGGAAGCTAAAGCAATTTGACTGCCAAACCAAAGAATTAGTCTGAAAAGCAAATGGTAAGTAATGGGTGAGGGAGAATCTGGGGCCAGATTATCAAAGACCTTTGCAACCTCTAAAGGAGGTGGGCTTAATCCTTAGGGCAATGGGTTTCACTGAAGCCTTTTAAATCAGAAAGAAATAATGCATGGATTTTTAAGAATCTAAAGAAATTTTACTAAGGATTCACTATGGAAAATGGATAGACTAGAGATGTGGAGGGTGGGGTGCAATACAAAGGACAGGCCAATCAGGAAGCTCTGGCAGTGACAGTGGTCAGTGAGAGGAGGTAGAATTATAGAAGGAGAGCTGATGGAGCTTGGGGGATGCTGAAATGTCAGTGGTGAGAGAGAGTAAAGACACTCAAGCTTCCAGCTGAGTGATAGGGTGAGTGAGTGTGCCATTTATAGTAACATTCAGGTTTAGTGGAGACAAAGTGAGGTTAGTCTTTGACTCTAAGTGCCTGTGGAATAGACTAGTGAAGATGTTTAGTAGGTAGGTATATGGACTGGAAACTATGGAGAGATCTGGGCAGAAGGTAGGAATTTGGAACATCATCCTGTAGGAAATGTGATCAAAGGGATGGCAGGGAGGAGACCACACACGGGGAGTGCATACAGTAAGAACAGAGGGCTTAGGAAGACTCTAAGGGGAGCGATGGTCAGAGTAGGGAGACTACAAGGGAGAAGGGAAAGGGCACCCATGATGAGGGAAGGAGGACCAAGAGAGACTAGCATAATTCTCAAGAATGGCACTTGGATTATCTTCTGTAATATTTCCAACAGCTGTCTGGCTAGAGCTGATTATTCTTATTTTACAGATAAGAGAACCGGGAATCAAAAAAGGACAGTAACTTGACTAGGTTTGTAGTGCCAGTAATGTCTGGAGGTGGGATTGAAACGGTCTGTGTATTTCTGTCCCACAAGCTACATCACAACTTTCAATAATAAAATGAATGATATTTGTTTGTAAATATGCACTTGGCTCTAGACATTGTTATAAACACGATATATTCACTCATTCAACTCTCACAGTAATCCAATGATATACTGTACCAATAATCCAGCACCACAATTTTCCTTATCTTTCAAATGAGAAAACCCTGGCACAAAGTTGTTTAAGACCACACAGCTAAAAAAAGGCAGATCTTGGATTTGAACATAGGAAGTCTGACTTTCAAATCTGTGTACCTAACCACTACACTATAGAACTTGAATTAATCCAAAACCTTTCATTCAGCAAAGGCTAATGGGGTGGCTTAGATGGTAAAGAATCTGCTTGCAATGTGGGAGACCTGGGTTTGATCCCTGGGTTGGGAAGATCCCCTGGAGAAGAGCATGGAAACCCACTCCAGTATTCTTGCCTAGAGAATCCCCATGGAGAGGAACCTGGTGGGCTACAGTCCATGGAGTTGCAAAGAATCAGACACGATTGAGTGACAAAGCACAACGGAGTGAGAATTACATTCAAGGCAGCATGTCCAAATTAGCAATTCAAAAATGTGCTAAAATGTTAAAATTCCTACTTAAATAGATCTTACAATCCTGTATCTCCTAGAATTGATTCTCAATCATATTTAGAGAAGATAAACAATGAAGAGACAATAGAGTTGAGTGACAGAATGTGGACAAAACTTGAACTTGGGACTGTTGAGAGAAATTCAGGCTTTTATTGAATACCTCAGTGTGCAGTATTTTTCTAGACTTCAGAGGAGCTATCCTGGGTAAACTAGTTTAAGAGCACCATCACTTAAGGATATTTCAGACTTGCCTTGACCTGAATTTTTCTCTCCTTGTGTTTTCCAGTGGATGTGATGGATTGTGATAGTTAACTCACTGTTCATGAGACAACCTGCATTTTTTAAAAAGTGGTGGCTCAGAGGTTAAAGTGTCTGTCTGCAATGCGGGAGACCTGGGTTCGATCCCTGGGTCAGGAAGATCCCCTGGAGAAGGAAATGGCAAACCATTCCAGTATTCTTGCCTGGAGAATCCCATGGATGGAGGAGCCTGGTGGGCTACAGTCCACGGGGTCGCAAAGAATTGGACACAACTGAGCGACTTCACTTTCACTTTCAAACCTTTTTTAATATCCTTTTTATGATGGGAATAGATGTAGATGTTTAGAATTTAGAAAGATGGGATTTATGGAATCATGGAGCCCATCCAGGGCTGAAGGGGATTGGGAGGCTATTAACAACTCTGGAGCCAGGAAGAGGAAGAGTGTCTACTTCAGGTGGGAAGGACTCTTGGGTGATATCACCAGGGACAGTGAGGGTCTCTCCCAAAAGAAGCCAAGATCCTTGTTTTTTGTTAATAATGGTCTCCTCTATCTCTGGATAATAGTTCTTTTCTCCAGTGCTCACCATGGGATTCCATTGTTATGGAGATGAGAAAGGTCTGAATTAGGAAGGATCTAAAATATATATTTCATTGTAGAGAAACAGTATTTGACTTATAAAAAATTAGAAAATGATCCCTCTATTAAAAGCCAAGTTTCAGCTATCTCTTTGCCTTTAGGAACTGCCAGGCTGTCCTGGTAATGAAGTCTTTGAGAACCCATAAGGCTTTTTGTTCTCAGATAAATAGGACAGACCCTGGGGAGACCACAATATCCTAAGGGTGGTTTGGGAGGAGTTCCATCTACAAATGACCAAAGGTGGTTTCTGAAATAGTTGTATTTACTACTTGAGATATAATTTAAGGACTGAACTATTTATTCAGGGTATTATAGCTAAGTCTAAAGTACCCATGGGTTTGATCTCTTTCTTTGTACTTATGCTTGCTATGTATTGGACCACACAATATTACTGTGTACAACCTTCTCAGCAAATACATTTGCCTCATATCAGTGCTGTCAGGATGTATTGTTCCATACATCAGAAATCAATGTCAAAACGTCCCCTGCCCCTGATCACTGAGGCCTAATATTTCATCAGTGCCCTGTCCGTCCATCCATCTATCTCATTGATCCAGAAAACACTGGATGAGCATTTAATTTATTGAGCTTTACTATGGGGGCAAGGAGATGACTCAGACACATCCTCCGAGCTGCTCAGAGACTATTAAAGAAGATAGAAAAGCAATAATTTCACTCTAGTGCAATAGATTCTATAATAGCTGTGTATCAAAAACAAACCTAGACAGCATATTAAAAGTAGTGATATTACTTTGCCAACAAAGGTCCGTCTAGTTAAAGCTATGGTTTTTCCAGTAGTCAAGTATGGATGTGAGAGTTGGACTATAAAGAAAGCTGAGCACCAAAGAATTGATTCTTTTGAACTGTAGTGTTGGAGAAGACTCTTGAGAGTCCCTTGGACTGCAAGGAGATCCAACCAGTCCATCCTAAAGGAGATCAGCCCTCGGTGTTCATTGGAAGGACTGCTGCTGAAGGAAGTTCCAATACTTTGGCCACCTGATGTGAAGAGCCAACACATTAAAAAAGACCCTGATGCTGGGAAAGATTGAGGGCAGGAGGAGAAAGGGACGACAGAGAACAAGATGGTTGAATGGCATAACCAACTCAATGGAAAAGAGTTTGGGCAGGCTCCAAGAGATGGTGAAGAGAAGCCTGACATGCTGTAATCCATGGGGCTGCAAAGAGTTGGATACAACTGAGCAACTGAACAACAACAACATCAAAAACAAAAAAATAGGTTGAGCTCCCATCTTACATCCTATTTAGAGTGACAAGCATGGGAGAGGGAACAAGTGTGAGAGAACTCGTCAGCAGAAGTTTCTATGTACACATAGTGCAAAAAAGAAATTCTTCCTTATTAGAGCTTTACCTCTTACAGAGCAAGATCTTAAACTGGGAATAGAACTGCCATACAACCCAGTAATCCCACTGCTGGGCATACACACCAAGGAAACCAGAATTGAAAGAGACACATGCACCCCAATGTTCATTGCAGTACTGTTTATAATAGCCAGGACACGGAAGCAACCTAGATGTCCATCAGCAGATGAATGGATAAGAAAGCTGTGGTACATATACACAATGGAGTATTACTCAGCCATTAAAAAGAATACATTTGAATCAGTTCTAATGAGGTGGATGAAACTGGAGCCTATTATACAGAGTGAAGTCAGCCAGAAAGAAAAATACCAATACAGTATACTAATGCATATATATGGAATTTAGAAAGATGGTAACAATAACCCTGTATACGAGACAGCAAAAGAGACACTAATGTATAGAACAGTCTTTTGGACTCTGTGGGAGAGGAAGAGGGTGGGCTGACTTGGGAGAATGGCATTGAAACATGTATAATATCATATATGAAATGAGTCGCCAGTCCAGGTTCGATGCACAATACTGGATGCTTGGGGCTGGTGCACTGGGATGACCCAGAGGGATGGCACAGGGAAGGAGGAGGGAGGAGGGTTCAGGATGGGGAACATGTGTATACCTGTGGTGGATTCATGTTGATATATGGCAAAACCAATACAATATTGTAAAGTTAAAAAATAAAATTAAATTTAAAAAAAAGATCTTAGTTTGCTTTTGTAAGAGAAGATATTGATAAAGACTAAGCTGGAAAGCTGGGTCTAGATGAGCTCTGGAGGAATTTCTGGAGAAGGCAAAAGTAGCTACAGTATTTTAAGGCTTTCAGAGCGAGCATGGCACTTTCCCCACTTCCTCCTTCGCTTCCTTGTTTACTTACGTCCTTAAACACCTGGACAATTTTTAGTTCTCTTGAATAACCACATAATTAGCATCAGTATGTGTTTTGTGTTATCAAAGGAAAACAACTTAGGATGCTAGGGGAAAAGGCTGTGGAATGGGAACCCGCAGAGCCTCCTTCTCCCATGGAGACACTGACCCAGCAACAATACATGAATGAATCCCCTTTGTGAGAAAACCAGAACTCAGTCAAAAGGATACAGTATCCCAAGTGAGTGCAAAACCAGCTGTTAAGACTATAAAATGTTTTATGTATGACCCATGGTAACAACAAAGAAAAATACCTATAGATGATACACAAAAGAAAATGAGAAAGGAATCAAAGCATGTCTGCAGAAAAAATCAGCAGAATACAAAGGAAGATAGCAAGAGAGGAAAGGGGGAACAAAATTGCTATAAGACAGAAAACAATGAACAAAATGGCAAAGTAAGGACTTCCCTATCAGTAACTACTTAAATATAGTTTAAACTTCTAATCAAAAGACATACACTGGTTGAATGAATTAAACAAAACAAGATCCAATTACATGCTGTCTACAAGAGATTTACTATAGGATTAAGAACCCATATAATAAAAATGTGGGCTTCCCTGGTGGCTCAGAATCTACCTGCAATGTGAGAGACCCAGGTTCAGTCCCTGGATTGGGAAGATACTGTGGAGAAGGGAATGGCTACCCACTCCAGTATTCTAGCCTGGAGAATTCCATGGACAGAGGAGCCTGGTGGGCTACAGTTCATGGGGTCACAAAGAGTCAGACACGACTGAGTGACTAACACTTTCACTTTTCATAATGAAAATAAAAGGAGGTAAAAGACATTTGACAGCAGGGATGGCCATACTTATATCAGACAAAACAGACTTTAAGTCAAAACTGTCACAAGAGATAAGAAGGATACTATATAAAGATAAAAGGACAATTCATCAAGAAGATATAACAATTATAAATATATATGAACCCAACTCAGAGCACCCAAGTATATGAAATAAACCATGACAGAATTGAAGGAAGAAGTAGATAGTAATCAATAATAGTAGGAGACTTCAATACCCCACTTTTGATAATGGATGGAACATCCAGACAGAAGATCAATAAAAAAACAAAAGACTTGAACAACACTACAGACCAGGTAGACTTAACAGACATATAAAGGATATTTCCCCCAATAGAAGCAAAATACATATTCTTCTCAAGTGCACATTGGACATTCTCCAGGATATACCATTGTTTTAGATCACAAAAAGTCTAATAAATTTAATAAGATTGAAATATTTTCTGACAATAGAATAAAACTAGAAATCAAAAGCAGAAAAATTAAAAATTCACAAATATGTGGAAATTAAACAACACACATTTGAACAACCAATGGGTCAGAAAAAAATCAAAAGGGAAATTAGAAAATATCCTGAGACAAATGAAAATAAAAATGCAACATATGAAAACTAAGGAGATGTAGCAGAAGCAGAATTAATAGAGAAGCAACAGGGTTCCAGAAAAACATCTATTTCTGCTTTATTGACTATGCCAAAGCCTTTGACTGTGTGGATCACAATAAACTGTGGAAAATTCTGAAAGAGATAAGAATAACAGACCACCTGACCTGCCTCTTGAGAAACCTATATGCAGGTCAGGAAGCAACAGTTAGAACTGGACATGGAACAACAGACTGGTTCCAAATAGGAAAAGGAGTACGTCAAGGCTCTATACTGTCACCCTGCTTATTTAACTTATATGCAAAGTACATAATGAGAAACGCTGGGTTGGAAGAAGCACAAGCTGGAATCAAGATTACAGGAAGAAATATCAATAACCTCAGATATGCAGAGGACACCACCCTTATGGCAGAAAGTGAAGAGGAACTAAAAAGCCTCTTGATGAAATGAAAGAGGAGAGAGAAAAGGTTGGCTTAAAGCTCAACATTCAGAAAACGAAGATCATGGCATCTGGTCCCATCATTTCATGGGAAATAGACGGGGAAAAAGTAGAAACAGTGTCAGACTTTATTTTTTTGGGCTCCAAAATCACTGCAGAGTGACCACAGCCATGAAATTAAAAGACGCTTACTCCTTGGAAGGAAAGTTATGACCAACCTAGATAGCATAGTAAAAAGCAGAGACATTACTTTGTCAACAAAGGTCCGTCTAGTCAAGGCTATGGTTTTTCCAGTGGTCATGTATGGATGTGAGAGTTGGACTGTGAAGAAGGCTGAGTGCCAAAGAATTGATGCTTTTGAACTGTGGTGTTGGAGAAGACTCTTAAGAATCTCTTGGACTGCAAGGAGGTCCAACCAGTCCATTCTAAAGGAGATCAGCCCTGGATGTTCTTTGAAAGGAATGATGCCAAAGCTGAAACTCCAGTACTTTGGCCACCTCATGTGAAGAGTTGACTCATTGGAAAAGACTCTGATGCTGGGAGGGATTGGGGCAGGAGGAGAAGGGGACGACAGAGGATGAGATGGCTGGATGGCATCACCGACTCAATGGACATGAGTTTGAGTGAACTCCAGGAGTTGGTGATGGACAGGGAGGCCTGGTGTGCTGCGATTCATGGGGTCGCAAAGAGTCAGACATGACTGAGCGATTGAACTGAACTGAAGTGATAAACACCTGTGTTAAAAAATAAGAAAATCTCAACTAAACAACATAAATTTACACTTCAAGAAGCTATAAAAAGGAGAATAAGCCCAAAGTTAGGAGAAATAAAGACATGATAGAGATTAGTATAGAAATAAATGAAATAGAAAATAGAAAGGCAATAGGAAAAAATCAATAAAACTGAGAGTTGGATTTCTAAAAATATCAACAAAATTGATAAATCTTTAGCTAGACTAACTAAGAAGAAAAGACTCAAATAAATAAAATTGGAAAGTGGAGACTTTTCAACTGATGCCACAGAAAGAAAAAACTTACAAAAGACTGCTATGAGCAATTATACAACAAAAGATGGATAGCATATTAAAAATGGACAGATTCATAGAAACATACAATTTACCAAGACTACATTATGAAGAACCTGAAAATATGAACATACCTATGAGTAGTAAGGAGATTGAGCCAGTAATCAAAACCTCCAACAAAGAAAAGCCCAGGATGTCTTCCCTTGAGAATTCTCCCAAATTTACGCCAATCATTCTCAAATTTTTCCAAAAAATTGATAAAGAGGGAACACTAACATTTTGAGGCCAGCATTATCTTGACACTAAAGCCAGAAAAAGACACTACAAGAAAACTACAGGCTGGTATCTCTGATGAATACAGATGCAAAAATCGTCAACAATATACTAGCAAATTGAGTTCAAAAATATATTAAAAGGATCAAACACCAAGACCAAGAGGGATTTATCCCTGGGATGCAGGGATGCTTCAATATATGAAAAAATCAGTTGAGGTGATGCACCACTTGAACAGAATGAAGAATAAAAATATCACATGATCATCTCCATTGATGTAGGGAATTTTTTTTTAATTCAACACTTCTTCATGATAAAACACAGAACTAGGAATAGAAGGAAATTGCCTCAACATAATAAAGATATGAAAAGACCACAACTGACATTATAATCAAAGGCCAATAAAACACAAAAACAATCTGAAAGCTTCTTTAAGATCAGGAACAAGAAAAGGATATCCACTCTCATCATTTCTATTCAACAGTCTTGGAAGTTCTACCCAGGGCAAATAAGCAAGAAAAACAAAGAGATGGATATAAATCAGATAAAAAGAAATAAAACTGTCCCTATTTGCAGACAACATGGTTTTATTTGTAGAAAAGCCTAATTATTCCACGAAAAAAACTGTCAGAATAAACAAATTCAGTAAAGTTGCAGGTTACAAAACCAACATATAAAAATCATACATGTTTCTGTACACTAACAACAAACTATCTGTAAAGGAAATTAGGAAAACAATTCCATTTACAATAGCACCAAAATAATAAAATGCTTAGGAATTAACTGAGGAGGTGAAAGACTAGTACATGAAATCTGTAAACACTGAGGAGAGAAATTAAAGAAGATACAAACGAATGAGATGTCCTATGTTCATGAACTGGAAGACTTAACATTAAAATGCCCACACTATCCAAAGCAATCTATAGATTCAATGCAATCTCTATTAAAATTTCAATGTTACTTTTTGCAGCAATGGAAAAAAATCCAAAAATGTATATGGAACCACAAAAATACCCCAAATAGCCAAAATAATCTTGAGAAAGAAGAAAAAATCTAGAGGCTTCAAATTTTCTGACTTCAAAACATTATAAAGCTACAGCAATCAAAATAGAATTGTACTGACAATTTACATATATATTTACATACACACACAGCAGTGAACCAAAATAGAGAGCCCAGAACTAATCTATGCACATATAATCAAAAAATCTTTGACAAGGGTGCCAAGAATACACAATAGGGAAAGAATAGTCCCTTGAGCAAATGGTGCTGGGAAAACTGAATATCTACATGCACAAAAATAAAATTGAACCTTTATCTTACACTATAAATAAGAATCAACTCAAAATGGATTGAACTTAAGCATAGATCTGAAACTTTTAAAATTCCTAGAAAAAAATGTAGGGCAATAGCTTTACAAGACTGGTCTTCACAGTGATTTCTCAGATACAACACCAAAAACATAGACAACAAAAGAAACATCAGACAAGTGAGACTACCTCAAACTGAAAACATGTCTAGAAAAGGAGACAGTTGGCAGAGTGAAAAGGTAACCTATGGAATGGGAGTAAGTATCTGCAAATAATATATCTGCTAAGGGGTTAATATCCAAAAAATATAAGGAACTCCAACAACTCAACAGCAAAAATTAAAATAACTTGCAAAGGATATTTCTGCAAAGAATATAAATTGCCAATAAGTATATGAAAAGATGCTCAACATCATTAATCATAAGGGAAATGCAAATCAAAATCATGACAATTATCACTTTATACCTGTTAGGATAGCCACTATCAGAAAAACCAAAACAATCAATCAATCAACCAACAAAATAGTAAGTGTCAGCAAGGATGTAGAGAAATGGGAACACTTGTGCACTGTTAATGAGAATGTAAAATGGTTCAGCTGTTATGGAAAATAGTGTGGAGGCTCCTCAAAACATTAAAAACAGAACTACTATGTGATTTAGCCATTCCACTTCTGGATATTTATTCAAAGAATCGAAATCAGGATCTCCAAGAGTATTTGCCCTCTTACGTTCACTGCTGCACTGTTCACAATGGCTAAGAGGTGGAAGCAACCTACTATCCTCCTTTTCCACTCCCTCCTTAATCTTGCCAACCTCTAAGCTCTTTTCCATTTAAATAACTTTGCAACTCAAAAATATTATGAAATAGGACTTCCCTGGTGGTCCACTGGTTAAGACTCTGAGCTCCCATTGCAGGGGGCCCAGGTGTGACCCCTGGTCAGGGAACTAGATCCCACATGTCACAGCCAAGAATTCACATGCCACAACTAAAGATCCTGCGTGCTTCAACCAAGACCCATCGCGGCCAAAATAAATAAATATTCAGCAAAAATGTTACAAAATGGAATCATGCAGTGTAGCCTCTTGGGATGGGCTTTTCCACTTAGCATCATGCTCTGGAGACTCAGGTACATATCAACAGTTCAATCCCAATGTGCTTTCAAATGATTTTTCATACCTAGGGGAACTTCTTCATGAGCTTGTGTCAATGTCAGTTAGTGGAATCCCTTGCGATGTTAAAGAAGGAAACATGTGCTCTAGAGTCTTTCCTTTTTTAAAACACCTTCTGGAGGTTTTGACACTTTGTAGTATTGGTCACAGATGTTTTGAAAAGTTTCCAATATGATTTCTGTGCGTGTGAACTTGAAAAGGGAATAAAAATGTCAGTGGCCATATTCATCTTGCATAAAATATTTGAACTTTACGCTGCACTAAAACAATAAATTCTCTCTGTAATAAGACATGGGCAATTAAACAAGCAAGAGAAACAATTCATGTAGCTTGAGTTGAACAGAAGCAGTGCAACTGAAGTAATGTAATCACACCCTAGGAACTCAAGGAGGGGGGTGTATGCCC
Organism: Bos mutus; assembly: GCF_027580195.1. NCBI lineage: Eukaryota > Metazoa > Chordata > Mammalia > Artiodactyla > Bovidae > Bos > Bos mutus. The sequence continues at coordinate 127,600,495 of NC_091617.1, forward strand.
AGGAGAGGTGACTGGTTTATGCTTCTTTATATAATGTATAAGGGAAGTGTAATTTAATTTGCAAACAGCAATCTTTAGAAATCAATTAAGAATTTATTCCAAAGAGGGCAAACACTAGTCAAAGATTTACAGACTCCTCTATAAGAGGAGGGTAGTTTAGCATTTAGAGCCAAGTCTTGCCTTATACATCTCCACAGGACTGACTCTGTCAGGGAAGGATATGGTGAGGCCACAAGGAGAGGTGTCCTTTGCAAGTAGCCCCTTGCTTGGGCTTCTTGGTGGAAGAACAAACTCTGTTATTTCTCATTATACGTTAGAGGTGCTTTTTCAGTCATCTCTAGCCAGTATTTTCCTTTTTGTCCTTCTCAGAACATAGAACACAGGCAGGCAGTCTAATAGGAATTAGCAAACAAAGGTTTCGTGGTCATGTGAGTTTGGGGAATTCAGGTTTAATCAAATTTAAGCAGGCATCTTTATCACAGGACCACTCAGATTCTTTGATAAGAGGCTGTGCATGAGAGATCTATAGATTACTGTAAGATTATACAGTTACAATGACTGATTATACCATTATAATCAGGATTTTTTGTTTTGTTTTGTTTTAGCCTATCGGACCAGGAGACCTCATTTTCTTATGAATCTTGACCCAGACAAAAGCACTCTGAGACCCACTCTGAGGAAAGCTGACTTCCTTGATTCTTGCCTGGGGGCTTCCCACTATGTTTCCTGATGTATCTCCACCCCCTACATAGTAAGTGCTCACTGAATGTGGGTTGATGACTAAAAATAGTAACTATTATTGCTTGAGGTCTAGGAATGGTGAATATTTTCAGGTATTATCTCATTTAACCCTCAAAACAATACAGAGAACTAGGCTTCGTCGTTACTTCCTTCCATAGATGAGAACACTGACAGTTACCATGGTTTAATAATTTTCCCAAGTTCACCCAGATAGGAAGGGGCAGGTTGATGCTTGAATTCAGATTTATACAATTTTTCAAGCCGAGACTGGTAACTGGTTCTCTATGCTTCTTCTAGGAAGGAAAAGATACGTAGATAAATCAATCCAGAGCCCATGCAGGAATCACTCACAGTAAGGGAGCCAGCCCAGGGGGCCCCAGCTAATCACCCCACTGCTCTGAGCTAATGGATCCTTGGACATGACTTTACAGAATGCTCAGGGATAACGTACACTTCCAGAACCTTCCTGGCTGCAGAGGCTGGCGGGTCTTTTTCAAAGAATCCACGCTGAACATGGTGGCATTTGGAATAAAACAGCCATAGCAACAGGTGTGACGAGGTAGGGGGATGGGGGCGGGGAATGAAAGCCTTGGAAGCAATCACTAAAGCTTCCGATCAGGAATTGGTGGTGGTTTAGTTGCTAAGTCATGTCCTACTCTTGAGACCCCATGGACTGTAGCCTGCCAGGCTCCTCTGTCCATGGAATTCTCCAGGCAAGAATACTGGAATGGGTTGTCATTTCCTTCTCCATAGAATCTTCCCGACTCAGCAATCAAACCTGGGTCTCCTGCATTGCAGGCAGACTCTTTACCAACTGAACTATTAGGGAAGCCCTTCGGGAGTTAGGAACATTTATTTTAGCACAGTAGAAGGAGGTCCAGGAGAGAGGGCATCTCAACCTCTCAGTGTTCCCAGTGAGTCTACATGATGGTTCTACCTGCGCTGTGGTAGACAGGAAATAACACACCTGCCCAGGAAAGAGGATGTCAATAAGGTAAAATGCCCAGTGCAGAGAGACCTTCTGAGGACTCCTCTTTGCAAAGAGGAAGTTTCTCAGAAAGTGATGAGTTAGTGCCCCAACACTCAAGGGTCTCTTGAGTTTTGTCCAAAGACTGGCAAAAGACTCCAGAGGCCAGCTCTGATACTGGGAGCTCACCTTTGCTTCTTCCTATTGATGATTTCTCCATGCATCTAGTGTCAGATCCATATAGAAGTCACCTCTGACCCAGAGTGAATAGGACATTTCTTGGTCAACATGACTACAACTCAGCAGAGGACAGTGGTTAAGAAGAAAGATTTTCAAGTCAGATTGCCTGGGCTTGATTCTTAACCCTTCCACTTTCTAAGTGGGTCTGCTTTGGGCAAGTTATTTTATTTCTCTGGGCCTTAGTGTTCCAATCTACATCATTGGGATAAAAATGACAGCATCTCTTAAGATTATGGCAAGGAGTAAAAGATACAAGAGATGTAAGATATTTGCATGTGGAGGCTCATCTTCTGCATGACTATAAGTCTTGCTGGCCCTCTGGTTTTCAAATCAGCCTTGGTGTGTTTAGGGTAGAGAGGCAGTTTCTTGGTGTTGGATCAGCTCCAGAGCACTGAGAAATTCTGGTTTGGGGAGCTGCAGTGCTGGGGTTCCAGTTCTGGCTGCCTTGTGAGTCTTGTGGACCCTGGATCCTGGGTCTCAACACAGGTGCCAGCCAACCTTCAGCACAGTTTCTTATCAACCCCTGAAGGATATAGTGCATGCTAAGTCACTTCAGTTGTGTCTGATTCTGTGACCCCATGGACTGCAGCCCAGAAGCCTCCTCTGTCCATGAGATTTCCCAGGCAAGAATACTGGAGTGGGTTGCCATGCCCTCCTCCAGGTAATTTTTCCCGAGCCAGGGATTGAACCTGGGTCTCTTCTGTCTTCTGCACTTACAGGCAGATTCTTCACCACTAGCACCACCTGGGAAGAATTCCCAAGGTGTGCTGGCATCAGAATGAGACCCTCAGGGGCTACAAATCTAGCCTGTCCTCCTGCCTCCCAACATTCCAGGTCTCAAGCATTTGCCCCGCATTCTGATGAGATGTTTAGTTATTAGCTGCAGGGGGTTGCGAAGAGTTGGACATGACTGAGCTACTTCACTTTCACTTTTCACTTTCATGCATTGGAGAAGGAAATGGCAACCCACTCCAGTGTTCTTGCCTGGAGAATCCCAGGGATGGCAGAGCCTGGTGGGCTGCCATCTATGGGGTCGCACAGAGTCAGACATGACTGAAGTGACTTAGCAGCAGCAGCAGTGCGCATAATCTGAGGAGTGTCTAGAGTAATAATTGAGAGTTAAAGTCATAGGCAAAGACTTGAGGACAGCAATCAGGAGTTTAAATCAGGATAACAATATCCTTCTGAGTATCCTTCATGCTTCAAGCCAGAAGAGCCCTCAAATGATATTGTTAATTCATTCTTTCAATAATATAAAACATTTTCTCAGCAACTGGTAAAGGCCTAACTGGTAAAGAATAGGTTTGGCTCTTGATGTCTGCTTTGATTGGTGGTACATTTGAAGTCAGACCCAGTACGGGACGGGTGCATGTGTGTCTAGAGCCTGGCTAACTCCTTACCTGTCCCCTATGCTCCACCTGCTCTAAATCTGGTTTCCTCACAGTCCCCAACCCATAGTCCCACAGAGCCAGCACCTCAGTTTACTTTCTGCCCTTCCTGGCCTCAGAGGCCTAATCTATTAATGCAGGTAATAATATTGACCTCACCAGCTGGTTGTGCAGATCCAAGGACACCATGTAGGTGAATGTGCTGGGCAGGCAGTCCTGGGCACACAGAGGAATCTGTAAATATCATCCTTCTATCTTTCCCTGGATGGAAATTGCCTTGTCTCTATTACAGATCAGCACAAAATGATATTTGGTCTTGTTCTGTTTTTTCTCTCCTATGAGTTCACGCACTGGCTTTTGCTTTTGGATTTTCAATTAGATGGAAAACATTATGGAAGCAGGCACCAATTCTGCTCATGTATCTCCGTGATGTATTTCTATTGAAGGCATTTCTACTGAATTGAATGGAAATGGCTCTTGGCAAGTTTGTCTCTGAATGCACCCAGAATCTTCTTCATGAGTGATGGAGTTAATAGTCGTAGACATAGTGGGGAGGGGCACTTGCTATTCCGTCCAGGTAAAGATGCTTGGTTTCAAAGCTAAAGACATCTAGACCAATTTAAGGCTAAAATTGGAAGCTGTCTGTTGACTAACCATGGGGCCCAAGTAAGAAGATAAGAGGCCAAATTCCACCAGTGGTCCTGCTAATGTTCACAATTCTATTATCCCAGGGAACCTGGACTCCCTGTTCCCTCCAGTATGACAGAGCGGCGACCAAATAACATGATGAGCATAGGAAAATGATACTTGGAAGGTGAGCCAGCTCCGCCAGAGGGCGCTGTGGGCAGACTAGCCTGTGGGTCTCTGAGGACCTGCAACAGGTGACACAGCGCAGTCTGTGCCCCTTCAGATGCTTAAAGCTGAACTGATACATTTGATTGCTTTCATCTGGGTATTATCTTCTTGATAGCAGGGAAACCATGAGAAGCAGGACAGCGTAGCATCTGGAGCCAAACTACCTGACTCTTGACACTTACAGATGTTGACAACATACCTGAGTCCTCATGTCTTCCATCCCCAAACCTATAAAATAAGGTAAATTAAAGTGCCCACTGCCCGAGTTTGCAGTGATGCGGAATGAGTAAATATGGCCAAAGCTCTCAGAACAGCATGGAGCATAAAACCTGCAACTCAATTAAAAAGTGGACAGAAGATCAAAATAGGCATTCCTCTAAAGGAGACATATACAGGGCCAAAAGCACACGAGACGATGCTCAGTATCACTAATTATTAGAGAAATGCAAATTAAAACTACAATGAGGTGTCATCTCACACCAATCAGAATGGCCATCATCAAAAATGTCTACAAACGAGAAATGCTGGAGAGGATGTGGAGAAAAGGGAACCCTCCTACACTGTTGGTGGGAATGTAAATTGGTACAACCACTATGGAGAACAGTATGGAGGTTCCTTAAAAACTAAAAATAGAGCTACCATATGATCTCACAATCCAACTCTTGGACATATATCCAGAGAAAACCATAATTCAAAAAGACACATGCCCCCCTCCAATGTTCATTGCAGCACTATTTACAATAGCTAGGACATGGAAGCAACCTATCTAGGTCTATCAACAGATGAATGGGTAAAGAAGATGCAGTGCATATATACAATGGAATAGTACTCATCCATAAAAGAGAATGAAATAAAGCCTTTTGCAGCAACATGAATGGATGTAGAGATTATCAAAAAGTGAAGTCAGTCAGAAAGACAAATACCATATGATACCACTTATATGTGAATCTAAAAATACGATACAAATGAACTTATTTACAAAACAGAAACAGATTCACAGACTTAGAAAACAAACTTACAATTACCAAAAGGAAAATGCTATGGCAGGGGGCAAGTAGAGAGGGATAAATCAGGAGCTGGGGATGAACAAACACACAATACTATAAGATAGATAAGCAACAAGGACCTACTGTATCGCACAGGGACTCGACTCAATATCCTGTAATAATCTTGTGAAAAAGAATGGATATATGTATATGAATAGCTGAATCACTTTGCTGTATACTTGAAACTAACACAACATTGTAAGTCAACTGTATTCCAATATAAGGTAAAATTTTAAATTAAAAAATAAATAAAAATAAAATTTCTAGAAATGAAAAACAAAACAATGCCATAGGTTAGCAGCAGGTGTGAGAGTGACAATGCCATATTTCAGAGACAGTCCTGCCTCCCTGGCATAGAACATTCCCAGGTGCCAAGCTCCACCAAAAGCTTTTATAAAGCCAGGTTTCCAGGTATTTTCTTTTGGTTTAATTTAATTTTTAATTGGAGGATAATTATAATATTGTGATGTCTTCTGCTATACATCAACATGAATCAGCCATAGGTATACATATGTTCCCCGCTTCCTGACCCTGCCTCCCACCTCCCTCCCCACCCCACTCTCTAGGTTGTCACAGGGCACTGGCTTTGGGTTCCCTGTGTCATACAGCAAATTCCCACTGGCTATCCACTTTACGTACAGTAATATATACGTTTCAGTGCTGCTCTCATAAATCATCCCACCTTCTTTCTCCCCGACTGTGTCCAAAACTGGTCTCTATGTCTGCATCTCCACTGCTGCCCTGTAGATAGGTCATCAGTACCATCTTTCTCAATCCCATAATATGAATTAATATACAATATTTGTCTTTCTCCTTCTGACTTACACTTCACTTTGTATAATAGGCTCTAAGTTCATCCACCTCATTAGAACCAATTCAAATGCATTCCTCTTTGAAGCTGAGTAACATTCCACTGTGTATATGTACCACAATTACTTTATCCATTCATTTGTCAATGGACATCCAGGTTGCTTTCATGTCCTAGCTGTTGTAAATAGTGCCGCAGTGAATATTGGGGTACAGGCGTTTTTTCCAATTATGGTTTCCTCAGGGTATATGCCCAGTAGTGGGATTACTGGGTCATATGGTAGTTTTATTCCCAGTTGTTTAAGGAGTCTCCATATTGCTCTCCGTAGTAGCTGTATCAATTTGCATTCCCACTGACAGTCAAGCAAGTGAGTCACTTTCCCAAGCAGGTGTGCAGGATCCCAGCTGCCCTGATGCCTGAGATGAATCCACTGGCCAGTCTAGAAGGACTGGACACTGCCCCTCCATCAAGGCACCGTGGACTCCTTCTCACTGTATTTACCAGCATCCAGGGCACCATGAAAAGTGAAAAGTGAGCAGCATCCATAAAACATTAAATAAAATACACCAAGAAAAAGAACTCTAGAAACAAGATTGCTCCTAGATAAAAAGCCATCCTATTTTCTTCAGGAGCTCAGAATTCTCAGAATGAAGGAACTGTGGTTTGAAAGGTTACCTTCGGGAAACCTGGAGCTTTTAAAGCCCTGAGCTTTAATTAAAGCTCACTCATGCACAACTCATGTGTGAGCCCAGAGGTCCCCTGAGTGCTCTTCTGGAAAGCAGGCCAGATAAGGGCTTTCATGAGATGAGAAACTCATGAGTCCTTGGCACGCACGTGAGACCTGTGTGCCCCTGTTCCCGTTTGCCCTCTTTAGGAAAGGCTACACTCTCCACTCTTCAGAGGTGACTGCACCCGGCCATCCAAGTGTCCCTCATTCCTGCAACTTGTGTATGATGGTTGCTATGGTGCTACCCAAATGGACCACAGTGTGGCTGGAGTTGATGCATAGGTGGTAATTTTTTTAAACTCTCAATTATTAAAATAAAATAAAAAATAGGTTCGGGCACCATCTACAAAAATCCTGTGTGCGAACCAAATGCTGCCAACTGGGGTTTCCTGCTCCACCCAGGTTGGGTCCCCATCTGTCACCACTTTGCCATCGCTGCTCCTGTAGTTCACAGAGATGGTTCAGATGATTGCAACATTTAATCCTGCTGCATATGATCGTGTTGGTGAAGTCTGTTACTATATCCTCATCCACCAAGGGACTCCACATACTCTGTTTTTAGGAGCAAATGCAAGTCATCATTTCCCGTAACAGCTTCACCCCAAATACTGTCTTTGTTCCAGGTGTCATGGGGCTTGGGCTATTGGGTAAAACTGCCACCCACCTTGAAAGATTTCCAGGGATAAAGCTCCTGTGGGCTAAATTTGGCCTGAAGACATGCTTGCTTGACCTGCTTGATATTTCAAAAAATGTGAACTACTTGCTGATATGTAAAATTCAGGAAGTTTATATGCATCAACTCAGATTCATCTCAAAAATCAGGAGAGCTAGCAATCTGGGCCAACAAGGCAACAAATGTTGGGTCCACTTTCCCTAAGAGCAGACTGTCTTCAGCTCACCACAATTGCAGGGCCCCTCTGTCTTACACACTGCTGCCTCACTTGAATTTGCATCCTATTTGGTCTTGGGGTAGGTCTTTCCAACCCCCAAAGTAAGAACTAAATAATGAGCAAACGGACTTCCCTGGTGGTCCAGTAATTAAGAATCCACCCTGCAATGTAAGGTGTGTAGTTCGATCACTGTCTGGGGAAATGAGATTCCACATGCCACGGAGCAACTAAATCTGAGTGCCTCAACTAGAGAGTCTGCGGGCTTCAACAAAAGATTCCCCATGACACAGTGAAAATCCTGTGGGCTACAACTAAGACCCAAAGCAGCCAAGTAAGTAAATAAATATTTTTTAAAAGTTAAAACAATAAATGAGTGAACAAATGTTTATGAATGCCTGGATGGCATCGAGAGCACCACCCCCAGATCCCTAACAGCTTTGCAACTAAGGGGATGTGTGAGGTTGCTTCTTTGCTTACACAGCATGGATGAATGCAGGCAGAGAAATAGCAATTTTAATGATTCCGAAGTGTTTTGTTCCCAAATACTGGAGAGGGTTAGTCGATCAGTCCCATTTGACTCTTTGTGACCCAGTTGACTGTAGCCTGCCAGGTTCCTCTGTCCATGGAATTCTCAGGCAAGAATACAGGAGTAGGTAACCATTCCCTTTTCCAGGGGCTCTTCCAGACCCAGGGATTGGACGTGGGTCTTCTGCATTGCAGGTGGATCCTTTACTATCTGAGCCTGGGACGTCTTGGGGGCTCAGATGGTACTGGACTCTCTCAGCTAACAGTGGTGGTCATTTTTCTGACAAGAACTGGGAAATTTCTGCTGATGAGAAAAGTTTAGTTATGCAGACATTCCATTTTTACAAAATAATAACTGTTATGTTTCTTATCAACATTTATTTAGTTTTGTTTTCATTTCCTGAGTTCCAGCTCCTTGATGAGCTCTTGAAAAATGACCACAGGTCCTATAAATGGTCATTTCTCTGCTTGAGGCAGACAGAAAATGGATCAATTCTTCTATGCTGAGTCATTAATTAAGACTTCGAGAAGGGTCTGGTTCATTCCAAGGCCACGTGAGTTGCTAATACGCTTTGGAGCTAAAGCAAAACATGATTTGGTTTCTTCCTTCCTTTCTGCTTTAGAGACATTTAAAATTTAAAGCATAATTTCCAAGCTTCCTCTGTACTTGACATTTCTTAAATAAGTTTCATTTCCTAGCCCAACAAGAGCGTTCTTGCTTTCTAAGGCAAATATGGATTTTTTTTTATTTGCTTTAGAAAAGCATCTGACTGGGAGAAAAACCAAAGGTGAGGGGAGGCGATTAGAAGAGATGTGCTGCCTTCAAGTCCTAGGACCAAAACCCTCTCTCAAGACGCAACCATTTCTATTCCTTTCAGATCTTGAAAAGGTACAGAAAATATTGTAGAGCAAGATTTATTTTGCTTTTTGCATTTTACTATTTTTACATTTTTGTCAGGCACAAAGTAATTAACAAAACTGTATTTGAATGGTGACTATTTAATGATGATCAGTTTTTCCTGGATCTCAGCAAACCCTAGGGGAGGTGCCACTGTGGGCTGAATGGGAATGAGTTCTAATAGGAAAAATCAATTCTCAGGGCAAATTATAACTCTGCTCCATGGACAGCTGTCCTGGGACAAAGTAGCTTAGTTTGGCTTGTCAAAGTATTTTTGATCAGAGAAAACATCCCCAACCTTGGTCCCAAATTGCTTTTAGAAGAGCAAAATAACAACCTGTGCTTTAAAAATAACCTTTTCTGTAAGGATACAGAAATCAAACTGGTGCATAATAGACCCTCAGCTCCAACCAAAGCCAGCTCCTGGGTAATTATGAAGTCAGCCAACTCCAACTTGACATCCTCTCCTTTCTCTGTTACCTGGCAGTTAAGAAACTGACCCCTAGAGTCATGTTGTTTAGTTGCTAAGTCGTGTCTGACTCTTTGCAATGAACTGTAGCCCTCCAGGCTCCTCTGTCCATGAGATTTCCCGGGCAAGAATACTGGAGTGGGCTGCCATTTCCTTCTCCAGGAGATCGTCCCAGTTGGGATTCAAATCCTATTTACTAGCAATAGGACACTGGGCAAGTTCCTTGCTTGCAAGTTACTTCTCTGGACCATAGTTTCTCATTTGTAAAATGTAATAATAGTACCTCCCACATGGGCTTTTGTAGAATGAAGTAACTTAGTGCCTGTAAAGCCTTTACACTAGCGCCTGGCACATGGTAAAGTCCTGAATGTGTCAAATTATCTATGGACATACTTATACTCTACTGTCTGTTGGTTTCCCAGGTGTTCTTCTCTGGTCTTGGTCTTATCTGGTCTTGTCAGGGCATATTCCTCCCACTTCACTCCCATTACCATCGAAATCTAATACCTGCTTGGAAGTTTGAAGTTGACAAAAGGCTCTTACACTCTAAACCTCATGTGCTCCTTATATCAACCCTAGGTATCATCCCCATTCTGCCTGAGTGGTATGAACAACTCAACATCACTTTCTCTCCTCTGAGTTTTGTCTTGCATCACAGGCCTAGAGTTATGAGAAGTAGATTTCCTTGAATCTTTACCAGCAGGTAACAGATTTCTATCTTTGTAAAAGCCGAGAGGCATATGTTGGAGAATTTGAAGGTAGAGGAGGAGCAGAACCTTATTGCTCCTGAAGCCATGGCGGGTGGGCAGACATATGGGCTTTCCAGGAGAGATGGATGGACTGATGCCAGGAGCACTGGGCATCCTCCTGCAAGTCACCTCTGCTGGTGCTGTAATCCCTGAGTTCCAAAATGCTAGTGGTGGCTTTCCCTTTCTTTCACCTCACAGCTCCTCTAAAGACCTTATATCTTCTAATCCCCTCTATGAAATCCCTTCCTGTTGGAAACACAAGAAGTATTTGCCATTTTCTTGACTAAACCCAGACTGATACACCTACTTTATATTGGGTATTACACATTGTTATAATTCCCATTGTTATATACCGAGCACTGTTTTAAGCTTTTCATACAAAGTACTTATTAAATCTACCAATAATGCAGTTTGAAAAGCAGCGCTGTTATCTTGATATTTCAAATTTAAAAAGTGGGGCACAGAGAGGTTATGTTACTTGTGCATGATCATCACTGGACGCTCCTGACTCTTAATTGATGGCGTGTTTGTTCTATGCCTGGCATTGTGCTAAATGCCAACATGAACAATGAGTCTCAGGTTTCCTGAGCTAACACAGGTGGTTAAGAGCCAAGCAAGGAGCCCCATCCCTCCCCAAATCTACATCCAGGGTTTCTTTCTCTCAAACCACTGATACCTCTTGCACAGAGACAACCTTCCTGGGGATGTGTATGTGTGCGTGCTCAGTCATGCCCTACTCTTTGCAGCCCCATGTACTATAGCCTGCCAGGATCCTCTGTCCATGGAATTTTCTAGGCCAGCATACCAGAGTGGGTAGTCATTTCCTTCTCCAGGGATCTTCCCAACCCAGGGATCAAACCCAAGTCTCTTGCATCTCCTGCATTGGTAGGCAGATTCTTTACCACTAGCACCAGCTGGGAAGCCTATCATGGAGATAAAGACAGTCAAACTGTTATGGTTAAAGGGTGTCTGGCTAAGAACTAGTTGTCTCCTCCTGTTCTGTGTGCTCCTTGATAAAACAGAGGAAACTGTTTTATCCCAAAGAACAAGCCTGTAGTGGTGGGACTTGAGGGCTAGGGAGAGTTTGTAATTGGCATAGAAAGAAGTTGGGGGAAACAGGGAGAGAGAAAGTGAATGAAGAGAATGGGAGGTGAATGGTGTAAGAGGAGTAAAGGAAAGAGTAAAGGAAAAGGATGAGGCCAGAGGAGGAAGAGGGAGGGAGAAGGAAGGCAAAGTGAGGGGCAGCTTTCCTGATCCTCAAAGCTAACAGTGGCACAGAAGAGCGAGGGTGGAAAGAGAATCTTCCTACCTCTTATTTCTACCAGGGGATCCAGGTCCCTGTCATTGCAAAGACTAAGTGCAGTTACTAAAATATTCATCCCTCTGCCCTAGATTTACATCATAATGCACAATCCATAAGCGTTTGTTATTTTGGTTGCTTGATAAAAATTTGATACATTCGGATTAATGCACATAAAATAAATAGTCTAATTTTATTATGCTATATAAAGACTTCCAAAATATATGGTGTCTGTGATTTTCCAAAGTGTAAGAAAACAGATAAGGCTTCAGACAGTCAAAGAAAGATTGCTTTCATTAAATTATGCAGTTATTGAATTTCTCTCCTGTGCTATACTCTCCCTGGTCTCAAAGCTGTCTGCCACATGAGCAATCACTTGGGGTGGGAATTTTCCCTCAATCTCTGGATGGGATCCTTGAAAATAACATTTAAATAATTGGGGAATTCTTTACTGAAGACCTGCAAGCAGTGAGGATGTGTCAGAAAGAGGTCAGACAAGCTGGTAAGTGTTGTGCCCAGGCTATTTGGAAAGGATGCAAGCTCTGACTCTAGCCCTGGGATATCTTGAAGTTAAAGAATGTTGACCACCTACTCTGTGCTGGGCAGTTTGAAAGCCCTTTCAAAGTAGGTGGGCATGTTCATCTCTCCCTTTTTTAAAAAATATATATAAGAAAGCTGGGGCTTGGATAACATTATTTAAGATAGGCTTAGAAAGGCTCTCTTGAGATGTCCTATAGTCACTGTTCTTTATTTTAGATTGGAACTATGAACCAAACTGCCAGGCCAACTGAACTTTCTGGGTCACCAAATCTTGAATAGATTGTCTCAAGGATGGGAATTAAATTTGGACCCTCAACCTTCTTTCTGAGAACTCAGGGAGGGTGTGTGAGTTCCTTCTACTCTCATATTCTTCCAGTAAATCCTGCTCTGCTTCAGCCAGCAGGGTCTGTTTCTGTTGCTTGCAACCAAAGTGAGCTGGGTGATTAGAGAGCACAGCTGGATTTGAGATCTGATCTTCATGAAGCCAATACTAACTCTCTGTGAAAGAAATGAGACTCCTCCTCCTGCTAATTCCACCAGGGGCTCTACTTTCACATTACAAGTTCAGACCTTAGACTAGATGTTCTCCTGGACCAAACAGAGAGGAGTAACTGGGCACCAACAGTTACCACCCAGGACAGTGCTCCTGCCTGGTATTCTGGGCATCTCTGGGTACCATGGGGTAGGTGCACCTCATTTTACTCTGATAAGAATCAATAGGCATCACTACTGCCTTGGAACTGACTTCCCCCATGGCTCATGCCAAGTACAATGATCTGTGGGAGAGATCATGCTCTCGGTCCCCTTTGCTCACTGGCATTTTCTATAGGCAATCAGCATCTTCCTGTCCCTCCCCACTCCCCCAGGCCTGCATTCCAGGGGAACAGGTCTCACCTAAGGTCATCAGGTACCCATTCCCAAGACCAAATCTGCTTATCCTGCCTCCTCATTCTTTGGGGCCTGAAGCTATGCAGATACCGGTGGACATAACCCAAATCTAGCGGTGAGATGAAGGGAGAGGATAATCCCAAAGAGCTGAGAGCTGGTTTGGCTTTATTTAGCATGCTGCATTCCCTCCTAAGAGTGACACTTTGAGAGAGGATTTTCCAAACTGTCTGCATTCAGGAGGCTGCCTGATGTTCAACGAGTCTAGAAATCAAAGGGCAGAGGATTTGGCAAAAGTCTAAGAAGAATTGTTAGTGGGAGACACATCAGCTCCCATCATACATTCAGAGGGCAAGTATGGTGATGGGGAGGAGGTACCCTTAGTGGTTGAGGTTCCAGAGGACAGAACTGAGAAAGAACGGTGGGGATTACAAGGGGGAAGATCTTTGTTTACTGCAGGAACAAATGTTCTAGTTAGGGTTGCCTTCTCTAGTACCGAGCATTCTGTTTCTTACAGTATCTGAGCAACAGCAGGAGATGTCTGACCAGGGATGCTACTGGAGGGACTCCAGGTTCTAGAGAAGATCTGATCATATGATCCCTGATGTCCCTCTCTCTTAAAGATTCCAGGATTACAACATACTTCGATGTTGATGGACAATAGGGGAGTAACTAAATAAACTTTTCTATCCATGTTGGGAAATCCTGATGGCCTCTAAAATGAATGAATCAGAGCTAAGGGTGCTGAAGCCAAATTTACAACATACTATACATTTCCAAGGGAGAAGGCAATGGCAACCCACTCCAGTACTCTTGCCTGGAAAATCCCATGGACAGAGGAGCCTGGTAGGCTGCAATCCATGGGGTCGTGAAGAGTCGGACATGACTGAGCAACTTCACTTTTCACTTTCATGCTTTGGAGAAGGAAATGGCAACCCAATCCAGTGTTCTTGCCTGGAGAATCCCAGGGACGGCGCAGCCTGGTGGGCTGCCGTCTATGGGGTCGCACAGAGTCGGACACGACTGAAGCGACTTAGCAGCAGCAGCATACATTTCCAAAAGCAAGCTGCAAAGAGATGTTTCCATTTAATACTGTACATTTTGGAGGGTATGGGGGTGCACAAATACAAACCTGCAAACACACACACACAGGTCAGGAAAAATAATATGAAAAATAGTTGAGGAGCCTGGGACTGGAAATGGTATGTAAGAGGAGTTTAGCCTCATTTGCAATGTTTCTCTTCTTTCTTCTTTTTCGTTTTTTAAAAAGGAGAATATATTAATACACTCTTTCTGGTATTAAAAATGAAAGGAAAATTGCTGATGGCTATCAGGTTATAAAAATGAAAGAAAAAATTTCTTTTCATGCCGATGACTATGAAACTATTTCTTCCAGTTAGGGAATTTGAAGTTTAGCCTTGGGTGATGGTTGGTTGGTTGGATGGTTCATTCATTCATCAATAGCCATTGAGTACCCCTGCGCACTGGCAGTGTGGGGAGATAGAGCATGGTGGAAAGACAGACGGGGTTCTACCCTCAAGGAGCTTATAGTAGAGGAACCAGAGACTACAACAGAGAGTGTGGAGAGCACAAACCCCAGGCAGAAGGCATCAGAACCAGTTTCCCAAAGACTGAGGGCCGAGGTGTGGGGTGGGGGATTAGAGAGTGGTGGACGAGGATCCTTGGCGTAAGCAATATTATGTGGCAAGGTCTGGAGTGAACAGAAGGGCAGTCTATTTGCGGATGTGAAATAAGTTTGTTAGGCTGCTGGGAGGTAAGGGGAACAGAGGGAGATGAAGCTAAAGATAGAGAATGCAGATACTAAAAGGACTTATGGGTCATGTTAAAGAGTTTAGACTTCAGCCAAAGTCAGCAGGGATTCACTGAAGAATTATAAGCAGATAAGAGGTGGAACTTCCAGCTAGTTACAGGTGGTTTCCAGGCTGGGTGGTCCTCAGAACACAACACATAAGCTTTCTACTTATATACATCACAGTCTGGATTTCAAAGAGGTACAACCAAATCAACCTGTAATTATCTGTATGCAGATTAATTGCTTTGTAGATTACCAGTGGCAAATGAAAAATGTTAACCTGTAACTCATGTTCCATTCTTGCACAGGACACCGATGGCTGCTTTTCTGTCATTAGTCACCAATTCCCCTAGGCCTGCAAACTCATTTTAATGCTGGATGGAGCTAAACCATATGCAGAAAGAGAATATCTGCTGAAAATGATTAAAATAATGCATAAGAAAGCTAAGCATAACTGACTGATTATTCAGAGGAATGCCCACAGCACACACCCATCACGTTCCTGAGGAGTCCAATGTCCATGGTGGATTCTGCTCAGCCATGCAGAAAGCTGGGGACAGGGAAGGGGTTTCATCATTGGTGTCACTGCACTTGAGTCCTGGCTGCTCACTAGATCCTTAACCCCTGGGCATCAGTCTTTTCATCTGATAGCTAATAAGGGTGATGCAGGGGAAATCTATGCAAATTTAGAGTCAAAAGTCAACAGGCATGCTGAGAACTGAAAATTAAGCACAATCAAAATTACTTGAAAAATAAAACAACAAAACCTTACATCCTCTTTGAATTATGAACATCAGGCACTTGGAAACCCAAAAGATCTCATATTTTTTCTTTTTCTTTTCCCATGTTTTCCTGATTACTGGAGGTGAAGGTCCAGTTTGAAAGGCTGAGGGAGAGCTGGTGAACGGGGTGAGGGGCAGAGGATGTAGAGGTGAGATAAAGGCGGGTTCTGTCTCACAATTCATGTCTGCTTTCATTCAAGTAAATTAAATGTGTATGATGACTCAGCTCCACTGTACCACTGTAGGTATTACAACAGAAGTTTTTTGTTGTGAGGATTAAATGGATATATATGAATTATCTAGCATATCTTATGTGGTTTGGGATGTCTCCTTTTCTCTACTGGTCATAGATAATTGAGAACAGATTTTTTTATCCCTGCAAAACAATCACTCTAGAATGGATCTTAAATAAAAGATCTGGAAGTTTCTTTAAAATAATCTTAACTGAATTGCTGAATTTATAGAGGAAGAAACTGGGGCCAGGCAGAGGGCTGATGTACCAGAGCCACACTGCTGGTGAGTGACGGGCCTGAGATGAGGCCCCGACAGTCGGATTCTGGTTCTACCAGGCAGAGCCTGCACAGGAGCCTGGCTCTGTCTGATCTGGGAATGAGGCAACCGCTTTCAACTCTTCTTAAAAGTTATGCTTATATTGATATGGAGAAGGAAATGGCAACCCACTCCAGTGTTCTTGCCTGGAGAATCCCAGGGATGGCAGAGCCTGGTGGGCTGCTGTCCATGGGGTCGCACAGAGTTGGACATGACTGAAGCGACTTAACAGCAGCAGCATATTGATATTGACAGCAGAGGCTCTGGTTACTGTTGATGAAGTACTTGGTAATGCGGGAGGGGAAGGGTATTATGAATTTGGAGACTTGAAGCTTCCTAGGAATCTGTGGTATTCTTAGCTTCATAGATTCTTAAGTATTTGTTTTTCTCATAAAACCCTCCCTTTTCCACCATTTTCACCCCAATTGTTATATCAATAAATAGGTTTATTCTGCAGATTTCTATAAATACCTGTCTCCATTGAGCCCACTGCATGGACAGGGCCCATACCAAGACCTACTCGAGAATAAACATCCAGGAAAGTGACACTTTCCCTGGGGAATGGGGCAAAGACAGGTCAGGACACGGATGGCTTCACTGCGATGAATTATCCAGAAGAAAAGCAGCTTGATGTCTTCTAGATCCTCTACGAGCTCAGCTCAGGCTATTGCACAATTTCCCTGAAGATTACAAGAGCAAAACTGAACATTTCTCTTAGACTTCAGGAGTCTATCCTCCAGGCAAAACAGCCTCTTTCCTGCTGGGGATATGTCATGTCAGCTGACTGGCTCCTTGATGCCTAACACCTGCCTGAGAGTGAGTAGTATTTCCAGATGTTTCTTAGCATCCAGCTGTACGGCATCCTCCAGCTACTGCTGCTTCTATCAATGTGAGCATCATGGCTCTGTTTCAAGTCACATCCTTGCAAATATATTCTCATCATTCACAGGATTTGGGGATTGGTGGATTTAGGGAGCATGAGGGAAGGGCTTTAGAGTCAGGCAAACAGAAGGTCAAATCCTGTTTCTCCACTGACACAACCAGCAAGTTCCTTTGTCCCAGGTCTTCATTTGTGAAATGGAGACATGGTAGCAACCTCCTAGAGTCATTACAGAGATGCAGTGGTGATACATGTAAGGCTCCGAATAAAAGAGGATGAGGGACTTCCCCGGTAGTCCAGTGGTTAAAATTCCACCTTGCAATACAGGAGATGCAGGTTCAATCCCTGGTCAGGGAACTAAGATCTCACATGTTGTGGGACAACTAAGCCCGAGTGCCACAACTAGAGAAGAAAAGTCCATGTGCTGTAATAAAGACCCAGCACAGCCAAAACAAGTTTTAGGAGGAGAGGGTGACATGGTAGGTATGCAGTGAAGGATGGATTTTCTCACAGGAGACAGAGAAGGTTCTGTCTTGTTCACCACTGTATCCCCAGTGCTTAGCACATGGCAGACACTTAATAAATATGAAAAAGGGAGGAAATGAATGAGTAACTGAATGGCCTCTGATTTGCAGCCCTATGGCTTCCATCTATGGGATAGCACAGAGTCAGACACGACTGAAGCAACTTAGCAGCAGCAGCAGGTTCTTAGAAAACACTTGAAATCTGTGTGAGAACTCCAATCATTAAGGCTCCAACTTACACTTATAAAGTTAGAACCACTTCAAAGTTGAACCACTGAAGAGCCCTCTTCCTCCACCACTTGAACTAAGAGTCCACTGCCTCTCATCATGCTGGCCTCTTTATGCCACTGCTCCTTTCCAGCTTCTAGCCCCCAGGAGAGAGTGGTGTGCAGGGGCCTGGTCACCTTCTCAGCCACTAAATGCCAGGGTTCTCTGCTAGCTCAGCCCGGGGAGCTTCAGGTTCACACAGCAACACAGATGTTGCTGTACTTCAGGCATCTATCTTCTGGAAGGGTCCCTGATTAGCAGCAGCTGGTGCAGTCTCCCTCGGTACCCCCATGGAAGTGTGTACGAAGACACAGCAAGGACCACTCATTAGTTCAGTTCAGTTGAGTTCAGTCGCTCAGTTGTGTCCAACTCTTTGTGACCCCATGAATTGCAGCACGCCAGGCCTCCCTGTCCATCACCAACTCCCGGAGTTCACTCAGACTCACGTCCATCGAGTCAGTGATGCCATCCAGCCATCTCATCCTCTGTCGTCCCCTTCTCCTCCTGCCCCCAATCCCTCCCAGCATCAGAGTCTTTTCCAATGAGTCAACTCTTCACATGAGGTGGTCAAAGTACTGGAGTTTCAGCTTTAGCATCATTCCTTCCAAAGAAATCCCAGGGCTGATCTCCTTCAGAATGGACTGGTTGGATCTCCTTGCAGTCCAAGGGACTCTCAAGAGTCTTCTCCAACACCACAGTTCAAAAGCATCAATTCTTCAGTGCTCAGCTTTCTTCACAGTCCAACTCTTACATCCATACATGACCACAGGAAAAACCATAGCCTTGACTACACGGACCTTTGTTGGCAAAGTAATGTTTCTGCTTTTGAATATGCTATCTAGGTTGGTCATAATTTCTTTCCAAGGAGTAAGCGTCTTTTAATTTCATGGCTGCAGTCACCATCTGCAGTGATTTTGGAGCCCCCAAAAATAAAGTCTGACACTGTTTCCACTGTTTCCCCATCTAGTTCCCATGAAGTGATGGGACCAGATGCCATGATCTTAGTTTTCTGAATGTTGAGCTTTAAGCCAATTTTTTCACTCTCCACTTTCACTTTCATCAGGTACAATGAATTGAACCCTTTCTGTGTGCCAGGCATGGTTACAACCTCTTTATGAGTACCGATTCATTTTATTCTCCTAATCATCCACTGAGAAGCAAACAGAAGTTACGCAGCTCACTTGAAGTCACAAGGTCTTTAGTTGCAGAGCTGGGTTAAAAAATAAATAATGTGAAAACCCAGCAGAGTTCATTAAAACAAGATGAATAAAATATGAAAGAATTGCAACAGAACCCCAAAATGCAGATGACAATGAAAATTTGTATTCATAGCACAGAAAAGCAAAATGAACACTGGAAAACTGTCAGGGATGAAAAACATAAATAAAACAGGAAGATGTCTAAGAAAGCAGATAAATGCCAAAGCAACATAGGACAATATCAGAACACACAACATGCAGAGGGCAGAGGTCCTAAGAATTATCTATATTTGGGAGAAATGGAATCAGTAAACAAACATATTGTAAATTCTTCCTGGCTAAGATGAAAAAAAAAAAAAGCTGAAACAAACAAACAAAAAGATTCATCATAGTTGTAAGGTTAAAAGATCTTATTTTATTCCATAATCAGTAAAAAGAAACTTTTTCTGGATACAGCCAGCTAAATTTACTAAGTTGGGGATTAATAACATTATTATTAATAAATAATAAAATCATTTTTAAGACAGTTAGTAAAGTACTTTTACCCATAAGAAAATTTTAAATAGTATTTATATATTTATTGGCTGTGTTGGGTCTTATTTGTGACATGGGGATCTTGTAAAGCACGGGCTTCTCTCTAGTTTCTGTGTGCAGACTCAGTAGCTGTGGCACATGGGCTTAGCTGCCTTGCAGCATTTGGGATCTTAGTTCCCTGACCAATGATGGAACCCACATCCCCTGCATTGCAAGGCAGATTCTTAACCACTGGACCACCAGGAAAGTCCCCATTTCATAAAGAATTAAGTTAGAACCTCATCAATCCTACATCAAAACAAATTTCAAATACAGGTATCTCTGCTTTTCAAAAGTTTGCTTTATGCCACTTTGCTTTTTTGAAAGACCTACATTAGTACCTGATTTGCTAACTGAAAGAAATCCAAAGAGGGTTTTAACCTTTGCAACAACAACAACAAAAAAAAGAGTGAAAAGTGAAAATAGTGTCTAGGGTTTGTTTTGCAGGGAGGCTTTACGCACTTGGACCAGATGACACCACCAAGCTCTTTCCCAGGAAACTAGACTCAGTGCCTCAACATCAAGGCACCATAACTTTGAGCCATGTCAATGAGCATCTGTGCTTTATCTTGATTTATTTTGCACATCTGTTAGCAAGATAAGTCCTAAGAATTGCTCTTTGCATTATGCCATTTTGGCTTATGAAAGTCTTCAAAGAAATGCTCTACCTTCGGATAGTGGGGAACCTGTCATCGCAGCACTGTTTATAATAGCCAGGACATGGAAGCAACCTAGATGTCCATCAGCAGATGAATGGATAAGAAAGCTGTGGTACATATACACAATGGAGTATTACTCAGCCATTAAAAAGAATACATTTGAATCAGTTCTAATGAGGTGGATGAAACTGGAGCCTATTATACAGAGTGAAGTAAGCCAGAAGGAAAAACATAAATACAGTATGCTAACGCATATATATGGAATTTAGAAAGATGGTAACAATAACCCGGTGTACGAGACAGCAAAAGAGACACTGATGTATAGAACAGTCTTATGGACTCTGTGGGAGAGGGAGAGGGTGGGAAGATTTGGGAGAATGGCATTGAAACATGTAAAATATCATGTAAGAAACGAGTTGCCAGTCCAGGTTCGATGCACGATACTGGATGCTTGGGGCTAGTGCACTGGGACGACCCAGAGGGATGGTATGGGGAGGGAGGAGGGAGGAGGGTTCAGGATGGGGAACACATGTATACCTGTGGCAGATTCATTTTGATATTTGGCAAAACTAATACAATTATGTAAAGTTTAAAAATAAAATTAAAAAAAAATAAAAATAAAAATGAGCCACGTATGACCTTGGGGGGAAAAATGTATTTGTATTGTTTGGATATCTGGATGAAGAACCTTTTTTTTTTCTTTTTGCTTAGAGCAAAAAGTAATGCGAAAACAAATCACAAAAGCGAACATCAATGGAATTGACTAACACAGTTTAAAATGTATATCCAAAACAAACTAATCAAGATTTAAAAGCACAAAAGAGTAATATTTCCTACAAAAAATATAGCAGTGGATTACTATTAAAAAGAGGAAATTAGAGCTAGATATTTTGCATTTTAATAGGGAAGCAATAATCACTTCATTTACAAATATATATGAATATAAAACTTATAAGACAAAAAAATATACCCATAAACATTTTGTAAATGTTCAAATTCCTCAGTAATCAACAAAATGCAAAACAAAACTGCAGTTTTGCTTATTAAAGGGGCAGAACAGAAGAGACAGTAGTTTGTTTCTTAACTGTTGGTAAGTCAGTTCCTTTCTGGAAGCCACTTCTGCACCGGGTACCAAGAATACGAACAGTGTACACATTTGACCCACAAATTCGACTCCTAGAAATGTATCCAATGCACCAATAAAACAAGTGCATCAGGACTTCCCTGATGGTCCAGTGGCCAAGACTCTGAGGTCCCAATGCAGGGGGCCTGGGTTTGATCCTTGGTCAGGGAACTAGATCCTACATGCTGCAACTAAGAATTCACACGCTGCAACTAAAGATCCCTCATTCCATAACAAAGATGGAAGGTCCCGAGCGCCACAACTTAGACCCAGTGCAACCAAATAAATAAATAAATATTTAAACAAAAACAAGTGCATCAGGACTTCCCTGGTGGTCCAATGGCTAAGATTCCACGCCACCAATGCAGGAGGCCTGGGTTTGACTCCTGGTCAAGGAATTGGATCCCTAAGAATTTGCATGCTGCAGCTAAAGATCCCACATACCACAACAAAGATTGAAGATCCTGAGTGCCAAAATTAAGACCCGGCACAACCAAACAAATAAATATTTAAACAAAAAGAAGTGCATTAAGGGGTGTCCAGGAGGATTTCTTCAATGTCAGGATGCTTGTTCTAGATTATTTTTAAAACTACCATCAACCTCAGTCCTCACAGGTGTTTTGACCTTCTGAATTTACGGATCATGCTCCCAATGTCATCTTCTTTAATTTTTGAAACAACTCACCGAGGAAGGCATTATCGTTATCCCCACTTAAAGACAAAAAGGAGAGTTCAATGTAGTCTGAATTAAAGGTCACAAAGTTTTCTCTGCTGGCTGAAATCATGCCACCAAGACATGAAAATATAATGATAGAATGGGAAGCATGGGGACCTAGACCAAATCCTTTCTCTTACAAATTAACAGCTGGCATTTAGAGAGGGGAAGGTTCTTACTGAGATTCACATGGTGATTCTGGAACACTAACTCTTTGAAAAGCACAAACATTCCTGGAGAGGAGGACCTGCTCTCAAACCCTTCTCTTTACTGTTTGCTAGATTATTAGTTAAAATGCAGACATCCGAGAAGTTGTAAATAGGACATGGAAATAAAGGAGGTTAAGGAAGGTCTGAGAAAAGGTCTTGGAATCTCCCAACTTTCCATCTCCACCCGGGAGGGCTCTGGTCACTCAGTGATCCTGGGGATGGATAAAGAAGGAGGAACAGAAGAAAGAGAGAACCAATCTCAGCTGCTCACGGAACGGCTCAGGCCAGGGCAGGTTCTGACATCTCCCAGGACTAGGAATTCCTGCTTCAGGCAGCTGTGTTGTGGTCCCACATCTGCCATTTCAGGCCAACCAGTGCCTGCTGAGCCCTGAGATTTGCCTGGAAGGACCCTGGACAGCGCTCCACCAGCATTCCAAAGAGAAAAACCCATCAGACCCTCCCTGACTGGAGATGCTAACAGGGCAAGTAGGGATGTCTCCTTGGCAAGTCTGTGGGGAGGTTCCCTGAGAGATTTTAAACCTGACCTCAGCCTCTCTCCTGGGCTTCTCAGAATCCACTTGGTAGTACATTTATGGGATCCTTCATTATTTAAAAGAAAAAGCCCTGAAGAATTGGTTTGGGGAGCTAATTCGGGTCTGGAAGATGGGTCAGGTTTGGCTTTTACTGTCAGGTGTCCTCCTCTTTGATAAGAGCAGATGGATATTCACAAAGCCAGACCCCGCCTGGAGTGCTTCAAGCTCATTTCCCGATGGCTGGGGCCGCAATTCCTCCAGCAGTTCCTTTAGGGATACTTTGCTGAAATCCCTGCCCTGCCACTCAGCCTTAGCTGAGCCTCTGCTCCCTAGCTGGGGAAGGGTGGCCCCATCCACCAGAGCATGTCCTTCCCTCCAGACTTCCACTCCTGCTGAGCCCAGGTTTCCACCTGGAGAAGGTGTCTTGTGGGTTCCCTCCCTACCTCCCTCAACTCCCCAACTCCACTATGGATAACCCACCCTGCCCCCACCCTTCCTACTCCTGTGAACAGACTAATTTGGAGTTGTTTACAGCTGTGAATCCCAGCAGCAGTATTTCCACAGACAGTGATTTTTTACTAATAAAAGCAAACATTCTTTAGTTTGCAAATGATTTCCTTTCTATTTTTCTTTAAGTAGGAGCAGATTCAAAGTTGTATCGATTATAAAATCTCTTACTCCTGTGCATTCTGGTGCATTTTTTTCCGGGACAGAAGATAGAGCTCCCAGCCCCCAGGGGCAAAGCACACACTCCATCCACCCCCTTGGGCTGACTAGTGAGTACTGCTGGTCTGGAGCTTTGCGAGGCCTGGCTGTTTGCATTGATCGGGAGTAAGAGCTCATTAGGTCAGGGACCTTGCCTCATTGTTCTCTGGGCTCCAGCCCCAGACACGGTGCCTGCATGCAGTGGGTGCTTAGTCGTCATGGAGTGGCAGAGGCAGTGCTTTGACTGATGAGCTCCTGTACTGACCAAGCCCTGTGTCTGGGCATGCACAGAACACAGCTAGGTGCAGTCAAGTCTGAACAGCAAGGACACCCAATCTTCAGTCTCCCCCCACTCCTTCTGTGAACTTCCTCACCTTATCTGCTTTCCAAACTCAGTTTAATATGGCTCTGATACCCCCACCTTTGTGACCCAGGAGGTACCTATACTGGCCTTTCTCTGAATCTCTGCTTTATGGCTTCCCTAGTGCCTCAGACAATAAAGAATCCACCTGCAATGAAGGAGACCTAGGTTTGATCCCTGGGTTGGGAAGATCCCCTGGAGGAAGGCGTGGCAGCCCATTCCAGTATTCTTGCCTGGAAAATTCTCATGGACAGAGGATCCTGGCGGACTATAGTCCATGGGGTCAAAAATAGTCAGAGACAACTGACTAAGCACACGCACAAAAGTGCACAGCACACACTGCTTTATGGCTTGGCTCGCCTGACCGTGCATCGTGTGCTCAGGGGCTCCCTGAGTACAACCTGCCTTCTTGGCCTACACTTAGCATGCCTCATGGTGGGCATAATGTCTTCTGCACTCACATATGTTCTGCCTTCCAGCATCAAGGACTCAGTGTGAGCTCCATAAGCATTTGAATTGAGTTTAACCACACATGGGAATAATGAAAAAGAAATTTAAAAAACATAATATTTGGCTGTCAGCAGGACTTGGGTTCAGAGCCCAGAACATACCTTTGGATACTATGTGATCTTGGGCACTTTACAGGCTCTCTGACTTTCATTTTTCTTAACTTTTTTTTTAAGAGCCCAATTTTATTTTATTTATTTATTTGGCTGTGCCAGGTCTTAGTTGCAGCATGTGAGCTTTTCGTGCAGTGCATGGGTTCAGTAGCTGTGGCAGGAAGGCTAAGTTGCCCCGCAGCATGCAGGATCTTAGTTCCTTGACAGGGATCAAACCCAGGTCCCCTGCATTGGAAGGTGGTTTCTTTACCACTAGACCACCAGAGAAGCTCCCACTTTTCTCAGCTTTTAAGATGCACATGATTATGTTTACCCTGTCATGGGCAGGACAGAGGTCACATCTTATAGAAAACCTCTGCCCTTTTCTCACACGCCTCCTGACTCCCCCACCCCTACCATATTTTGAGCCTCCAAGAATCATTGAGTGAGTGAGTGAAGTCGCTCAGTTGTGTCCAACTCTTTGTGACCCCATGGACTGTAGCCTACAAGGCTCCTCTGTCCATGGAATTTTCCAGGCAAGAGTACTGGAGTGGGTTGCCATTTCCTTTTCCAGGGGATCTTCCCGACCCAGGGATCGAACCTGGGTCTCCCGCATTGCAGGCAGACGCTTTACCATCTAAGCCACCAGGGAAGTCCCCAAGAATCATTAGCAGGTCAATAATATCATGATCAATGCACTATCAGTAGGTATTATCAGTCCCTTCCAATGCCTCATAGAGCCAGAACTAGGGACAAGCAGGACTGGCCCATCAGGAACCTACTACATCGTGGCTATCTGTGGGGCAGTGACGAGGATAATAAGACCCCAGGTGCTGCAATAACCTCATGATTGGTACATGTGGCCCCTCAGATGAGGCGGAGACCCATCCGCATATCTAGTTTCCCCCAGGAAAGAACATTTGGACATACCTCAAGTGACAGGCACTGTTATTCAGAAGTAACAGATCTGCAAGTTTCAGATCCTTTGCCGCATTCCGAGGTTCTGCCCAGGTGCCATGTTAAGCACAACCAACCAGACAAGGAATGTGTCTTTTTCCAAATTAACACAAAACCACACACATGTGCAAATGATTCTAAGAACTAATTCATTAGGAAGGTATGATGCACCAGATACTCTTTTCTATGTATTCACTCATTAATAAACCCCTCCAATCTGGGGCATAGGTGACAACCTCCACATATGGATTAGGAGGGGAGGCACAGAGGGCTCAGTAACCTGGGCAAGGTTGGAGAGAAAGAACAGGATGATAACCCATTAGATTATCTTCTCTGGATCATCACGTAGATCCCCTACTTGTAGATCTCTGCCTCATGCCAGAAGTTATTTTAGATATTACAATCTCCATACTTCAGAAGGGGAAATTGAATATTTGAAAAGTTAAGTGACTTACTCAAGAGCAGACAGGCAGAAAGTGATGAAGCGGGAATTTAAAGTCAAGCCTTTCTAACATGCCACACTGCATCCCGAAGGACACCTTCTTTTGGTAAGTGGAGAGCAAGGAGAGACCCATGGAGATTAACCGCAAAGGAAGTATTCTCTATTCTCATAGGGCAGTCCTGGCTGCCTCCTACTAACCAAGACCCTTCTCACATGTCTTCGTTCCCTCTGCCAGCTTCTACCAGTTAGGCCGAACCTGGGAGCTTATTTCCTTCCCACGTTAAGTTCAGGTTCCATGTTAAGTAAAATCTTTTCAGTTTCCCTCTTCCTCCTTCTCCCTTCCCCTCCCTCTCCCCCCACCTCCTCCTCTTCCTCCTCCTCCTCTTCATACTCTGTCTTTGAGCATAATGCTGTTCATTACCATCCCTGGAACCTCTCCAAGATAAGCACTGCCAGGAGAAGCCATTGTCTTGTCAGAAAAGTCCATTAAGGCTGTCAGGTTCCCTAACAAATCAATCAGGCACCACGAGGCCTTTCAAAACGATATCATTTGCTATTCAGGCGGAAACAAATAACTCTCCTAGGTGAGTGGCAGAGGCATGGGCCACAGGCCAAATTGCACCACCGTCTCAGCAAAGAGCTGACATTTTCCACCAACAAATGGCACAGGGTGTGCTTATTTCTCCCATATTAAAACAATCCTTTTCCCGACCCCTCTTTCTCCAACAGAGAGCAGGTCTAGACTCATGGTCATCAATTTTTTTCCTTTTCTTTTCTATTGGACCAACTCCAATCAGTCTGTCCTTCACTCTCCCCCTGAGACTACTCTTCTCAAGGTCATCAAAGACCTCCACGTTGCTTCATGGGAGGACCCTTTCTCAGTCCTCACTCATCTTCCTCGACCATGTGATCAGTCTCTGTCTTTTTCAGAGATACTAAATGCTGTAACAACCAATTCCTAAATCTCTGCGGCTAAAACTACAAAGGGTCATTTCTCACCAGTGATAGATCCCAAAGGGTGTGGCTTGTATGTGTACGGGGCTGGGAGTGCTGTTCCACAGAGTCACTGGGGGCCTAGATCCTCCCATCCAGTCTCTATTCTCCCCTCAGGCCATGGTCCTCCGCTGCTCTAAGGGAGCAGGAGATGTTAGTGGCCAGGCCTGGAGGTAGCATACATCACTTCCACCCACATTTTACTATCCAGAACTCAGTCACGTGGGTGCATCTAATTTCAGGGGAGTGTGGGAAATATAATCCCATTCTGTGCCCAGAAACAAAAGGAGGTGGTTTGGGAGCATCTCCCCAGTCTTCAGAGAAGGCAATGACACCCACAGTACTCTTGCCTGGAAAATCCCATGAACGGAGGAGCCTGGAAGGCTGCAGTCCATGGGGTCACTGAGGGTCGCACACAACTGAGCAACTTCACTTTCACTTTTCACTTTCATGCATTGGAGAAGGAAATGGCAACCCACTCCAGTGTTCTTGCCTGGAGAATCCCAGGGACGGGGGAGCCTGGTGGGCTGCCGTCTATGGGGTTACACAGAGTCAGACACGACTGAAGCGATTTAGCAGCAGCAGCAGCAGCAGCCCCAGTCTTATCCATGTTCCTCCACGCTTTCTTCACTTTATCTCCAGATACTTTATTCTCTTGGTTTTTTCCTAATGCACTGGCCATTTCTCCTCAGTCTCCTGTGCTTATTCCACTTCTTCTCTTGAACATCTTAATAGCCCATGGCTTAAAAGACTAGCTGTATACCAGCAATTCTTAATTTATTTCCCCAGTGAGACCTTTCTCCCAAACCCCAAATTTGGGTATCCAGTTGCTTACTTCACCTCTCCACTTAGTGGCTAGAAGACATAGCAATGGAATGTTCTAAAGCGAATGCCCAGTATTGCTTCCCGAATCCACTCCACCCACAGTCTTTCCCAGCTCAGGCAATGGCACCTCCATCCTTCCAGTTTGGGCCTGAAAACTTGGTGCCATCTTAGATTCCTTTATTTCTCTCACTTGTCATATATCATGTCGGGAAATCCTGTTAGCTCTACATTCAAAGCATACCCACTCTGCAAAAGTAAATCCCACTATTTCTTATCTCCTGTTAGAAGCCACCAACATTCCCAGCTGGATTATAGCAGTGGCCTCCTGCCTGGTCTTCCAGATACTACCCATGTCCTCCTACAATCCGTTCTCAATGCAGCAGCCAAAGGGATCTTACCAGAAGGTATATCAGTTCATTCCATTCCTCTGCTCCAAAGCCTGAAATGGCTCCCACTTCACTCAAAAACAAACAAACAAACAAACAAACAAAAGCCAAAGTTCTCACCACGGTCTACAAGCCATGCTTGATCTTCCTCACCCTCATCATCTTTCTGACCTCCAGCCTTTCCTTAAATAGTCAGGCATGCTCCCGTCTCCAGGGCTCTGTACTAACAATTCTCTCTGTTTGAAATACACCCCGGTCCATGACACAGGGCATAGCCCCTCCTTCCTTCAATATCACTCTCACAGTGAGGCCACCTGACACTCCCGATCTCCATCTCCCTGCTCTGCTTTCTCAGGATTCTTTCCCTTTTCATTTTTCTATCCAACCTACTGTATAATTTGGGCTTCCCTGGTGACTCAGACAGTAAAGAATCTGCCTGCAATGCAGGAGACGTGAGTTTGATCCCTGGGTTGGGAAGATCCCCTGGAAAAGGGGATATCAATCCACCTCAGTGTTCTTGCCTGGGAAATCCCATGGACAGAGGAGCCTGGTGGGCTTCAGTCCATGGGGTTGCAAAAGAGTTGGACATGACTTAGCAACTAAACAACAACACTATATAATTTACATATTTGCTCTATCTGTTGTTTTTGTCTGTCTTTTTCTTACCTCTGCTACAATGTGAGCTTTACAGGGGCACAGGACTCTTTGTGGTTCACTAATATGAATCCTGGGCTTCACGGGTGGCTCAGAGGGTAAAGCATCTGCCCACAATGTGGGAGGCCTGGGTTCGATCCCTGGGTCGGGAAGATCCCCTGGAGAAGGAAAAGACAACCCACTCCAGTACTCTTGCCTGGGAAAATCCCATGGACGGAGAAGCCTGGTATTCTACAGTCCATAGGGTTGCAAAGAGTCCTAAGTTTCTAGAACAGAGCTGACTACATAGTAGGAACTTAATAAATAGTTTTTCTGCATAAACAATTAATTTTGCAACACCAAAATGTATAGAGTATTCACAGCAACTCTTGTAGTAGCCAAGATTTTGACTTCCCAAGCCTCTATTCCAGTCCTGTTAATCAAAAACCTTCCTGGCTCCCCACTGAGTACACACTCCCTGGCTGGCGGAGAATGTGCTCCACATCTTTGTTCAGTTGTTCTTTCTTGGCTGTGGCTCCCACTTCCGCTGTATGCAAAGCCGGTGCGCCAGGCAAAGTAAAGACCACACCTTTCTCCCCCTGTGTCTCTGCTCCTGGCTTCCAGTCTCCTTTTGAATGAGCCTCTGGAACTCAGTTGTTTTTCAATGGCCATTTCAAGAATTACCTTCCATGATAAAGCTGAACTGAGGCCATATCACTCTTTAAAGGCCACAGCAGAATTGAGGGCCTCTCTCATGTCAGCTTTCTCTCTGAGTAAATGTTTAGAGGGCAGGGCTTTTGTTATGCTCACCTCAAGGAACAAGGACAGGACTTTAAACTCATTCATTTCCCTTTGATTTAACAAACATTTTTGCTCTGTGCAGGTACAGGGGACCTAGAGGCAAGCAGGTCGCCCTCCCCGACTTCAGAGTGGTCCCTGTCGGGAGAGGAGAGAACTGGATGAATAAGCAGTTCCAAGGTCATATTGCCAAGGTTCTGTAGAGGAAGTATCAGGTGATGGGGCAATGGGATGGGTGGGGAGGGGCTGGGAAGGCTTAGCAGAGGAGATGATGCTTCAGTTATGGCCTGAAGACAGTACAGGTGCTGAAAAGAAGAGCCAGGTGGTAGAGGAGTGGGCATTCTAGACTAGAGACCAGAGAGGGACTCAATAATATTTGTTCTGGATTTCCTTCTTGGTTCAATGGCTCAGACTCCATGCTCCCAATGCAGGGGACCCAGGTTCAATTCTCAGTCAAGGATCTAGATCCCACGTGCCACAATTAAAACAGCTCGCACGCTACATCTAAAACCCAGTGCAGCCAAATAAATACATAAATAAAAATATTTAAAATAATACTAGTATTTGTTCAATTCAATCTTTGAGAAATGCTCTGTCTTTGATGTGTTTTCAAATGTTTGAACATATTCATACAATGCCTTAATGAGATTGAAGAATAACTCAGTTGCCTTAGAACCAGACACTTTTTTTTAAAGCAAATAACAGGATCTTGCATTTCAAAATAGCCTCTTTAATGCTTCCAGATGCTTTCACATTCATTATACATTTTGATTTTTATTTTTCACTATTATTCTGTAGATATTAAGAACACTCCCATTTCACAGATTTAGAAATAAACTTGGAAATGTATGGCATGCTAACGTTGACGAGCCAATTGCTTTAAATAAGGGTCCACTCTCTTCCCCTCTGAAGACTCTCTGCTATGTTTGGGGGTTATTATCTGGAGTCTAAGGATGGAGTGGTTTAGGGGTTTCATGAGTCCCTGAAAACTTATATGAAATTCTCTCAGTATTTTTCAGGGTACTAAATTCTCTATCATTCATTAGATTTCACAGGGACTGTGATTTTAAAATATGTACAAACTTCTGCACCATACTACAACCAAGTTCTATTTAGAAAGAACATGGACATCTTGGCTTTCATGATGACCTTGCCCAAGGACAAACCTGGGACCCGTCTGTACAGCTCATATCTAGAATGAAGCTCCAGGTGAAGAAGCAGTAGGCTACGTGTAGAGTATAGACGCCTTGGCGCTGAACTGCCTTTGTGCCTACACTACAGGTCCCCTAGGAAGTACCCAGAATGAGCCACCCACTGGCCCAACCCTAACATGCATAACGCCCTTCAGCCAGAATGTGAACTCTATTTGTGCACTGTGTTTGCGTTCAATGCCACTATATTTAAAAGACCTTTGCAATTTCTAACACTCATTGTCTGAGCTGGATGAAATGTCTTTGAAGTCTAACTAAGTGATTGCTGGAGGTGAACTCTGCTGCATCCACCTAATGGCCAGGTACACATGTTTCGTTCATTCATCCTGGCAGGTCTCTGGAGAACAACTTTGGAGACCATCAGATTCACCTCAGTGCTTGTCAGCCATCTATCCAAAGCTCAGCCAGGCCCACTGACCATATCTCTGGGAAGGCCAGCTTCAGGCAAGTGTGGGGAGTCTGGGATGGAAAAGATGTCAGTGTGTCCCCATTATCCCTGGTGACAATAACCACCTGGGGCCTGAGTGGCTTCAAGTTTGAAAAGCACCCAGCTGATCGGAAGCACTGATCTATTTGGTGATTTTTAAATATGACTGCATCAAATTTCCTGGAAGGTCTCAAGACAATTCTGATCCTCAGGGTCACTTCAGGCCTACTGAGTTGAACTCTTTAGGGATGAAACCCATGAAATATGAGTTTTAGATCTGTAGTTGATTCTGATGTTCATGTAAGGGAACGGATGATTAGACAAAGCATTACTTGAACTAAGCCTGGCCAGGCACGAAGACCACACGACTTGTATGTGGTAGATGGATTCTCCACCTCTGGCCCTGTTGGCCTTGTGGGGATTGAGAGAAAGGGAGGGAGTTAGCATCCAGATGGAAGATGAGCAGAAGATAAATCATTGCACATGCGGCTTTTGATTAGCTCTTGGAGAACCAGATGGATTGATTAGGTCTGGGAACCAGAACCAGATCTACCTGGAAGCTGACAGTCAGGCAATAACCTAAAGCCCCTGTGTCTCCATTTACTCATCTGGGGGATGCATATTAACTTCAGCCTAATGAGATTATTAAGAGCAAGGAGCAGGCACCTAGTAAATTCAGCCAGCTTGCTTTTTATAGCCCACAGGCTAAGAATGGCTCTTGTATCTTTAAATAGTTACATTTAAAATAGTTATATTAAGTACCTAACTAATAGGTTTGATGTTGCTTGTTGATCTGCAGTGCCTAAAATATTTACTACTGGGCTCTGTAAGAAAGTTTGCTGACCTCTGGTTTACAGGGTTAAATGAAATAATCAATGTGAAAAGCCTGGCACATATTACATTACTTACAACAACTTTTAGGAGCTGAGAACATCTCCTGGGCTGGCAGCCAGCAAGAAAGCAGGGACATCAGTCCTACAGCCACAAGAAGCTGAATTCTGCCAACAATTCAGGAAGCCTGGAGGAAGACCCTAGCTCTGGGTGAGAATACAGTCAAACTGACACCTTGGCCTCTGCTGGGTGAGACCCTGACCAGAGGACCCAGCCATACCATGTCCAGACTCCTGACTCTAGGAAACTGAGATTATACGTAGACATTGTTTTAAGGCACTAATTTGTGATCCTTTGTTAAGTAGCAGGTGAAAACTCAGATACGCTCTAGACACCAAAACTCTGACTTTTCTCACCAGATAAAGGCACTCTGACTTCCCCTTCACTCTCTAGAAGTCTCCCACCTACTTCTCTCTGCCTCATCTTTCAGGTTCCCTGCCACCTGTGGAGCCACACTTGACTATCCCTCACCCTCAGGGAGTTTGCCGATCCTCGGTCTACAGGCTCCTGGGCATGCCACTTGGCTGTGCATGACTTATCCATTCCTCAGGGATTCCCTGAGCCAGGTGCAGGGGATACTGACACAAGCTAGCCAAGGCTCTTCCCTCAAGGAGTTGCTAGTTCAGGCAGAGCAGGGTGTGGTAAAGCAACATACATGGAGCAGGAGCGAGAACTGTGTTGGGTCTATTATGTTCAGCAGTGTTCACTGAAGTCTCTATCTGCCTGTCACTCCACTCAGCCATGATGATGCAGAAGTAATTCAGCCTGCAAAAAACTCACCCAGTCTCGTGACTCTGGCCCAACTCCACAGCCTCGATGGCTCCAGCAGTGTCACTTACCTCCAACCCAGCTCTAACATGCCTCCCTATCAAGACGTGACCAGGTCCTTGAAGGCAGTAACAGAATCATGCCTATACCTCCATCCTAACCTATGACTCAGAGAGAGTTTAGAATTTAATTTACCAATTCTCAAATGCCCTCTTCTCTAAAATTTAAACAAATCCCTCTTTCTTTCACTGACCTTCACAAAAGCATTAGCAATGAATCTTTAAAACACTGAAGGTCTGCCCTCCACGATTACAAAACACTGAAGTTAAATCCTCATAAAATAAACACAAGTGAAGTGGTTGAAAGGTTTAATCCTTTGCCAAATGTGTGGGTTAATCTGTGCATATGTTGGTGTATATGTGTATAGTATGCTGGCAAAGCAGTAATTTTTTGGCCTTGGAGTAAGTTCTTCCTCTGACCTCCCCTGGCCAGCTGGGCCAGTCAGTGTCATGGTAGGGTTTATGCAGTCTGTTCATGTTAAGGGCTCAGCCATGCTTGTGGCTGCCACAGTGTGTGTGTATGTCCATAACACAGTTGTTGGTAGCATGAGTACCTTAGTCCCACTGTTAACTGCTCTGTCTTCCCCAAAGGCACCAACATACCATGAAGCACAAAGCTGGGCCAGCCGTAGTGACACAATCACTGGCTGGCATAGAACGGGCAACTTAATTACGGCAAGAAGTCAAAATTTAACAGGATCCTCAATGAAGACCCAGATACAATGAGGTGAAGACAGTTTTTTCTACTGAAGAATGCATAAAGCGTCCACACTATATAACGTATTGAGGCCATCAAAAACTCTCCTTACTTTTGCTTAAAGCCTCAGTCCATTTGATAGGCATTTTTAAGATGACTTCAAGAACCACAAATAAAATTCTAAAGTTTTTCAGGATCTGTAGTGTGTGAAAGTTGGAAATATCTTAGAGGTAATTCAGTCTAACCGTCTAGTCCCTTGATTTACACACAAGAAAACTGAGGCTCAAAGAGAGGAAGTCACTTTTCCAAAGTTAAATTCTGAGCTAGATGCAGAATAGAAACTAACACTGAAGCTTCCTGCCTTCCTGACCAGGGTTTCTCAATCTCAACACTATGACCTGATGCTTTGAGTCAGATAGTTCTTTGGTGTGGGGAGCTTTCATGTTTACTGTAGGATGTTTTGCAGCATCCTTGGTCTCTATCCACTAGATGCCATAGCAACCCTCCATCCCATTAAGAAAACCAAAGAATGTCTCTGAATGTTGCTGAGTGTCTCCTGGAGGGCGGGGGGCAAAAATTGCCCCAGTTAAGAACCAATGACCTGAACAAATGATGCCAGCTTATGTGATTTTTGGCTCTAAGATGTACCTGGCTGTGTAATCTCAACAAGTCACATAATCTTTCTCAGACTGAGTTTCCTTATCTTTAAAGTAAAAATAGTACCAGATTTATAAGTTCACATGACTGGAAAATGTAAATGAAATCATGTATGTAAGTTTGTCAGTAAAGTGCCAAGCACATAGTAGGCAGGCAACTGCTATGATTTTTATGAGACCTGACTGTATGACGCCACTCTATTTCCAGCAAGGTTTTTCCTCTCTGCAGTTTGCTGTGAATGCCAATGAACAATCATTCCCTAGTGGAGACAGCTGCCTTGGCTGAGACTAAGGCTGGGGACTCTTCACATTTGGAGGAAAGGGAGAGTGCTTGCGAGTCAGGTGGGGTTGTACTTGCTATGCAGGAAGACAAACTATGAGCTCTTTGTTTGTTTTCATCATGTCTTTAAGCTTTCTTATCTCCAGCTGCAGGATTCTGCAAAATAAAATTCAATTAGTATTTATCATCCTTTTCCTAGCTGAGTAAGTCAACTTCTTTTATGGCTGAAACTCATAAAAAATGAGGAATTGCCAAAAAGCTCTGAAGATTTCAAGGTTTTGAGATGGAAAGGCCCAAGAGTAAGGGGAGAGAAGTAATTTTTTTCATAAGAAAATAACCACGCTGTCATTGGGATCACAGATACTGTTCAGACACGAATGTAAACAGAAAGTTCAATGCTGAGGATTTTAAACTTCAGCTTCACCACAAAATCTGTGTGTGCAGAAATATAATACTGCATAATACATGTGAGTGGGACAGCTTGTGCTGTTCAGGCTGCCTCTCTGTTTCCACCCCACCATGCGTGTTTATGCTGTTTGGGATTTCAAGGGACTCGAAGACACATAAGCATCTTCAGAAGCAAGACTAATCTTGTATCCACCCTAATGACCAAAAAAGGTCAAAAGAGTTTGTAACGGTGCCTTCTGTGGTTCAGCCCTCTCTCCTTTCTACCCTGGAAATGGCAAGTGGTACCCACTCCATTCCAGCCCCTGGTTTGACCAGACAAGTGCATGCTGAGACAGCTGTTCTTAATTTTCACTTCCATCTCTAGCCCCTCCTATCCATGCAGTGGTAACTCATGCCCTACATCCAGAAGTCAGACCTCCTTTTTCCTTGACTTGCATTAGTGTGACTCTGGATGTTTTTCCCCAAACCACCATGAAGTTTGGGAAAGCTCTGCTATCTCTGACTATGGCCAGTTTCCAGGTCAGGGCACCCTAATAGCTAGGAGACACTTGTTCCCTCTCTTTTCACTGTCACTGGAGCCAGTGGGGCTGCCCCCATGTATTTCTCTTGAACAACAAGAAATATGACTGTGGATTCCCGAGGAAATTCACTAGGATTAAC
This sequence comes from Bos mutus, assembly GCF_027580195.1. Taxonomy (NCBI): domain Eukaryota; kingdom Metazoa; phylum Chordata; class Mammalia; order Artiodactyla; family Bovidae; genus Bos; species Bos mutus. The sequence goes on from NC_091617.1 coordinate 127,636,105, forward strand.
TATTAGAAAGAAGGTTCACCTAAGAAGCTGCCCACAGAGTCACATCTTTTTAAGAAAATCTTTTCTCCATCATGATGTCCACTATAGGAGGGTGTGTTTTGTTTGCACATGTAAGCTCCATGGTGAGAAGCCCTTGACTGGCTCATTCACCACTGTAATTCACGTGCAATAGTCACTCGAAATTTTCTTATGAATTAATCAAGGAACAAATGTGGGATAGGGCAAACATCCCTCTTTGGCAGTGTGCAGACCTCCAAGTGTACCAAACTCACAGTCCGTCATCCCTCATTGCCTGGGTAGCCTAAAACCAGAGGTCACAAGCTGGTGGTCTTGGGAAAAATTTAGCTAGCAGTGATGTTTCATCTGTAGACTGTATGTCCGCACAGTGCTCTATAGACAAAATTGAATTATTTACTTTTTAAAAACCGTTTTGGAAATTTCACACAAAATTCTGGATTTCTGGCTTCTTTTGGAAAATGCTAAAACTTGATAGATTTGAGGTTACATTTATAGATGAAAAATACTACACTTTTTCCTGTTTTTCCCACTAAGCATAAAGATCCTAGAATATATATAAATAGAGATATATACATGTATACATATATGTGTCTATATATAAAACATAGGAAGATTCTTAAAGTTGGAGAGAAGAAAACAAACCAGTCAGGGAGCTCAGGAGCAGAGAAACAGCGTGATAATGAGTTCCCTGGGTTTTCATTTCACCTCATATATCCCAAAACTGGAGCTGAAGAAGGCTGCAATTCAGAAATGCCAATAGACACGGGAAAAAAAACAAAAAACAAAAAACCTCCAAACAAAAGTTTACTTTCTCTAGCCAAAGGACCAGAAAAAAGAGCTGCCTAGCAAAATAGATACGGAGAAGGCAATGGCAACCCACTCCAGTACTCTTGCCTGGAAAATCCCATGGACAGAGGAGCCTGGTAGGCTGCAGTCCATGGGGTCGCTAAGAGTTGGGCATGACTGAGCAACTTCACTTTCATGCATTGGAGAAAGAAATGGCAACCCACTCCAGCGTTCTTGCCTGGAGAACCCCAAGGACGGCGGAACCTGGAGGGCTGCCATCTACGGGGTCACACAGAGTTGGACACGACTGAAGTGACAGCAGCAACAGCAGCAGCAGCAAAATAGATAAGCTTTGAACAATTACCACTCTACTCTACATTACTCTACAATAAATGCTACATAAAAAACTGTGACCTCACCTCTACCTATGCCAAAAAAGGCTCAGTAGGGATCCTAGACCTCCACTCTCATGAGGCTATACTGAGGTACCCAACATCCTGGCTGAAACATTGTCAGAGAAGATTAAGTAGGGAGCTGGGACTTCCATCTTCAACAGCCAGTAACAAGGACTATCCTACAGTGTCAGTGAAGACCATGTGGGGCGCCTGAGTGTCTACCCTCAGCTGGCAGTAATGAGGAGCCCTCCTAGCTCCCCACTGCCAGAATAAACTTAGGAAAAAGTGAGGTCTTTCATCATTTCCCCACTGTAATGAGGCCATCTCCATTGCAGTATCACTGGAGATGATGTGGGAAGCTGGAGCTCCCACCTCAACTTGGCAGTAATAGACAGCCCCCTCAGGTATCTGTGAAAGCCAAGACTCTCTAGACTCTTACCACCAGATGGCACTAAGGATATAGAGCCCACCCTCCTCTCTTGCTCATTGTCAGAAAAAGCCAATTAAAACACACGGTATATATACGATCTAAAGTTTCAGAGAATAATTTTAAATGTTTAAGGTTTCAATAGGAAAAAACTAAGAAAATTCCAAACTGAATGAAAAACAGAACATCTATAGATAGTACTGCTGAGAAAAAAGACCTATGAGATTTATCTGACAAAGATTTTAGAGCAGGCATGATGGAAATGATTGAAAGGTCAATTATAGACATGCATGAATCAAAATAAAGTAGAAAGCCTAAGTAAGGAATTAGAAAACCTCAGTAAAAAAAAAAAAAAAAACAGTAGATATAAAGGACCAAATGGAAATTTTAGAATGGAAAATCCCAGTGAATTAAAAGTTCACTTGATGGGCTTATCAGGAATGGAGGAAGAAATCAATGCATTGGAAGAGAGAAAAACAGAAATGCCCGACCTGAGCAACAGAGGAAAGTGTACTTTAAAAAGAGAGAGAGAGAGCGCTTCAGGGGCCTGCGGGGCCCTACAATGGGAGATCTAACATTCATGTCACTGGAGTTCTGGAAAAAGAGAGCAGTGGTGAAAAAACATTCAAAAAAATAATGGCTTGGAATTTCCCTGGCACTCCAGTGGTTAAGACTCCATGCTTCCACTGCAGGGGGCATGGATTTGATCCCTGGTTGGGGAACTAAGATCCTGCATGCCACACAGTGTGGCCCCCAAAAAGCAGGGGGCTGAAAAACTCCCCTTTCGTACAAGAGACACAAACCTACAGATTCAAGAAGTTGAGTGAATGTCAAACAAGATAAACTCAAAGAAGCCCAATCCAAGGTGATATAACTAAACTGAAAATATAAGACAGAAAAAAATATGGAAAGCAGCCAGCACAACACTTCACTTATAAGGGAAAAGTTGTTAGAATGACCAAGCAAGTCAGAGGGAAGAAGCACAAGGTTATTCAAGGGCTGAAAGAAAGTAACTGTCAACCTGGAATTTGATATTCAATGAAAATATGCTTCAGGAATGCAGGGGAAATAAAGATACTCTACCAGGAAGAAAAACTAAGAGAACTGGTCATCAGAACACCTATTCTGAAAAACTGGCTAAAGGAAGTTTTTGAAAAAAAGAAATAAGAACGTGATGAACAAAAATCCAGGTAAATATAATAGCCTTTCCTGAATTTTCTAAATTATATTGGACAGTTAAGCAAAAATCATAACATTATCTGATGTGATTATAAATGCATGTAAAATATTTAAGACAATTATAAATGGGGAGAGTAAAGAGACATAAGTGGAGATAAGGTTTCTGTATGCCATTTGAACTGATAAAATAACGACGCCAGTGGACTTGCGACAAATTATGTATATATATATTAGCCAGAGCAACCACCACCACCAACAAAAACTTTACCAAAAGATACACTCAATATACTATAAATATATCAAAATGAAATTTGAAACATATACAAATAACTAACTGGAAGGAGGACAAAGCAAACAGAAATATAATAAGAACACACAGAAAACAGCAAATAAAATGGCAGACTCAAAACCTAAAATGTCAATAATTATGCTAAATGTAAATGGTGTGAATACATCAATTAAAAGACAGAGACTGGGAGAGTAAATTAAACAGATTGGACCAATAAATGCCCAACACATGGTCTATGAGAAATTTACTTTAAATATAATGAAAGAGGAAGATTGAAAGTAAAACAGTAGAAAAAGATGTAGCATGCAAACATTCATCAAAGCAAAGCAGAGTGGCAATGTTAATATCAGATAGAGTAAACTTAGGAGGGAAAGAAATGCTAGAGGCAGAGAGTAACACCAAATGATTAAAGGGGCAACCCAGCATGAAGACATAGCAATTCTGAACATGTATTCAATAGACAACAGAGATGCAAAATGCATCAAACAAAAAGTGATAAAACTGAAAGGAAAAATAGAGAAGCTGAAGCTCTCTACAGTCCTATCTCAACAACTGATAGAATTGGACAGAAAATCAGTTAGGATATAGAAAAAAATCAGCAACACTATCAACCAATAGGATTCAACTGACATTTTTAGAACACTTCACCCAACAAGAGCAAAATATATGTTCTTTTCAATTGCCCAGAGAACATATACAGAGATATATCCTGAGCCATAAAACTAGCCTCAAGTTTTTTTTTTTAATTAAAATCATACAAAGTATGCTCTCTGATCAAAAAGGAACCAAAGAGGAAATCAACAACAGAAATATAACAGAAAAACCTCCAAACATTTGGAAGCTTAGCAACACACTTCTAAATAACTTATGGCTCAAAGAGGAGGTCTCAATATAAATAAAACTAATATATCAAACTAAATAAAAATGCATCAAAACTTGCAAGGCACAGGTAAAGCAGTGCTGAGAGGAAAACAGATAATACTTAATGCATACATTAGATAAGAGAAACAATCTAAAATCAATAAAGTACACTCTTACCTCAAAAGTCTAGCTAAAGAATAGAAAAATAAACCCAAACAAGCAGATGAAGGAAATATTAAGACAGGAACAAAGTCAATGAAATAAAAATAGAATAACTATAGAGAAAAAATCAGTGAAATAAGGAGTTGGTTCTTCAAAAGGATCAAGAAATGATAAACTTCTAGCAAGTTTGACAAAGAAAAAGAGTGAAGACATAAATTTTCAATATCAAGAATGAATTAGTATATATAATTACAGTGTGACATAGACATCAATAGATAAGAAAAGGCAAAAGATTCAATTTGAAGAGAAATATGAGTATGAATTAGATAACAGGATACTAAAAACAATACTCCACACACATACATCTGCCAACTTATATAAAATAAACCAATTCCTTGAAAAACATAATCTATAACTAGTCACACAATATAAAATAGATTATTTGAATAGCCTTATAACTACTTAGAAAACAATTTATAATTGTAAAACTCTCTAGAAAGCATTTTCAACTGGAGGACTCTACCAAATATTTACAAAAGAATTAACACCAATGCTACACAATCTCCTCCAGAAAACAGAAGAGAGAAAATATTTCTGAATTCATTTTATGAAACTAATATTACCTGATATAAAACCAGATAATGGCAATACAAATAAAGAAGATGAAAGACTTATATTCCTAATGAATATGGATGGAAAAATCCTTAGTAAAATATTAGCAAGTACAGTACAGCAGCACATAAGTAGACTTATACACTATAAGTAAACTGGGTTTACTTTACAGATGCAAAGTAGAGTCATATATGAAAATCAGTCAACATCATCACCATATTAACAAACTGAAGAAGGAAAAGCACACATTCATAACAATCCATATTAGAAAAAAATTGACAAAAATCAAAACCCATTTATGATAAAACAAAAAACTCTCAGAAACCTTGGAATAAAAATCTGCCTCAACTTGATAAGGAGAATCTACAAAAACCCTGTTGGTTATATTATACTTATTGGTCAAAGAGTGAATGCTTTCCCCTAAGATCTGGAACAAGGCAAGAAAATCTCTCATGTCCAGTCAGTGCAGTAAGGCAATAAAAGGGAACAGACCTGTTCTTAATTACAGATTACATGTTTGTCTATGTAGGAGTTCATTAAAGTTGTAGGACACAAAGCATAAAAACAAACATATGAAAGCAACTGAATTTCTACACAATGGCAATGATACATAAACAACACAATGAAAAATAGAATACCATTTACAGTCACTGTAAAAATGAAATATTTGGGTTTAAATCTAACTAAACCTGTATAGGATTTGTATGCTAAAAACTACATAACACTGCTGAAGGATATCAAGGAAAAGTTAAACAAATGGAGATGTATACCAAGTTCATGGATTGGAAGACTCAACTTAGTAAAGATGTCAATTTCCCCCAAATTGATATGCAGGTTTAACTCAATTCCTATCAAGTATCAGCAGGATTTTTTTTTAGATGTTGACAAAATTATTCTAACGTTTATATGGACAGTGCAGGAAGCTCAAGATGGAGGGGATATATATATATATATATATATACACACACACACACACACATACACACACACACTCCGATACTTTGGCCACCTGATGCGAAGAAGTGACTCATTGGAAAGACCCTGATGCTGGGAAAGATTGGAGGTGGGAGAAGGGGACAACAGAGAATGAGATGGTTGGATGGCATCATCGACTTAATGGACATGAGTCTGAGTAAGCTCCAGGAGTTGATGATGGACAGGGAAGCCTGGTGTGCTGCAGTCCACGGAGTCTCAAAAAGTTGGACATGACTGACTGAACTGAACTGATATACACACAAAACACAAATCAGTCATAAATATATATATGTCATAAATATATAATTATGACTGATTCACATTGTTGTGCAACAGAAACCAACACAACATTGTAAAACAATTTTACTCTGATTAAAAATAAAGTTTATATGGAAAACTAAAGGAACTGAAATTAATAAAAATAAACAGGGAGTCTACCCAATTTTAAGACTTACTGTATATTTACAATACTCAAGACTGCATAATTGTTATGGAACAACATACCAATTAATGAAATAGAAGAGAAAACCCAGAAACAGATACACACAACCATGCCCACCTGATTTTTGACAAATGTGCAAGAGGAATTCAATGGAGGAAAAAAACTTTCCAACAAATGACGTAGGAGCAATTGTACATCCGTTGGGGGGGGGTGGCAGGAATCTCAACCTAAGTGTTTCATTTTACACAAAAATTAACTCATAATGGATTATACATTTACATATAAAATGTAAAGCTATAATATAAAATGTAAAGCTATAAAACTTTTAGGAAAACACATTGGCAAATATCTTTAGAATCTAGAGCTATGCAAATAGTTCTTAACCTGGACACCCAAAACACAATCCCTAGAATGAAAATCGGACTTCATGAAAATTTAAAGGTCTTGCTCAGAGAAAGACCTTGTTAAGAGGATGAAAAGGGAAACTACATAATGAGAAAAAGTATTTAAAACCAGATATCTGACAAAAGACTTGTTTTTAGAATACGTAAAGAATTTTCAAAGCTCAATGTTAAAAAAATAAAAAGCTCAATAGTAAAAACACAAACAATCCAGTTAGAAAATGGACAAAAGATATGAAGAGACAATTCATGGAGGACATACACACATACGCACCGGAAATAAGGATGTGAAAAGATGTTTAACATCAATAGCCATTAGAGAAATGCAAATTAAAAGCACAATGAAGTAACACTGCACAGCCTATCTGAATGACTATAACAACATAACAGTGATAATATCCAGTGTCAGTGAAGATACAGAGAAACTGGACCACTCATACATTGCTGGTGGGAAAATAAAAAGGTCCAGACACTTTGGAAGATGCTTTGGCGGTTTCTTAAGAAACTAAACACGTGACTACCATACCACCTAGCAATTGCACTGCCTGACATTTATCCCAGAGAAGTGATGACTCGTGTTCACACAAAAATTTGTATACAAATGTTTAGAGCAGCTTTATTTTTATAATAGTTCAAAACTGGAAACAACCCAGATGTCCTTCAGTGAGTGAACAGTTAAACAAACATTGAGTATGACCCAAACTGGTACATTTATCTCACTGAATTCCACCTGGCAATGAAAAGGAAGGATAGATTATTGACACAGGCAACAACCTAGATAGACTTCCAGAGAATAATGTTGAGTGAAAAAAGCATCAACTCTAAAAGGTTGCCTACTCGGTGATTCAATATATACAACATATTCAATATACTCAAAATAACAAAAGTATTGAAATGGGAACAGAATCATGATGCCAGGAGTTAAGGAGGGACTGGGTGGAGGAAAGTCAGTGTGGTTATAGCTGGACAACATGAAAGATCCTTGTGATGAACGAAATGTTTTGCATCTTGATTACCAATGCCAATCCCTTGGTTGTGATATTGTGTTATCTTTCCATGAGTTATCACTGTGGGAAACTGGGTGGTATACACAGGATCTTCCTGTGTTATTCTTTACAACTGCATGTAAAACTACCTTTACCTCAAGATAAAGCATTTAATTTACAATCAACTTAAAATAAATTAGCTAGGCCTGAGTAGCAGCTACATCTTCCCTTAGGCAAGGTAACCCTCCACTGGCACAAAGGATCTCTCTGGATCACCACAGTTCCCTCTGGTCCAGATCCACCTGAGCCAGGGCTCTTCCGTCACTGGTTCCATGGGTGTGGGTGTAGCGATCTGGGCAACACACAAGGTGGGGTGACTTTTCTCCAAAGTAAACCAGAGGGCCACCAGGAGTCGGCTTTAGCCTCTTTTGTGGCAAAATGATAATACTATATCCCTATCCTTATGCTGCTTAGCAGTAGGTTTCAAGCCACTTGGTTCTTTCAACTCAGATCAGCAAATATTTCCCAAGAACCTCTAAGTTAGATTATGTGCCAGAACATAGGGATAAACAAGCCTGCTCTGGAATAGTTAAGTAGTTCATTCGTGTCTGACTCTTTCAACCCCATGGACTGCAGCACGCCAGGCTTCCCTGTCTATCACCAACTCCTGGAGCTTATTCAAACTCATGTCCATCAAGTCAATGATGCCATCCAACCATCTCATCCTCTGTCGTCCCCTTCTCCTCCTACCTTCAATCTTTCCCAGCATCAGGGTCTTTTCTAAGGAGCCAGTTCTTCATATCAGGTGGCCAAAGTATTGGAGTTTCAGCTTCAGCATCAGTCCTTCCAATGAATATTCAGAACTGATTTCCTTTAGGATGGACTGGTTGGAATTCCTTGCAGTCCAAGGGACTCTCAAGAGTCTTCTCCAACACCACACTTCAAAAGCATCAATTCTTCGGCACTCAGCTTTCTTTATAGTCCAACTCTCACATCCATAAGTGACTACTGGAAAAACCATAGCTTTGACTGGATGGACTTTTGTCAGCAAAGTAACATCTCTGCTTTTTAATATGCTGTCTAGTTTGGTTATAACTTTTCTTCCAAGGAGTAAGCGTCTTTTAATTTCATGGCTGCAATCACCATCCACAGTGATTTTGGAGCCCCCAAAAATAAAGTCTGTCACTGTTTCCACTGTTTCCCCATCTATTTGCTATAAGGTGATGGGACTAGATGCCATGATCTTAGTTTTCTGAATGTTGAGTTTTAAACCAACTTTTTCACTCTCCTCTTTCACTTTCATCAAGAGGCTCTTTAGTTCTTCTTCACTTTCTGCCACGATGGTGGTGTCATCTGCATATCTGAGGTTATTGATATTTCTCCCAGCAATCTTGATTCCAGCTTGTGCTTCATCCAGCCCAGCATTTCTCATGATGTACTCTGCATATAAGTTAAATAAGCAGGGTGACAATATACAGCCTTGATGTACTCCTTTCCAATTTGGAGCCAGTCTGTTGTTTCATGTCCAGTTCTAACTGTTGCTTCTTGACCTGCATACAGATTTCTCAGGAGGCAGGTGAGGTGGTCTGGTATTCCCATCTCTTTCAGAGTTTTCCAGTTTGTTGTGATCCACACAAAGGCTTTGGAGTAGTCAATAAAGCAGAAGTAGATGTTTTTCTGGAACTCTTTTGCTTTTTTTGATGATCCAACACATGTTGGCAATTTGATCTCTGGTTTCTCTGCCTTTTCTAAATCCAGCTTGAACATCTGGAAATTCACGGTTCACGTACTGTGGAAGCCTGGCTTGGAGAATTTTGAGCATTAACTTTGCTAGCGTGTAAGATGAGTGCAATTGTGCAGCAGTTTGAACATTCTTTGGCATTTCCTTTCTTTGAGACTGGAATGAAAACTGACCTTTTCCAGGCCTGTGGCCACTGCTGAGTTTTCCAAATTTGCTGGCACACTGAGTGCAGCACTTCCACAGCGTCATCTTTTAGGATTTGAAATAGCTCAACTGGCATTTCATCACTTCCATTGGCTTTGTCTATAGTGATGCTTCCTAAGGCCCACTTGACTTCCCATTCCAGGATGTCTGGCTCTAGGTGACTGATCACACCATCATGGTTATCTGGGTCATGAAGATCTTTTTTGTATAGTTCTTCTGTGTATTCTTGCCACCTCTTCTTAAAATCTTCTGCTCCTGTCCACAATAAAGGACAGAAATGGCATGGACCTAACAGAAGCTCTGGTACAAGGAGCAGACAATGAAACATTGCATTGAAAGCACAGCAGAACCCAAGATGAAGCCAGGTGCAAATGTGTCCAAAGCAATAAGAGAGGATGTTAGATCAATTTAAGCATATGATGTAATATGCTCTGCCATTCATTCATTCCACAGACTTTCACCGAACACCTACTCAGTGTCAGGTGCTAAGGACACGGAATGGATTGAGACACAGCTGCTCAAGACCAAGCAGGCTCATGAATACAATCACAGCCCAGTGTGGCAAGTACCATGGCAGAGGAGAGAACTGCATGAGCCTGGGGCCATGAGGATACCACTCAGAAGACAAGAGTCTATTTCTCATGATGTGGGAGCCCTAGCAGAGGGGTGATCCTGACATGGGCATTCAGAATTACAAGGACCCCCTCAGCATTCCCCTGCTCTCTGCCTGTACACACTGGGCTGCATTTGGCCCAGGACCCTCTTTGTAAATTAAGTTCAGACATTGAAAGTCATGTCTGATGGATTAGATGTGGACATGAGAAGGGGGATGACTGGAGACACCCAGTGGAAACCAGACAGCAGGCAGGAATATCTGAGCTTGTGAGGGAAGCAAAAATCACTACACATGAGACAGAACTCAGATGGCAGAGGGCAGAATCAGTGGCAGACTGGACTGGAAGGTTATGTGCCACAGCACATCTCTGGCCTGCACGTGAACCCTCCGTCTCTGAGAAGGGAAGATTTTGTAGCAAAATGGAAAGAGACGTCAACATTAGGAGTCCAAACAATGTTTCTGCGGGAACCCTGAGCACAAGTGGACCAGAAGAGGAGAAATGCTACTTCTTCCTGGGCTGAGAGAGGTGGTAAGGGGAGGTGATGAAGCGCTATTACGTGGGCCCATCAACAGTATAGTGGACCACCTGAGGACAGTGGTAGAGTAGCAGGCATCCATAGGTGGGGGGTGATGGAGCACCACTGGTGGAGGTCAAGGCGGAATACACCCCAAATGGTATGGCCAGCCCAGGGCAGATACCATAGGAACAGGGAACAGCACTAAGAAGGATGGCCCAAAGGTAGCCCAGACAGAGACATGGCAGAGGGCAGGCAGCAGGGACTGTACATTTGGCATCTTAAGGACCGGAGGAGAGACACGAAAGAAGGGAAAGGGCCAAGGGGTGTTCCTGGACACTGAACTTGGGTCCAAAGAGTGTCATGTTTTTACCCTTGCAAACTTCAGCAAAATGAGCCAGGAGGCGGCTTTGCAAATATGCCCACACTCTTCAAATAGGGTTTTTTTTTAACTCTTCCCTGACCTTGAAATTTTGCTAATAGTATTATTAATGAGTAAAAAGAACTCCTGCCACACTGAGATTCTCCTTTCTATCAAAAAAAAACACAAAGTATTTGTATTTTAATAAAGTCAACAGCCACCCAAGCTGACCATTGCCAGGGATGTCATTTACCATGGCACTCAGCTGGAACTTAGATAAATAATGATAATTTTTTAAGTTTGTAGATCATATTGAACTCGACTTAATAGGCCCTCTCTCCAAACCTCTGAAAGGATGGCTCATAAAAAACTAATTAGTTTATACAGACTGTCAAGGTTCATGGAGGACAGCTGGCCTTTGATGCCTCATCTGTGATTACAGGCAGCTACAAGATCATAAAATCGAGCTCTGAACTCACGCCAAGGTATTCCGTGATCACACGCTGGACACTGTGCCAACGCAAAAGAACTGAACTATAAATGCCTGCTTGTGCTCCTGTTCTTTGATTTGGAATCTCAAAACAAGCTAAGACATTTAGGATTTGCATTCATAGGCCCCTGATTCCTGTTAAAGTCAAACCATTGACCTTACAAATCCATGTTCATAATTAATATTTGTGATGGGGCTCAATTCCAGGCCTATTCAATATGGCCGCTGTCATAAGCTGCAGAAATAGCTTCTAGAGAAGGGATTAGAATCAGTATTAACTTGTCGAAGCTTGGCTATTAAATGGTCCAATTACAGACAGTTGGAGAGAGTTTTCAATCATCATTGATTTCACCGTGATGATTGCTGGTTACAGCTTTTTAAGAGGATTTCTTCAGTGTTTTCAAATTCCCAGTTCATTCCTCTCTATGCTGTTCCCTTATCCTAACTGTCTTGGGCTCTTTTCTCTCCTGTAGCTCAAACAATGCCCCATGCCCTCAACACAGAAAATCACATTGACAGGTGGTTTTTATTTGGCCTCTGGTTTTCAAAGACAGAGACATACTCAATTATATCAGAGCAGAGATTGGAAATACAAGTTCAGCAAGATCACCAGGACACCAGGCAGGACCACTCAGGAACTGAGGCCACAGTTCCCATCAGGGACCACTTAGACTCCATTCCCTCTGGTCACGTCTGTTTCTCTCTAGGACAGCTGCCTCCTCTCAGTCTGCTGACCAAGCTCTTATACTGTGATTTGCATGTGTCACAGAAGGTTTACCTGCAACCCCTACCCTGTAGCATGGCACCTCAGCATGCAAACAGAAGCCAACCGGCCCAAGTGGTCTTTTCTATCTAGGTAGCAGGTCACAGGATGGAACTAGCTGATTCATTGGCCAACTACAGTCAAGTGTCCACCCTGTGTCCAATCACAGCCAGGCAAGGGGGCTGGGTCATGTGGCCTGGAATCTAGCCACCAAGGGCAGTGAGTGTGAAAGTACCATAAACTTGTGATATCATGCTTGTCAATGAGGCCATAGATCGGGAGTCCTTTATGTTCAGATATCTTTGGGATTGAAGCTTGGTGGATGCCTGTGTCTTCTGAATTGGTTCTCCAGTAGAAAAAAAAAAAAAAGGCTTTTATTTTGTGTGTTTCTGATTTATTATATAAGGAGACCCTAACTTTGGAGTTAGGTTTGGCCCATTGTCTTTGGTTGACCTGGACAGAGTCAAGGACACTTACATAGAGATGAATGAAGCTAAGAGTGTCCCCAGGGACTGAGGCCAGGACCTCGACCTCAGGGGCACTGAGGCTACTTCCACTGAGTCCACTAGTCACGGGATAAGTTCAGATCAGTTCAGTCGCTCAGTCATGTCCGACTCTCTGTGATCCCATGAACCACAGCATGCCAGGCCTCCCTGTCCATCACCAACTCCCAGAGTCCACCCAAACCCATGTCCATCGAGTCGGTGATGACATCCAACCATCTCATCCTCTGTCATCCCCTTCTCTTCCTGCCTTCAATCTTTCCCAGCATCAGGATCTTTTCAATTGAGTCAGCTCTTCGCATCAGGTGGCCAAAGTATTGGAGTTTCAGCTTTAACATTAGTCCTTCCAATGAACACCCAGGACTGATCTCCTTTAGAATGGACTGGTTGGATCTCCTTGCAGTCCAAGGGACTCTCAAGAGTCTTCTCCAACACCACAGTAAAGCACCAATTCTTCAATGCTCAGCTTTCTTTATAGTCCAATTTTCACATCCATACATGACTGCAAAAATCATAGCCTTGACTAGATGGACCTTTTTTGGCAAAGTAATGTCTCTGCTTTTTAATATACTGTTTAGGTTGGTCACAGCTTTCCTTCCAAGGAGTAAGTGTCTTTTAATTTCCTGGCTGCAATCACCATCTGCAGTGATTTTGGAGCCCCCCCAAAATAAAGTGAGCCACTGTTTCCACTGTTTCCCCATCTATTTCCCATGAAGTGATGGGACCAGATACCATGATCTTCATTTTCTGAATGTTGAGCTTTAAGTCAACTTTTTCACTCTCCACTTTCACTTTCATCAAGAGGCTCTTCAGTTCTTCACTTTCTGCCTTAAGGGTGATCTTGATTCCGGGCAATCTTGATTCCAGCTTGTGCTTCCTCTAGCCCAGCATTTCTCATGATGTACTCTGTATATAAGTTAAATAAACAGGGTGACAATATACAGCCTTGACATACTCCTTTCCCTATTTGGAACCAGTCTGTTTTTCCATGTACAGTTCTAACTGTTGCCTCCTGAGCTGCATACACGTTTAACTAAATGACGGTGAAAGAGAACAGTGGTTCGCAGGGAGCAGTAGAGAACAGTGAACTGAGGAGCCCTCCTACAGAAAAGAATCACCCTCAGAATGGGGGAACCTGGCACTATTTTTCTGGCAGGAATATCAAGATTGCTACAGGTAAGTCAAGTGATGGCTATGTGCCTCCATCTCTCCCCCTTTTGATGAGTTTACTGAGGTTTGCCTTTCCCTGGAGGCTTTGTGAGGGAAGAGAAAGTTCACAAGTCTCTGGATCAAGAGGAGCTACATCCAGACTTGATGAGGATCACAAAATCTTGGGCTTCAAGCCAGATGCCTGATTGGATTCCACTTTGGGGAGTTCTGGGATGCAGTGAGCATATTTTGCATGAAGAAGGGATGTGAATAATTGCAGCCTAAGGGTAGGGAGAGAATGACTGCACTGGTGTCCCTAAGTTGTCACCTCTCCAGGCCCTACGGTAGTCTGCTCCTACTCTGGCTTAACCATGTGACTTGTTTAGCTAGTGGGACAGTAACAAACTGTCAAAAGTTTTTGCAATCAGCACGGGAATATATATGCTCTGGCCAGCCTGCTGACATGCTAAGCCAGTGTGCTGGAAGATTTCATGGCAGACAATGGTGTCATCCCAGCCAAGGCCATCCGAGCCCAGCCAGCCTACAATCTACCCACCAGCTGTCCACAGATACCCGAGTGAGCCCAGCTGGGATCAGCTGAGTGACTCAGAAGAACAGAGCTGCCCAATCAATAAGTAGACCCATGGGAAAGAGTTAATGGCTCTTGTTCGATGCTCCTAAGTTTTGTAGTGTCTGTTGGACAGCAATACTTAAAGGAGGCATCAACTTCACCATTTGGATTACAACTTCACCTTTATTACTCGGTCTGAGCAAATCATACAATCTGATTTAACTTCAGTCTCTCTTTCTATAAAATAGGGATAAGGAGAATGCCTATTTCAGAGAATTGCTGTAAAAAGTAAATAATGCAGTGTATGTAAAATACCTACTACAGTGCCTGATAGGTAGTGTGGGCTCAGTAAGTGTTAGTTAAGGGACTTCCCTGGTGGTCCAGTGGTTAAGAATCTGCCTGCCAATGCAGGGGACATGGGTTCGATACCTGATTGGGGAACTAAGATCCCACATGCCACAGGGCAACTAAGCCCACAACCTGCCACTACTACTGAGCCTGCATGCCTCAACTATAGAGGAGTCTTCACGCTGCAACTAAGACCCGATGCAGTCCCCCACCCCCTCAAAATACCCAAAACCTCCCCATAATAAATAAATAAATGTTACTTAACTTTCAGTGCTGTGTGCAAGCTGTTTCCTATATGAGGATGTATGATCAAGGGGACAATTTAGGGTTAAAATCCACCTCTTCCTCTACTTGCCAAGTCATGTGCTCTGGTGCAGGACAGTGTCTATCTGAAAGAAGGGGTACCTGTTTTCAAATGGCACAGTTACCATATGGCTGGCAACAACTCTGCTTTAGTACTGATTTCATTATTCACTTTTCATCTTGTTTTAGTATATTGTCATTAATCCAGAATCCAGGAGACTTGAAATTCTCACATCAAGATTTCTCCTATGGCAAGTTTTCTCCAGAATGCAAGTTTTCCAACCTGGGACTCCACCTTCCTCCTATTAGGGTGACGAACTCACTCCAGTTTATCAGGACCTTCTCAGTTTTGGCACCAAAAGTCCCACAACTTTGGAAACTTGTGGTCCTAGGGAAGCCAGCAGCATTTTTCTCCCTGAATGTCCCTTACTCTTCAGTCTTATTGATGGAGAACACCCCACAGTATCCACTGGTTCCCCCTTAAGTGTTAGGTTTACCTGGAACATGACCTCGCCAGTTTTCTCATCTAGAAGGTCAGGGTTATTGGTGAATTGTTTCCTACCTCCAGTCAGACCATGAAGTCCATTCCCTGTTGTCATCCCCTTCTTCCTCCTTGACTGACCACCCCTTGGCTCCTGTGCTCCTTCCCCTGTATTCTGGCTCGAATTCCTCCTCCAGCCATCCTTGACCCTCCAACACCAAGACAGCTTGTGTGAGCACACCATAGGGTCTCTAGCTGCTGCCCAAGAACCTAGTCCAACCAGGCTCCCGTGGAGAGGCCTGGGATACCAGGATTAAGCACAGAGTGTGATGGAGGGGAACTGACCAGTAGAATCTTTAAGATGAGATGGGCCATCTGAAACCTACCAAGGCTGAGCAGACACATAGCCTGCAACATGACACAAGTTAAAACCAACAACCACAAAAGGCCACATGGCAGGGGACACACAGACAGCTTCAGTTTCGGGTGGACAAAGAAAGAGAATAATTAACAAGAAGAAAAAAGTGGAAGCCTTTGTCACAACTGAGAGAAACAATTCAGGGCAAAGACCCCAAAGTCATGGGCAACAGAGATCCAGGGAAGTTCCTTAGTCTCCCTTGGGCAGAGTGGCTTCACCCTACAAAGTATGGCAGGAGGAGTGCTGTGTTCTCTGCTCAGTGAGTGAAGGCTTCGTGCCCAAGTCTCCTGGCCTCTGAGGATGATGTGATGGCCCCTGTCCACCCCTGTGGAGCTAAGATCTGCCTCCTGAAGCACTCAGCCCTCAGCAGACAGAAGGGAGACTGAAAATTCATGAAAGGAGAAAACTGGAATGGATGCAGTGCCTGTGAAGGGATGACCAAGAAAGAACCCCCATTATGCCCCCAATTCCACATCAATCACTGTCAAGGCTGGCAGCTACCAAGTGGGTAGAACAAAGAGAACCAAGGAGCAGAGATAAACAACACTTTAATTCCAGAGTGATGGATGCATCAGGTCTTTCTTTCTCCCAGTCTGCCCAGCAAACCCCTCCAGCAGCAGCAGAATCAGGAGCACAGATGCGGTCTGATAAGCCTTTCTACTTCTGGGGACTGCACATGAACCTTTTCATAGTCACCTCCCACCCCATCTCCCCCGTGATCCCAAGCATCAACTTGACCAGATCTTCTGGTTTACCGACTGGTTGTTGCACCCTCACTTTTTTTTTGGCTTTCAAATAACTCCTGTATTGTTCTCAAATCACAGCTGACCTATAGCTGGAAACTTTCAGATCACAGTCACTATAGTGAGGGGGAGACTTCACCATAGGGATGGAGGCCTGAAGACTACAGAGATGGGACCAAGGACTCTGCCACAGGCTGCAAACAAGTATGGGACTCCTGTCTAGCCCTTACTTCCCTGTCTATGTCTAATCTGAACCCTGCCATCTGCTTGGAAATTGGGCAAACACAGATTATATCAGCAAAAACATTTGACAACACAAGCTCAAATCTGTCACTGAAAAGAGAACACATCTGTTTTTTTCTATTTATGAACTAAACCATAAACATAAAATCCTGACTCCTATGTTTATATAAGAAAGGTGTTTTAAACAAACTTGCCCACGGCAGTGTTATTTTTTTAATGGAAAAATCGTGTAAACAACTCAAATATACAAAACATAGTGGAAAAGTGAAGTAAACCATGATATGGCCATATGATATATAATTATGCCTACATGTTAGTATTTTTGAATATGTTTCAATCTGCTTGGAAAATGTTCTGTGAAAAGAAAAAAACACAAAGACTGAACCATATATACTCCAGATGAATAAGAACTATGTATCTAGACATGAATAAAAATAGTCTGGCAGGGTTTTAGAAATATGGGTATACTGTTTTATTCTTTTTTATTCTTTTTCTTTTGTTCTTTATTTTTATTCTATTAACATGTATTGGGTTGGCCAAAAAGTCTGTTCAGGTTATTCCTGTAGCCTGTCAGGCTTCTCTGTCTATGAGATTCTCCAGACAAGAATACTAGAGTGGGTAGCCATTCTCTTCTCCAGGGGATCTTCCCAACCCAGGGATTGAACCTGGGTCTCCCACATTGCGGGTAGATTCTTCACCATCTGAGTCACCAGGGAAGCCCAATGCCATCTCCTTCTCCAGGGGATCTTCCCAACCCAGGGATCAAACCCAGGTCTCCTACATTGCCTGGAGATTCTTTACGAGCTGAGCCACCAGTGAAGCCCAGGAATACTGGAGTGGGTAGCCTATCCCTTCTCCAGCAGATCTTCCTGACCCAGGAATCAACCTGGGGTCTCCTGCATTGCAAGCAGATTCTCTGCCAGCTGAGCTACCAGGGAAGCCTAAGATGTTAAGTACTTGAATGCATAGATGCTGGTCCATATTCTTCTGTTTCCTGTTTATGCTAGATTCCAACTCTGTGAGGTCCAAGGCAACAGCCCACATTGTAGATTCCAGAGCTAAGTCTGAACCCAATTCTCTGCCTGGCCTGCTCTTCACTGAACTCTGGTTGAGACCAAGTGATGCTCAGAGAACAGGATGCGACCCCAGCCTCTGGTCCTCAGGAATAACCCCGTACACCAACCATCTTGGAACACAAAGGCACATCCACGGTGAGGCTGACATAGACGGCCCCTCTGCTGCTTGGGCAAGTGCTCAGAGAGTTGTGGGCTGAGACAGACTGAAGATGGCTGTGTCCAGTACAGGTGGTCCTGAGGTTGCTGGATGGGGCAGTGATGCCCAGATGCGGCTGTTCCACAGTATCCCATGTGGTACTCAGCCAAAGACTTCTTTCACAGATTTTGCTGCTGCCATAAACTACCTAAATACTTACTTACTTAAACTTTTTCTTTAAATTGGGCTTTTAAAACTTCAGTAAATGTAATCAGAAAGAAAACTAAAAAGCCAGCAATATGTGCCTCAAATAGAGTATAATCTAAATAAAATACAACAGAATGTTATTAAAATTCTAGCACAACGTGGTTGCCCATGGAGTGCTATGGGATGGACCTTGCTCTGTCTTTGTCAAAAAAGACAGATTAGCAAGTATTTGAGAGTGCTAAAGACATTTTGATCCTCGCAACTGCACATTTCTCCTTGATAGATTCAGAAAGATTCGAAAAATAACTTAAATGGGAATGACTTAACATGGAATTCAACTTTCTTTAACAGTATGTCCAGGTACCATGGGAATCTTGCACTGCCAGTGAGATATGCCTCGCACACTGGAAAACTGGCAGAGGGGACAGGAGGCAGGACTTGGAGTCTGAGGGTCTGGAATTGAGTGACAAGGCTTAGCTTGGCAACCTAGAACAGTTACCTAATTTTTCCAAGTTTCAATGTCCTTATTTGCAAAACAAAATCATAATAGCTGACCCACTTGTTCTACAAGGTTGGTGAAAGGCTTGGATGTAATTCTGTGCATGGAGCACCTTGCACACACACACCTCTGTATATGTGTGTGTGTGTGTGTGTGTGCATGTATGCATTTATAACAAAGGAGCACACGGTTCACAACTAATAGGTTATTCCACAGGGATAAATGATAGGTAGAACATAAGGACATTACTTTTCAACTAAAATTTCCAGAGTTCCACACAATTCATAAATGATTTTCCCCAGCATTAGTCAACTGGTTGCCACATAAGCAGACAATCCAGGCAGCATAGCTTGATGGTACAAGTGGGTGACTACATCAAGCCTTCCAAAAATCCCTGAACTTGCTTTTCTTCTTTCCTTAATATCAGCACCACATATTATATCACTTCATTATAATCAAGCTAAAATGAATAAAACACAGCTTATTGATGATTGTGAGAATTATTGTTACTCTTGATTACTCTCACTACTACCATTGCTAGGATTATCAGAACCATGATACACTGGGCATCCTTTGGCTGTTAGTGCTCTTGGCACTTGGTATTAGTATCTTATTTAATCCACATATTAACCCAGGAGTAGGTACTATGTTCGTTGTCGTTCAGTCGCTAAGTTGTGTCTGATTTTTGTAACCCAATGAACTGTAGCCTGCCAGGCTCCTCTGTCCATGGGGTTTCCCAGGCCAGAATAATGGAGGGGGTTGCCATTTCCTTCACCAGGGGATCTTCCCAACCCAGCGATCAAACCTGCATCTCCTGCATTGGCAGGCAGGTTCTTTACCACCCAGCCACCTGGGAAGCCCCAGGTACTGTGTTTACCCCTATTTTATTAAATATAAATAAGTTACCCCTCAGAGCGGAGAAGGCAATGGCACCCTACTCCAGTACTCTTGCCTGGAAAATCTCATGGATGGAGGAGGCTGGTAGGCTGCAGTCCATGGGGTCGCTAAGTCAGACACGACTGAGCGACTTCACTTTCACTTTTCGCTTTCATGCATTGGAGAAGGAAATGGCAACCCACTCCAGTGTTCTTGCCTGGAGGATCCCAGGGACGGGGGAGCCTGGTGGGCTGCCGTCTATGGGGTCACACAGAGTCGTACAGGACTGAAGCGACTTAGCAACCCCTCAGAGGTGTTCAGTTCCTTATCTGAGACCATACACCTTGTCAATGGCAGAGCCTAACTGTGAATCCATGTGTATCTGATCAGAGCCTGGGACTGTTCACAAGTAGGATTCCTTTATCATCATAAGACACCACTGCTGTACAGACCCCCGAGGAGGGTCTCTGCCTCAGGCAGCTGTGGAGTCCAAAGCATGAACAAAGGCCCTGGCTGGGTCCAAAGACAAGGAGGGAGATAGATTGGTAGATGCTGAGCAGAACAAGGAGGACCCAGAGAGATAACCATGGAGGAAAAGTCCCTTCTGCTATAACCAGCTAATCAAACCAGGCCAAATAATATCCCAGGCAATTTTCTGGGCAGCCTTCAGAGAGTCACCCAGGCTGAGAAGCCAGCCAATTATGCCTGATCATTCTCTGCAGCCCTATCCTCACAAAAGACAAGTCCAGACTGGCCCAATGTAGACAAATGAGCAATTCTATTATCTCTGAAAGGTAATCTAATTCCCTTCAAATTTAAAAGTCTCCACAGTTTCCTAACAGGCCTCAGTGGGGCTCATGCAGAATTTAATAAGTTCACGGTGTGCCCAGCTTGCTTTCATTATCATTTTTTTGCCATGCACTGGACAGAATTTTCATTATGATTCAAGGATTCTTCTGTATCTGATTCTCTAAGATCGTGTCTGCTGAGCTTAGACACCAGGTTGAGAACTGAGTTGGGTCTAACGGACTTGATTGAGGTCTGAGAGAGGTTTCATTGACTGAGAGAGAGTGTCTCTGCTAATCAGCTGGGGCAGGGATCAAACAGAAATATCACAGGGAATGGGAACTCACAGCAAGTATGAGTCTCCACACTCCCCTCCCAGCCCCACGGCTGGCCTACTCTGGGACACAGCAATTTTCTCCGGCTGCCTGTGAGTTAGTGATCTCCTCTATGAAAGGAAGACAAGCATTGTGAAAAGGAAACTCAGATCAACAAAAGGTTTACTATATCTTGAACCATTGCAACATTCTTTAAATTTAACCAATACAACAATCCTGGGAAGCTTATATATTTATTTGACGAATGAAAAGAGTGAGACTACTGGGACCGCCCTGGTGGCCCATTGCTAAGACTTCACGCTCCCAATGCAGGGGGCCTGGGTTTGAACCTTGGTCAGGGAACTAGATCACACATACCACAACAAAAGATCCTATGTGCTGCAACTAAGGCCCGAAGCAGCCAAATAAATAAACACTTAAAAATAAAAAAGACTGAGACTATGCAATTGGTGATTGCATCTTATTGCCATAAAATAAGATTCCACACCATTAGAAGGAGCCATATACGGTCAGGGAATGAGAGATTTGTGTGGATGTGACTGCAAGTGCATTCAAATTTTCTGGAAAGCAATTTAATGTGTTTCAGAACTTTAAAATATTTGACCAATTAATTCTAATCCTGAAATCCATCCAAATGATAGAATCAGAAATACAGACACATGTTGTAATAAGAAAGACCAGAAATAGACAAATTGTCCATCATCTCATACCAGTTAGGATGACCATCACCAAGAAGACAAGAGTTAATGAGTGCCGGTGAGGATGTGGGGAAAAAGAAACCCTAAAGTACAGTTGATGGGAATGTAAATCGGTATAACCATCACAGAAAACAGCATGGAGGTTCCTCAAAAATTAAAACCCGAACTACCATATGATCTAGCGATCTCACTTATGGTTATATATCCTAAGGAAATGAAAGCAGTCTTGAAGAGGTATCTGTACTCCCAGGTTCATTGCAGCATTATTCACCACAGCCAAGATACAGAAACTACCTGTCAGTCAGTGGATGAATGAATAAAGAAATATACACAGGCATTATTCAGCCATGAAGGAAAGAAGGAAATCCTTCCATTTGTGACAGTATGGATGGACCTGGAGGGCAGTAACGCTCAGTGAAATAAGTCAGACAGAATGACAAATACTGAGACGTCACTTATATATGGAATCTAAAAAAGTTGAACTCATAGAAACAGCAGAATAGTGGTTAAAAGGGGTTGGAAGTAAGGAAATAGGGAGATGTCAGTCAAAGCGTACAAACTTCCAGTCAAAAACTTGGGGGATCTAATGGATCACAGCATGGTGATAAAAGTTATACTGTATTATGTACTTGAAAATTGCTAAGACAGTAGACCTTAAATATTCTCACCACAAAAATAAGTGGCAATTATGTGAGGTGGTGGAGATGTTAGTTAACACTACGTGGGGGTAATCGTTTTGCAACATGCAACTGTATCAAGGAAACACATTGTATGCCTTATATTACACATTATATGTCAATTATATCTCAATAAATTTGGAAAAAAATAAAATAACAGTAAACTATAGAATATTCATTGAGTCAGAAATCATGCAGCCATTTAATGAGTTGCAGAAGAGTACTTAATAAAATGGTATATATTCCTTAGTTTAGCAGGAAAAATAAGTTATAACATTGACTATGAACTGTGATCAAAATTTTTAGATTAAAACAAAGTAGAACAATGACTGGAAGGAAATATGCTATAATGTTACCGAGGCTCTTTCTGGGTGTAAGAAATGTTCACATATTCTATAATAAACATGATTGTCATAATCAGGAGATACACAATAAAAGCTGTTTTATACCCCTGGATTTTGCTTTTATCCACAAAATGCAATCATGATTTTTATTTAAATGAATGATACCTTACATAGGAATTTTTTATTAAAAAACTTTTTTTAAAGGGGGACATCTCAAGAGAAACAAGACAGAGCAAAAGTGACATGGTTGGAACCATCCCCCCATGAGCTTAAAACTCATCTCACCGGCTAAGTGGAAATAAAGACCACTGGGATGAGGGTGGAAACCTGACACACAACACCAGAGCAGTTGCTAAGGGGCACCAGAAGCTGCAGTTGACTTCGCGAAGTGATGGAGCTGGTAGATACGAATTTTTCAATTTTATGAGAATGATAGGAATCTGAAATAAATCTTCAGTATTTTCTTTTAAGATAAATGTTTTAAAATAAATGTCTGCAGCATGGATGGATGGTTAGTGTCTGTGTCCTGTCTTAGAGCGGATCATAAATAATGCCGAGAAAAATAGCTTTGACCATTCTCAAAAGCACCTTTATTTTTCACTCTTAAGAGCTTGGAAGATTATATTTTTGATGCGTTAAGCTAGATTTTTAAAAAAATTCAGCCGTAAGTATCAAGAGGAGTGTAGAAATTGTCTTGAGAGAGACTACTCAGGGCTTCACTTAGAAGTCAACCTTACTTTCAAGAAATGTCAGAGAACACATGAGAAATAAAGGAATATATATAAAAAAACAACAACAACAAAAAAAGAAATGTCAGAAAACCTGTGGTCACATTTAATGGTTAGAATTCAACTCCAAGCTTAGAGTATTTGATGGATTTAGAATTAAAGAAAATCCTTTAGTCAATCTTCAGGTGAAATGATTAAGTGTCCTTCAGGTCAACAACCAAGGAAGGTAAGTCATTGTAAATCCAAACTTCCCAACACCAGATTTGCTTAAAAATTTTTTTTCCCACTTTGGTCTTTACATTACAGAGTCTCTAACTTAACTGTAGAACAGCTTAATCAACAACCTCAGTTTCCTAGTTCACTACTGGATGAGAGCAGGGTTACACTGATGCAGACGCAATGAATACTCAGACGTATCCTTCATCTTTTTAAGTGTTAGCCCCACTACACTACAGTGACTTAACAGCATCCATGTACTTCTCATTTAATATGTCGTTAGTTTTCTCTCTTATGTCTTAAACAGGGTTCACACACTTGAATGGAAAGATAAATAAAGGACCTGTACATACTCCATCTAACCAGGGAAGCCACAACTCAGTACTTTAGATACTTCAGATCTGACTCATCAAGATAAACCAGAGTCCTGCAGTTTTATGCAAAACATCTCAACTTCTAAATGTTGTCTCTACTTCATTTTTAAAAGCACACGTCACATGCCAATTCAAATATTCTCATAACCCAAACAATTTTGCTAGTGTTTGTTTCCAGAGGGTTGGTGAGAATTGCTGATTAACCCCAATATAGTTTAGTTATGTCCAAGAAAGGGATGAGTTGGAATATTCCCGGTAATGGCAAAGAAGGTCTGGGGAAGACATTTCATCTTTTGTGGAAAAGACAGCATGGGATTTACACTGCCAAGTGGCATTTGGTTGAGTTGGGACCTCTGAGGATGGCTGGAAAATATATGGAAATGCCCCAACTCTAAACACCATGGAAGTCACAGTTAGGTACTCTTTGTGGCTACCATTCTGCATAAAATAAAGATGAAGCCTTCTTCTGAGAGTCTCCCCCATGCTCTGCAAGAATACTTATGGGTTTATCTTCACATAAGGCTGAATTTCCCTATTTTACTCACCCCTCATTCCTTACTTTATAAAATGTTATGTAATGAAGAAAAGGCCTTCACAAAACTTATCTCTTAGAAGTGTGAAAGAGCCAATTTTTTTCTGCCCAAGCAGCTCATAAAGTAACAGACAAACTGTCAGGAAAAATAGACTTCATCACGGTGAAAACCTCAGCTTGGCACCCATCTATCATAAAGCAATCTTCCAGAAATCTTGAAAACCTTCATTAAATTTCCTGTCTTCCTCCTGACAGTTATAAAATGTTAACAATATCACTCATGATGTAGGCATCTTCGGAAATTCTTTGTCCAACCCCTCCTCCCGCTGCCATCACCCATCCCCTTTTCTTTGCCAAAATCTATAGAAACATGAGACATAGCCATCTTCTTTACACACCCTCCTGGGGACTTGGCCCTTGCAGGAGGTTAGAGGAGGAAGCAGCGGTCATCTTGATAACACTGAGAAGGCTCTTTAGTTACAAGCTGCAAGGACAAAATGGCCCTGCCTCCAGATTCCTTCTCCAAATGGGACACCCATTTTGAAGCTCAAGGACATGACCCTTAACAAATAACTCCTGATACTTTTTTCTTTCCTTTTTCTCTTGTCAATCCACCAAGTTACAAGTCTTCATCTGCCCATGATCGTGAGTAGTGGGGACAGTGGGTCTCACATCTTCTCATGTGTATGAGTGATCTTTCTAGAGAGAAAATTCCCCTATGGACCTTGCTGGCCCAACTTTTCCAACTCTAGGGACCATCTTAGCAATATATCATACACCATCTCTCAGAAAAAGAAGATATAAGGGTCTTGCATTGGCGGCAACACCAAGGAGAAAAACCATAACGAGGTACAGAATTTACCAGGAATCAGAAGAAACCCAGCTTTGAAAGCCCAGCTTTGAAAGCACAAACTCATCTGTGAAAGGCACAGGTGGTGACAACAGCAAAAAAATCTTCGTGGAGGTTTCTTGACACATCTCTCAAGTGAGTGGGGCCCGACCATGCTAAGCCATCATCTCACCTGCAAAAGGAACCGGTGCATCTTTATCCAGGGCGACCAATGGTGGGTCCAAAATGACTGTGTCATTGTTCTCTGTTATGACTCCATGATACGAAGTCTCAATCCATGGTTTGTGCTTGTTCACTGGAAAACAATGGAAACAATAAATCAAAGACTGACTTTTAATATCATCATTTGAATAACTAATCCATAATACTATTATGAATTTGCTAAAATCCCATTATTTCTATTTCTAGATGCCTAGCATGTGTGTGTATGTGTGTTAGTCACTCAGTCACATTCAACTCTTTGCAACTATCCAACCCGTGGACTATAGCCTGCCGGGCTCCTATGTCCATGGAATTCTCCAGGCAAAAATACTGGAGTGGGTTGCCATTTTCTTCCCAGGGGATCTTCCCAACCCAGGGATCGAACCTGGATCTCCCACATTGCCGGCAGATTCTTTACCATCTGAGCCACCAGGGAAGCACGCAGATGCCTAGTGTAGATATTTTAAATAATTGATCCAAAGCTTTATTTCTCAAATGCTACTATTCATAGATGTTTCAGAGTAAAAGCTTGTTATCAATCAACAAAATAGCAGATTACAACTGCATATGGGGATTTTTTTACCTCAACCTTATCTGATCCATCATTAGAAGTTATTACTGAACTTTCAGTTCAGTTCAGTCGCTCAGTCATGTCCGATTCTTTGCGACCCCATGAATCACAGCACGCCAGGCCTCCCTGTCCATCACAAACTCCCGGAGTTTACTCAGACTCAAGTCCATCGAGTCAGTGATGCCATCCAGCCATCTCATCCTCTGTCGTCCCCTTCTCCTCCTGCCCCCAATCCCTCCCAGCATCAGAGTCTTTTCCAATGAGTCAACTCTTCATATGAGGTGGCCAAAGTACTGGAGTTTCAGCTTTAGCATCATTCCTTCCAAAGATATCCCAGGGCTGATCTCCTTCAGAATGGACTGGTGGATCTCCTTGCAGTCCAAGGGACTCTCAAGAGTCTTCTCCAACTGAACTTTATATTCATATATATGGATAAGTACCAAAATATGTGTGAAGATATAGCACACATTTGAATATTTTCTGATCAATGAAAGATTGAGTCTATCTAAATTGTCTAAATCACCTAGCATTTGAAGATGCTCTTCAATAATTTGACCAGCTGAATGATACACTATATAATATACAATTAATACACTTAAAATATGTTAGTAGTTGAGGTATATCCTCCCAGAACATTGTATTCTTAACCTCCAGTACCTTGGAATGTGGCCTTATTTGAAGATAGGGTCTTTATGGAGTTGGTGATGGACGGGGGGCCCTGGCATGCTGCGATTCATGGGGTTGCAAAGAGTCGGACACGATTGAGCGACTGAACTGAACTGAATCAAGTAAAGTGAGGTTATTAGAGTGGGCCCTAATCCAAAATGACTGGTGTCCTTATGAAAGGGGGAAATTTGCACATAGAGAGGGACAGACATACACACAGGGAGATCACCATATGAAGATTGAAGCCGTGCTTCCACACCTGAGGAACTACCGAAAGCTATCAGGGAGACTTTCAGAGCAAGCATGGTCCTGCTGACGATCTGATTTCAGACTTTTGGCCTAGCAGTGTGAGAAAATAAATCCCTGAAACCTATCTCTGAAGGTTGAATCAAGCCCAGGGAAGAGAGCCTCTCTGCCTAGAACAGGTCTGAATGTGGCAGCGGGCTCATCCCTGCTCACACGTTGGCCTTCAAACCAGTACTTCATTATGGACTCTGGAAGAATTATAGCCACTCTGGGCTGTCCCCATGCTCGTCTGCTCTTTTATTAGCCATCAACACAAATGAAATGTAAATAATTTGCAACTGTTGGGAAAAATAATTAATCTTTTTTTTTCCTTTAATTAAACCCAGGGGCCTATTCATTAGAAATGTGTACAAAAGATATGCCAGGAGCTCACCCAGTGCTTCAGATTCACGTGCCACTCGGCTCAGTGGCAGACAACAGAATCTAGAGTCATAGTTGCTGGGTTTCCGCCCTGGCTTAGTCACTTGAGGGCTGATCCCCTGAAAGTCCGTTGGCCACTCAGAATCTCAACTCTCTCAGTTGTAAAATGGGGATGATGACGCCACCCATAGGGTTGTCATGCCATTCAGGTGTCCTGGGCTGGATACATAGCCCCTGACTTTTCATCACTCAGATTCACCCCTGCTCTTTGGGCAGTGACAATGTCTCCAGGAAAGGTGCTTTATAATTTTGAGAAGTTGACGCCTCTTCCTCATTAGTGAGGATTTTCCTCTCTATCACTACTACTGTTAGTTGAGTACCTACCACACATCAGGTAGTTAAGATACATTATTTAGTCTTCCCAACAACCCCTCTAGATACCCCTTCATATCACTGTACAGGTGAGGACCTGAGTCTCAGAGGGGTTTAAACATTCCATTTTTAGAAAATAAGAAGGTTCATTGTCCTAAAATTTCTTCATTCCTCTACTACTTTCTAACTTCTTTCAGATCTATCTCAACTTCTGTTTTGTCAACATTGATAAACATTTGCATCTTGATGAGTAACCCAAATGAAATCTTTGTTTTGTGTATAGATCAAATCCTCAGGGTTGCAAATCAGTACTTAAAATTGACATTATTTTGATTATGAGGATACAGTTCATGGCTAATCCAAGTATTGGGCAAGGATTACTTTTCCTTCTTAGAGGTCCATCAGTTCAAGAACACCATTCCTTGTATCCAGACCAGTTGGATTCTTGATTCATTTATTCCATCAAATGGCTGAGTTGTCCTCCATTTTAACTTGCATCTTATTTGGAACCAGCCTCCTTTCTATATTTTTGGTGTTCTGAACTTAATGACTGTCTTTTTTTTTATTTTTGTCAAGTAATGAAACACAGAAATTCTTCCCCACATCCTGACAATATTATAGATTTTAATCTTTCAGTACATTACTTTTCCCTCATTTGTAAAATAGAGACACTTCATTGGAATAGTGTGAAAAACTGCATGATCATTTAGTCAAATCTAGTACCCCTGGTACAACGAGGCATTTAAATACTCTCAAGTCCCCCTAGCTCATCTCATGCTCTGAGTGGCTGAGATGTACCTAACACTTCAGAGGTGTTTAGCTCAGCTTCATTCATTCAACAACTATCTATGGAGTACTTACAATGTGCAAAAAGAGTCTAAACATTGGCAGTCAAATGGGGAAAAATGTCGCTGAAAAAAGCATTTGACAAAATTCAACATCCATTTATAACTAAAGCCACTGGCAAATAAAGAGTAGAAAGAAACTTACTCAGCTAAAGAATTTTTATAAAAACCTATAGCTAACATCATAATGATTAAAGAGTGAATGTTTACCCACTTGGTTTGGAAATGAAAAGGTTAAATTGTTTTTATTCTCAGAGAACATGCTTATCAGTGAAGCATATTCTATGGAATCTACAAACGTGCCACTAGAACTACTATATGAGTTTATGAAAGTCACAGGTTAGAAAGTTGACCTATAAAAATCAATTGTATTTCTATGTATTAGAAATAAACAGTTGGAAGTTTAAATTTAAAAATATGAATATTATAGCATCAAAAACACAAACATTTAGAAATAACTTTCACAAAATACTAAAAAACTTTCACAAAATACATGTAAGATCTGTATATTGAAAACACTAAGATATTTCTGAGAGAATTTAATGAAGACCTGGAGAGGTCTTAGTTGTAAGATAGGCAATGTTCACAATTTAGTAAACTTGATATAGTTAAGATGTAAACTTTGTCCTACTTGATCTGTAAGTGTCAGTGCAACCCAAGTCAAAATAAAACGGATAAGCAGCTAATCCTAAAATTTATATGGAAAAGACCTGATATAGTCAAAACAATTTTGAAAAGAAGAGCAATGTTAGAGGACTTAAACTACTTGATTTTAAAACTTCTTATAAAGCTACTTTAATCAAGACAGTGTGATACTAACATAAAGATAGACATATAGATCAAAAGAAAGACTGAAGAGTATAGAAACAGACATACATACATATGGTCAATTAACTTCTGACAAAGGTTCCAAGATAACTCAATGGGGGAGAAGATAATCCTTTCATTAAATGCTGCTTTGGATATCCATAAGCAAAAACAAAACAAAACAAAACCCTTCAATCCTACTTACCACACATCACACACAAAAAAGTGTCTCTAAATAGATCATGGTCTTAAATGTAGGAGTTAAAACTACAAAACCTTGAAAAAAAAAGTATAGGAAAAAACCCTGAGAGTCCTTAGGTTAGGCGAAGATTTATTAGAAGGGACAAAAGCAAGTATGAATTATAAAAGATAAAATTGATTCATTCAACTTTATAAAAGAAATAGGAGAAAACATTAAATAAGCACATCCCATAAAGGGCTTGTATCCAAAATTTAAAAAGAACTCATGCAAAACAAAGACAAATAATCTGCTTTCAAAGGGGCAAAAATTTGAACACACTTATCACCAGAGCAAATACATAAACAGCAAATAAGAATGAGAAGAGATATTCAGCATTAATAGTTATCTGAGTACATAAGCTAAAGCCACTGTGGGATATCACCATGTCACTGCTGAATGGTTAAAATGAGACTGACAACACTAAGTTGTGATGAAGATGTAAAGCAATTGAAACTCACCCATTGCTGGTAAGAATGTAAAATAATAAAACCACTTCGAAAACAGTTTAGCAATTTCTTATAAAATGGCTCAGCAACTCCATTCCTAGTATTTACCCAAGAGAAATGAAAACACAAATTACATAAAAACCCTTGCAGGTAAACTTTCATAGACTTTTTGTTCAGAATTGTGCCAAAGTGGAAACTAAAGTGGCCATCATCTAGCAAATGGATAAACAAATTGCAATATATCCATATAATGGACACCTACTCAGCAATGAAAAGAAATCAACAACTGATCCAGATGACAAAATAGGGGAATCTCCAAAGTATTTCACTGGTGAAATGAAAGAAGTCAGACACAAAAGACTACATGCTGTGTGATGCCATTCATATGACATTCAAGAAAATGCCAAAGTATTGGGACAGATAACAGATTGGTAACTGCTAGAGTCCGCTTGCCAAGGAGTACAAGGAACTTTCTGGGATGATGGGACTATTCTGTATCTCAATTGTGGTGATGGTTACACCTCTGTGTGCCTTGTTGAAACTTACCAATATGCATATTTAAAAAGAGTGAATTGTATTGTGTGTAAATTATACTTCAATAAATACGGGACAACAACAAAGGCCTTATTCTCAAGGGACTCTCAGAGTAGAAAAGGATCCATGAAACCAGGATAGTAAGAGATAGGTAGGAAGAGGAAAAGAAGAGTACTATGGAAAAAGAGAGGAGAAGCACTCATCCAACCATGGTAACCCAGAATTAACTCCTGGAGAAAGCAGATTTGAAGTCAAAAGCAGGAGGAATTAAGCAGGGATACAGGATATGGAGGGTCCCAAGCAAAAGAACATTGCATGGGCAAGGACTCAATAGTAAAGCACCTGTTACACCATGGGGAGTGGGTGGAGGGAGGAACACGAATAGTTACATTTGGTTGGAGACTATAGTTTGAGGGGCAAGGCCAGCCAAGAGGCGGGACTGATGGATATCATCTACATCAACTAGGGATTACTGTCTTGCACACAATCATCCAGGAACCGCCTCCAAACTCTATCTTCAAGCTACACTGGAGAACCATCTCTTTTCCAGAAAGAAGTAATAGATACCGACAATGGTGGCTTGGCCATAATTTCCTATTTAATCTCTTCCCTTCCCCGACAAATGTTTTGTTTTGTGTTTCAACAGACTGAGGCCAGTCAGCACATACTTTGCTCCATTTGGTTGTAACTTCAGAACTGACTTCTTATCAGTTCATAAGACAACGTCCCTGTTGGCATTACAACTCCTCTCGAGGTTGAACCCTGTCCTTTCCACAACATTTCAGCCTCTGGAAAATGCCTGCATCTTTGCATCTATATAGAGGAAACACCAGTGTGATATTTCTGCTCCATTTACACAGAAATTAGGTCTTGCCCCCCTCCCTCAACGTGCCTTTAACTAGAGCACAGATGCACCCTGAGAATACTCCTCAGCTCTTGTCTCTCTGCTTCCACCTCTGAAACACTGCATTAACACTCAATCTAAGCCCCAGCACCAAGTGGCTGATGATTCATCCTTTGAATCTTCCTATTTATACCCTACAGTTGACCCTCTGGCCATTGCTAGGCAACTTGAACCTCAGAACTACAATATTTTCTCCTGGGTAAAAGTGAATTGTAAGTAAAAACATACCATACTGCTTGCAAAATATTCCAGTGAGGTTACTACATCCTACTAAACAGGTCACTCTAATGACAGGCTGTTCTTTTGCTTGTTATGTCCAATTTTCCCTTCTCACTTCATCCCCTGGTAGAGCTGCCTAGATCAGGGAATCTGTGGGTGGAGTAGGCTGGGCCAATTAATTGGATCTTTAAACTTTCATTTAAGAGGCTGAGAAACTATAATGTGTTTGGTAATGGGTACTTGAGGTGAAAGTTCATAAGGAGTTGGGGCTGGTGTTCATGTAGTGATCACCCAACCCAACATTTAGAAGGAGCTGGAAAGCTATTAAAATCCAAGAAAGCTAATCAGCCAGGAGACAGAGGATCTGGGAGCCAACATACAGAGAGAAGAGAAGCACCCCAAGAGGCTGGTGGGAACATACAGGCTGCTCCCCACTCCTGTTCTCCAGTCCAGGTCCTGCTCATCACACCTTCACTAACTTGCCAGCCTGCTTGCTGCAGGGTGTCTGAGGCTGCCATGTGAAGCCTGTCAGTAATTCTTCCCCCAACCATAATTTTTGAAAATTTGTACTAGTTTGAGTGGGTGTCCGTTCTTACAATAAAATGCTTCCTAACTACAATAAATGTCATAGCATTTCAAAAAGTATTTTTATTCCTTGCTTGGGAGTGAGGGTGGGATAGGATCTCTGTCTCGGTGGAGGTAAGCCTGCCTAAGGGCAAATCTGGTCCTGTGCTTCCCTGCCTTGGGTCCATCAGCAGTTCTCCTAACCACAAGATCACGGAAGCCACCCAAAGACTCTGGCTCCCTCCATGACCCATGGCTTTGCCCTCATGGTGTTGACTACCCCTCTCCTCATACTCCTTTCTTCCTGCCTCCTGTCTGTTCAACCTCCCAGATGCCCCACCTCCCCCAGTGGCCTTCCTCTGAACCCTTCATCCTCCTGCACTGCCTGCTCTCAGGTTATAGGACTGCTGCATTGCCATTAACTGGTTCCTTGCCTCTCCTTCCCCCAATTCATGGAGAGGGAGCATCCTAGTCACAGTGATGTCCACAGGTCCTGGCACAATGCCCAGCACCTTGACAAATGAAGTCAGCGTTCATTTGCTTTCCCAGCACCTCCAACGCCTAAAGCAATTAGCAGCACTTCAGTTCCAATGAGCAGGTATTCTGACATCACCCAAATAGAAAGAGGGTGTGTCTCTCAAAACAGGGTGGCATTTGCCATCACTTAATTAGTGGCAATATATATCTCTTGCTAGAGGTACCAATTAGAGAGTTTTAAATGCAAATCCCATGTGTGTGACTCACACATGGAAAGATTCACAAAAGATGAATCTTAAGTTACACTGTTTTAATTGGGTTGAAAAAGCGAGGAAGAGATGGTTGAGTCATTAATCCTTATCTACTTGATGGCTGCAATCAGTGTGAGTGGACCAGCGCTTTCCTTCCCTTCCTCTCTCCTTTTGATAGGGACAGAGTAAAGGGACAAAGCAGATCATTCTATAGTTAATCTCATTAGAAGACCTAAGTAGGAAAAAAAAAAGTATGGGAAACCCCTGTAAGTTAATGATTATTCAAGAAAGCAGGTTTACTTAACCACAAAACCAAGCAGGCTTGCTTAGCAACAAAACTCTGCAATAGAAGCAAGAGACAGGCCCCAAATAGTAAAATAATGGTGGCAGGAGACCCACATCCTGCCCAGGAAGGTACGTTAATGACCCCTAGGATATGCTCTCTGCACACATAAAAAACAATAATTTATGGAAAGGCGACATCTCAAAGTCAAAGACCCTCACTGTACTGAGACCTGAAATAATTTTTCCACAGTGCCATGACAGTCCTGGCTGGATCATGGATCAGGGACAAAACAACTCCTTTATCCAACCTGGGAGAGGAGCTGATGATGGAAGCATGACATCTACTCAAGAATGAGGAAGAAGGTGGTTTCTTCCCTCTCCCCACTCTTCCTTTGATCATAAAACGGTAGCCCATTAAGTTCTCAGGGCATGGCATCGCTCACCTACCTGTAAGCCTCACAAGCCTCCTATTCTAATAAATCACTTCTTATCTATCATCTTGACTCTCACTGAACTCTTTCTGTGCTGAGACATAAAGGGCTGGAGCTCCTCATAGTCCCCCTACCCCTGAAAATGCCATCTGATGGTTTCACTTTCCTTCTGTCCATCTTTCCATACATGTATCCACCATTCCTATTTTTTCTTTCTTTCCGTCTGTCATTTGCTATCCATAAATACTCAATTGTTTAGTGTGTGGGTTATCTCAAAGTCATGAACTAAATTGCCCCAGCCTGAGGATGACCCATATACCACTATTCCAGTGCATACTGGCATGTGGATCAGGAGAGAGGCTAGCAAGCTCTGTGTGTGTACAGGAGAATTGTAGAATCTCACAAAAGTGAGATTTTTCAGTTGTCTCTAAAGAAGCCATCCAAATAAAGCCAATTACCCAAAGCTTGCCCTAAGACAGATCTTGAGATTGGGTTCAAGGGTTCTGGGCTTAATGCCATGGTCCTGACACTATGTAACCAATAGATTATCTTAGTCAATTCTTTCAATCTATCTAGACCTCTGCTTGCCCTCCTTTATAAAATGGAGGTAATACCAATCTCACAGGGTTATTGGGAATGTTGACTAAAAACTTATTCACAACTTAAAAGTTCAGAATTATGTTTTATTTTGCAGGAATTTTTAGGACATCAAGCCCAGGAGGCAGCATCTCAAGTAACCCTGAAAGGGACTTCCCTCATGGTCCAGTGGTTAAGACTCTGCACTTCCAATGTAAGGGACAAGGGTTCAACTCCTGGTTGGGGAACTAAGATCCCACATGCTAAGTGGTGTAGCCAAAAAAATAAAAATGCTATCCAGTCAAGTCACCCTGAGAGAATTGCTCCTAGGAGGCAAGGGGGAAAGCCAGGAAACATAGGAGCTTTGCAACAAAAGGCAGGTAGTCAGAGCATCAGAAGATTACTCTCAATTAAAGATAATTAATTAAACCACATATCTCAAGTTAAGGAATTCAGTGCTCTTCTATGTATAGAAGAGTGCAAGATCTAGACTCACTGACATCACTCCTTTGATATGCACCTCAGCTATCTGGGGCCAGTGCCCTGTGCTTTCTCATCCTGAGTTTCCCCAGGGAGCAAGCACCTTAGGGAGGTGGCTACAGTCTGATAGCCACTAGATGGCAGGTACTCTCCCTCCTGAGCTTCCTTAGAGCTTTCTGGCTCAAGTTGGAGGGCCGCAATCGCTGATGACTATGACATCCTTTGTTTACTGATATGGCAGGCAATATTCCATTTATCAGGAGGAAGATAAAACAAGGTGTCAGATCAGAGCTGACTCAGTGGAGATGAGCATCTTACATGTCCCCAGCAGAGGCCCTTTTGATTCTGAATCTCAATACCCACAGCCTGTCAAGACCCACATGGGACCCAGCATGCCCCCAAATAGATGGGGAAACAGTGTCAGACTTTATTTTTTGGGGCTCCAAAATCACTGCAGATGGTGACTGCAGTCATGAAATTAAAAGACGTTTACTCCTTGGAAGAAAAGTTATGACCAACCTAGATAGCATATTGAAAAGCAGAGACATTACTTTGCCAACAAAGATCCATCTAGTCAAGGCTATGGTTTTTCCTGTGGTCATGTATGGATGTGAGAGTTGGATTGTGAAGAAAGCTGAGCACTGAAGAATTGATGCTTTTGAACTGTGTTGTTGGAGAAGACTCTTGAGAGTCCCTTGGACTGCAAGGAGATCCAACCAGTCCATTCTAAAGGAGATCAGCCCTGGGATTTCTTTGGAAGGAATGATGCTAAAGCTGAAACTCCAGTCCTTTGGCCACCTCATGTGAAGAGTTGACTCATTGGAAAAGACTGATGCTGGGAGGGATTGGGGGCAGGAGGAGAAGGGGACGACAGAGGATGAGATGGCTGGATGGCATCACTGACTCGATGGACGTGAGTCTGAGTGAACTCTGGGAGTTGGTGATGGACAGGGAGGCCTGGTGTGCTGTGATTCATGGGGTCGAAAAGAGTCAGACACAACTGAGCAACTGAACTAAACTGAACTGAATAAACACTTTACTTGTTTCACTGATATCCATCTTCATGAGAATTCTTTTCTGCAAAACTGAAGGGCCAAGGCTTTTCACTGACCTCTGGTCTAATGGCTAAGATTTGGTGCCCTCATCACTTCAACCTGACCTCAGTCTCTACCTGAGAACCAAAACCCTGCTTCAAGCCGCTGCAGGCTGAGGCTACCCGAGATCAAGAAGATGGGGGGAAGAGACTGTGAAAGTTTAATGTTCCCATCAATTGCTAGAGCCAACTGGATTTTCCACACAAAATGTCTTACCTACTGAACAACATTATCGGACTGAAGTGTGCACTAAATTGTTATATCTATAATTCCCCAAGATTGTTATTACTTCAATATCTCATTCTTCACTGCATTTTAGCATCTCTAACCCCTAAAACTAGCCTGTACCTTACTTTAGAATTGGTGCTACTAAATGTGTGTCTACAACTCTTTCTGTAATAGCCATCGTTCAACCACAACCACCATGTAACCAATTAGGAATGGCCATTCTGGAGGGCCTACTATGTGCCAGACTTTATAGTTGTGATCTCATTAAATCCTTCCAACTGCGCCTGTGAGGGCTGCAAGGACACCGTTTCATAGATGATGTTATGGAGGCTCAGGAAGCTTCAGGAAATCATACAAGGCCATGGTCTCTAATGGAAGAGCTGAGGTTCCCATTCCCTGGGTCATTCCTCTTCCAACCAGAGGTCAAGGCAGCAGCACATATTTGTTTCCATTCCAACCCTGGGGGTTGAGTCTTGGACCAAGTGCTCTGAGTGGACACAGAGTTCTCCAGAATAGAGTTCTCTAGAACAGCCAGAGTTCTCCAGAGACATAGAACCAGTGGGAGACGGAGAGACAGAGATAGATAAAGAGGTAGAGTACACACATACATATACAGATATATGCACATGTGCATATATATATGCATGTATGTATGTATATGAAAGTGAAGTGAAAGTGAACGTTGCTCAGTCATGTCTCTTTGTGACCCAATGGATTATATAGTTCATTGAATTCTCTGGGCCAGAATACTGGAGTGGGTAGCCTTTCCCTTCTCCAGGGGATCTTTCCAACACAGGGATCAAACCCACGTTTCCTGGATTGCGGGCAGATTCTTTACCAGCTGAGCCACAAGGGAAGCCTATGTATGTATATATATAAATATATACATATAAAGGAATTGGCTCACAAAATTGTGGGAACTGGAAAGTCTGAAATCCATGAGGTAGGCCTGCAGGCTGGAAGGAGTTAATGCTAGTCTTGAGGAAGTCTTGGGCTTCCCTGGTGGCTCAGATGGTAAAGAATCTGCCTGTAGTATAGGAGACCTGGGTTCAATCCCTGGGTTGGGAAGATCCTCTGGAGAAGGAAACAGCTACCCACTCCAGTATTCTTTCCTGGAGAATTCCATGGACAGAGGAGCCTGGCGAGCTACAGTCCATGGGTCCCAAAGAATCGGACATGATTGAGCAACTAACACACACATGCACACACACACACACACTTGAGGCAGAATGCTCTTAAAGCCTTTCATGTGATTGGATGAGGCCCACCCACATTATTGAGGATCATCTCCTCTACTTAAAATCAACTGCCTGGAGACATTAACCACATCTCTAAAATGCCTTCACAGCAACACCTACATGAGTGTTTCATTGAATAACCAGGTATTATCACCCAGCCAAATGGAAACATAAAACAACCATCATACTCACTGAAGAATCTTTTAAAATGTTATATTCAAAATGAGTGAGAAGATTGGATGCAGCAGTGCAAATTCCTTTTAACCTCAGATAGAAACACAAAATTCTTGTTTCTATACTGGCAAACTAAAAAAAAAAACAAAAAAACCTTTGTGGCTTTTGCTATCAACTTCGTTCTAGAGGGTAGCCAATGTGTGATACATTTTTATTGTAAATTCCATTTCATGCCTTTGATCCCAAGATGTTCAGAACAATGACTGGCAATTATCTGGTTTACAGTATATTCACTGCAAAATGCTCACCTGCTTCTCAGTGCTTCTGAAAGAAAGCACTGGCAGGTCAATTTCACTTCTTATTTATGTGGATTGTTATCTGCATTTCTCCAGCTCTGGCTTCTTCCCAGGAAGTTGTGAAATACCAGAGGTAGAGGATAGGCAAGAAAAGCCTCCTTTCCATCACCACCAAACACACAATCACCATAAAGCCACAAGCCAAATGCCCTAGGTCAGTCTCAGGATCAGCCCTGAGTATCAAGGTATCAGACAACATGGTCTATTTGCATTCAAATTTAATTATCTGCTCAGCTCAGGCACCACTGACTCAAGAAAGCATTTTTGACTTCCTGTTCCTCTCCAACCTGAAAAACACCACCAAACTGAATTAGCTCTCTCCTTGTCCTCCCACAGCCCCCGGCCTATCCCTGGCATAACAACGACTAAACCAGGCTGTAAATACCATTTTGTGTCTTTCCACTACCAAATGGTAAGGAAAGATGCCTGTATCTCTAATCCTAGTACATCAGTTCTTGAAGGATAGCCCAGGAACCCGGAGGGGTCCCTGAGACTCTTTGAGATTCACAAGGTCAAACCTATTTTCATGCAGTACTAAGATACTATTTGCTGTCTTTTCTTTCACTCTCTCTGCAGTTTTCCAGAGGCTATATAAGAAGTACCATAACAGATTAAATCCAGAAACAGATATGAGAATTTAGCTGTCTTCTAAAAAGCCAGACATTTGTAAAAATGTAAAACAATGGTACACTCCTCATTATTTTAAAATTTTGGATAATGTCATTCTTTTTTAATAAAAAGTATGCCATTTTCATCGACATGTGATAGGTTTTTAAATTATTTTAACTGAATTAATAGATATATATGTTAAATTTTATTACCTCTAATTACTAATGAAATAAATAGTAATAGGTGTGATCCACAAAAACTAAAGCTCAGGGGCTGTTAATGATATTTAAGAATGTTAAAGTGGAGGCTTCCCTGGGTGGTCCAGTGGTTAAGAATCTGCTTTCCAATGCAGGGGACACTGGTTTGATCCCTGGTGGTGGAACCAAGATCCCACACGCCACAGGGCAACTAAGTCAGCACACCCCAACTAGAGAAAGCCCATGTGCTGCAGTGAGGACTCAGTGCAGTCTAAATTAAAAATAAATAAATAAAAATAATGTTGCAGTGTTCCGAGACCAAAGAGTTGGCTGTGAGACCTGGCAGTGGACTTAAAACACAGAACCTACTACTCATATAAGAATAAAAGGTGTGAGCTGAGGAACTGAGGGGAGAGAGAACAAAGAGACAAAGTTGAAGGAAGGAAGAAAGAATACCTGAAGTTGTTGAGGACAGAGTCACATAATCAATTCTTAGATTCAAATTAGTTAGGTGAAAGTCCATTAACATGGTGACAAGATCAATCTTTTCTCTGGTTCTGAAAGACAAGCAACGGATTGACTCAGCAGTTTGCACACCAACTGTTGCAATGCA
The DNA here is from genome assembly GCF_027580195.1 of Bos mutus. NCBI lineage: Eukaryota > Metazoa > Chordata > Mammalia > Artiodactyla > Bovidae > Bos > Bos mutus. The sequence goes on from NC_091617.1 coordinate 127,675,466, forward strand.
ATGGAGGTAACAGAGCCTCTGATTTTTCTGGAAAAAAGAAAGAGGAGCATCCTCTCTTGCTGTATGAACTTGAGCACATGCTGTCAAGAGAATAACTGTCTGAAATTACAATCTTTATATCACTTGCAACATGGTTGGAGAAACTGCCATAAAAAGAAACAAACTTCATAAATCATTCCTGCAAAAGGCATCAAAGGTTAAACGCATCACGATGAATTTCTGAAATAAATCTGGACTCTGAATTTTCAGAGAGCTGGGGAGGCAATCATTGTACCTCAATAGAGAAATCATGATCTCAGCAATTTTAGAGGGTAATTCCACTACTAAGGTATCAATTTCCCCTGGAGGTAAGTAGAACAGGTCTTTGGCAACTGGAAGAGTCTCTCAATGTTTAAGGCACCCTTCTCAAAAGAAATCTAAGGGATTTCTGATCTGACGATTTCCAAAGACCCTGAGGACCTGATATATGGCAGGTACTCAACAAATGTAATTAAAAGATCAATGAATGAATATGCTCTTAGTGTCAATTATCTGCACAAAGACCCACATAGCACTCTACATGGAACCACTATTCCCTCACAATTATAAATTTTCTTAACCAAGATTTCTAGTTTCAATATATTTACTTCTGAATATGAACAATTTACTTCTTTGATGAACAATGCATAAAAATAGGGGAAAACAACAGAAAGGGAAAGACGGGAGATTTCTTTAGGAAAATTGGAAATATCAAGGGAACATTTCACCAAAAGATGGGCACAATAAAGGACAGAAATGGTAGAAACCTAGCAGACATAGACGAGATCAAGACGAGATAGAGAGAATACACAGAAGAACTGTACAGAAAAGATCTTAATGAAATCGATAACCATGGTGATGTGGTTAGTCACCCTGAGCCAGACATTCTGGAGTGTGACGTCAAGTGGGCCTTAAGAAACACTGCTATTAATAAAGCTAGTGGATGCAATGGAATTCCAGTAGAGCTATTCAAAACTCTAAAAGCTGATGCTATCAAAGTGTTGCATTCAATATGTCAGCAAATCTAGAAGACCCAGCCATGACCACAGGACTGGCAAAGGTCAATCCTCATCCAAAGAATGTTCAAACCAAACATTCAAAAACCAGAACAATTGCACTAGTCTCTCATACTAGTAAGGTCATGGTTACACTCTTGCATGCTAGGCTTCAGTATTACCTGAACCAAGAACTTCTACACGTACAAGCTGGGTTTAGAAAAGGCAGAGGAACCAGAGATCAAATTGCCAACATTTGCTGGATCATAGAGAAAGCAAGGGAATTCCAGGAAAACATCTACCTCTGTTTCATTGACTATGCTAAAGCCTTTGACTGTGTGGATAGTAACAAACTCTGGAAATCTCTTAAAGAGACGGGAATATCAGACCATCTTACTTTTCTCCTGAGAAACCTGTATGTGGGTCAAGAAGCAACAGTAGAATCCTGTATGGAACAACTGATTGGTTTAGGATTGAGAAAGGAGTGCGGCAGGGCTGTCTGCTGTCTGCTGCCTTGTTTAACCTATATGCTGAGCACATCATGAGAAATGCCGGGCTGGGTCTGTTACAAGCCGGATCAAGATAGGTGGGAGAAATATCAACAATTTCAGATATGCGGATGATACCACCCTAATGGCAGAAAGTGGAGAAGAACTAAAGAACTTCTTGATGAGGGTGAAGAAGGAGAGTGAAAAAGCTGGGTTAAAACTATTTAAAAAGCTAAGATCATGGCATCCAGCCCCATTACTTAATGGCAAATAGAGGGGGCAAAGATAGGAGCAGTGGCAGATTTCCTCTTCTTGGGCTGTAAAATCACTGCACACAGTGATTGCAGCCACGAAATCAGAAGACGATTCATTCATGGCAGGAAAGCTATTGAAAACCTAGACAATGTGTTGAAAAGCAGAGACATCACTCTGCTGGCAAAGGTCTATATAGTCAAGGCTATGGTCTTCCTAGTGGTCATATATGGTTGTGAGAGCTGGACCATAAAGAAAGCAGGACACCAAAGAATTGATGCCTTCAAACTGTGGTGCTGCAGAAGACTCCTGAGAGTCCCCTGGACAGCAAGGAGATCAAACCAGTCAATCTGAAAAGAAATCAACTCTGAATACACATTGGAAGGGCTGATGCTGAAGCTGAGGCTCCAGTATTTTGATTACCTGATGTGAACAGTCGACTCCCTGGAGAAGTCCCTGATGCTTGGAAATATTGAGGGCAGAAGGAGAAGAAGGTATCAGAGGATTAGATGGCTGGATGGCATCACCGATGCAATGGACATGAACTTGGGCAAATTTCAGGAGATGGTGAGGGACAGGGAGACCTGGCGTGCTGCAGTCCATGGGGTCACAGAGTTCAACGTGACTGGGCAACTGAACAACAACAACTTCTGAATAACTTTGGTTGATCAAGAGAATGTTGGTTTCCACGTATACTGACATTACTTCTGGGGACAACTAAGCAAGGAAGAAATAAAGAAAAGCAAAGCAGATTGATGGACAGGTAGATAAAGGACATTGGCAGAAGATAAACATCAGCCTAGAACAGTTCAGTATGGAAAGAGAATTCAGTGGAATTGAGAAAGGAAGTTCCCAGGAGGAACTCTGACTTATGAAATCTAATTGTCACAGAACATTTGGTGGGAAACAAGACACACATATCATCTGTAACAAAGCACATAAATGTATGAGCAATGAACTGATTTAGGGTTGGGAAAGTCTACAGGATTCTTCTGAGTACAGAATGATAAATGGAATTAATTGTGCAGAGTTCATTATACTGAATTTAAGATGGCTATTGATAGTGGATTATTTGCAGTGCTGCATATTAGTGAAAATGGAGAGATTTATTTTTAAAAGTTACACATTAATTCCCAATATCATTTTCTCATATCCTTTTTTAAAAATAAGGATTGAATTCCTCAACAGTGATGCTTCCTCCCGTTGTTCATTTCCAAGAACTCAATCCACTTCACAAAGGGCATGGGCAAGCCCTCCTCTGCTGCCCTGCTGGCGTATGACCTTTGTCTCTTCTGAATTCAGCAAGGTGTGCTGATCTAGGCTCTCCAAGAAACAGATCCCAAGACCCAAGATGGGACTCAGTGTGCAAGAATTTTATACAGGAACATGTAGATTTGACCTTAGTGCAAATGTATTCCCAGTGCAGGAGAAAGGAAAGAAAAAGTCCGATGGAAGTGTCTCATACTGTCCTGCAGTCTGTGTGGGACTATACAAAGCCAAAGCCTTTGGGCTTCCTCCTCAAGCCAAAGTGGGCAGTGAGAGCAGACCCATGTCTCCCAGGACACTTGGTGTCCCCCAGTGGCCCCACACTCCATAGGAACAACTGATGGAAGATGTGGTCAGATACTCAATTCCTAGCCCCTGGTTTTGTGAGAAAGGAAGGGCAAGGATGTTCAGCCCCTGAATCTGTTACTTGCTCGTGTCTTAAAGATGAGCCCCTTACCAGGTATAATTGACCCATTCAGATGTCCAGGAAGCCCTTCCCTCTGGTTGCCACTTGAAAACAGGAAACAACTTTTAATTTCTTCCCCAGACATGCTCCCCACCAAATGGGCACCATCTCGGAAAACGGCACCATTATAGATGCTCAAGCTAAAACCCCAGGAGGTGCCTTCATTCCTGCCTTTTCCTAACCAATAGTCCCTTCATATACACACAGAATCCATCAGCAGGTTCTGCCATTTCTACACCAACATATTACAATGTGGATGGAACCTCTCTTTCTTCTACCTGCCATGATCCTATCCCCAGCCAATACCATCCTTTGCCTGAGCCTCTGCAAGAACTCTCACCTTTATCTTTGTGTTTTCACTCTTCTCCCCTATAAACTCTTTTCCACAGAGCTTCTGGAGTGATGGTTTCAAACAGAAAACCTGATAATAAAGCAGGCCATGGCTATTTCTGCTGAGATCCTCTCAAAGCAGCCCATCATACTTGGAATAAAGTTCCAGTTTCCTCCCATGACCGATTAGGGCCAGCCCTGACTCATCTCCCATAACCTTTTCTCCCCCTCGATGCCCCACCCACAGTGGTTTCCTTTTTATTACTTAAATTTACCAAACTGGGTCCTACCTGTGATACTTGCTCTTCCCACTGTGTGGAATACTTTGCCCCAACAGCATGACTAGCTCCTTCCCATCACCTCAAAGAGCCCCTTCCTGATGACTTCATCTCAGCTATCTCTCCCTGCCCCCACAACCCACCCTTTAGTCTTTCCATCACAGAAACCACACCCAGCATCACCTTCTGCAAGACTCTGTGATTGTCTGCCCTCTCCAGAAAGGGCACCCTGTCTGTCTTGCCCTTCACTGCTTCTTCTGAGCTGAGACAGTGTCTGGCCCAGAATAGGCTCTGATAAACACATACTCAGTGAATAAACTGGAACCATCAGGACTGTCAGTGACGTCGAGGAAGTATCTTTTTTTAATTAATTTTTTAACTGGAGGAAAATAGCTTTACAACACCATGCTGCGTTTCTGCTGTACAAGAGTCATAACCATATATTTATATGCAGACCCTCCCTGTGGAGCCTCCCTCCCCTCCCCCATCCCACCCTTCTAGGTCATCGCAGAGCACAGGGTGAGCTCCCTGCTACACAGCACAGCTTTCCACTAGCCATCTATTTTACACGTGGCAGTATGTATATGTCAATGCTACTCTCTCAATTTGTTCCACCCTCTCCTTCTATTAATGCACAAATATGGAATCTAGAAAAATGGTGCCGATGAACCTGTTTGCAGGGAAGGAATGGAGACAGATGTAGAGAACAGACTTGTCGACACAGTGAGGGGGAGTTTCTGACAGGAGCCCCCTCCTGTCGAGCCCTTTCCTGGCTCAGCCCAGCTCCCTCCAGCTCCCTCCCGTCCCCACACAGAGTTCTCCCCGCCCCCGCCACCAGCTGGCATCCCAGCACTCTGCTTGCCCTCCCCGCTGCCCCGCCCCCACCATCACCTGGCCCCATTGGTGGGTGATGCTAAGACTTTCTCCGTCTTCAGGCTCTCATTTTCATCCAGAGGAAATCTGAGAACTCCAAAGGCCTTTTAACCACCAGAGGATAGGGCTCTCAGAGGAGGAATTCAGGGGCAAGGTGGTGATTTTGAGAATGACTTCTCTGATTCACCTGTGCTTTGACTTCTTTTTTTGTTTTTTATTTATATTTATTTTTTCATTTGGCTGTGCTGCACAACTTGTGGGATCTTAGTTCCCGGACCAGGGACTAACCCTGTGCTCCCTGCAGCGGAACTGAGGACCACTGGACCACCAGGAAGACCCTTGATTTCCTCTTTAACCCTAATCCCAAATACACACAGGTACGCCCAACCCTCACAAGCTCTTTCCACAGCACGCACAGCCTGAGCTGGCAGAGGCCAGCAAACAGGGCTCACTCCAGCACTGGAGAGGGCAGGCCTGCTCCGCACGGCTGCTAAGCAGACTGCTGAAGCCCCAAGCCAGAGCTCTGGCCATTTTCCCTCCACAGGGAGGTGGCTCCAGGCCTGAAAAGTGACACAACCAATGGCAGAGCATCCCCATGCTTTTGTGAAGGGTGATTTATAAGAGCCTGGCAGCCCCTTGTCTTCCCTGTGCCAATGGGCACACCTGCTCCTCCACCCCTACAGCTTTCTAAAGCAGCTTCTGTCTACACAGGCTGAGGGACAGGATCCAGAAACAAAGCTGAGAGGGGACCTGGAGCTAACAAGGTGTCAGGACCTGCCCCCGCCTCCCCCGGCAGTGAAGGCTGAGGCCTTGTCTCTTTCTCTGCAGGAGTTTAGCAAGCCCCACCCCGTGAGCTGGCATGCAGTTCTGAAATCCTCATAAACCAAGCTCTTGGACATGCCACATACACCAAGCAGGCACCCAAGCCTCACAGCCTTCATGGCCCCAGTCACAGGTGGATCTGGATTCCTTCAGGAACATCTGAGCTGGAGTCAGTGCTGATGGGGACACTCCTTGGCTCCAGGGACTGTCGCTAGGGGTTGTACCTACCAAGCTCTCTTTCAATACCTGCTGGATTCATAAAGTATTTATGAATCTACATTGGGTATGTAGATTACCTCTAACTCCACTGAGCATGGAGTGGGAGAAAATGGGATTTCCGACAGCACAAGGAAAGAGAACTAGCTATGAAGCATAGCTTTATGATATGGGGCTGCTTCATCCTGGGGGCTGAAAGAGACCATAGAGTCATCCCCCTGAAAATAACTTTCAAAATGGTTTCCAGCCACACTTGATGCTGCTGCTGCTAAGTCACTTCAGTCGTGTCCAACTCTGTGCGACCCCATAGACATAGCCCATCAGGCTCCCCTGTCCCTGGGATTCTCCAGGCAAGAACACTGGAGTGGGTTGCCATTTCCTTCTCCAATGCATGAAAGTGAAAAGTAAAAATGAAGTCGCTCAGTCATGTCCAACTGTTTGTGACCCCCTGGACTGCAGCCTACCAGGCTCCTCTGTCCATGGGATTTACCAGGCAAGAGTACTGGAGTGGGGTGCCATTGCCTTCTCCTGGGGCTGGACTAATGGAATGTGAACACTGATTGCCCACATACATGGCGGAAGCAACAAGTAACAGTTTCAATCAACAAGTATCTGCTTAATGAGTAACTATTGAATGTGGGAGGGACGATGCTAGGTATTGGAGAGACAAAACTAAGGAAGTACACTAGTAATTAAAATAGGATCAGTGCTGAGAAGGACAAACACAGGATCCCATGTGGATACATGTCAAGGGAAGTGACCTATTTGAAGTTGTTGGAGGGACCACTCTTCAGCAGAGACAGGTGAGCTGAGATCTGACAGTTAAGAGAGAGAGAACATTCCAAGAAGAGAGAATCACACAGGGAAAAACCGAGAGAAGCACAGTTGGTTAATGTGAGAAAGAATTACAAAGAGACAATCAGGTGTGCTTAGGATGATAAGGGTGGCTTCTTCTTGGAGAAGTTCCCAATGGCATAAGAAAGTGAGAACAAGATTCAGAACTATGTGATTGGGAGACTCAGATGTAATTTTGTAGAAATTCAGCAGAAGGGGAGCTCAATAATGACCTTCAGGAGATGGAGGCTGGAGCTCAGCTGGGTCTTACATGATGAGCTGGGTAGGTAGAGTGGTGATGGAAGGTCAAAACCCTGCATACCTACCTCCGTGGCTCCCTTCTCTTTCATGTTGATTCATCTTTACTGTACATATTATATATCATGTCCCTCACAGAAGTGACTCCTGTGTGTCTGCTTTCCATCCCCACCACCTAGGCCAAACACTGGTCCCTTAAGCATTCTCCCTACTGTGGGCAGAGTGACCTGTAAAATACAGGTTGGTCCACACCATCCCCTGCTCCCCTCCTTCTAGTAGCTCCTGTAAATAAAGGAGCTCCCTTCCTTCTAGTAGCTCACCCTGTGAATAAAGATCACACTCCTTAGCCTGGCCCAGGGCTTCTCAGTCTATAATCTCCGTATGCCTGACTTCTGCTCTCTCTCCAGCCCTGCCTGTAGTTCAGAGCTTCTCTCCCATCAATTCCCGAGTCTCTGGGGAATCCATCACTCTTGCCTCATGACCTTGTTTTGTGGACCAAAGGTATCCTCAAACCCCACACTCCCATGCCACATTCACTCATGTATCTCTTCCACACACTCTCCTAAAGCTATTTATATCTGTAAATGACTTCCCCCCCAAAAAAATTACTATTCCTTTGAATCTTCTGAAGCCAAGCAGCTAAATGTTGCCCAAACATTTATTGAGCACCTCTGTGTTTCCAAGCCCATGTCAGCCACCAAGAAAGGCATGGAGGCAGTCATGGGCCTTGCACTGATCACAATCTAATGTCAAATGACATCACCACCAGCAAGGAAGCTCTTTCTAAGAAGGTGCAGGAGCTGCCATGTAAAATTAGATCCATGTATGTAGTTGTATCGGAGAAGGCAATGGCACCCTACTCCAGTACTCTTGCCTGGAAAATCCCATGGATGGAGGAGCCTGGTAGGCTGCAGTCCATGGGGTTGCTAAGAGTCGGACATGACTGAGCGACTTCACTTTCACGTTTCACTTTCATGCATTGGAGAAGGAAATGGCAACCCACTCCAGTGTTCTTGCCTGGAGAATCCCGGGGACGGGGGAGCCTGGTGGGCTGCCGTCTATGGGGTCGCACAGAGTTGGACACGACTGAAGCGACTTAGCAGCAGCAGCAGCAGCATGTAGTTGCATGTCTGACTCTGGTGCTGCCATTCTTGGGCTGTTGTCATCCATGTTTCCATGAGTTGAGTACCTATGCTGTGTGCCAGGAATGGTGCCAGGAATGGTACCAGGCTGTTGCGGGAGGGGTTTCCTGGGACATAGACTCTAAGACATAGTTTATTGTGCAGCATATTTTGTTAGCAGTGGCCCTAGGGTCACAGATGTGGAAGAGAAGGAAGAGAAGTAGGAAGGGCAGAGGGGAAAGTGATGCAGTCTCAGTGACCCCCCTCAGTGATGCTCTAGCGCTTAATGGCCCTTTCTGCATTGTCCTGGGTTAAGCTGAAATAGATGGGCCTTCAGACTCTTGCATCCATCAGTCACTGGATGGGGACATTCCAGGAAGGAACATGATTCTCTGTAGCTAAGGCAGGGCCTGAAGGGGCTGAAAGCTGGAAGCTGTTTCTGTCAATAGTTCTCGCAGCAGTTGAGGCAACTGGTACTTTACTGAAGAGGAGTCTGGGTGACACAACATGGGGTTCACTACACAGCTGCTTTCCATATCTCACTTTGGAAACTCATGACAACCTGAGAGGTAGATATTATCTCTGTTTTACAGACGCGAAATTGAGACATGGAGAGAGTATCCCACGACTAAAGTTCTACAGTTGGATTTGAACTTAGTTCTGATTTTGCAGCTTATGCATGCTAACTTCCATGTTCATTCCTACCAAGCAAGTGCCCCTCCCTGATCAGAGCCTGGACTTACAATAGACCAGGAAGACCTCCTCTTCACTGAGATAACCATGTGGATGAAGGTGGAAGCAGCATGTTCAGATCAGCCCAGGCACAAGTGGGCTGGACCATTATGTCTACTCACCTGTACCTGTGTTGCTAGGATGGGGTCTCATCTAAGCCACAGTCAGGACCCCAGGGGATGGTACCAAGCCTAGGACTCATTGCTGTTTAGTCACTCAGTTGTGTCCAACTCTTTGTGACCTCATGGACTTCAGCACTCTAGGCTTCCCTGTCCTTTGCCATCTCCTGGAGCTTGCTCAAACGCATGTGCATTGACTGGGTGATGTCATCCAACCATCTCATCCTCTGTCGTCCCCTGTTCCTCCTGCCTTCAGTCTTTCCCAGCATCAGGGTCTTTTCTAATGAGTCAGCTCTTTGTATCAGATGGCCAAAGTATTGGCACTTCAGCTTCAGCATCAGTCCTTCCAATGAATATTCAGGATTGATTTCCTTTAGGACTGACTGGTTGGATCTCCTTGTAGTCCAAGGGACTCTCAAGAGTCTTCTCCAACACCACAGTTCAAAAGCATCAATTCTTCTGCACTCAGCCTTCTTTATGGTCCAACTCTCATATCTGTACATGACTACTGGAAAAATCATAGCTTTGATGATACGGACCTTTGTTGGCAAAGAGATGTCTCTGCTTTTTCATACGCTGTCTAGGTTTGTCACAGCTTTTCTTCCAAGGAGCAAGAGTTTTTAAATGTCATGGCTGCAGTCACAGTCTACCGTGATTTTAGAGCCCAAGAAAATTCCCCATCTATTTGCCATGAAGTGCTGGGACTGGATGCCACGGTCTTCATTTTTTGAATGCTGATTTTTAAGCCAGCTTTTTCACTCTCCTCTTTCACCTGCATCAAGAGGCTCTTTAGTTCCTCTTCACTTACTGCCATAAGGGTGGTGTCATCTGCATATCTGAGGCTATTGATATTTCTCCCTGAAATCTTGATTCTGGCTTGTGCTTCATCCAGCCTGGCATTTCACATGATGTACTCTGCATGTAAATTAAATAAGCAGGGTGACAATATACAGCCTTGATGTACTCCTTTCCCAATTTGGAAGTAGTCCATTGTTGCATGTCTGGTTCTATTGCTTCTTGACCTGCATACAGGAGGCAGGTAAGGTGGTCTTGTATTCCCATCTTTTGAAGAATTTTCCACAGTTTTCTGTAATCCACACAGTCAAATGCTTTAGCATAGTCAATAAAGCAGAAATAGATGTTTTTTTTTTTTTCTGAATTCTCTTGCTTTTTGTATGATCCAACAGATATTGGAAACTTGACCTCTGGTTCCTCTGCCTTTTCTAAATCCAGCTTGAACATCTAGAAGTTCTCAGTTCATGTACTGTTGAAGCCTCACGTGGGGAATTTTCAGCATTACTTTGCTAGTGTGTGAAATGAAAGCAATTGTGTGGTAGTTTTAACAGTTTTTTGGCATTGCCTTTCTTTGGGATTGAAATGAAAACTGACCTTTTCCAGTCCTGTGGCCACTGCTGAGTTTTACAAATTTGCTGGCATATTGAGTGCAGCACTTTCACAGCATCATCTTTTAGGATCTGAAATAGCTCACCTGCAATTCCATCACCTCCACTAGCTTTGTTCGTAGTGATGCTTCCTAAGGCCCACTTGACCTCACATTCCAGGGTGTCTGGCTCTAGGTGAGTGATCACCCCATTGTGGTTATCTGGGTCATTAAGATCTCTTTTTTATAGTTCTGTGTATTCTTGCCACCTCTTCTTGATATCTTCTGTTTCTGTTAGGACCATACCTTTTCTGTCCTTTATTGTGTCCATCTTTGCATGAAATATTCCCTTAGTATCTCTAATTTCCTTGAAGAGATCTCTAGTCTTTCCCATTCTATTGTTTTCCTCTAATTCTTTGCATTGGTCAGTTCGGAAGGCTTTATCTCTTCTTGCTATTCTTTGGAACTCTGAATTCAAGTGAGTATATCGTTCCTTATCTCCTTTGCCTTTCGCTTCTCTTCTTTTCTCAGCTATTCATAAGGCCCCCTCAGACAACCATTTTGCCTTTTTGCATTTCTTTTTCTTGGGGATGGTTTTGATCACTGCCTCAGTTCTTCAGGCACTCTATCAGATCTAATCCCTTGAATCTACTTGTCACTTCCACTGCATAATTGTAAGGGACGTGCTTTAGGTCATACTTGAATGGCCTAGTGGTTTTCCCTACTTTCTTCAATTTAAGTCTGAATTTTGCAATTAGGAGTTCATGATCTGAGCCATAGTCAGCTCCCGGTCTTGTTTTTGCTGATTGTATAGAGCTTCTCCACCTTCGGCTGCAAAGAATATAATCAATCCGATTTTGGTATTGACCATCTGGTGATGTCCATGTGCAGAGTCATCTCTTGTATTTTTGGAAATTGGTGTTTGCTATGACCAGTGCGTTCTCTTGGCAAAACTCTATTAGCCTTTGCCTTACTTTATTTTGTACTCCAAGGCCAAACTTGCCTGTTACTCCAGGTATCTCTTGACTTCCTACTTTTGCATTCCAATCCCCTGCGATGAAGAGAATATCTTTGTTTTGGGGTCTAGAAGGTCAAGTAGGTCTTCATAGAACCATTCAACTTCAGCTTCTCTGGCATAAGTGGTTGGGGCACAGACTTGGATTACTGTGATATTGAACTTCCCAAGACTCATGGATGAGGTTATCTAACTTAGATAAAAATACAGGAAGTCCAGTTAAATTTGAACTTCAAATGGACAGCAAATGATTAATTTAGTATCATTGTGCCATGCAGTCTTTGGGACACATTTCTGCTAAAAAAAATCACGTGTTGCTTATCTGACACTAAATTGACTGGGTGCCTAGTATTGTATCTGTCGAGCTTTGTCATGGGTGAAGTAGAAGCTTGCATCCTTATCTGCAAGATGATTTCAGTGACACGAAAGCTTCCTCAGACCAAGCTCTCTCCCAGTCTGCAATCCATTTTCCTGCATCCAAAGTGTTTCATTGCATGCTTAAAGTGAATGTACCCTGGGAGAGAGGACCCCTGAGCTACACTTATTCACTCTCAAGATATTACTAAGAGCAGATTTTGGGGACTACACACAGAAAACACAGATGTGGAGGAGGAATACCAGGAGTATGCATCCCTAAGGGGTGAAGGGCTCAGGATGAAAGAAAAGGCTGATGGGGTGTGGGACAGCCTGCTGAGAAATGGGAAGCCTCCATTTTTCTCAGTCAGACTGCCTGAGAGGGGGGTCTTAGTCTTCTAGAATTGCTCAGTGGGTTTCTGAGCTCTTCTCTCTCTACTTGGAGAAGACTCTATTCCCACCCCCACAATAAACTCCTGCCCACTAGCAACCAGCTGTACCCATGGCCTATTTATGGACCATCAAGGGTCCAGTGGCCTAAATGTGTCCGAAATGGACCCAAGTATTGCAAACCTCCCAGCTTTCTGCTCAGTCTCCTCGTCCAGTCATTGGCCTACATCCTAATATTTCTTAGCAACTCTGTGATAAGTAAACAGTGTGTAGATCATCCAAAAAGCATCAGAAGTGACCTGAACATCTTTCTTTTCTCCCAGCTTTCCAGATAAGCCATTCCCTTTTTTATCCAGAGATTCATAAAAACACGTAAGTGAAGGCAACAGCTTAAACAGTTTTCTTTTAGGAGTTTTGGCACTAAATACATGAAATGAATTCCCTCAGCCCTTGGACAAGAAGCCATTAGATATGGACTATTACTTATGTTATCATTACATTAGAGGGTCATTATGAAAAATAAAAGTTCTAATCAGCATGAACATTTATAAAGTGCCATGGTGAGGAATATGCCAGGCTGGGCTGTCTCAAGTATCCAGATGAACCACAGTGAGTAATGACTGGACAAAAGGAGGCTTGAACACAAAGAATCACTTTAACAAATCCCATTTAAAGTCGTTAGCAATTAAACACTTTAGGCAAAAGGAGACGTCCACCCCCACCTCTCCAGCTAAGTGAGAGTTCTCTGAGCACTCCTCACTGGCCTGTGACAATACTCACTGTCTTTACCTTCCTACTCAGCCTCCAGCTGGAAGGAGCAGACCCTATGAGGTCCTCACAGGGTTCCAGGCAGCCTGGCAACTGTCAGAGGACCAGAGTGGGTAGTAAGGAGCCACTGCTCATGTAGTGGGCATGAGCAGCGTGATGGACACTCAGCCCCTCTTCAATCCTGTCCTTTATTACTCGTATGTCTGTTTCTACTGTGATTCCCCTTTGTGAGTTCTAGGTGATTCTAGAACGAGCTGCATTCACCGTCCCCTAACACAGGATGATTTTTTAAAAATATTTACTCGTATCTATTTATTTATTTGGCTGTACCAGGTCTTAGTTGCGGCACACAGGACTGTTAATTACAACATTCAAACTCATAGCTGCGGCACGTGGGATCTTGCTCCCTGACTGGGGACTGAATCTACGTCCCCTGCATTGGGAGGGGAGGGTCTTAGTCACTGGACCACCAGGGAAGTCGACACAGGATGATTGTAAAGTGAGCACATTATCCCCTTGTCATCTTGCTGGGGACTCTGTCACATCCATGGGAAGTGTGGGTCAACCCCGTGTGCAGACACCAGGGTCAGTTTACTCGGGAGTGGCCAGAAAGAGACTGGATGAGTGAGAAAGGGGTAAACCATGGAAGTAGTCAGGCCAACAGTCCAGTGGAGAACCATTCTTGGATGCTGGGGCTCACTGAAGCGGGGCCTGGGGACAGGAGGGTCGTTTTGGCAGGTGGTGCCTCAGGACACCTTCCATCCTTCTCAGGGACACACTCGCTGACTTCCCAAGGTGAGCAGCCCCCGCCCCAGGGCACTCAGTGGGTCCTGCACAGACTCCTACCTGAGTTACCTGGAAACAGTTTAGCTGAACTTCCTTGTTCCCGGCTATTAGAGCCTGGCCTCTGCTAGGGTTGGGGAGTATCAGACACTCTCACTCTTCCATCCATCCCTCCATCCATTCACCCATTCAGTCATTAATTCCCTCAGCAGATTGGCCATCAACAAGTTCCTTTCACAGTGACAGGTGTCTGTCTCTGTGCCTCCAGCACTGGAAACAGAGTTTGGCACATAGTAGGGTCAAGGGAAATGTTGATGAATAAATGCACAGGTGCCTGAGGACTTGTTCTGAATCCCCAGTTGATCCTATTGCTGAAGGGATGGAGAAAATGGCCGAAAAGGATGTCACTATGGCTAAAGCCTCAGATTCAGGACTGACATAAACATCCCAGCCGACCAGCAGTGTCTCTCTCGCTGTTCCTCCCAGCACACAGAAACTCTTTTACTCTCAGCACCATCACTCTTTTGGATTAAGAAATGTTCTTCTGTGCATTGCCAGTAAAATGTTTACCAGATTACCCCTGCCACTTTGTAGGTGCAACACGATTTCTTTTGAATTTTCGTTTCCCTCAGTTGAACTTCCTCTGAATTGCCCACCTGCTTTATTTAGTAAAACCTCAAGGGGCTTTCGAGGAGAAATGCTGGCCCATTTGTCTCCATGGCACTGCCTGCTTGGCGAAATCCTTACATTTCACTTCTCCAGTGCTGCGACTCACTCTCTCGCTCTGTCTGAGCGATCTCACCCTTCGGCTTTTCAGCACCATCCTGACAACGCTCTGCTGAGTTTTTGATATTTCTATAATACCCCTTTCCTAATAAAACCAACCTGCATCGCACATTGCATTTAACTACAGTTAAATTCCTCTTCCCTTATCGTGTGTTCAGCACCTTTTGGGCATCCCAGTTATTGTAAGTTATCAACTTAAGAAAGAAAGTAAAAGAAAATGAAGTCGTTCAGTTGTGTTCAGCTCTTTGCAAACCCATGGACTGTAGCCCACCAGGCTCCTCCATCCATGGAATTTTCCAGGCAAGAGTACTGGAGTAGGTTGCCATTTCTTTCTCCAGGGGATCTTCCCCACACATCCGAGTCGCTCTAACCAGTTCCCAGAAACAAAGCAGGTTTCTTGTGGGAAAGTGTTTTGAAATGGCAGGCCATCATGTAGGGAAGATCCCCTGGAGAAGGAAATGGCAACCCACTCCAGTACTCTTGCCTGGAAAAGTCCATGGATAGAGGAGCCTGGTGGTCTACAATCCATGGGGCTGCACAGAGTCGGACACAACTGAGCGACTTCACTTTCTTTCTTAAGTTGATAACTTACAAGTCTCCTGTTTTGTTTATTTTCTTTTCTGTAAAGGAGTCTGTGCCCCATGGTTTATAGTTTTATACTTTTCAACAGGCTTTCTGAGCCAGCAGGGGTCACAGGGAATTATACCTCACTAGGGAGTGACACTTGGGCTCCGGGGGGTCCTGGGGATAGGACTTCCCAGAGTCTGCCCTGTGGCACCACACATCCAAGTCCCTCTAACCAGTTCCCAGAAACAAAGCAGGCTTCTTGTGGGAAAGTGTTTTGAAATGGCAGGCCATTGTGAAAGCTGTACCATCTTACTCATGGGCAATGGTTTTCATCAGATAGACTGTTCTGTAATGCCATCTGTCCCACATGGGCAAGACGTGTCAGAAAGATCATCCTGCCAGCTCCAGGAAAGATATTCTTTGAACCTAAGAAACCCTCCTGTGCTTGGAAGAGGCACTGGAATCTTGCCTGGAACTTGTTCAAATGCAGAAGGCTGAACAGAGCATGCAGATGAAGTTGAAAATGTGTTAGAATTTGCCACTGGGGCTCTTGGATAGGGGGCTGGGGCAGCCCTGGGCAGGCTGTTTGATCATGAGCCTCAGCTAGTGGAAAGGAAAGCTGTATTTCCCACCACACACTAGCATCTGCTCAGACCATTCGGAGAGATTTCTTCTAAGTAGTCCCTTGAGAGCCTATATACTTATTCCAGAAATTCAGCCTTGCTGGACCATTTGGAAAGCTTCTCTCTGAGAACTGCCTTGAGAAGCTATGATCCTTCCAGCAAATGTTTTACACAGCCTGAATGTGCTGTGCAGAGCACCTGGCCCATGCCATTCATTTCTCCTAGAAACCACACACCTTTAGCAATCATTTTCTCCCTTCTACGGATCAAGAGGTATTAGGCTCAGAAACGCTGTCTTTCCCTGTGCCCCCTGCCCCATTCTTATGGGCCAGGAAGGAAGGTGAAATTGAAACAAGAGAGAAGAGGGCAGGGCACAAGCTCTAAAAGAATAACATAGCCCTTGAGGATATGACATAAGCTGGTTAGAATCAACTAGGTTCAAGAAGGCATAAGATTCAACTTCCAGTGGACCTTGAGCCTCATTATGCATTCATGTAATACATCGGTGGTGGTGGTGGTTTAGTCACTAAGTCATGAATAACATAGCCCTTGAGGATATGACATAAGCTGGTTAGAATCAACAAGGTTCAAGATGGCATAAGATTCAACTTCCACTAGACCTTGAGCCTCATTATGCACTTATGTAATACATCGGTGGTGGTGGTGGCTTAGTCACTAAGTCGTGTCCGACTCTTGTGACCCCATGGACTGTAGCCTGCCAGACTCCTCTGTCGATGGGATTCTCCAGGCAAGAATACTGGAGTGGGTTGCCTTTTCCTTCTCCAGGGGATCTTCCCGACCCAGGAATCGAACCTGGGTCTCCTGCACTGCAGGCAGATTCTTTACCAACTGAGCTATGAGGGAACATCAGTGTATGCTACATGACATGCCCACAGTGCCATGACAGTCCCAAGGCTGATCATAATAAGTAAAATGTGAGCAGAGGCCCAACTCCTGGAAATCTCCGCCCCTTCCCAGAAATAGTTGGAATATTCTTCCCATTCATTAGCCTATGAATTACCCAGCCCATAAAAACCAACCATGCCATATTTTGGAGCCTCTCACCTCCTGAGATGGCCCACACTCTGTCTATGGATGTGTTTCTCTCAGAGCTGCTTTCACCCTCTGAGATGACCCCACACTGTACGGCCACTCTCACCTTTGAAACCGACTACATTCTGTTTATGGAATGTATATCTCTCTAACTAAATCGTTTCTGAGTTCTTTCTGCCATAAGACATAAAGAACCTGAGTCTCATTAAGTCCTGAGACCAGGTGTGTGATCTTAATTAAAAGATAGTAGATTCAAGTCCCAATCTGAGTTGTACAGCTACAAAATCAAAGCTGTCTCATGTCAGAGCCTAAACTCTTCCGATTTACCCATGCTTCTAAAGGTCTAGAGTTTTGAATAAACATTTACTGAGCTGACATCATGTGTTGGATGCTCCACTGGAAGCTGGATTAAGAGGTTTAGTAAAGATCTGCTCTCTGATCTAAAAGAAAGCACAGTGTAAGGAACAATGCCATACTGCAACTCTTCTGAGATGACAAAGCTGCCAAGGAGTAGACCAGGAGCAGCAAGGATACAAGGGCAGGAAATATATTTCTTGGGGGAAAACTGGAGTTGTGAATCTCATTCATGGGAGAAATGAGTTGAAATGACTCTTCAAAGATGACAAGGAGTTATCAAATTCCCACAGAAAGGAAAGCTGTTTCAGGCAAAAAAAAAAAAAAAAAGTCACAAGTAAAGACCCAGAGAAGGTGAATGTACAGCCTACTGGGTGAATAAAAATGGTTTAGCATGATGCAAGCTAGCATGGGGCTGGGGATGTAAAAGAGGAGCATAGTGCATCTTCTTTATCCCTGAAGATGCGGCCTTTCAAAGGAAGACAATCTTGCTATTTGTGACACCATGAATGAACATAGAGGACATTATGCTAAGTGAAATAAGCCAGTTACAGAAGGACAAATACTGCATGATTATTACTTACACTAAGTGTCTAAATTAGTCAAACACATGGAAGGAGAAAATAGAATGGTGGTTGCCAGGGGCTGCAGGGAGTGGGGAGGGGGGTTTGTTTTTCAACGGGTAGAAAGTTTCTATTATGCAAGATGACTAATCTCTAGAACTAGAGATTGTCTGTGCAACATAGTACCAATAGTTAGCAGTACAGTATTGTGCATTTTAAAACATGCTTATATGATCGATATTGATTTAAATGTTCTTACAAAAAATAAATAAATAAATAAACCCACAAAAGAACATAAGGAAGTTTTTGGAGATCATAGATATATTCAGTACCTTGGCTGTGATGCTGGTTTCATGGGTGTGTGCATATTTCCAAAACAATAAAGCTTTAGAAAAGATATGCTCCAGTAAAGTTAAAAAAGAAAGAAAGAGCCCAGCATCACTATCTTCAAGAACAAATAACACTTTGAGCTAATCTGGTAAATCTAAACTGTACTACTTTGGGATTTTTCGTATTACGGACTCTGAAAATAATCTTTAAAAAAATGAAAAGAAAGAAAGTCATTTTAAGTATGTTCAATGTAATCAGAATAAGTGAACCATCTCCTAAGGGGATGAGTTTTAACATCAACCCTCATTTGGGGGCCTGCTCACATTAACAAGGATCATATTTCTCTCCAAATCTCATAATTTTTACCTATTGTTAGAAAGACCTAGGAAAATGTCGATTCTCTTGCTAGTCAGCTAGCAGCCCTGTTGACAAGCATCCAAGCCCCTAATCTCCAATCAGACTGAATTCTCTGCCTTTCAGATGAACGAGGAGGCTCTTGCTAGCAAGACTCTCTCCCAAGTCTCAGCCTCAAAAGAATGGTCTTGAAGGCTTCTGTTAATTTTATCTGGCTAGAGCGCTGGGGAGCACGTCCAGCTCAAAAAGACATCTATTAAGTTGTCAGTCATGATATCATTTGCCTTCACAGTGTTTAGTATCTACCAAGCAGAAGCTGACAGGCAGCACAAAGGCACTCTGGGAGGGAGCCGGCAGGCATGCTAATGAGCACAGCACTCTCCACGTGCCTTCATGGGTTAGGAGAGCTGGAATCATAACAACTCTTTCTGCTCACTTCCCTCAAAGATCTCAGGTAAAGAAGTGATTGAAAGTTTGCTATCAGAGCATCCTAAATTCCTACACAAATCATTAAGCTTTCTGACCAGAGCTTGTCCTGCCTCGTAGGGTGATGGGCTCAGCCAGCATGCAGAAACATCTTCCCCTAAATAACAGAATGGGGTGAAATTCAGAGAGAGTGAGCTGTGGACCTCTAGAAGATGCTCTTCATCCAGGATTTAAACAGATGTAGTTTGTTGTTGTTGCTCAGTTGCTCAGTCATGTCTGACTCTTTGTGACCTCATGGACTGCAGCATGCCAGGCTTCCCTGTCCTTCACTATCTCCCAGAGTTTGTTCAAACCCCTGTCCATTGGGTAGATGATGTCATCCAACCATCTCATCCTCCGTCATCCACTTCTCCTCCTACCCTCAATCTTTCCCAGCATCAGGGTCTTTTCCAATGAGTCAGTGCTTAGCATCAAGTGGCCAAAGAATTGGAGCTTCAACATCAGTCCTTCCAATGAATATTCAGGATTGATTTCCTTTAGAATTGACTGGTTTGATCTCCTTGCTGTCCAAGGGACTCTCAAGAGTCTTTTCCAGAACCAGAACTAAGAACCATTATACTGAAAGGGGAGGGGAGGGAATTCCATGAAAGAATTGGGTCTACTGGCAAAAATACCTGAATTCCTATCTATGAAGATTATAATCAGCCTAATGATGACAATCATTATAACAGCTGCTGCTGTTCTGGGTTTGTAACTTATATGCCAGGCACTTGTTAGAGTCTATACACACATTATCTTAATTCATAGTGGCCTAACAGTCCTGTTGTGATGAGGGAATTATTATCTTTATCAGACCGATGAGAAAATGGGACTCTGGGAGCACATTTGTCATAATATTAGCAAAAAGTGAGGGCTTCCCTGGTGGCTCAGATGGTAAAGCATCAGCCTGCAATGCAGAAGACCCAGATAGGATCCCTGGATCAGGAAGATGCCCTAGAGAAGAGAATGGCTAGTCACTCCAATATTCGTGCCTGGAGAATTCCATGGAAGGAGGAGCCTGGCGGGCTATAGTCCATGGGGTCACAAAGAACTGGACACAACTGAGCAACTAACACTAGCAAAAAGTGGAAGTGCATTCAAGTCCAGGTTGATCAGCTGCTCCTTACATTTGTAGAGTTTAAAGTTGCCTGCAAGATTCCAGTTCCCTTTCAAAGGCATCATCACCTCTGGCTTCCCATGAAGTGAGTGGGGCAGGTGTTATTCCCATATTACAGTTGGGGAAACAGGCCCAAAGAGATAAGGTACTTATTACCTTAGATCACAACAGGCAAAACCAGAATGCTACTCCCTGCCTCTCAGGACTGCTCTCCAGGTCACACAAGGGCCCTGCAGCATTACAGCAGTCATTACTTGAGCAGGAATATCCAGAGACAAAGACAGGATGATGGCAATTCTTAGCACGTGAAAAGGAGTTTGAAAATAAGAAGGAAAAGAATCACAGAAATCCAAGTGTATCACTTGGTCACTCCTGAAACTTTCTGTAATTCATGGAGATGGAACCTAGGGGTCTCTGGCATCTGGTGTGGGTTTAGCTGGGGGCTAGGCCTGGGACAACTCCTCGACTTCTATCATGGTCATCCAGCTCCCTCAAACCCCTGGGGCAGACACTTCAGGCTGAGAGGTCCCCCAGACTGGGCAGCCTGGATAGTAGTGTGGTCCTCAAGCACCTTACCCTAGGCTAGGGGTCCTCTGTGAGCAGCCTTCTTGCTCTTAGGTGTCTCATGTTCCCAACAACTGCTTCCACAGTCCTGATGACATCATCAATGAGCATCACCTGGGAACTTGTTAGAAATGCAGATTCTTGACTCCAAATCCACTGAATCAAAAACTCTAAGATGGTGCCTAGCATTTATTAACAAGGCTTATGGGTGATTTCGATACACCTGAAGGTTTAATAACTTTTGTAGGTACTCAGTAAATAGTTTGTCCTCAGCCAGACCTTCTTCTGTACTGACTTTCAGATATAGAACTGAAGGAAGGAAGTGGCCAGTGGCCAGACCAGTCATAATATAATGGTGATCATTTGGGACAAGTCATTGGCTACAGGACGAGAGTCTGGTTCTAATGACTTGAACATGAGTCAAGAGTACATTCAACTCAATCTAATCCAGTAAGATTTTTGAGTGGTTGCTATTACACAGAGTAATGAACTCACCTTAAAGCAAGTATTCCATACACTCAGACAGAGTTAGAGCCAGTTAAATATGGGATGCCACTTACATTTCTTTAGATCTGCTTCCCCTCAAAGCAAAGGCTTTCATCCCTCACTACACATTAGTATCACCTGGGGAGTTTTGAAAAATCTGGATGCCCAGGCTACACCCCAGACCACTCACATCAGCATCTCTGAGAGAAGGTGAGACCAGGCCTGAGTAGTTTTTAAAGCTCCCAAGGTGACTGCAATGTGCAATACAGGGCTACAAACTACTGAACCAGATAGGTCAGTATGCAATGCTGGCAAGCTGAAGGCAGGTAGGAAGCAGAGGGCAGCCCCTTGTCTTCTTCATCCCCACCGCTCCATTCTCTTGGTCCCCAGTCTCAGGTCATAGACTCATTCATTCTCCCTGTAGAGGCAGAAAGTCGGCTCATGAGTTGGAAGAAGTCATTTGGACTTCAGAGAAACCTTTGGAGAAAGGAAGGGCAAGTATTATTTCAATGTTGTGGATAAAAATAACAACAACAACAACACTGCCCTTGTGAGATTCTGAGATGTGTTCAGTACTTCACCTGAGTTGTAGGGTGGTCAGAACTGAGCTGAGACTCGACCCCTGGCCGTGGTTCTCTATATCCCCAGACTCTGCTCTATCCTGACATGCTCTCCTTTCATCTAGAAAGCAGCTATATACTGAGCGCCTACCATGTGGCAGGCACTTGACTCATCTCTAATCCAGGCAACTATGGTGATTCATATTCTATAAAGAGAAAACCCAAGTGCAGAAGGAAAGCAATTAACTTGCCCAGTCTCACACTGATAGTAAATGATGGAGCTGAGATTGGACCTGGATCTTCTGCGTCCTTAGTGCTCTTTCTGTGTCTGGGTGGGAGGACTTGAGAAAACTCCAACAAAGCCTCTCAAAATGGACTTTGATTTGGAGCCATCACAAAAAAGTCACTCAGTACCAGAAAGAGGCCCATCAATTTTTCTAATTTTGCACCTTTTCTTCTACCTTTTCTACAAGTCCTGGGTGAACCAGGAGCAGAGAAGGACCTCATATGGCCATACTGACCAGGGTGAGAGTAGAGGATAGACCAGGGATTGAAGGGTTCAAAGAGAAAGCCATTCATATGCATCCAGGGGCTGCCAGGCTCCAGGAGTAGGTGTTGACATATTTTCCAGGGTCTCCCAAAATGAACTTGTCATTCAGAGTTGACACTCAGACTGAGCTCCTCAAGTCTACCTGGCTTCACTCAGCCTTGATCTCAGCACATCACCAGCCACGCTGCCTCAGGGCACCTGGACAATGCACCTACCTCAGGTGAGTCTGACTCAGGAAGGATGCTCATTCTTATACCCTGGCCCAGCTGCTGCATGGGGTCCTCATTTGCTGGACAAGGACCAGATAGGTGGTCTAACCGAACAAAGGACCTGTGCGTGGGAAGCAGCACTGTGGAGGCAGTAAAGCTGGTTCCCTCTTCTGTCCTGTCCCTTGTCACACAGCACTCTGTCCTCCCTTCAAGCACAGAGTCTCAGGAGAAATCTTCTCTCTGCATTTTGGGTATTTGCAATATTCACAAGCCAAACACTATTGTATTATGTTAGACTTCAGTCCCAGTGGAGAGAGGCCAGGTCTCAGGAAACTAGGCAAAGGTAAGTAATGTAAGGGAAGGAGAGCAGCCAGCTGGTGGAGCCCCTACTGGTGGGTCCGGCACCTGCCGCACTGTCTGCTGGAATTTGTGTTTCCAGGTGTGTATGGCCTGTGTGTCCTTTCCTTAGGACTTCTGTTAAGCAAGAAAATTAACAAACAAATGACAATAGTGAAGCTTCAATACTTTGGCCACCTGATGCTAAGAGCTGACCTGATGCAATACTCTGCTGCTGGGAAAGATTAAGGGCAAGAGGAAACAGGGCTACAGAGGATGAGATGGTTGGATGGCATCACCAACTCAATGGACATGCGTTTGAGCAAACTCTGGGAGATAGGAGATAGTTAAGGACAGGGAAGCCTGGCTTGCTGCAGTCCATGGGGTCACAAAGAGTTGGACACAACTGAACAACTGAACAACAAGAGGAGACAAAAGGATTTGGAACCACACAGAAGTGAATTTGAATTCCAGCCCTGACATACCAGAGCCCACCCTGTCAGTCTTTCCTCAACAGTTTGTCTGCAGGGCAGGGGACAGACAAGCAGGTTATTCTGTTCTACTCAAGTTGT
This sequence comes from Bos mutus, assembly GCF_027580195.1. Lineage (NCBI taxonomy): Eukaryota > Metazoa > Chordata > Mammalia > Artiodactyla > Bovidae > Bos > Bos mutus. Next base: position 127,698,714 of record NC_091617.1, read on the forward strand.
CTGCCTTGTGGTGTTGGGTGAGAACTCAGTGAAGAAAGACCAAGGCAGTGCTTTGTGAACTGCAAAGCTTTATGTAAATATTGGCATAGTTGTAATAACAGCTACCATTATTACATATATCTCTTTGTGATTTGCAAGTACATTATGCCACACACATTCAGATCACATCAGTACTGCCCCTAACACATTACAGTTCTTGGGCTGGGGACAGTCTTTGCCATCAAGAGCTTATAGTCTAGGAGAAAGAGGTTCCCTTGCAAGAGGACACAGAGTAATGGGCACTAAAAATGTTAGAAGGGAGAACAGGGAGGGAATTCAGGTTCTGGTAGAGGGACACCTGACCTAGACTGTGGTCCAAGAAGGCTTCATGGAGGTGGTGACCCTTGAGCTTCGCCCAAGAGGATGTATAAATGTGACACAGCTTGGGAGGCTGGGCATGATGGGAACTTTTCAGGCAACCAGATAGCACTTATATGAAATAGAAAAAAGACCAAGTATACTACAGTAATTTGCTATCTGCAAAGGACCCCAGCTCTCATCTAAGTGATTTTATATCACTAGGCTCGTGAGCCCTGTTGAAGCTAGGACAGAAGGAAGATGAATTTCCCCTTGCTCCTGATTAGACAGCTAGCCCTCATCCTCCGATATACAGATGACACCACTCTTATGGCAGAAAGCAAAGAGGAACTAAAGAGCGTCTTGATGAAGGTGCAAGAGGAGAGTGAAAAAGCTGGCTTAAAACTCAGCATTGAAAAAACAAAGATCATGGCATCTTGCCCCACCACTTAATGGCAAATAGATGGGGAAAAAGTGGTAACAGTGACAGACATCTATTTTCTTGGGCTCCAAAATCACTGCAGACTGTGACTACAGCCATGCAATTCAAAGATGCTTGCTCCTTGGAAGAAAAGCTACAGCAAACCTAGACAGTGTACTAAAAAGCAGAGACATCACATTGCCAACAAAGGCCCATATCATCAAAGCTATTGTTTTTCCGTTAGTCATGTATGGATGTGAGAGTTGGACCATAAAGAAAGCTGAGCACCAAAGAATTGATGCTTTCAAACTGTGATGCTGGAGAAGACTCTTGAGAGTCCCTTGGACAGCAAGGAGATCAAGCCAGTCAATCCTAAAGGAAATCAACCCTGAATATTCATTGGAAGGACTGATACTAAAGTTGAAGCTCCAATACTTTGGCCACCTGATGTGAAGAGCCAACTCTTTGAAAAAGATCCTGATACTGGGAAAAATTGAGGGCAGGAGGAGAGGAGGGCAACAGAGGATGAGATGGTTGAATGGCATCACAGACTCAATGGACATGAGTTTGAGCAAATTCCAGGAGAGGGTGAAGGAAAGAGAAGCCTGGCATGCTGCAGTTCATGGGGTTGCAAAGAATCAGACACACCGTAGTGACTGAACAACAACAACCTCATCAATGATTTCTTCAGAATAAATCAATGCACCCTCAGTACCTAGCCCAAATCCTGGCACATTGTTGGTTCTAAATAAGTATTTTTTGAATAAATTGCATCTTCAGCCTTCAATATAAGATAGAAGTAGCAGGCTATGGTTATGATAAAAAGGAAAGTAACTACAGAATATCAAACAGCTCTACATTTTTATAGCCATATCATTTAGAACCTGAATTCAGCTATCTTTTCAGTGACCTGTCATATTTTCTGCTATTCAATCTCCACAATTTGTATCTGACATTAAACCCAGGTACCCTGGCTCTATCCGCCCACAACTCCCTCTTCTTCAAGTGCAGAGTAAGAAGAGTAGTCATTTGTCAGCCAGGACTATGCTCATGGGGTTCCCTAAGTTTTTCCACCCAATTCTTCCAAAAATTTTGCAGGGGAGTTGAAAGGTTTAGAGTCACTATGTCTTCTAGACAGACAAGCTAAAGCTCAGAGAGGCCAAGTGATTTTTCCCAAAGTCATACAGCTTTCACCCCTAAAACCTGTGTTTTTTTTTGCTACATCCATGGTTAAGTTTCCATTTGGGCTAAAGTTAGGAGGTGTGGCCAAGGGACCAAATAATGATAATGACAGTAGCAACAAAAATAACCAGTATATTTCAAATCTCACACCTCTCATCGACAAAGCAACGTACTAATTGTCATCTTACTTAATCCATACAATTCCCTCAAGATAAATACCACTGTCCCCATTTTACACATGGATCTTCACATTCAGAAAGGCTAAGTAACTTTCTCTAAAGCCAACTACTAAGTCGTGACACTAATTCTGCAGAATTCCGAAGCCTGTCTTCCCACGATATCACTTCAGTGCCAGCTCCAAGCACAGCAAGACTTGAGGGGGAGATTTGTCTATTTTCAGTAGGAATTCAAGATCCTATTGGGGCTTGATGATGAATAGTGATATATATTTTTAATTACTAGAGCACTGTTATCCATCAAAATCATTTCAGGGAAGCTCAGCTTATAGACATAATCAGCCTCACTCTATTTGATAAACTTTAAAGGAACTGTTCATTAAGAATGACACTGACCCTCACTCTGCCTCTCTGGATCTAAAACCTTCGAATCTTCTCAAGTTCAAGGTAAATAAATGACTTACCCATATTAATGCTCCAAGATAGAGACATAAGTCTCCTGCATACATGCCTGCATTCACCAGCACTCTCAAGGCAAAGAGCAGAAATATAATTTGGTTTGGGGTTATACAATTTTAAAGATTAGGATTTAAGCCAGGTTCTAAAATGGAGGGGCTCTGGAGAGAAAGAGGCTCATACAACACAGGTTATTTCTTTTATAAACTGACTTAAGCTATCAAAAAAAAAAAAAAAAAGAAGAAGAAGAAAGGAAGGAAGAAGAAGAAAAACATTGAGATACATACACCACCAGGTTAACAAGTCCATTTGTCAAAAAGCTAAATCTTCCTGCTCCAAGTGTGATCTTGGTTACTTTGCTATATGGCTCTGCTCTCAGGGTAGGAGAAGACAATGCCATGGGCTATCCACACAATCCTGTAATATCTGCTTTCATCCCCTCTCCAAGATGCTTTTCTTTGATGTTCCTAGAAGTTTTGGTGCTCATGAATTTCTCCTAGCCAAACTCACCTATGTTTGGAGAATGTGAGACTAGAAACACACCAGAAGGATACATCATATCAACCTCATTCTCCATTCAGCTCTAAATCCCTCTTCTGAATATGGCCACAAAGACAACACAGAGGAAAACTGTAGTGAAAACTCTCCAGGTTTCCCAACTATGTGCCCCCAAAGAGGAGAGGAGTGTGATTAAGGACATCAGAAAATTTCAGAATCAATAAGTTCAGGAAACTCCGAATGAAACAAAATTAAACAGGTATCTTTACTACAGGTCTCAGAGTCTTCTATATGCAAATAGGCACTGTATAACTCCAAGGAAGTATATCCCTGATATATCTTTTTAAAAGCATCACATTGGACTGTTGTTATTATGAGGACTACTCCCACACCCTCATGAAAATGCTATCTAAGCCTTTCTTGAACCCATTCTTGTTTGCAAAGAGATCACACCTGGCACAAGAAATTCCACATGTTCTCCATTCTAAAATGTTCTTAAATGTACCTTCCAACCTTCTTTTATTGCAACCTAGCTTGGGAAACTCTTCACAAGCCATACTCTAGGGTTTGCTGCAGGTATTTATGTATTTTGGAGCTTTGACAGATGTTTCCTGATGGATTAGTGGAATGGCAGTGTGTGCATCTCGGGCACTAGGTGACAGCTGCTCCCCGCCCTCCCGTCTTTGCCCCAGTTCACTTGGCACTGGTGGCCTGCATCACACAATGTGTTGTCTGATGCCCTTTGTGCTACACTGGGAGAAATCCATAAAGATGATGTTCACGAGGGTCAAACTATCTTCTCCTAAGCTGATGCCCAAGTGATAACTCCCTCTGACCAAAAGGTCTAATTAGAGATCTAACCTTTCTCAGTTTGAACACAGTCCAGGTTTCTATGAAAATATTATTTTAAGGAGTATGTCTTGAGTCAGCTCTCCAGACCTTTTGCAGGGTCATATGAGCCTCATTCATGCATGGTTGGTTTTCCCAAGAAGTCAGTTGTTTGGGATGGAACTGAACTGTCCTGAGTGGAGAAGAGCAATCCAGTCTGATGTTGGCCAGGGAGCAGACAGCCATCCAAACAGGAGACTGAGACAGAGGGGCTGTGACAGCTCTGGGGCTCTAGGGGAAAGACTTCTACTTCCAGAAGGAAAACACCTTCTGAGTACATGAATACAAGCAAGAGGGGAAAATAAAGGCGCCTTCTGTGCTCACCACTATATGCTTGAGGAAACAGAGATTCAGAGGCAGTTAAGCTATATGATGGACATGGGGTTCCAGGCCAGGTGAGAGCTTTAATTTCAAGTCAGTGGCTCTTTCCACTCTAACTACCTAAGGGACGTGGGGAGGAGGACATCCCATCTAAAGCTCCGACCACCTGAGGTCCAAATTCCAGCCTTAAGTATCCTATTGCCTCCATGGTGGGCTGCAGCTCTTCCAGTGAGAACAGATACTATTCCCACATTTCCAGGGAGAATAACCCAGGTTTTCTATGCTTTGCTGAACGCCATGCATGGAGTACCTGGCTTCCAACCTCCCAAGGTTTCTTCAGTGCTGTGTAATCTGACTGATCTCCTAGCAGCATCTGTGCATGTTCTTGAATCTGGCAATAAACCCCTGGTTACCCCACCTTTGCCCCTCTCCAGGAGTCAACCTTCAGATGTGGCAGTGACCTGGGTTTTTCCAGACATAATCTTGGCCACACTTCTAACCAGTTATTGATTTGCCAAGTGTCAGCTGACCCCAGGTCTCTCTAGAAATACCTTGCCTATAAACACAGTAGATGAGGTATGGACCAAGACCCTGTCTATGATTCCACTGAAAAAAAAGACTTCTACGTGGTCTCCAGGTCAACAACTTGCTCAATTAAGCAAACATTTTAAGAAGTTACCCCAAATATCCATTTTAAAATCCTTTAAAATGATGACAAAAAATCTATCATTTTCCAAAGACACTGAATATACTTTTCACTACAATATCTTCAAAATGAGACTTCCCTGGGAAGGACTAGGGGCTGTAACTATCTCCACAGGGACACAGATGCAATTACAAGGGACTAATCATTTTCTAGCTGTTGAGCTGAGTTGCTCTTATAAGAACTGTCTGAGATGCCCATTGATATCAATCATGCATTTCAACTTGAAGAAATACAAAATGTTTTAGAAGAGCTCACTTCACTGGAGCACCTATTTTGTGCTGTACTTTCACATGTCATCTCTTTCAATCCTCAAGGCAGCCTAAGGTGCTCAATGTCCAGCCAGGAAACTGAACTTCAGACACAATAAACAACTTCCCACACCTAGAGAGAAAGAGAACCCAGATCAGAAGTTGGGTCTACCAAAGCCAGGGTCCAGGCATTTTTCCTTTCCATGCCCCCTCTCCTCTGCATTTCACAGCATGGGAGAATTACTTTCTTTTCTTTTCCTGTGTAGTGTGATATGAAGTTGGTTTACAGAGTACTTTTATTTATTTATTTATTTGGCTGTTTCCAGTCTGAATTGTGGCATATGCAATCTTCATTGCAGCATGTAGAAACTCATTGTGACCCTCAGGCTCTCTAGTTATGGCACACGGGCTCCAGAGTACGTGAGTTCAGTAGCTGCAGTGAGCAGGCTTAGCTGCTCCATGGCATGTGTGACTTTAGTTCCCCAGGAATGAAACCACATCCCTTGCATTGCAAAGTGGATTCTTAACCACTGGACCACCAGGGAAGTCCCTAAAAAGAACTTTTAGATTTATGCGTTCTAAATGAGGTTACCTGTATTAGCTTGAAAAACTAAGAAGGAAGCGATATATGGATATATATATTATTCACCTTTAAATGCAGAAGAAAAAAGAATTCTTTAAGTGCTACCAGTAAAAATCATAGAATTCAAAGGAAGGCATTTCCCCTTAAAGTGAAGTGTCTTTTACACTCTTTCCTCCTGTTAAACTTCAACCAACATGATAAGTTACACGGGCCTGCCATGCAGAAAAGCAATATGTATCAAAATTGCAGCTCTCCCTGTGAGCTATCTATCAGAAAACTTAATGTAATTGCCAGACTGAATCTTAATTCATCTCTGAGAGAAGCTTATTACTTTGGGGGTGTTGTATCACCTGCTTTTAAATCACACACAAGTATAGCTTCAATGATCTATTTAGTCGTCAATGTTTTAAACATCACTACCTGTGTCTACATTAATTCCCCGTCTTGTAGCCAATTCAGAAGACACTGGTCCACCGAAGAGCGATTTTAGGGCCTTCTCTGTGCTTTGTTCTTACCTCTGTCTTTTCCCCTCCGATCCACCTTCCTCTACACAAGTGGCACAGTGAGCTTACTAGAAGGCAAAATCACTGGGCCATGCCCTGTGCAAAAGCCTTGAATGATTCCCCATCATCAACAGGACACAAGACCTCTCACCATCCAGACATCACCTACACCTCTCCCCATCCTCTCATACCTCTACCATTTCCAGACAGAAGCAGAATTAAAGACAACACCAGAACGTCAGGCTAGTTAACATCAGGCTAAAAATTGTCAACAAGAGCCAAGACAACCTGTTGCCTCTAAGAGGCTGTGACAACTCTGGATGTAAACCACAAACTTGACAACTTCCCTTAGAATACAGGAAGAAAAGACAAAAAGATAAAAGTTAAGATGGAGAAAATGATAAATACAGACAACTACAATCATCAAACACACACGTAACTTGCATTCCAAAAGAAAACACCAGTAGAGTTCACAGTATAGAAGCAACAAATAGATATCAAGAAAGAAAACATTTGCTGAGCCAAAAAAATTACCTAAGAGCATCATTGCATTAAAAAAAAAATTCTTTGAAGAAACTCAGTCTTAGTAACCTGGGAAATTTGGATTTGAAAGGACAAAATATGGTCTAATAAGTACCTGAGCAAAAAATTATGATATGCTGCCAAAGAAGTAGAGCCAGGCACCCTTAGACTTCACCTTTGATTCACTAATGCCAGTCCCAGATCTATCAAGTTGTGAGGGACAAAGTGGTTGTGACCCAACAGAGGAACAGAAGCCACGTCTTCCTTCATGGAGGAAGGAAGTGGAAAGATCAGCTTTAGTTCAGAAAGCCTGCCCCTGATGTGCATTTCCTGGGGGATGCAGTATCAAAGTATGTCTATGGGAATGAATTCGTCCAATCAAATCAACAGGCATAAAATTAAGAGCCTAGATAGGGTATAAAAGGACTGTCCATTCTGAAAACAGTTAATAACAGAATTCAATCATTGCCTTGAATTGGGCCACAAAATTGCAAGTGCCCAAACTTCTTGAAAATAAAGATACAAAATATAAAATCAGCATCTAGAAAAGCATCACCCCTCCAGCTTCCTGCTGGCTGGATCGGGACCCCTCCTCCCTGTCCCCCTGCTTCCCACCATCATAACACTCATCTCACCATGTGTGTTTCGTGTTTGTTCCTTTATCATTAGAAAGTGAGCTCCTATGAGCAGGCATTATTTTATTTGTGTCTCCCACCCCTGCCCCACAATGCGGCATATAGATTGCAATTGTAAATGCTTATTGAAGGAATGAATAAGGAAAAACACGATGTTCCTTTATTATACCCCCAGGCAACCTTCTGTAAAGGAATCTTTGATTTCTGGCAGGGCTTCAGGGAGGATTTCATGGCATGTGCATCTAATACTTTGTCTAAGAATCAGTGGAATTTCCCTCAGCATCTTCCTAAAAAATGCAAGGGGGCGCTCCTTACACAAGTCTGTTATTGCCACTCCCAGGAGGCAAAGGTGGCAACTGAGGCTCACCAGGGTTGTGTGAGCCTCATACATCCCCAAGTGTATGTTGTGAGGGGAGCATGAAAGCTGACTGCATCTCTCTGGCTGTGAAATCTTCGCTCTGCCTCTATTTTCTTGCCCTGGTCCTCGTCTGGAAACCCGTGTGAGAGATGATCACATTATGACACACAGGAATTTTATCTCCTGGATGTCAGGCCACACTCAGCATCCATTCCAATGGGCGCCTGGCTCAGGCTGCTCAGTATGCTACGGAACTTGTGTTCACTGTACATTAGGCAGCTGAGTTTACCAGGAGAACACGCCATCCCCTTGATGAATGGGGTCCGTGTTGCATTTACATGAGAGTGGGCTTCCCAGACGTGATAAGGGGCTGGGTGATGCATCACTCGCTGTGCCAGCGTGCGCGAGTCAGAAGTGATGAATGGGGCTCATGGACAAACAGTGCCGAGCTTCAACACACCAGGCTCAGCTGATGTGGTACCTGTTTAGGGGTTCCAGAACACCAACCCACTCAAGACCCAGTCATTCATATACCCTTCCTCTTGTCAACAACTGACTGAGCACCTTGTCTGAGCCAGTGCTGGCCAGATGCTGCAGATAGAGAGGGAAGGTATGATCCTTCCCTACCATCCAGTAACAAGAGCATCAATTATTGAGCATTTATTGTTTACCAGACTGTATATGGGCTTTGTTTCCTTGAATCTTCATCACTTCCCTATGAGGTAGGTATAATCCTTGCTTAAAAAGTGGAAAACCTAGATTCCCTGGTGGCTCAGTGGTAAAGAATCCACATGCCAATGCAGGAGACACAGGTTCGATCCCTGGTCCAGGAAGATCCCAAATGCTGGGGAGCAACTAAGCCCATGTACCACAACTACTAAGCCTGTGCTCTAGAGTCCAGGTAGCCACCACTACTGAAGCCTGTGTCCGACTCCTTTGTGACCCCATAGACTGTGGCCCGCCAGGCTCCTTTGTCCGTGGGGTTTCCCAGTCAAGAATACTGGAGTGGGTTGCCTTCCTTCTTCAGGGAATCTTCCCAACTCAGGGATTGAACTTGCATCTCCTGCATTGGCAGGCAGATTCTGTACCACCAGGCCACCTGGGAAGCCCTTTAAAGTCATAGGAATTAATTCAACTTGACAAACACTGAATACTCAAATTGGATCAGCTCAGTGCTGCTGTCAGGGAAAAATGACATGGCTACTCTGTTTCTAGGATCGCAGTATTTAGATATAAGATTCACATTCCACAAAATATGATGACTTCATGTTCTCAAACCTTCTGACTGTGGAGATTCTATTATTAATACTTTTCCTGCTGAGAATTTAATTATACAGGGTGTCTGCATTTCTGATGATCTTATGTGTTAATCTCACATGATCCACTCAGTAATCTCACATGATCCACTCAGCCCATCCCGTCTTCCCAACAAGGTCCCTGTGGACATCTTCAGCTTCCCCTCCAGATGGACCTTTCTTTCTCTGCCCAGTTTTGTGCTCCGTGAGACAATAGATCATATCAGGATGGGGAACACATGTACACCCATGGCCGATTCATGTTAATGTATGGCAAAACCACTACAATATTGTACAATAATTAGCCTCCAATTAAAATGAATAAATTTATTAAAAAAATAATAAATAGATCATATCAGAGAGCTTCCCTGCCTGCCCCCTTGTGGTTGGGTTCAGCCATAGGGGTTGCTGCAGGGATTGAGGAAGGGAGGGGAGAGGTTGGGATATTTATTGTTCTAGCAATCACCCCCTAGGTCCCTGAAATGTGGCCAAGTCCCTCCCTGAAAGGAAGGTCACAGCTTTTAGGAGATCCTCCCTGCCCAACTTTATCTTCATGGACAGAAGTGAATCCCTCTCCTTCAAGGCTAAAGGTGGTCACATACTCCACCATGTCTAGACCAGGGTACAACACTCTCTTTTTGTTCACACCATCCTGTCCACACGCTTGTAAATAATCCCTTTGTTAGCCTTTCTTCTAACTACCTAATTTGAATGTGCCATCTGTTTCCTATCAGGATGCTGTCTGATGTCATCTTTGAAAGCAGAAACCATATTTAATGCATTGTTTCATCACCTACAGTATCAACCGCAGAGCAGTCAGGCCCACAGTTGGTGGGAATTGCCTGACTGGACATCTCCTCACTTGCCCATGAGTTGGACTTGTGGCAAATCTACTTAAATTGATTTTCTTTTTTTTTGCAAATGAAATTATATTTTAATTGGGAAAGCTCAATGTTTCCTAATCTATTATGGGGACATGGATCTTTTTTAAATATCTGATGAAAGCTATAGACCTTCAACCTAGCAAAACATACAAATGCATGTTTTTGCAAATGTTTGCATAAATTTTCAGACAGTTCATAAAGCATAGACTAAGAACCCCTGCAATCGATCCATTATTTATTAAACAAAGACTCTCTTATAATGTATTTGCTTATTAATTCTAAGACATAATCAGTTTTAAATGTTTTATGATGATTATTTATTATTATTACTATTACTATTAAATGGAAATGGTGCTTGGATTTACAAGTCAGTGTGGTATTCCCAGGATCTGAGATGAAACACAAAATTTCTAGACTCATAAATGACCAAAAAGAAAAATAACAACAGGAACACTTAGATAGCCCTTACTCTGTGCCCGGGACTCTCCAAACTGCTTTACAAATATTAATTCATTTTATGCTCACGATAACCCCACAGTCTCCTATTCTTATCTCTCCCTAGTCTCCTCAAGCCCTTGATATTAGCCTGGCTCTCTTCATTCATACGTGTCAGGGAAATCACTTCTTGACTAGGGAATCAGACTCAGGAGGGATCTGAGAGCCATGATTCCTGATGGTCTGCTCATCCTACTTCATTCCTCTTACATTTTGTTCAGTCATTGCATTATAGTCATCTGTTTGTGCTCTGCCCTTGCCATCACACCAGTGGTTTTCCAAATCTTTCCCACAGTCATGCACCTGACTCATAATACAGACTGTAGCATGTTAATAACGATAATAATTAAACCTACCATGTTTTGCGACCTTACTTTGTACAGGACTAATCCTATCCTTAGAGTTTTATAGACATTACCACTTAGTTAGTCCTCAGGACAAGTCTATCATTAGGAATATTACTATTCCCATGTTACAGATGAGAAGCAGAGGCTTAGACAGGTTGCTGCTGCTAAGTCGCTTCAGTCGTGTCCGACTCTGTGCGACCCCATAGACGGCAGCCCACCAGGCTCCCCCATCCCTGGGATTCTCCAGGCAAGAACACTGGAGTGGGTTGCCATTTTCTTCTCCAATGCATGAAAGTGAAAAGTGAAAGTGAAGTCGCTCAGTCGTGTCCGACTCTTCGAGACCCCATGGACTGCAGCCTACCAGGCTCCTTCATCCATGGGATTTTCCAGGCATGAGCACTGGAGTGGGGTGCCATTGCCTTAAGAGATCTCAAATGACTAGTAAGTATGGGACCTGGGATCTGAACCCTAGTAGGTCTCCTCAGATTATTACTGCCTTCCACGGGTGAAATAATACTGTGGGGGCACTCCCATATACCCCAGCCCTCTGCCCCTAACATCACCCTGATCTCCCCACTCAAGAATGCATCCTGGTATGCAAGAGAAGAAGACTGACACTATCACGATAACTCTGAACCTGCTCTGAATTGTTTTAAATTCAACAATTCGCTATTTGCACTATTTTAACCATTTCCAGGAACACAGCACTTGCACCTCCTGACAAATGCAGCTTACTTGTGTATCTGTCCACAATGCCAGGGATCCACTATATTGGGCGGGATCCAGATATGACCATTTCTGTGACCCCAGCACAGCTGAGGCTCTCATTAAAATGAATGCATGCAAGTGTACATGAAGGACTTTTCAGGTGGCGCTAGTGGTAAAGAAACTGCTTGCCAATACAGGAGACACAAGAGACACGGATTCGATCCCTGGGTTGGGAAGATTCCCTGGAAGAGGGCATGGAAACCCACTCCAGTATTTTTGCCTGGAAAATCCCATGGACAGAGGAGTCTGGTGGGCTATACTCCATGGGGTTGCAAAGAGTCAGACACGACTTAGTGACTGAACAACAAAAACAAAGATGCATGAATGGATGAATGAAGTTAAAAATCAGATCCTCAATTTTCAGAAGCCAGCTAATAAGAAAAGAAAAAAAATTGCAAAAGGATTAGAAGGAGAAGTAAGTGATGAAAAGACCATACTAGCCCATTGGTCCCCTTAATCCATCCAGAGTCCTGTCCTAATCCTCAAACACATTGGCCAGTCCCTGTAGAACCCAGATGATATCCAAAGCAAACCCACTTCAATCCTCAGCTTTGGATGGTTCCTTCACCTTTTTATTCTAATGGAAACCCAGAAGGCCTTAGGGTCTTTCTACAGGACTTTCTAGTGGTAGAGGTTAATTTTTCACAGCTCGGAGTCTGGAAGAGGGAAGGTGCTTTTTGGTTCCTCACTGCCACTTTCAAACTCTGTCACAGACTTCCTCATTCAAAACCACCAGCTCTTTTGAAGCATATCATCACACTGCTGTCATCAGCCAAGGCCCCAGTCATCCCGTGCCTTGTCACTCACCAATGACTTCAGACCTGCTTCCCTGTCTTTATGTGGGTGGCCCTGAACATCTATGGGAATGGTCTGTCCATTACAAGGGCCTCTGAGTTCCTTGACCTCCTTGACTCAATCTTTTGCCTCCTCACACCTTGGGCACCCAATCCTAAGGTCATGCATCATCAATCACTGAATTAACTACAAAATTTCTATTTATCATCCATTCCTGACCATCACCTCCTACCCTTCCTACTCATTCACTCTGGCATAAACACACTAACAATCATTTGACCCCCCACAGGGACCTACATTGACCCCATTGACTCTGACACTGACACTTTGTTGCTGTCAACCATGTGCCCTCATCTTTATTTCCATCTTTATTCTGTTTAGAACCCAATGGTAAGCACCATAATCCCACCCTCACAAACCTGCCTAACTGCCTTGGCTCGATTTCCTTCTTCCTTACCTGCCCTACTCACCCTCAGTTCAGTTCAGTTGCTCAGTCATGTCCGACTCTTTGCGACCCCATGGACTACAACGCGCCAGGATTCCCTGTCCATCACAAACTCCTGGAATTTACTCAAACTTATGTCCATTGAGTCAGTGATGCCATCCAACCACCTCATCCTCTGTCGATCCCGTCTCCTCCTGCCTTCAATTTTTCCCAGCATCAGTGTCTTTTCCAATGAATCAGTTCTTTGCATCAGGTGGCCAAAGTATTGGACTTTCAGCTTCAGCATCAGTCCTTCCAATGAATATTCAGGACTGATTTCCTTTAGGATGGACTGGTTGGAGAAGACTCTTGAGAGTCCCTTGGACTGCAAGGAGATCCAACCAGTTCATCCTAAAGGAGATCAGTTCTGGGTGTTCATTGGAAGCAATGATGTTGAAGCTGAAACTCCAATACTTTGGCCATCTGATGCAAAGAGCCAACTCATTTGAAAAGACCTTGATGTTGGGAAACATTGAGGGAATGAGAAGGGGAGGACAGAGGATAAGATGGTTGGATGGAATCACCAACTCGATGGACATGGGTTTGGGTGGACTCCGGGAGTTGGTGATGGACAGGGAGGCCTGGTGTGCTGAGATTCATGGGGTCACAAAGAGTCGGGCATGACTGAGCGACTGAACTGGACTGGATGGATCTCCTTGCTGTCCAAGGGACTCTCAAGAATCTTCTCCAACACCACAGTTCAAAAGCATCAATTCTTTGGTGATCAGCTTTCTTTATAGCCCAACTCTCACATCCATACATGATGACTGGACAAACCATAGCTTTGACTAGACAGAGCTTTGTTGGCAGGGCAATGTCTCTGCTTTTTAATATGCTGTCTAGGTTGGTCATAGCTTTTCTTCCAAGGAACAAGCATCTTTTAATTTAATGATTGCCATCACCATCTGCAGTGATTTTGCAGCGCCCAAAAATAAAGTCTGTCACTGTTTCACTGTTTCCCCATCTATTTGCCATGAAGTGATGGGACCGGATGCCATGATCTTAGTTTTCTGAATGCTGAGTTTTAAGCCAACTTTTTCACTCTCCTCTTTCACTTTCATCAACAGGCTCTTAGTTCTTCTTCACTTTCTGCCATAAGGGTGGTGTCATCTGCATATCTGAGTTTATTGATATTTCTCCCAGCAATCTTGATTCCAGCTTGTGCTTCATCCAGTACAGCATTTCTCATGATGGACTCTGCTGCTGCTGCTGCTGCTGCTGCTAAGTCGCTTCAGTTGTGTCTGACTCTGTGCGACCCCATAGATGGCAGCCCACCAGGCTCCCCCATCCTGGCGATTCTCCAGGCAAGAACACTGGAGTGGGTTGCCATTTCCTTCTCCAATGTATAAAAGTGAAAAGTGAAAGTGAAGTCACACAGTTGTGTCTGACTCTTAGCAACCCCATGGACTGCAGCCTATCAGGCTCCTCTGTCCATGGGATTTTCCAGGCAAGAGTACTGGAGTGGATTGCCATTGCCTTCTCTGATGTACTCTTCATATAAGTAAAATAGGCAGGGTGACAAAATACAGCCTTGACATACTCCTTTCCCAATTTGGAACCAGTCTGTTATTCCATGTCCAGGTCTAACTGTTGCTTCTTGACCTGCATACAGATTTCTCAGGAGGCAGGTCAGGTGGTCTGGTATTCTCATCTCTTTAAGAATTTTCCAAAGTTTGTTGTGATCCACACAGTCAAAGGCTTTGGCACAGTCAATAAAGCAGATGTTTCTCCAGAACTCTCTAGTTTTTTTTGATGATCCAAAGGATGTTAGCAATTTGATCTCTGGTTCCTTTGCCTTTTCTAAATTCACCTTGAACATCTGGAAGTTCACAGTTCATGTACTGTTGAAGCCTGGCTTGGAAAATTTTGAGCATTACTTTGCTAGCATGTGAGATGAGTGCAATTGTGTGATAGTTTGAACATTCTTTGGCATTGCCTTTCTTTGGGATTGGAATGAAAACTGACCTTTTCCAGTCCTGTGGCCACTGCTGAGTTTTCCCAATTTGCTGGCATATTGAGTGCAGCACTTTAACAGCATCATCTTTTAGGATCTGAAATAGCTCAACTGGAATTCCATCACCTCCACTGGCTTTGTTCATAGTGATGCTTCCTAAGGCCCACTTGATTTCGAGTTCCGGTATGTCTGGCTCTAGGTGAATGATCACACCATCGTGATTTTCTGGGTCATGAAGATCTTTTTTTGTACAGTTCTTCTGTGTATTCTAGCCATCTCTTCTTAATAAGTTCTTCTTCTGTTAGCTCCATACCTTTTCTGTCCTTTATTGTGCCTATTTTTTGATGAAATGTTCCCTTGGTATCACTTATTTTCTTGAAGAGATCTCTAGTCTGTCCCATTCTATTGTTTTCCTTTATTTCGTTACACTGATCACTGAGGAAGGCTTTCTTATCTCTCCTTGCTATTTTTGAAAGTCTGCATTCAAATGGGCATATCTTTCCTTTTCTTGTTTGCCTTTCACTTCTCTTCTTTTCACAGCTATTTGTAAGGCCTCCTCAGACAACCATTTTCCCTTTTTGCATTCCTTTTTCTTGGGGATGGTCTTGATCACTGCCTCCTGTACAATGTCACCAGCCTCTGTCCATGGTTCCTCAGGCACTCTGCCTATCAGATCTAATCCCTTAAATCTATTTGTCACTTCCACTGTATAATCATAAGGGATTTGATTTAAGTCATACTTGAATGGTATAGTGGTTTTCCCTACTTTCTTCAATTTAAGTCTGAATTTGGCAATAAGGAATTCATGATCTGAGCCACAGTCAGCTCCCAGTCTTGTTTTTGCTGACTGTATAGCATTTCTCCATCTTTGGCTGCAAAGAATAGAATCAATCTGATTTTGGTATTGACCATCTGGCGATGTCCATGTGTAGAGTCTTCTCTTGTGTTGCTGAAAGAGGGTGTTTGCTATGAACAGTGAGTTCTCTTGGCAAAACTCTGTTAGCCTTTGCCCTGCTTCATTCTGTACTCCAAGGCCAAATTTGCCTGTTACTCCAGGTATTTCTTGACTTCCTACTTTTGCATTCCAGTCCCCTATAATGAAAAGGACATCTTTTTTGGGTGTTAGTTCTAGAAAGTCTTGTAGGTCTTCATAGAACCATTCAACTTCAGCTTCCTCAGTATTACTGGTTGGGGCATAGGCTTGGATTACTGTGATATTGAATGGTTTGCCTTGGAAATGAACAGAGATCATTCTATCGTTTTTGAGATTGCATCCAAGTACTGCATTTCGGACTCTTTTGTTGACCATGATGGCTACCCCATTTCTTCTATGGGATTCTTGTCCACAGTAGTAGATATAATGGTCATCTGAGTTAAATTCACCCATTCCAGTCCATTTTAGTTCGCTGATTCCTAAAATGTCAATGTTCACTCTTGCCATCTCCTGTTTGACCACTTCCAATTTGCCTTGATTCATGGACCTAATATTCCAGGTTCCTATGCAATATTGCTCTTGACAGCATCAGACCTTGCTTCTAACACCAGTCACATCCACAACTGGGTGTTGTTTTTGCTTTGGCTCCATCTCTTCATTCTTTTTGAAGTTATTTCTCCACCGACCTCCAGTAGCATATTGGGCACTTACCGACCTGGGGAGTTCATCTTTCAGTGTCAGGCTTTTCATATTGTTTACAGGGTTCTCAAGCCAATCCTAGTTTAACCCAAATATCCCCTTCTCAGATCCTGCACCCACTTAGAAGTGTTTAGAGAAGAACAAGTAAACAATTCTAGCTTAGACTATGAGACCAAAGTTCCAGTAGGTAGTCAGAACCATGGACAGTGCTACAGGCTTTCCCCAGTAAATTCACTGTCTAGTTCCCCTTCTGATTATTTCACACCTTCCTCTCTCTACTTAAAAACTTCAACACTCTCTCCCTACTCCTAACTCTCAGCTGTTAAGTCTGCCTCATATTTCATGAAGAAAAGAGATGAAATCAAGGAACTACCTCATATTCCCACTCCTAAACTCTAGCTCACTGGCATCTGTTCTCACATACTCTGCTTTCCCTCTTATCACAGTAGAAACCTCCCTGTTCCTAAGATCAAGCTCTCTCTGTAGACCTTAGACATATCCCTCTTGTCCACTCAAGGTCTTTGCTCCTCCAAGTGTCCTCTTTCTCCCAAATAGTCAACTTTGTTCTCACCATGCCTTGACATTGACTCTCTGAAACATTCCACACCCTACAATTCCACTCCCCACTTGAGATACTGCCTCATTTCCATGTGTCTGTTCATGCAAACTTTCTCAAAGGAGTTGACAGTGCTCGTGGTTCTCACATCTTTCCCCTCATCTGACCTCAAACCCACTCCAGTTGGGCTGTCTCCACTGCTCTACTGAGGCCATTCCTCCATGATCAAGAGTTACCTCTGTCCTGCTAAATTGAATAGTTCTTGAGCCTCACCTTATTCAGCATGAGAAAAGATCACACTGAATCATGGTCTCCTGTAGGTCACCACATGCTCTTGGGAGTCCTCCTACTTTATGGCTGCTGCTCCCTCCTCCTTGGGTGAGTCCTCTCTCTCTCCTGGACTCAGTGTTTTCCTTGGCCCCCTTCTCTATACGCACCCACTTCCAGCATGTTCCCACCCGGCAGGGAACTTTACCTCCTCTGTGCTGCTGATGCTAACATTTCATCCCCAGGCCTGACCTTCAGACTTGAGTATTAACTCCCAACTCTGCCAACGGCTCCACTTGGATGTACCAATGTCATCTCAACATGCTCAGGATTAGATGGCCTGAGTGATGGCCTGATGGCCTCTATCAGATCCGCTCCTTTCCCAGTCTTCTCTATGCCAGTTACTGGCAACGCTTTCCATTCAGTTGTTCACGCCAAACACCACTGGGGTGCATGCATGCATGCTCAGTTGTTTGGTCGTATCTGACTCTTTGTGACTCTGTGAACTATGGTCTGCCAGGTTCTTCTGTCCAAGGGATTTCCCAGGTGAAAATGCTGGAGTGGGTTGCCATTTCCTCCACCAGGGGATCTTCCTGATCCCAATGCATGAGATGCAGGAAACACTGGGAAGTCATACTTTACTTCTCTTTTCAGGTTGCTTACATATCTCATTCATCAGTAAGCCCTGTGGCTCTACCCTCAAAAATTTCCATAAATTCACCCATTTCTTATCATCTCTTACTGCTTTTACCCTACTGCAAGTCACTTGCATGGGGCTTCCCAGATGGCTCAGTGATAAAGAATCTGCCTGCAAAGCAGGAGACACAGGTTTGATCCCTGGTTCAGGAAGATCCCCTGGAGTAGGAAATGGCAATCCACTCTAATATTCTTGCCTCAGAAACACCACAGCAGAGGAACCTGGTGGGCTACAATTCAGGGGGTCACAAAGAGTCAGACATGACTTAGCAACTAAACAACTAGCATCCCTTGCCTGGGTTACTGCAGTAGAGAGAATCTGATCTCCCTGCATTCATCACTGTCCACTACATTTCAACACCTCTGTAGTAGTCTGCTTAGAACCCTGCTAGCTTCATACAGCAATATTAAAAATCAGCTGTTATGAGGCAATCCCTGATTTTACCCTGGCTTCCCTCTGTCTCATTGTCCACCCAACCCCAAATATGAGTAGGCTTATTTTTCAATACACTCAACAGTTTTTACCCAGGGTCTTTTTTCATGTGCTGTTCCTTCTTCCTGGGATGCTATTCCCTCTATCTTTTCATAGTCAGTATCTTAGCATTCAGATTTCAGCTCAAGTGCCATCTACTTAGAGAAGCCATCCCTGACCACTCACCCTTGGTGTCATTCATCTTATTTATTTTCTATATAGCAGTTAACAAACACTTACAAAGCACTTACTATGCTCTAGGTACTGCTTTAAGACTGTTACAAATAGCAACACATTTAAACTTCCCACTAACCACATGCTATTTGTTATATTATTATCCCCCTTCTACGATGAAGAAAATGAAGCACTAAGAAACTAAGTTACTTGCCCAAGGTCTTATTTCTGGCACATGTCATGGTCAGGATTACCACTGAGGTGAAGGCATTGGAGTGTATGACTTCCAGAGACCCTGCCTGGTGGGGATAACTCTGAAGAGAGGTCCTTAGCATAAGAGTGAAGTGGTCTGATGTGCCCTGGGCTAGGAGTAGAAAGAGCTCTAAGATCTACTGGGTGACCTTTCTCTCAAATGCTCTTCATCAGTAAAATGAGGACTTTGGACTTGATGACTTCATTGGCCTTCCAACCATAACAATGATTGTTTGGCAGCCTTGACATAATGGACAGATATTCTGGGATCTTAGCAACTAGTGCTCTAGGCACTACTAATACCACCATCACTATGACTGCTAACACAACTTATAATATCATGACGATGATGATGGTATCTGGAACTTTGTATTGAATGTCTCCTGCTGTGGTCCTGTGCTTCATAGGTTCATCTAGTCCCCACAAGTGCCCTTGAAGGTTACCCTCATTTTATAGAAAAGACAATTTGAGACTCAGAGAGGTGAACAAAATCACCCAAAACCATACAACTAAGAACCAGTCAAGAAGGATTTTGAAAGAAGGGAGACCCAACCCCTCTCTTCCCCTACCTGCTTCCTCTAGCAGTTCCTACTTTTCTATTTATATTTACTTCTTAGCACTTATCACCCTCCTACATACTTATGTTTTTTTCATTGTCTCTCTCCACCACAATGTGACCTCACAGGGCAGAGGTCCTTGTTTACTTTGCCCACTGGCATATCCCATGTGTCCTACTACAGTGCCTGGCATGCAGAAGGGGCTCAGCAATGCACTGCCTGAGTGACTTCCACACAGGCTCCACGGGCTGTGTCCCCCACCTCTGAGGCTCCTGAACTGACTGGCTCACCAACCTCTGTGACAAGGATGGGCAAACTACCTCCCAATGGTCATACCTAGTCTGTGGCCTGGTTTTTCGCAGCCTATAAGCTAAGGATAGTATCTGCATTTTCAATGAATTGTAAAATAAAAAGAGAAAGAGGATGATGAAGTAAAATAGAAGGAGAAGAAAAAGCAGCAGCGGTAGCAACAGCAATCAACCACAAAAAATATCCAAATACTATGTTATATAACAGGAACTAACATAATGTCATAGGTCAATTATTGCTCAAAGACAAACAAACTCATAAGAAAAAGGGCTCAGATTTGTGGTTACCAGAGGCAGGGGGTGAGGGGACATGGAAGAAGATAAAGATGGTCAGAAAGTACAAACTTTCTGCTTTAAGATAAAAATAAGTACCATGATGTACAACATGATAAAAATAATTAACTCTGTTGTAAGTTGACTCATAGGAAAAGACTCTGATGCTGGGAGGGATTAGGGGCAGGAGGAAAAGGGGACGACGGAGGATGAGATGGCTGGATGGCATCACTGACTCTATGGACGTGAGTTTGAGTGAACCCTGGGAGATGGTGATGGACAGGGAGGCCTGGCGTGCTGCGATTCATGGGGTCACAAAAAGTCGGACACGACTGAGCGACTGAACTGAACTGAACTGACTGATGTTGCATATGAAAGCTGTTAAAAGAATAAGTCCTAAGAGTTCTTATCACAAGGAAAAATTTTTTCTATTTCTTAAATTTTGTATCTATATAAAATGATGGATGTTCAGTAAACTTACTGTGGTCATCATTTAAAAATAATATGTGACAGAACTAAGGGTCACAAAGCCTAAAACATCTGGCTCTTTACAGAAAAAGTGTGTGGACCCTATACTAGGAGACCAAACGTGAGTGGTGTATGCGCCTTTCTCTCTGGGCCCTCTGCAGAGCATGCTGTGCCAATGGCTTTACACACTTCAGACAGATACCTGCCTCCCAATGACCCCAAGTGATGCACACTCTCCTTGCACCATTAATTCATGCTTTCAGACCATTGGGGAGCTAATGTGGTGCAGGGCAGAGTGCTCAAGAGGGCTCTTCAAGGGAAATTTCCAAGGAAGCCCTTTCTTGGGAGTAAAGGCATTCTTTATCATCTAATATCACAGTTATGTTGTGAATCAATTCAGAGTCTAGTTTCTGTTCTGGACCCAATGTTCTGCCTTCACACCCATCCAGTGTGTTTTGCTGGTTTTGAAGTGAAGAGGAGCTATTCAGGTTTGCCTCCTCACAAAGCTATCCAGCCCTGTACAGCTAATAGATTAATTCTGTTAAGGATGCATTGACAAGCTGATCCAGTGGGGAGAAGCATCCTCTGGCCACAAAACCTGTGCTGAAGGGGAGTGCACACCCATGGACATCAGCATTGTAATCACACCTAAGCATTTTGAGGGGTGTGAAGAAGTGTCCTCTGCAAGACAGCAAGAGAGAGAGCCACTGGGAGGTGCCTCATGCTCGGCTTTAATACTGCTCCTGAATGAATCAAAACTACAATTAACAACCCCCTATCATGGTTGTGTTCTCAGTTAGATAGCATCACCGACTCAATGGACATGAACTTGAGCAAACTCTGGGAGATAGTGGAGGACAGTAGAGTCTGGCGTGCTCCAGTCCACGGGATCGCTAAGAGTCAGACACAACTTAGTGACTGAACAACTACATTATGGTTGTGTTATTGTGTTATTACAGCCGTGTTTACTCTCTCTAAAGTTGGTGTTAACTTCAAACAGCAGACTTGTATATTTGCCCACCAGTTCGTTTCCTCAGGAGGGAAGGTGAGATGAGCCACAGGACTACTGTGCTGGCCCACTTGGGCTGGCAGCATCGTCCTTGCCCTGAATGCCCAGGTTTCACTCTTCCAGGGCTGATTTGAAGGGCTGGACCTTCCCCTGCTGGGGACAGTCCTCCTACCAAGGAATTCTCCAACCCTGAAGGGGAAAAGCACTTCCCCTGAGAACGTGTGGAAGTGCAGAGAAAAAGCCCTGAAGGCATCCATTTTATGTACCAGCAAATCGAGGCTATGGGACCATCCTTCCACTCAGCACCACGTGGTGTCTGAAAACTCCAAAGGCAACACTCTCTCTGAGGTGCAGGATGCCTGCTGCCTATGCGTTCCAGCAACTGACTGCACTCACGTGGCTTATATAAACCCAACATTTACTATGTGCTGTCTGGTTTGCACCCACTGCTTCACTGAACTGTCCTGTCTGAACACCTCACCCATCTCTCTGGGATGACAGGAGGGACCCAGGTTTCTCTCTCCTCCCACTCCTCAGTGTCTAGAGCTAGACATGCCCCACCCACCTCCAGACCACACCCCTAAAGCCTTCTTATCCCTCACCTGTAACACAGAGCTAGCAGTGCCTCTGCCAGGGAAATGATGAAGATGTCATGAAGCTTTGCTAATAAGTTCATCTGTACCACATGTATGCACTAATATATGATACTTGCTTTTCTCTTCCTGACTTACTTCATTATGCATGACGGACACAGACATAGAGAACAAATGTACGGATACCAAGCGGAAAGGGGAGGTAGGATGAAATGGGAGATTGGGATTGACACATATACACTATTATGTATAAAATAGATAACTAATGAAAACCTACTGCATAACATAGGGAACTCTACTCAATGCGCTCGGATAACCTAAATGGCAAGGAAATCCAAAAAAGGAGGAGATATATGTATATGTATAGCTGATTCACTTTGCTGTACAGCAGAAACACAACAGTGTAAAGCAAAGATACCTCAATTTACAAAAAAAAAAAAAAAAAAAAAAGATGTCATGAAGCAAAACCAAGCCTGAGCCTGCCCATGACAGCTCCCATAACTGCTCGCTCCCCTGGAAAGGGGCTCACTGAAGAGCTGCTATCTGCTTAGAGTAGGGAGAGGCAGCAGAGACCAGTTTCCTGTAAACTACACTTATCATCCCCCTTCTCATTTTAGTGAAAACTTTATTATCAACCACATAGGTCCAATGTTTTTAGCTTCTCAAAGAGTTTTGATAATCATGGATTTACAGGATGAGCAGAGCAGCTCTGGGACAGGAGAAGAAGGTGGAGACATACCCATTTTACAAACGGGAAAATCACGGAGGTGAAAGGACTTGCCCAAAATCACAAAGAGAGCTCGAGGCACACATTGATGCTCATTACTAAGGACTAGCTGACCTGGGTTGACTCGATCCTGGGGTTCTCCTGAGTGCGGGCCAGGGAATCCTAGCAGGAGTTTTCTGCTCCTGATCCAGGAGGAAGCAGTACGGAGAGACAGGCAGTGGGAAGGGAAGGAATGTGAGCATGAGCTGTGAAAACTCTGAGCTGTGACATGCCCACCCTACTTCCTGAGCCAACATCTGACCCCTTCTGGCCCCACAACTAGTGGAGAGCTAGGTCCTATCTCTCCCTTCCTTATGCCCTCTTTGGCTCCCTGCTGTCTTCTCTGCTGTGGTCACCTGTGGCTCTGCTGTGGCTCTGCTTCTCTACCTTCAGCCCCAGCACTCCTACTCAGTGTCCCGGGAATGCAAGGGGACCACCAGAGGAACTCGGCAAATGAAGCAATGATAACAACTGCACCACTGCCTCTTCTCTACCCCAGATATGACCCCTATTTCTGTCTTAGGAGAGAATATATTGTCCATCTTCTAAAGATAAGGAACCTGAGCCTTGAAGAGGTTGAGTAACTTGCCAGTGTCTGAATTCTAGCCTGGGGGTACCTGAAATTGAACCCCGTGCATCCTCATGCAAACTTCCCAACAGACTCATTCTGAGGCCCATCACCCCTCCGTCCTTTTACCTGGCCTGAGTTCCAAGACAAGACCCAGACTACTCCACTGAATTATGTCCATTTTGCCTCTTCTAACCACTGTCGACTCCGAGAGAAACCTACAGTGTCCTCCCCAGGACTCAGCATTGCCAAGTGCTCCAGAGCATTGAGCTTTTGGAACAACATCAGAAGGTCCCAGCAGTGGTGAGACCAAATGATGGCTCAAGGGTCTTCTCTGGAACTGGGAAGTTCTTCCAAGTTTTTCTATCATTCCCCTTGCCCAGGAGGGGAACATAAATAAATATTTATTTATTGTCTTTCAGTTCCAACATATGACTGTATTAGTTAGCTTGGGCTGCCATAACAAAACTTGGTGGCTTAAACAACAGAAATCTCACAATTCTGGAGGCTAGAAGTCCTAGGATCAAGGTGCTGGCAGTTTTGGTTTCTTCCAAGACTTATCTCCTTGGCTTACAAATGGACATCCTTTTGCTGCATCCCCTCATGGCTGTCCCTCTGTCTGTGTCCTCATCTCCTCTTTGTAGAACACTATTAACACTGGATTACAGCCCACCCATATGACCTCAGTTTGCCTTCATACCAATTTAAAGGCCCAAACTTTTAATGCACTCAAAGCATGCAAAGATGGTGCTACTGGGGGTTAGGACTTCATTCAACACGTGAATTTGGGGGGAAACAATTCAGCCCATGGGATTCCTTGGTGGCTCAGCAGTAAAGAACCTGCCTGCAATGCAGGAGAAGCAGGTTCAATCCCTGGGTCAGGAAGATCCCCTGGAGAAGGAAATGGCAACCCACTCCAGTATTCTTGCCTGGGGAATCCTATGGACAGAGAAGCCTGGTGGGCTACAATCCATGGAGTCACAAAGAGTCAGACATGACTTAGAGACTAAACCACCACCAGTTCAGTCCATATCATAGCCTAAGAAGGAGGCAATTAGCAGCAGGACATCTCAGTAATAAGGTTTCCTAGAGGCAAAGGGACCAAATGCAAGGAATATGGAACCTAGTTCGGAGCACAGAGGCCCAGGCCTGGCTCTGCCCCAGCTCTCTTTGCGATTTTGGGCAAGTCGCCTCACCTCCCTGATTTTTTCTTTTGTAACGTGGGTATGTCCCACCTTCTTTTCCTGTCCCAGAGCTGCTCTGCTCATCCTATGAATCTATGTCTATGAAAGTTCTTTGAGGAGTTCGAAGCATGGACCTATAGAGTTGATAATAAAATTCCCATCAAAAGGAGAAGGGGCAGTGATAAGTGTGGTTTACAGAATGTGGGTCTCTGCAGCCTCTCCCTACGCTAACCAGAGTCCCACTTCTTCAGCAAGCCCCTTTCCGGGGGAACTAGCACTCAAGGGTGCTATCATGGGCAGGCTCTGGGTCAAGGGATTCTGCCTGTTTTACCTCATGACATTTTCATCACTTCCCTGGCAGAGGCACTGCTAACTCTGTGTTATGGAAGGGGAAAATCAGGCTTCAGGGGGTGTAGGTGGGGTGAGCACGCAGAACCCCCACTGTCTGATTCTAGAGCCTATGCCCCAGTTCCTGAGCTGGTCTGAGCCCTGGTTATTGGCACCATGTAAGACACATGTCCACATTCAAGGACTTTCAGGCTGCAAAGGCCCCCATGATGTAACACCCAGTACAGAAGAAAAGAAGTGGACTGAGCAAGGGTCACTTTTCGTCGTGTGGTGGCAGAGGAACACCCAGTCAGGGAGCGGGGACCCCTGAGCAGGGCTTTGAGGGCTGAGAAGGAAGCAGACTGAGAAAGGCATTTCAGACACAGGAACAGCATAGTGTATACTCAGGACCATCCTAGCAGCACCATCCCCCTGCCTGCATGGGACTCCAGAGTGGGAGGAAGGGTGGAGGGAGTCAGGGGCATAGGAGTGATGCCAGAAGGACCAAAAGCAAACAGCATCCAGGTTCCAAAAGGGGCAAAATGATAGATGCTGGAAAACCTGATGAAATCACTCTGCATCTGGCAGGCATGAGTGAGGTCTTAGCAAAGGGCTTAACCACAGCTAAGAATTACCTGAGTACTAACACACTCACCCCAACTCTCTTCTGATAGCATAGGAGGTTGGAAGGAGTCAGTGTTCCCCATGTCTTTGGCTGGTTCTCCATGAACAAATTTAAGTGGTAAGGGGTCCAGATGATGAATGATGCCCACCCACAGAGGGCTGGGACCAGAGTAAAGCAAAGAGAGGGAGCCAAGGAACAAAATTTAAGGAGGTGCTCCCTCCCTGCATTGGTATAAGTGCAGGGCCATCCCTGGGATCAAGTGCCTCCTTAATTACATGCTCAGGAAATGCACTGATCTCACCCCATGCTTGGCCCAGCTGGAAGGGAGAACATTGGTCTTTTTCCACTTCAGAATCAAGTCTGTCTGATGGCCACAGGTCTGAAAACCTGTCTGCCCTCTGGCTTTGAGCAGTCCTAATACTTTCAACCTCTAGCACACCAGTGTCTGGCTAGAATTTAATACTATTGCTTTGATTTCACCATATTTACTTTCATAGATTTATAGCGAATGGTATTAATTTTCCACTCATGACCAAAACAGAAAGTTCCTTTTTAAAATAACTTTGAATAAAAAAAGGCTTCCCTGGTGGCTCAGTGGTAAAGAATCCACCTGCAATGCAGGAGACACATGTAGGAGACTCATGTTCAATTCCTGGGTTGGGAAGATCCCCTGGAGGGGGAAATGGCAATCAGTTCTAGTATTCTTGCTTGGAAAAAATAATAATAAATTTGAATTTTAAAAAAGTAAGTGCCTCTGAAGAAAAATATCGGGTTGGCAAAAAACTCTGTTCAGGTTTTTCTTACAATGATATGGAAAAACCTGAAAAAAGTTTCTGGCCAAGCCAGCATTAAGTCAATAATAGATCAGTGGATCTGCAGATGAGAAGTCTCAGGAGGTGGGGACTATGGCGCTGGGGCTGGCAAATACCAGGATTTCCCACTCAGTTGTTTTCCAATGGAACAGGTTGGTCTTCCAGGGTCCAGGAAAGCTCATGTCTCTGGCATTAAGCACCCACACATCAGACACTCTGTCCATTGAACTAAAAGGCATGACTACCATGACAGGGCAACGCAGGCTTCTGGTCCAGCGGTGACGCTGGGTTTACATATCCCACAGAAACAATGCGGGAAGCTGGCTGCTTCTAGACCTTGTCAGTGTAACCCACAAGACCAGTCTTAGTCACTTTAGCAAGTTCCTCCATGCAGATTTCTGATCAAATCTGCAAAGCTACTTTATCTTTCCTGAAGAGTGAGCATCTCTGATAAGTGGCCATTCATTGAGAACAATACAATGGGAATAGCTTCTTGGTAAAGATGTCTTTATTGTTTCAACCCATCTCTTGGGGAATGACACCCTGGGGACCAAAGAGGGTATGACTCCAGTGTCTTCCCTTGAAAAGAATCCCAAACACAAAAATCTTTTGTCCCAGGCTGTCCTGTCAAGGTGCAGAGATCAGAAAGGGACAAGCTGGTTTGGGGAGCAAAATCTAATCAGAAGCAGGGACTTTTTCTGCTTGCTCTTTGTGGATGACCTTCTATTCATACTTTCCTCCTCCATCTCTGCACCAGTGGAATGAAGAATGAGCTCTTTCTAGCCTGGTAAACCGAGGAAGGGATGGGGGTCCAGGAAATATGTGACACCCCCAAAGAAGCAAGGGATGAAACTGCCCAGCAGTCATGACTTTATACCTTTGAAAATTGTAAACACACACAGAAAAAAGTCACGCATGTTTTAGGGAAATGTCCTGCACCCCACTACAGAATCCCTGTAACTGGGAAGACAAAACAGAATTGCAGAAAGAAAATAAATAGGCACAAGGATCTACTGTATAGCACAGGAAACACTACTCAATATCCTGTAATAACCTATATAAGAAAAGAATCTAAGAAGAGTGGCTATATGTATAACTGATTCATTCTGCTGTACATTTGAAACTAAAACAACATTGTAAACCACCTATACTCCAATATAAAATAATTTTTTAAAAAAAGAAAAGAAATAGGCTTAGGGGCTGAAGACAGCGTGCTGTTCCCACATCCACCTCTCACTTGCTCACAGTATGTGATTTCGAATGAGTTGTGACCTCTAGGAGCCTCAGTTTCCTCAACTGTAAAATGGGCTGGTGCTTCCTCCCTTCTGGGAACAACTGATATCATCCTCAGAAAACCTACCGGAAATGAAGATGTGTTGGCCAAACCAGTTAACACTTTCCTTATTATAAATAAGGAAAACAAATAGAATGCAGGCCCAGGAGTGGGTCTGGAAATGTCAAGGTATAAGTTCCATCCGGGCAGGTGAGAGGAAGGTGCAGCTGTTTTCACCGAGAAGGTTCCAGGGATGGCTCCTGGAAAAGCTGGCATCTGGCACCAGGGAAAATTAAACATGTTAGTATTAGATGGAGAAGGGTGATGGTCTTTGTGCTGTCAGGATGGTGAACAATAGCAACCCATTTGTTATTCCTTCACTGTTTTGGTTCATTCAATGAAT
The DNA here is from genome assembly GCF_027580195.1 of Bos mutus. Taxonomy (NCBI): domain Eukaryota; kingdom Metazoa; phylum Chordata; class Mammalia; order Artiodactyla; family Bovidae; genus Bos; species Bos mutus. The sequence continues at coordinate 127,726,785 of NC_091617.1, forward strand.
ACTTGAATGGTACACCTACTGTGTGCCAGGCACCAGGAATAGAAATAATAGACATATGATATCCTACCTCCAAGATCCTTATAATCTGGTAGCCCTATGGAGGGATGTATTCACTTGACTGCACAAGCTTTGTCATGGAAATCAGATGGATCTTATTGTAAGAGTTATTACCCCTCTGACAAAGACCATCTCTTTATTATCCCAACACAACATGTACTGAGTAGTTTGGGCTGGGGGATGCAGCTTTAGAAACTAGACTCATTCAAGCCTGTTCCCCAGAGCTTACAGGATGGACATGAACAGATGAGAGAGAAGACAGGGTGCTACGTCATGAGGGTCGTGACAGATGCAGGGGGCAGTAGGATCACCAAAAGTTAGACAATTAAGAGTGAGTGCACCATCCTTACAACACAGTATTGTTCATGCTTAGTCATGTCTCACTCTGCGATCCCATGAACTGCAGCCTGCCAGGCTCCTCTGTCCATGGGATTTCCCAAGAAAGAACACTAAAGTAGGTTGCCATTTCCTCCTCCAGGGGATCTTCCAGACCTAGGGATCGAAGCCATATCTCCTGCACTGGCAAGCACATACTTTACCGCTGAGCCACCTCGGAGCAGACCTAACCCAGCACACAGGTGAGGACAAGTCTAGTAGGGAGTTTCTTTACCAAAGAACCAACGGATGCCAAGTTCTAAAGCAGTTCAGTAGAGCAGGGGATGCGGCAGAAGTGATGAGTACAGTCACCGAGATAAGAACTCCCAAGGCAAGGAAAATCGACATGAGATCTGCCAGAGAGGGTATAATGTGGAGCCTCATGGGCAGGGGCAAGGGATCTAGGATATACCCTGAAGGTCAGCAAGGAGAAGTGGATGGACTGTAACTAGCAACATCTTCTCAGAGGCAGCTGTAAGTGACCATAGGCCATCACGGGGCCCAAGAACAGGATCCCAGAACATCCCCCATTCACTGGCCGGACCTTCCACAGCTATCCCGTGCAGCTGGTACCTTCCCAGGGTTGTAAATAACTTCCCACATTTTATATCATGATTCGTATATGACAAACACACAATATCTTCATTCAATTTATTTTAAAAATTAAACTCTTGGCTCAATCTGAGTCCTGCGTTACCACCGATGAGTAGCATAATTTTGCACAATCTCTCCATCCATTCACTCGTTGCCTTATTGTTTTTAACTGAAAGAGAGGCATGGACATGCCCAACTTAACCTGGAGGGTTATTAAAAAGGAAATAAGATGCTTTTCAGGAAACTTTCAGGAATCTGCCCGCAATGCAGGAGACCTGGGCTTGATTCCTGGGTCAGGAAGATCCCCTGGAAAAGGAAATGGCTACTCACTCCAGTATTCTTGCCTGGAGACTCCCATGGACAGAGGAGCCTGGCAGGCTACAATGCATGGGGTCGCAAGAGTCGGACACAACTTAGAGACTAAACCACCACCACCAGGAAACTCTGACAAATCTGACCCCAGGTTAGTGGAAGTGTATGACTGAAACTCTGCAGTTCCACTCCCACCTGTGTGAACGGTGCAGCACTGTGGGTTGGAATCAGGGCACCAGAATGGCACGGCCCTGAGACAGGAGCTCGGGTGAGTGCAGTGGGAGCACCGCTGGCCATGCTGACTGACGGGCAGCTCCCACCAGCAGCTAGAGTGAAGACCCACAGCCATATCACTGAGGGAGACAGTCAGGGTCTGAAGCCAGCCTGCAGGCTCTCTGTGGCTGGGCCCCCAGGCTCACAGGGTCTCCACAGACCTCTGAGGAGCACAGTCGGGGTGCTGCTAGATGTTCTGAATTTGTTATCAGCTGGCACACGGGTGTGCTAGGAAACCAGCCCTCCAGAAAACAAAAGCAAAACTCTCCATCTGTAGTGTTGACCTATTTCCACAGTATAAACAGTCCAAACTTGGCCAGTTTCAAGCCACCAGTAGTTTAAGAACTGACTTTCAAAATTCAGACTGCTTAACAATCGGATTCCCCACGCTGGCACAGCCAGCTCCAGCAGGACTCTGAGGCAGACATCAGGATGGAGTTGGCATCTCACGGCCTCTCCAGAAAATTACCACCAGCAGATTATGAGCCATTTTCTGTGATAAGCATTTGTACTTCACTTTGGTTAAGTGAAAATCAGCCTCAAAGGGATATTTTTCACTTCTTATTTTATATTGGAGTATAGCCCATTAACAAAGCTGTGATAGTTTCAGGTGGACAGCAAAGTGACTCAGCCATACGTATACAAATATCCATTCTCCCCCGAACTCCCCTCCCATCCAGGCTGCCACATAACATTGAGCAGTGTTCCTTGTCTATACAGTAGGTTCAAAGGGATTTTTTTTATGGTCTGTTTTTCTCCTGTTCTGGCTCCAAAAGCATGTTTGCAAAGAGAAACTTTCTACCATGATTTTTCCATAGCATCAATAAGTAGGCTCTGCCCAGAGCCCTAAAGAGCAGACAGCTGCCTTTCTCTCATGATGCTTGCTCAGTTAGACATGGAATCTTAGCCCAAGTTCCTCTCGCCTTTGCTTAGAAGCCAGCACTTGCCCAGGTCTATATTCATCTATGAGAAGCTCTAGTTAATAGAGGGATGAAAGGCTCCCGATTGCTGAGCTTACAAAGGAAGTTATGGCCCTATACATAGTATACAGTGTGTGGCTGTCTGCATCTCCACCACATTCTCCTTGAAATTTCTCTATGAAGATGTGTTCCTGTGATTTATAAGACTCCTATTACTGCAGGTTTCAAAGATGTATATATCACATCAAGAAATTTAGGGGAAAAGCAATTATTTGGAGCATAGTGAAAAACATGCTTTTCATATTTGCACCTCTTCCCTGTTACTTCGCTTCATTGGTGATTTCAAAAGCAAAATAAGCTTCAAAAATACAAGTATTCCTGAAATCTCTTAGAAGATAAGCCATTAGAGTAAACTTTCTCTTTTCTTTGCCACTCCTCTCAGAACAGAGGTGAATATCCCATCAAGATGGTGCTTTATCTTCTTAGGCAGGAAAGGAAAGCAGATTCTGTGTTCAATAAAGACAATGGATTCAACAAACTAAGAATTCCTCCCATTTCCTTCACTGGAGTTTTGAGCTGAGCCAGGCCAATGACGCTCAGCATCTTTATTCCTAGTTTTGCACACACTTTTGTATAGTGAGGGTTAATCCATACAGGCCTTAGAAAGGATGTGGAGAAAAGGGAATCCCTGTGTGCTGCTGGCGGGAATGTAAATTGGCGAAGCCACTGTGGAGAACATTATGGAGGTTCCTCAAAATACTAGAAGTAGAACTACCATATGACCCAGCAATACCACTCTTGGGTATATATCTGAAAAGCAAAAACAAAAACACTAAATCATGCACCCCGATGTACACAGCTGCACTATTTACAACAGCTCAGATATGGAAGCAACCTTACTGCCCATCGACAGATGAATGGATAAAGAAGGTGTGGTACATATGTACAATGGAATACATACTCAGCCACAAAAAAGAATGATAGTTTCTCACTTGCAGCAAATTGGATGACTTGGAGGGCACTATGCTAACTGAAATAAGTCAAAGAAAGACAAATACTGCATGATATCACTTACATGTGGAATCTAAAAAGTACAACAAACTAGTGAATATAACAAAAAAGAAGCCAACTAACAGATACAGAGAACAAACTTGTGCTTACCAGTGAGAAGACAGAGGAGGGAGGGGCAACATATGGGTAGGGGAGTTAGAGGTACAAACTATTAGGTATCAAATAAGCTATAAGTGCTTTTGTACAATCCAGCGAATACAGCCAATATTCCATAATAACTATAAATGGAGTATAACCTTTAAAAACTGTGCATCACTATTTTATACATGTAACTTATATAATATTATACAGCAAATATGCTGCTGCTGTTAAGTCGCTTAAGTTGTGTCTGACTCTGTGACCCCATGGACAGCAGCCCACCAGGATCCTCTGTCCACAGGATTCTCCAGGCAAGAATACTGGAGTGGGTTGCCATTCCTTCTCCAATAGAGCACCTATTCAGTTCAGTTCAGTTCAGTCACTCAGCTGCGTCCAACTCTTTGCGACCCCATGAATCACAGCACACCAGGCCTCCCTGTCCATCACCAACTCCTGGAGTTCACTCAAACTCATGTCCATTGAGTCAGTAATGCCATCCAGCCATCTCATCCTCTGTCATCCCCTTCTCCTCCTGCCTCCAATCCCTCCCAGCATAAGGGTCTTTTCCAATGAGTCAACTCTTCGAATGAGGTGGCCAAAGGACTGGAGTTTCAGCTTTAGTATCAGTCCTTCCAATGAACACCCAGGACTGATCTCCTTTAGGATGGACTGGTTGGATCTCCTTGAAGTCCAAGGGACTCTCAACAGTCTTCTCCAGCACCACAGTTCAAAAACATCAATTCTTCAGCACTCAGCTTTCTTCACAGTCCAACTCTCACATCCATACATGACCACTGGGAAAACCATAGCCTTGACTAGACAGACCTTTGTTGGCAAAGTAATGTCTCTGCTTTTGAATATGCTATCTAGGTTGGTCATAACTTTTCTTCCAAGGAGTAAGCATCTTTCAATTTCATGGCTGCAGTCACCATCTGCAGTGATTTTGGAGCCCCAAAAAATAAAGTCTGACACTGTTTCCACTGTTTCCCCATCTATTTCCCCTGAAGTGATGGAACCAGATGCCATGATCTTCGTTTTCTGAATGTTGAGCTTTAAGCCAACTTTTTCACTCTCCTCTTTCACTTTCATCAAGAGGCTTTTTAGTTCCTCTTCACTTTCTGCCATAAAGGTGGTGTCATCTGCATATCTGAGGTTATTGATATTTCTCCCAGCAATCTTGATTCCAGCTTGTGCTTCTTTCAGCCCAGGGTTTCTCATGATGTACTCTGCATATAAGTTAAATAAGCAGGGTGACAATATACAGCCTTGATGTACTCCTTTTCCTATTTGGAACCAGTCTGTTCCATGTCCAGTTCTAACTGTTGCTTCCTGACCTGCATATAGGTTTCTCAAGAGGCAGGTCAAGTGGTCTGGTATTCCCATCTCTTTCAGAATTTTCCACAGTTTATTGTGATCCACACAGTCAAAGGCTTTGGCATAGTCAATAAAGCAGAAATAGATGTTTTTCTGGAACTCTCTTGCTTTTTTGATGATCCAGCGGATGTTGGCAATTTGATCTCTGGTTCCTCTGCCCTTTCTAAAACCAGCTTGAACATCTGTAAGTTCATGGTTCACGTATTGCTGAAACCTGGCTTGGAGAATTTTGAGCATTACTTTACTAGTGTGTGAGATGAGTGCAATTGTGTGGTAGTTTGAGCATTCTTTGGCATTGCCTTTCTTTGGGATTGTAATGAAAACTGACCTTTTCCAGCAACTATACTTCAATTTAAAAAGACACTTACGAGAAAAAGGGCATAGGTCTGGGGGTCAGACTTTGGTTTTGAGGCCAAATTTTGCAGCTCACAAGCTATATGGCCATGAGTAACTCACTGGTACTCTCTACACCTCAGTTTGTTTCCTCATTGGTATGGGAACATTCCAGGGGTGTTCTATGCATGCATGCATGCATACTAAGTCACTTCAGTCATGTCCCACTCTGGGAGACCCCATAGACAGCAGGCCATCAGACTCCTCTATCCCTGGGATTCTCCAGGCAAGAACACTGGAGTGGGTTGCCATTTCCTTCTCCAATGCATGTATGCATGCTAAGTAGCTTCAGTAGTGTCCAACTCTGTGTGACTCTGTGGACAGCAGCCCACCAGGCTCCTCTGTCCACAGGATTCTCTAGGCTAGAATACTGGAGTGGGTTGCCATTTCCTTCTCCAAGGGATATTCTAAGGATTAAGCAAATAAGAGAGTGCATATAAAGCCCTTAGCACAGTGGCTGCTGGTAGAGAGAGAACTCCATAAACTATGATGCTGCTTCTGGCTAGCTGCTCCAATACATGTACCTTGTCTTTAAACCTTATTTTGATTACTTGAAGGGATGGGCCATTTTTCTCATCTCATAGATTCAGGAATACATGAGTATAGGTACTAAGCAAGGTCTTGCAGACTGATGTGTTGTTGAATCAGGAGGTAGGGGAAAGAAGAAAGAAAGCTGAGCCTAGGTAAGAAGGAAGCCCTCAGGGAGGGAAGGGGGTGTCTTCCCTGCAGAGGTGGTGGCGCTTTCCATGCTGAGACATCCTGGTTTAGACCTAAACAGGGACTCCTTTCCTCTACCACATGGCTTTAGACTTGTCTCAAAGCAACCTCTGCTTAAGGGGCCTCCCCAAGTCCCTGGTGACCCAAGTTTTCACTGGAGAGGTCATCTCTCTGACTTGGCTAACAAAGATGGAGTCTTTCTGAGCCCACATCCATGAGCTCATCCCCATGGTCTGGGGGCATGTCAGGAGGAGATGAACAACAAAACACAGTCTCCAGTGGGGAGGGCAGAGCAAGAAGAACTGACACATGGGATAGGACATACTCTGTGTCTGTGGGGACAGGGATAATATAAAGCATAAAAAGAAAGATGTCATCTCTGGGCACAAGATTATTTCAAACTATCCAGCAGAATCACTGTCCATCCGTGGAGCTCAGAAAGCAAGCCCATGAGATGGGAAGTGACAGAGGCTGAGCCTTAAAGATGCAACTTAATCCCTTGAGAAGAACGGAGTTGAGGATCCCAGGACCTTCTGAGAGTACAGTCTGTAATTCTATCCTGGTCTAGGAGTTAGCAGGAGAGCGAGGCAAGAAGCCATCATCTGGCCTTCCAGAGGGTCAGTGTCTGGCTGGGAAGCCAGTGTGAACAGAGGTTGAGGGGCATCAGAGAGAACTCAGGACTGAGAGTGAGTCAAGTCCTTCCTGCCTGCATGATTGAGGTCGGTGAACCTTGAGGAATGCTGGTTTTCCTATATTTACAATAGAAACCATCTTATTGGCATATAATTGTTGATAGTAGTCTCTTATGATCCTTTGTATTTCTGTGTTGTCTGTTGTGATCTCTCCATTTTCATTTCTAATTTTGTTGATTTGATTTTTCTCCCTTTGTTTCTTGATGAGTCTGGCTAATGGTTTGTCAATTTTATTTATCCTTTCAAAGAACCAGCTTTTGGTTTTGTTGATTTTTGCTATGGTCTCTTTTGTTTCTTTTGCATTTATTTCTGCTCTAATTTTTAAGATTTCTTTCCTTCTACTAACCCTGGGGTTCTTCATTTCTTCCTTTTCTAGTTGCTTTAGGTGTAGAGTTATGTTATTTATTTGACTTTTTTGTTGTTTCTTGAGGTGTGCCTGTATTGCTATGAACTTTCCCCTTAGGACTGCTTTTACCGTGTCCCACAGGTTTTGGGTTGTTGTGTTTTCATTTTCATTCATTTCTATGCAAATTTTGATTTCTTTTTTGATTTCTTCTGTAGAACTGCCTTATGATCCAGCAATCCCACTGCTAGGCATACACATTGAGGAAACCAGAAGGGAAAGAGACACGTGTACCCCAATGTTCATCACAGCACTGTTTATAATAGCCAGGACATGGAAGCAACTTAGATGTCCATCAGCAGATGAATGGATAAGAAAGCTGTGGTACATATACACAATGGAGTATTACTCAGCCATTAAAAAGACTACATTTGAATCAGTTCTAATGAGGTGGATGAAACTGGAGCCTATTATACAGAGTGAAGTAAGCCAGAAGGAAAAACATCAATACAGTATACTAACGCATATATATGGAATTTAGAAAGATGGTAACAATAACCCGGTGTACGAGACAGCAAAAGAGACACTGATGTATAGAACAGTCTTATGGACTCTGTGGGAGAGGGAGAGGGTGGGAAGATTTGGGAGAATGACATTGAAACATGTAAAATATCATGTAAGAAACGAGCTGCCAGTCCAGGTTTGATGCACGGTACTGGATGCTTGGGGCTAGTGCACTGGGATGACCCAGAGGGATGGTATAGGGAGGGAGGAGGGAGGAGGGTTCAGAATGGGGAACACATGTATACCTGTGGCGGATTCATTTTGATATTTGGCAAAACTAATACAATTATGTAAAGTTTAAAAATAAAATAAAATTTAAAAAGCAAAAAAAAAAAAAAAAATAGAAACCATCATCATCATATGATCATCATCCCAGTGGTTGCAGCAATACATTTACCTTTCAAGGGAATAATTTTAGAACATTCATAGTTAGCTTTTTAATTTTTCTTTAATAAGAACAAATAAAAGCATTCAGAGGAATAGCAAAATGAAAAGTCCTGACCTTAGAATTAAAGCTCTCTTCTCTCTACTGAAGTGTAGAAATTAAGTTCTTTTTTTTTTTTTTTTTGAAATTAAGTTCTTAATTCAGTAACATGGTGCACCACTGTGTTTAATGTTTATATTTCCTCTTTGCTTATTGCCAAGATATTACTGTGCAAATATGCTCCGGGGTTACTCTTGCAAAATGGTCCATTCCCTGATCTTTTGCACTTCCTGTATTAGTGGTCAGAAGTGGGCAACTCTTTAGAGGAGGCTAAGCATCTTAACATCCATTTGGAACTCAAGAAGTTCATCCTGATTACTCATCCTGATTACAAAGCCCAAGGAAACACAGACTCATCTAAGTACCATGCTTTTCAAAATAAAAGAATTGAGAAAATCAAGGTAAAACATGAATATTAAGGGGGAATTATTTTGATATTTGCAGATTTGAAGATGAGTGGTGAACATGACTTAAAATCTCCAGCCCTTTAACATAAAGAAATATTTTAGAAAACCTGGACATAAAATTGGCATACACAAGTCTGAGAGTCACGGTTCTGGGAAGCGGATGGGGATTAGAAAAACAAGGGAGTTAGAGGGATTCAGTTCAGTTCAGTTCAGTCACTCAGTCGTGTCCAACTCTTTGCGACCCCATGAATCACAGCACACCAGGCCTCCCTGTCCATCACCAACTCCCAGAGTTCACCCAGACTCACATCCATCGAGTCAGTGATGCCATCCAGCCATCTCATCCTCTGTCGTCCCCTTCTCCTCCTGCCCCCAATCCCTCCCAGCATCAGAGTCTTTTCAATGAGTCAACTCTTCACATGAGGTGGCCAAAGGACTGGAGTTTCAGCTTTAGCATCATTCCTTCCAAAGAAATCCCAGGGCTGATCTCCTTCAGAATGCACTGGTTGGATCTCCTTGAAGTCCATGAGATTCTCAAGAGTCTTCTCCAGCACCACAGTTCAAAAGCATCAATTCTCCCGTGCTCAGCTTTCTTCACAGTCCAACTCTCACATCCATACATAACCACAGGAAAAACCATAGCCTTGACTAGACGGACTTCTGTTGGCAAAGTAATGTCTCTGCTTTTGAATATGCTACCTAGGTTGGTTATAACTTTTCTTCCAAGGAGTAAGCGTCTTTTAATTTCATGACTGCAGTCACCATCTGCAGTGATTTTGGAGCCCCAAAAAATAAAGTCTGACACTGTTTCCACTGTTTGCCCATCTATTTCCCATAAAGTGATGGGACCGGTTGCCATGATCTTCATTTTCTGAATGTTGAGCTTTAAGCCAACTTTTTCACTCTCCACTTTCACTTTCATCAAGAGGCTTTTTAGAGGGATTACTGTGATCAAATGGCCAAACTGGGAGGAAACCTGGAAAGCTTTAACAAATTCCTTTCACTTATTACAGAGGAAAAGGAGCCCAGAGAAAAGCATGACTTCCTAGGTCCCATGGGTGTTGACTGCAAAGTCAGAACCAAGCACGGCCTCATGACTAGGTCACATGAAAGCCAAGTCTTCACTGTCACTTTTGCTCTAGGCTGAGCCTTTGGTTCCTGTCTCTAGGCTGCCAGAAATTCTTCTTCTGGGAATAGGGGGCCTTTCCACCGCCCTGGGAACTTTCTCAGTTCCCTCAGAATTTTCCCAGCCCTTCTGAAGAGCTATACAGAAGCCAGTGTTTTAATAGAGCAGAGCCACCATGGGGAATTCCCTAAACTTCAATAGCCTTGGAAAGACCAAGGAGCCATCTTTTCAGAAAAGGCTCCTGGCCCCATCACACTCATCACTCACCTCCAGAGCCAGTAAGAAGGAGCCTCTCCACCCACTTCTTCCTAATCTGGAGCCAAATATCCCCTCAGTCAGGCAGGAGCACTTGTCTCATGAGAACAAATCAAGGCTCCTCAGGGAGCACAGGTGTCTCTAAGGCTTCCCCCAAGTATGAGCCCTAGACTTTCCTGGGAAGAAGAGACAGCCTGCCAGGAGTTCAGTTGTCTCAGAAATACCTGACTTTCTGGGGCAGCAGAGAGTGCCCCCCTGAGGCAAGCAAGCACACAGCAGGGACGAGACAACCGGGCCATGGTTTCCTGTTCTATTTGGGCAAGGAAGAGACAGCAGTCTTGTCCATATATGATGTGCTGAGAGCCAAGAAAGGTCCATGTGTCCAGAACCAATGCCCTTAGCCATGAACCACAATGCCTGGGATTCCACCTGTCCTCATCTTTTGTGTTCAAATCTGAGCTTTACCATTTCACAGCTGGCTGGCTTGAATAAGTTACTGGACCCCTCTGAGGTACACTTTCTCCATCTTTAAAATGGGATCATGATATTATGATGCCCAGCTCATAGAGCTGTCCCCAGGACGAGAGGCATAAGAGGAGCTCTCCCTGGCATCCAGTAGGAATACAACCAATGCTGGTCCCTTCCTTTTCCCTTTGGCTGAAGGGCTTCCCTTTCTGGGCCTATCTTTTAAACTGTGTATGTCCAAAGAGGGTGATACATGGTAAGTGTATTCAGGTGAGGGTTTCTTGCAAAAAGAGATTGGACTCCAATCTCATGGGCACCATTGGGCTGGCAGGAGAGGTAACTGTCTGGAAAAGGGATGCTGGAGCGGGGTTGGGGGTGGAGGGTGACTTAGCCTCACTGCTACTGTGGCAGCTGCCCAGGTTCCATTGGCTCCAAGAATCCCTAAAGAGCTTTCTCCCTAAGGCTTGGGCAGGTATGATGGAGGCTGTGATTTTTAAATAATCACACATAATATGATATTAAGTACTGAAGTTTAAAACTTTAAAGAGCAAACATAGTTAACGCCAAACACCCTCCAATTTCTCCTGAGAGCTAAGATGGAAGGTTTGAGATGGCCCGTGTCAACTTCCTGACCTGTTGATATGGTAGTTCTACCCATATGTGCATAATTACTGAAAGAGTCAACATTAACATTTCAGAAGAAGATGCCACGTGGAGAATCCATTTCTATATTTTCTGCAAACTGGAGAGAAACACCCAGCGCCTGGAACACAACATACACGCACGTTTTCTCCCTGGGCACCCTTATCTATCCTCCACTGCTCTGATATGGCAGTGTAATGGGAATGGTGGGCTCAGCTCAGTTGTCTATCCTCAGGGAAGTTCCTTAACTTTTTTTAACTTCCTTTTTCTGAGCTATGGAATTGGGAGAAGAATGCCTATGCTCCTGCATTTTTGTATTAAAAGAACAAGGAGAAAAGAAATCATTTTATTAATTCCCAATAGAATGCTGAATCGTTTCCTCTCAGGGTAACAAGGGGAGCAACCTTAGAGAGTGTTCTGGCTCCTGCATCCTTCTTTGGGTTCCACTCCAAGCAGAAGGGGTGAGGACCCAAACCCTCCCCTGCCTTAGGACTTCAGAGAAAAGAGGAGCCACTGTCTAATGGGAGAAGCAGGGAAGCTTGCTTCTGCTGGAGGGTTTAGGTACAGGTGTACTCAGAGTATTCCTGTCATGCTGGAGAGATGAATATGCAGACGTCTGATCCAAGAGTCCCTGCTTAAGGCACCAAGCAAGTCTGCACTGATACTGGGCGCAGGGAGCGCTCCCCTGAAATCTGGCCCTAGGAGACTCTTCCCTGGAGCTGTCCTCAGATGTCCCAGAACAACAGGCACACCCAGAGGCCCTCCCCTCTGAAGGAGGGAGACTTTAGGAGAGCTGGGGAAGAGGGTCCAGGGAAAGCGCCGCCTCCTGTGTTAGAGGAAAAGGGTGGGAAAGACTCTGATAAGAGAGTGGAGAGTCAAAACCAAAGAGTCCAAAGTACAGGCTACTTTGGGGGAGCCATGGCGGGATGTGGGGACCCTCCAGACAGATGCCTTTACCAAGAACCACGTCACTGTCAAAGTGCCCTGTGGACCATGCAGAAATTCTAGTTGTTCTCTCGCCTGTCTTTTCCCAGCTGTTTCAGGACTCAGCAAAAGACCCCATCTAGAGTGCTAGTCCTTTTAGACAGTCCCTTTCTCATCACTTCACAACACTGAGAAAGTAAAAGTGTAAAAAGGCAAAGTTGTCACATCACTAATCGAACAAAGTGAGTTCCCACTTAAAAGCCTCCCCTCCCCTACCCCCACCCTCCCCACTTAACAAGAGAGTCGGGGAAAAATACTCAACACTTGCCTTAGCACACAGGCACAGTCATAACACCATTTTTATTAAATATAACAGAAAATGAGCATGCTGCTATACTTTTTAATTCTATTTTTCATGACAGTGTTCTAAACGCCCATTCTGAAATTTTGCTATCTTGTTTTTACAAAAGTCCATTTTGAAAGTGGCCTTTCTTCTGTATAAATTATACAGGGCCTTGTGCGCTGTCCACCACAGTGTGATGCTTTGGGGAGACTTAACTGACCCTCCCATCTCCTTGTGGGCCATCCTGGAGAGGGACTTTGTTTTTTAGAATTCCAGGCAGAAACTAGAATGTGGTGCCATGCCCAGGACATAGGACACAGGGACAACTGAGGCCAGACCTCCTGCTCCATCCGGCTGCAGGGAGGCAGCCCTCAGAATGACAGGTGTCCAGCGGGCACAGTCCAAGTGGAGGACCTGGACACAATTCTGGACTCTCTTTGCCATGGGGAGAAAGCTCTTTTGGATCAAATCTGCCCTTTCCTGTGGGCGTTCCAGCAGGCTTTGAAGAGGTTTCCTGGAATTGACTCGCTGGAAGAAATGCATGCCAGGGATGATGTGGGTTCCAGGGGGACCTCTCTCCCGAGCAGAAATGGGCCTGGTCATCTATCACTTGGAGAACCTGTCCATCTGCAAGGTGTGTTGCTCAGGGTTGGATCATGTTACGAGAAAGAATAGGTGGAGGCTCTAGAGACCAGATCTGACATGGGAAGGCAGCCTCAAATGCCTGCCATACACATGAAAAGGCAGGAAACCCTGCTAGTTTTCCCCAAGGAAGTGACCATGCTCTACAGGTGCTCTGTAGGTGACCCCAGGCCTGCCACCTTGGCCCCCACAGACTGAGTGTGGCGGGGGGTGCTGGGGGTTACACTGAAGGAGATGGGACTCAGGCCCCACCATCTCTCAGATCACAGAGCAAGATCTGTGTTCAAAGGGGACCCTATATGCTGCATGGCAATGGATGGACCCACAGCAGCCTTCTCTTGGGGGTGGAACAGATGTCAAAGAATGAGGGAAAGCAGGTCTTGTTCCCAGACACAGAGGTCAATGCCAGGAGTATACAAGGCCTGCTACATCCTCCAGTCTTGGGTTAGCAGGAAGCCAGGGTACCAGGGGTCTGGTCAAACAGCATCAACACAGCCTGCCATTCCTGGGGAAGGCTCCCATTTCATGGAAGAAGCCTGGCACAGGATAGATGTTCAGCAAATATCTGTCTGATGAGTGACTCTATGAAATCAGCCTGGTGTTGATGCCAGGGATCAAACCTTTCACTGTGGTCTGAGGACAGGAGAGAACGAAGCTCAGTGGCTTGGGAGAAACGTAACATGTTCTCTCCTGGACTAGGGGACTGCAGGCCTGGATGAGGAGGAAAGGCAGTTACCATCCATGACCACCTATTGCAAAAAGAACCAAAATGTGTGTCATGTGTGGGACCTTCAAATGTTTGAGTTGAGACAGTTTCCAGCTGACTTAGGATACAATGCCTTCATTCCAGGAACTCTGCTCATACTTGAGGTGTGAACTTTGACAAAAACCTGACGTTCAACCAGGTTGCCATGAGCATGGTTATTAACAGGTGCCTGAATGCACTTCATCAAGAACTTTAGTAAAATAGCTAAGTCAGAGAGATCAGAGTATTTAAAGATGATGCATCTTAAGAGGATGAATTTAAAGAAATAAGTCTCTGAATAAAAGTGTTACTTATCTCACTAACTCTTAACTGCTCTTAGTCACTGCTTAACTTAAGTCTGGAACTATCTCGAGCCTTGAAGAGAGCACCTCTTTCTAAGTCACCCAAGTCCTTGCCCTGGAAAAAGATTCCTTCCATGTTACCAACAAAAATTCAGGTTTTGCCTTTTGTTTTCTGTTTGAGCAACAGCTTCTTTTTTTATCCTGGCTTCGGGCTTTTCCTCAATTATGAACAACTCTCTTGGGGATCAATCAATGTGTATTTTGTATGAGCAGAATTATCACATGTTGTGTAATTGATGTGGCTGTAAGATCAGCCCAAAGGACCCTGCTATACTGTGAAGCCAGCAGGCTTGGGGTGGGAAGCAAGAAAAGCGGGGGGCTTCTCCCACCAGCCATCTCTTAGTTGGCAACAATGAAAGAATCCCAGGTCTTTCCTCACATTTGTGCTAGGAACAGAAGAGAAATGTTTACAGCTGGCAGCTATCCATTGGAGAACAATGACCACCCTGCAGGTGTGGGTGGTACACTGCAGAGAGTAGAGGTCTCTCTTTCTCCCATGCCTCGAGCTTGCGGTTCTGTAAAAAAAAAAAAAAAAAAAAAAAAGGGCAGGAGGGAGGGACTATCTCTGGAAGAAGCCAGGTTATCCTTTGAAGGGGGCCATTCAACCCTTATCTCGGTTGGAGTCAGCAGGGTGACAGATATCCTTACTATCCTTACCAACTGCATGAGAGTGAATTGCACAAGTTGGCAATATCCTGATTAAAGTCGTACACTTCCTTCCATTCTGGCTAAAATGACCAGTCTTTACTGTGAACAAGTATCTCCTTGTTCCCTTATAAGAACAAGGTGAAGATAAAGTTCTAATCGGCTTCCACGATTCCTGCCACCATCTCCATCCATCATGCTCCAGCTCCCTGGAGATCAGAATACTGTTTGTACCACAGTTTTTCAAGGACTGGCAGGTATTCTGTTCTCTATGGCTGCAAGGTCTTGGTATTATGAAGTCTTTTTGCTTGTCTTTATCTTCCCTCCCCAACTAGTTCAAAAACTTCTTGAGAGTCCAACTGGGACTGAGTACACAGTAGGTCCTCTATAAAGGCCTGCCCCATTGACTGTGATTCTCAAAGACTTCAGCAAAGCCATGGAAAACAAGAGGAGAGAATATCTCCCCCACCCTCTCCAGAATATGACACTGTATTTTATTTTTGACCATCTAGATATGGCTGAGTATACTTCCTGGTTCAGACTTCATTTGATATCTCCTAACTAAGATTCTGAGATCACAGCTAAGATGCTTTCTTCAAAAGGAGGTGAATGCATAAGTCACTTATCCATGCAGCTGATGGAAAGATAAATGTATAATGTCTAAATGATGCCACAAAGAGCCTGTGATGATGGAGCTAGAGGCACTGTGGCAGGAGGGGGAGGTTGAGGGAAAATTGTGAACAGAGGCTTCCTGCATCCCCTGAGAGCTCACTGTGGAGGATGTGGCTGCCTCCCCTCTACTCACAGTAAGCCAGCTGTGCATCACTTACTCAGTTCTGCAGCAGGTGTGTGAAGACAGCGTGAAGGCAATGCAGAAATTAGCAACCCCTGGCTTAGCTAAAGGGACAGCCAGCATCTTGTCAAAAGGAGATGTCTCCAGGCATTCCATCCAGCTGCTGCAGACCCCAAACTGAGCTATAACTGATGTCTGGACTCTGTGAGCACGGTCAGGCCCAGGAGACGTCTGCCTTCAAAGGACTGTGAAATCATAAAGTCAGCTGCTACCTTTAACGGAGCATCTATTCTCTTTCAGGCAATGAGTTACGTGATTTTCATACTTTATTTCAAATATTCACAACAAAGATAGTAATATCCCTATCTGACAGGTGAAGAACCTGAGAGTCAAAAGAACTGAGTAAATTGTCGATCACACAGTATGTTTTAGACCTTAGATATGGAACCCCAACTTGACTCCACTGCTCTTTTCAATGACTGGTCGTTCTGTAACAATTACACCTACTAATTCTTCATTTATTGCATGTACCTCAGTTCTGAATCCTATCTTTAGAGTTCTTTTTCCAAGTTCTCCAACTCCAGCTGGGTGGAGCTGAGGTTTCTATTTCCCAGCTTCTAACACCAGTATCATTAAGAACATGAAATAACAAAGGAGCCATCTGGGTCATGGGAAGACACTGGCTTCCAATGGAGATTTTGTTTTCTTTATGAGGAAATTACCTCCCACTTACAGGAAATCTTGCTAGGCAATGCACAGTATGATTATTAAAGTTTCTGCTTAGAATTAGAGGCAAGATTCTCTGCAATATGTCTCTCAATCTGCACCTTGCCCTACTTTCCGAGCTCCTGAAGTAGGCTACTTAGTCAGCTCAGAGACCTCTATGTGACATGTGTGGTCTGGCTTGAAATCACCAACAAAAGACCAGTGCCCATGGAAGCTGTGGGTTGGCTGAAAGGACACCTGAGGGGAAAAGTCCAACACTCTCAGCCTTTAGTCCAACACTTTAAAAGTCCCTGCAAGATCTGATTGCCAAAGAAATTAGGAGCAAGAGCAGCATGCTCTGCCTCAGCGACATCTCCTCACAGGGTCTCCCAGAGCCCTGCTAACAGAACTCCCCAGTCTCCTCAATCCATCTGTGGTCCCTGTGTTCACCTCACCCCTTAACCAGAAACAGTCATTTTATTCAAGGTTGGCAAACAGATTTCATCTACTCTGCCAGCTCTAATTGAACCTGCAGCATCACACTGTGAGGAATTCATGACAGAAATGCTTTAGACAGCTAAAAATGTGCATCTCTCACCCTTCCTTGCAGGCAGGGATGGCCGTGGGCCCAGTTCTTACAGTTGAAATGGAAGCAGGAATCTGGCGAGTGTAGTGGATTGAATACATCCTCAAAGATATGGCCATGTCTAGGACCCCGTGAGGAATCCCTGGTGGCTCAGATGGTAAAGAATCTGTTTGCAATGCAGGAAACCTGAGTTTGATCCTTGGGTCAGGAAGATCCCTTGGAGAAGGGAATGTCAACCCACTCCAGTATTCTCATCTAGAGAATTCCAGGGACAGAGGAGACTGGTGGGCTACAGTCCCTGCGGTCGCAGAGTCAGACACGACTGAGCAACTAACACTCTCACATTTTCAGGACCCTGTGACTGTGACCTTATTTGGAAAAGGGGTCTTTGCCATGTACTTGAGTTAAGGATCTAGACATAAGACAATCCTGAATTATCCAAATTGACCCTAAACCTAATGACAAGTGTCCTTATAAGGACACACAGAGAAGAAAAGGCCAGGTAGAGATGGAGTCAGAGATGAGAGTGATGCAGCCACAAACCAAGGACTGCCTGGAGCAACCAGAAGCAAGAAAGGATTGTTCCCTAGAGCCTTGAAGGACCCCAGATCTACAGATACTTTGATTATAGACTTCTAGCCTCCGGGGTACGAGAGAAGAAATCTCTGTTGTTTTAAGGCATCAAGTTCACGGTAATTTGTTACTGCAGTCCTGGAAAACAGGTGGGTCTTGCAGGTTGCTGTTTTTGCTGTTTAGTTGCTAAGTCATGTCTGTTTCTTTGCAACCCCATGGACTGTAGCCCACCAGGCTCCTCTGTCCATGGAATCTTCCAGGCAAGAATACTGGAGTGGGTTGTCATTTCCTCCTCTAAGGGATCTTCCTGACCCATGGATTGAACCTGTGTCTCCTGCAGTGGCAGGTGGATTATTTACCACTGAGCCCCCAGGCAAGCCTGGGACTTTCAGGAAAGCTCCTTAAAAGCTAGCACAGATCATTCAAATCTGCCCAAGGGAAGAAAGCCGCTAGTGGATGAGACTGTCTGAGCCATGCATGGACCTATGTCCTTCTCTGGGCTCTGGCATCTGGCTCACCTCTCACTCAGCTAATTGTCCCAACATTGGACTCTTCTTGCCTCAAGTGTCTACATACGATCTCACCTCTAAGTATCACTTGAATCTGGTTTAATCCTAGGTTTGGGATCTGACCCAGAAAGTGTTTGTTCTTTTCTTTTTGACATGGCAGTCCAGTGAATTTCACCTCTCCCCCTGCTACTGAGTGGGTTTTCCTAAAGCTTCTGTATAAAAAAATAATAATAAATCATAATACTTATAGGAGCACAGAGTTTATAGCTAGGTAATTTAGGACCATGGAATAAGTTCTTTGGAAGCCAGATAGGAAAAAATCAAGGGACTTCATGTCTACTATGAAACAGTGAACTACATCCAAAGAGGATTATATGTTTTTTAGTATTTTGTAATTTTCGCCAAAGCCAGAGGAATGAACAGAATCTCCAGGAGAAAAAAAAAATTATTACTTTAAAAATAGTAAATATGCAGTGTCAATACATTTCCAAACAAACGTATTTTGATTAAATCATTAATGTCACATAATAGCTCTTTTTCTCTCTCCCTATGTCCTGCTGAAGGATTTAACATCAAGCAATTCAACAGTGACAGCTGGCGAGAAATCAGCTTTGAGATTTCTCATTAAAAGTAATGCTGTGTTAGTAGCCAAATACTCGGAAATGTGAAATGTTAAAATTTAATGGTGCGGAAAAGGCTTATTCTAACTTTGCAGATTGTACCATATTTTTGGAAGTTGGTAGAAAATACCAGTTTGGATTATGGAAGGCCAAGTGTGGTTGTAAAAACAACAGGGGTTTGCAGAAGTCCGCACCCACCAAGCTGTAAACCTGAGGGTGGTTTGCTTTGTGAAGTTCTTAAAACTTCCCATTGGCTCTTACCCTTGCACAAAATAAAGTTCCCACTGGTCTCTACTTCTTCTCCCTATGCTCTTCACCATTATTGGCCTTTAAGCTGAATAGGCAAATTTATTCAGTTTATATTCTCTTCCCAATGGTGTTTTCAGAAATAGTACTCCCAATATCTTATATCATTGCATTGTGCAAAGCATTTGGGAAATTCATTTCTCTAAGAGGAATAGCAGGAAATAAAGTTTCATTGTATTTTACACGAAGAATAAAAATACTAGAACTCCCATCCAATGTAATCAAAGCTGCCTATTTGCATTTGGGGGACATAATTACATTCTTTATTTCCTGATCTTAAATCACTTCCTGAAAACCTCCAACACCTGTGACAATGAAAATGTACAACCACACAAAGTAGTCAGTGAATCCCATCTGTGGACTTTAAATACAGTGCCTTCCAGCCCTGTAATTGCACTGGAATTGAGGATAGATGGGAATAGGGGGTCTGTGTGGGCCCTCTGGCCCACCCCATCTAGTTCTTTTAAAGAATTTGAAAGTGTATGTGCAACTACGTATCGTTTTGAATAATTTGTGTGCTTTTACCTACATATTTCACATTAGCATGTCTTATCTCCTCAATTTGACTGTAAGCTGCCCAAGGGCACATAGTAAAGGCTGAAGAATATTAGCTGCTATAATCATTATTACGACACCGGTAATTCCAAGAGAAATGGCAGTCCCCTAAGTAAGGCTGGGCAAAGAAGTCCCTAAGCAGAAAAGCAAAAAGTTTAGATCAGACAGTGGGTATATCTGTCCAGTTTAAAGATGGAGTAGAGAGAAAAAAGGACTGCTGGGCTTGGAAACAGGAAGTCACTCTAATCTTGGAAAAGTCATTTAAACCCAAAGTTTGGAGTGACTTTCATTCACTGTAAATGCAACCACCCAAACCTTCTGAGACTTGTCATCTTTATGTGTAAAGGGAAGGTGATAATAAAGTTGTTATTATATGTAATGATGTATATGCAATACTCTATAATAGCATAGTTGTTATTTATATTAGAAAAATATACATAGAGTCCCTGGCACATTATAGGTACTCAAAAAGTATCCATTCATTTGAGATGATAAAACTATAATATACCCAATACTGGGGCTGGAAGAAATCTGAGACCTCATCTGATCCAAACTCCCCTCTAATAAATGAAGAAAGCATGGCTCAGAGAAGGAAGATGAACTGCCCAAGTTTAACCAGGAACTAGACTGCTCAGGGTTAATGGTTGAGCAAGGGCTAGAACCTCAGTGTCCTGCACTCACACCCTGGCTCTGTTTACCCTGCCCATTACTCTTCTCACTTCATGCCTCTTCCAAAAGTATACCAAGTCCAGGAGAATTAGAACTTTTCCTTCTTTTGTTTTCGCCATAGCACAACAGACCAGTCCAGGCTAAGAGATCACAGATGTCTTGTGAGATGAAACAAGACCAACTCCGAGTCAAGGGCCTGAGTCCCCTGCCCAGTGTCCAACATGGGCCATTTCTATCTCTGGGGATTTTCAAAGGAGGCTTTGATGGATCTCCATCAGCACTGAGGCACACATCAGTTAATGATCCTAACTGATATGGTCCTGGGTCAAGACTTAGAAGATTCCCCACAACCTATCACCCCCAGAAGAAGCCATGGGATGGGACCCAGTCATTCATCAGAAGAGCAGAACACCAGGAAGGTTTTTCTGCCTAAGACCCTCTCCCAGCACCCTACCACCAATGTCACAGTCTACCAGCAGAGCTTCATCCCTCCCTTTATGCCATTTATCCTCAGGCACATCACGAAAGCTTTGAGGAGATGAAATGTCCTGTAGGGCTTCCCAGGTGGCACAGTGGGTAAAGAATCTGCTTTCAATGCAAGAGATGTGGGTCTGATCCCTGAGTCAGGAAGATCCCCTGGAGGAGGGCATGCCAACCCACTCCAGTATTCTTGCCTGGAGAAACCCATGGACAAAGGAGCTTGGTAGGCTACAGTCCACGGGTCGCAAAGAGTTGGACACGACTGAAGCAACTGAGCATGCACATGTGCACACACAATGTCCTGTAAGCCATTAATGTCAATTGGGATATCAGAAACCTTCCACCGAGAAAGCTGGGAAACTTCTAAGTAAAACAGCATGTTCATTAGATAGCACCAGCTTGAAAGGGGTAGGAGGGGCAGCAGAATCGGTTATGCCCTGAGCTATCTGGGGAGCTGGAGATGGAGGGAAACCACTGGACAGCAGAGAGAAAATGAGATTTCAGAAGCAGGAAGGCAGGAGGAAATATGATGCGCTCTGAGAACTCTGAAACTACACTTTGGAGTCATTTGGTAAAATCAAATGGCTTTCTCTTGGCTTTAGTTTTTTCAAGAAGTTGACTAAATTGTCATCCAGCATCCTTAAATTTCCTCATCTAACCATTGTGCTTTATCTCCTAGGAGAGCAGCTTGACACAACTGCACAAGCATTAGAAACAAGAGCCATCGCAGACAAATCAACAGCAACCCACTCACCAACAGTGTGGGTGCCAGCATGTAGCTCAATTATTTCCAAGTCCTAAAGCTAATTTACAGGGTTTCAAGTGGCTGTCTCTGCCCTTGGAAAACACATAGCACTAAAGAGACACAGATGTTGGTTACCAATCACTGCCATGGTCTCCAGCCACCAGGTGTTCTTTCCCACTTACTCTTTCTCCCCTATTTCTGCAGAAATTTGAGAATAGCATGACCAGTACCTCCCAACACCAGACAACGTGTCTGTCTTCTTTCTGAGAATGGAGGGGTGTTTGTAGCTGAAGAGGAAAACTATTAATAATCATACCAAGGCTTGATGCTAATTATTGTGTAAGGCAGAAAATGCATGTCACTTGCTCTCCATCAGCTGACACTTTCAGGAGTTCAGTTCAGTTCAGTCGCTCAGCTGCAACCCCATGAATCGCAGCACGCCAGGCCTCCCTGTCCATCACCAACTTCCAGAGTCCAACCAAACCCATGTCCATTGAGTCGGTGATGCCATCCAACTATCTCATCCTCTGTCATCCCCTTCTTCTCCTGCCTTCAATCTTTCCCAACATCACGGTCTTTTCAAATGAGTCAGCTCTTTGCATCAGGTGGCCAAAGTATTGGAGTTTCAGCTACAACATCAGTCCTTTCAATGAACCCCCAGGACTGATCTCGTTTAGGATGGACTGGTTGGATCTCCTTGCAGTCCAAGGGACTCTCAAGAGTCTTCTCTAATGCTGCAGTTCAAAAGCATCAATTCTTCGGTGCTCAGCTTTCTTTATAGTCCAACTCTCACATCCATACATGACCACTGGAAAAACCATAGCCTTGACTAGACGGACCTTTGTTGGCAAAGTAATGTCTCTGCTTTTCAATATGCTCTCTAGGTTGGTCATAAAAAGCAGAAAATGCATGTCACTTGCTCTCCATCAGCTGACACTTTCAGGAGTAGAATAGTTGTTAACAGCCCACTGGTTCTGTCCATTCTCCAGTGACACTGGGCTTCCCCATGTAGACACACTGTCCCTGTTAGAAGGAGATTATTATTGTTGCTTAGCCACTCAGTTGTGTCCAATTCTTTGCAACCCCATGGACTGTAGCACCCCAGGCTTTCCTGACCTTCACCTTGAGTTTGCTCAAACTCACCCACTGAGTCAATGATGCCACCAACTCATCCTCTGTCTCCTTCTGCCCTCAACTGTGATATCTAAAGAATGTTTCATGTTTGACTTAAGGACATCAGGGAGCACAATTAAGCACCCTGCAGCACCAAATTAAGAAGCGGGGCCACATGACAAGACAGTTTCAGAGACTGTCCTCCCTGAGTGGTGGTCATTCACGGAGAACCTTCAGAACAAAAGGCAATGTTGCAAATTCCATGTCTTCCATTAATTCCATCATGACTGCTCCAAATCCCAAATACTCCTAATATGCAAGCAGCTTTGATGTGGTGTTTGGAGAAGGGACAGAACTCAATTGGAAAGGGACAGAGAAACTGAGCTCATACAATCTCACAAAATCTTTGTGCAAGGCTCCTATTGGGTTGAGGACACCACCTGCCTCCCATAATGTGGTGACCTCATGCAGTCAATAAAACCTGCTTTAGTTTTTAGAATCCATCTGGGTCTTAACTGAAGGAACTTCAGGACCTCAAAAGGTCACTGAAAGTCACACTAGTCCTGGCAATGACTCTGAAGTCCTGGCTGCAGTCGAATCACTGATGTATTAGAACATCATTCATGCAAAGTTAGTTTGCTACACATGAAACCTGCCACAAGGAAAAGACAGCATGCTCACAAGATCTCAGAACATGGCCAATTTCCTTACTCAAAGGGAGCATCTGGACATTACAACTTGGGGACACAGACCTTACAGTGGGGAGTTTTTTCCGACTTTTCCCGATGTTTGTTGTCATTGCTGCTGCAGGCTGAAGGATATAGTATTGATATTGCACAGCACTCTAGTCCCTTAATTTCAGCACTTAAGATGTTACCTTTTTAAATTAGAGTTTTGAGCGCTGAACAGTTCACTTGCTAATGTGTTTTCCCCTTCTTCCCTGCAGAGGCTCCTGCACCATTTGAAATAAAAACTCATTTCCTTGAATACATGGAATTGATGCTAATTAAAATGTCTGGGAGAGTTAAAGGAATCAGCCAGCCCCAGAAAAATAGGTCAATTTTATTTTTCAAAGGGCATGGAGAGAAATTAAAATACCCTTAATTCAAGTCATAGACTTCATAGAGTCTGAAGCTCCTCTTGGAAAGTAAGGGAAAGAACATGGACTCTGAAGTCAGATAGATGTGGGTTTGATGCTTGACTCTGGGTCTGCCTGATTCTGTGACCTTGAAAAAGATCCTCAGTTCTCTACCCCACTGGACTGGGAAGAGGTTTTAGGAGTGACTGTCAAGTTCATGCAGCAGATGCTTCTGCTTCTCCTGTGTCCTGATGTTGGGGGTTGAGAACTGGTGTCTTTCTTATAAGAAGAATAATATTAGCGATGGAAAATGCAGTTCAAGCTCAGGTAATTGTTTTAATTTCTCCTATGGAGCAGATGGGCTGGCTTCAGAAGGAACTACACGCTCTGTAGTGGGTCCCCCTGGGCACAGTCCCCAACACTTAAGCTCCACCCAGATTCCCTTCTCAGGTTCTTACTGTATCTGGACACTCTTTGTACTTCTATTTGCTCCTTGTTCTTATTATTGACTTATCAACTCACTTTATTGAGTTATCCTTAAGATATTACTTGTATCTGAGAAATAATTGACTTGGCATGTTCATTGCATGTATTTTAATATTCAATGAAATCAACACAGAACTATAAATCAGTCACATTCAGCCTGCACTATTCCAAATGCTTTTGCACACTGCTTGTTGGGACACTTCTTCTCAAGGAGAGAGTGAGAATGGAAGATTATCATGGTTTCTTCCCAGCCAACCCTTAAAATGACCAGATCTGTGCCCCTCCCCTAGCCTATGTGGATGCTGAGTCAGAGACCACTTTGCACCCCAGACCCTCAGTTATTGGCTTTGGGAGACAATAGGACTCAACATCTAAGGATATGAGATGTGCACAATCCAGAGAATCAGTGGGAACTTCACTGGACTCTGTTGTTTAAGGACAAGAGGGAAGGAGGTGGGAAGAGAGCCTGGGGGTCAGTGGCAAAGAGGTTAAAAGAGGAGACTGAAAAGAGGGAGGCAGAGAGGACACCTTCAGGCCAAAGAGGGTGTGGACTGGAGCTGGGTCCCCTCGGCTGTCTGGCCTGGCACTGCTACTTATTACTTCTACTGTCACTTACTTGACTGGCTTTTACCTAGGCTTAAGTAATAATATAATCAATCTGATTTCGGTGTTGACCATCTGGTGATGTCCATGTGTAGAGTTTTCTCTTGTGTTGTTGGAAGAGGGTGTTTGCTATGAACAGTGTGTTCTCTTGGAAAACTCTATTAGTCTTTGCCCTGCTTCATTCTGTACTCCAAGGCCAAATTTTACCTGTTGCTCCAGGTATTTCTTGACTTTCTACTTTTGCATTCCAGTCCCCTATAATGAAAAGGACATCTTTTTGGGGTGCTAGTTCTAAAAGGTCTTGTAGGTCTTCATAGAACCATTCAACTTCAGCTTCTTCAGCGTTACTGGTTGGGGCATAGACTTAGATTACTGTGATATTGAATGGTT
The DNA here is from genome assembly GCF_027580195.1 of Bos mutus. NCBI lineage: Eukaryota > Metazoa > Chordata > Mammalia > Artiodactyla > Bovidae > Bos > Bos mutus. The sequence continues at coordinate 127,751,799 of NC_091617.1, forward strand.
TGCCTTGGAAATGAACAGAGGTCATTCTGTTGTCTTTGAGATTGTACCCAACTACTGCATTTCGGACTCTTTTGTTGACTATGACAGCTACTCCATTTCTTCTAAGGGATTCCTGCCCACAGTAGTAGATATAATGATCATTTGAGTTAAATTCACCCATTCCAGTCCATCTTAGTTCGCTGATTCCTAAAATGACGATGTTCACTCTTGCCATCTCCCGTGTGACCACTTCCAATTTGCCTTGATTCATGGACCTAATATTCCAGGTTCCTATGCAATAGTGCTCTTTACAGCATTGGACCTTGCCTCTACCACCAGTCACATCCACAAATGGGTGTTGTTTTTGCTTTGGCTCCATCCCTTCATTCTTTCTGGAGATATTTCTCCACTGATCTCCAGTAGCATATTGGGCACCTTACCAACCTGGGGAGTTCATCTTTCAGTGTCCTATCTTTTTGCCTTTTCATACTGTTCATGGGGTTCTCAAGGCAAGAATACTGAACTGGTTTGCCATTCCTTTCTCCAGTGGACCACATTCTGTCAGACCTCTCCACTATAACCCATCTGTCGTGGAACAACAGACTGGTTCCAAATAGGAAAAGGAGTACATCAATGCTGTATATTGTCACCCTGCTTATTTAACTTCTATGCAGAGTACATCATGAGAAACCCTGGGCTGGATGAAGTACAAGCTGGAATCAAGATTGCCAGGAGAAATATCAATAACCTCAGATATGCAGATGACACCACCCTTAAGGCAGAAAATGAAGAACTAAAGAGCCTCTTGATGAAAGTGAAAGAGGAGAGTGAAAAAGTTGGCTTAACGCTCAACATTCAGAAAACTAAGATCATGGCATCTGGTCCCATCACTTAATGGCAAATAGATGGGGAAACAGTGGAAAGAGTGGCAGACTTTATTTTGGGGGGCTCATAAATCACTGCAGATGTTGACTGCAGCCATGAAATTAAAAGACGCTTACTCCTTGGAAGAAAAGTTATGACCAACCTAGACAGCATATTAAAAAGCAGAGACATTACTTTGTCAACAAAGGTCCGTCTAGTCAAGGCTATGGTTTTTCCAGTGGTCATATATCGATGTGGGAGTTGGACTATAAAGAAAGCTGAGGGCTGAAGAATTGATGCTTTTGAACTGTGGTGTTGGAGAAGACTCTTGAGAGTCCCGTGGATTGCAAGGAGATCCAACCAGTCCATCCTAAAGGAAATCGGTCCTGGGTGTTCATTGGAAGGACTGATGCTGAATCTGAAACTCCAATACTTTGGCCACCTGATGCGAAGAGCTGACTCATTTGAAAAGACTCTGATGTTGGGAAAGATTGAGGGCAGGAGGAGAAGGGGATGACAGAGGATGAGATGGTTGGATGGCATCACCGACTCAATGGACATGAGTTTGGGTAAACTCTGGAAGTTGGTGATGGACAGGGAGGCCTGGTGTGCTATGGTTCACGGGGTCGCAAAGAGTCGGACACAACTGAGCGACTGAACTGAACTGAAGTAATAACAGTATCTGTGAAACAGTGGTTCAGGGAGCAACCACAGGGGGCAGTGCCCCTGCAGCCCTTCACTGAGGAGGCTTGGCCAGGCTGTGGTTGAAGGAGTCAGGTGGCAGAATGGACACATAGCCTGTGACCTGTATCCATTCTCCCCCTCTCTCTCTCTCTCTTTCTTTCTGGTTCAGAAGCTCCCATCTGAACACTTTGGGTAGCAAAGTGCTTAAATCCTCTGGGTGGTCCAGATAGTATAGACACACCATGGGGAGGACAGAGGGATCTGGTGGCCTCCAGAAGGGCAGAGTGGTGTCCAGTCATCCTTCATTCCTGGTCCTTGGCCCCCTCCAGCCTGCTCAGAGAGGAGGACCCCTGCTAGGAGGAGCATCCACCCACCAGGCAGTGCCCAACTCACCCTTCCCAGGTGATGTTCAGAGACACACTGTGGAGCTGCATGGGGGCAAGGGGTTGGTGGAGGCTCTCTCAGGATTATCTTTTCTCTGGTGCACATCCCCTCTCTGTACCCCAGGGACAGTAAACACACAGTGAGCTGACAGCGAACAGAGCTTTCACTGTAGGTGCTATCCCCTTGTGTAGTAATTAACTTGCTTGATGCCATAGAGACTGGAATAGACATAGGTCATCTGACTCTCAGCCCACTGCTCTCTGCAAAGTGACTTCATCTCTGCCTCTGTCACCCAGCCCGGCCAACCTGGACCACTGCAGTGCCTGTAAGCACTGGCCCCAGATGAGACATCCTGGTGGGGGGTTGTAGGGGGAGCCCACTCTGCCTTCCAGCTCTGAGACCTTAGGAAAGACCCTCAGCCTCCTAAAGGCATGATTCCCCATGAGAAAAACAATGACACTTCCCACTAAGGTTCCTGCCAGGAAGAAAGGAATAACGTATGTAAATACCAAGCACATGCTAAGTGAACACCAGTTTCTTGTCATGAACTACTGCCCTGGGCTCGAGCCACACAGGGCATCAGTGTCATCTTTATTCTCTTATCAAGGTGCATGCTTTTCCCAGTGGGATTACCAGCTTATCTAAAAGTATGTTCATAGGGGGATGGGTTCTGGGAAGATTCCTCAGTGAACCAGACAGCAAAATTACACCTCAGCTCTAAACATTGCTAAATAGGGCCAGGAGGGTTGAGAGGCACACTGTGCTCTCAGGAGCCTTGAAGCCTCACCCGTGACAGAATGTGAGTCACTCCCCCAGCAGGGTGATCAGGGGTCAGGAAGGAAGCCCAGGGCATGCTGTCTTTAAATGTTCCATGGGTGATAGCGAGGCACTGCCAGCCTGGAACGACTGCATCACTATTTATTTACCCAACATTTACTGAGCACCTACTATGTGCTGGGCACTGACTGAGAACTGGGAATAGACAAAACAAATGGAAATCACAGGATTGTGTGATGAGGCATAAAGGAAAGGTGAACAGGGGCTCTTGTTTCCATTCATAACAGAACTTGAAAGTGTAACAAAAATTTTAAACACATAATCAACAGAATTTCTCATGGGATATTTTTCCTTTTGTGTTTGTTTCCGAGGCTTTGTGCTTGGCTGAGAGGAATCACAGAAGACCTGGAGTCATGATGGACCATGTGTGTTCTTGAAACAAAACTTTTAAGCACATAATCAACAGAATCTCTCATGGGATATTTTTCTTTTTGTGTTTGTTTCTGAGGCTTTGTGCTTGGCTCAGAGGAACCACAGAAGACCTGGAGTCATGGAGGGACCGTGTACATTACATTTCAACAATAAAAAGTGAGGAAAATATTCCCATTCACAAAGTGACTTAGGAAAATGATTTCATACGGAAGTGCAACAAGTCAGCAGAAACAGTTTCAAAATGTCTTCAAACTGTAAGCAGATTTTGGAAATGAAATGCCCTGTTTCTTTCTCTGATTGTCACATACTGCCCAGCAGGCCAGGGTGTTTACCAGGAATGCCTTCCCTCAAGGACAGCTGGGGACTGACACAGACAGTGGGTGAAACGGGAAAACCTGTTCACTGCTCCAGCTCCTGGGAAGCCAGCCTTCTGAGAGCACCATCAAGGAGATTTCCTTTTTTGAAGTATAGTTTATTTACAATATTCTGTCAGTTTTCCATATACAGCAAAGTGACAGTATTTTCACCTGGAGAATCCCTATAGACAGAGGAGCCTGGCAGGCTGCAGTCCATGGGGTTGCAAAGAGGCGAACACTACTGAGCGACTCAGCACAGCACAACACAACATAAATATATCTTTTTTCACCTTCTTTTCCATTATGGTTTATTAAAATATATTGAATATAGTATACTCCTCTGTGCTATACAGTAGAACTTTATTTCATATCTAGTAGTTTGTATTTTCTGATCCCAAACTCCTAATTTATCCCTCCTCTATTCCCTTGTCCCTTTAGATAAGTGTAATTTGTTTTCTATGTCTGGGAGTCTTTTTCTGTTCATAAATAAGTCCATCTGTGTCATATTTCAGATTCCACGTGTAAGCAATATCAGATGGTATTTGTCTGTGTCCGTGGGACTTACTTCACATAGTACGGCAATCTCTAGGTCCATCCATGTTGCTGCAAATGACAGTATTACACTCTTTTTATGACTGAGTAATATTCCATTGCATAAGCATACCACATCTTTCAGATTTTCTTTTGTCTCTAGATTCTAGCCCATTTTTTCAAACTGAAGACTGTCTGTTGAAGTCTCATCATGAAGGTGTCTTCTTCAATCCAGCATGGTGGTGCCCTGGGTATGTCTGGTCCCTGCCAGCCACTCTGTACACAGTCTATTTCACACCCAGTGTTTATGGAGCACTATCTGTTAGTTATTAAAGAGATGGGAATACCAGACCACCTTACCTGTCTCCTGAGAAACCTGCATGAAGGTTGAGAAGCAACAGCTAGAACCAGACATGAAACAACAGACTGTTTCCAAATGGAGTAAAGAGTATGCCAAGGCTGTATACTGTCACTCTGTTTATTTAACTTATATGCAGAGTACATCATGTGAAATGTCATGCTGGATAAAGCACAAACTGCAATCAAGATTGTCAGGGGAAATATCAATAACCTCAGATATGCACATGATACCACCCTAATAGCAGAAAGTGAAGAAGAACTAAAGAGCCTCTTGATGAAGGTAAAAGAGGAGAGTGAAAAAGCTGGCTTAAAACTTAACACTCAAAAAATGAAGATCATGGCATCCAGTCCCATTACTTCATGACAAATAGATGGGGAAAAAATGGAAACAGTGGCAGATTTTATTTTATTTTCTTGGTGTCTAAAATCACTCTGGATGGTGACTGCAGCCATGAAATTGAAAGACACTTGCTCCTCGGAAGATAAACTATGACAATTTAGACAGCACATTAAAAAGCAGAGACATCACTTTGCCAACAAAGGTCTGTCTAGTCAAAGCTATGGGAGAAATATCAATAACCTCAGATATGCAGATGACACCACTCTTATGGCAGAAAGTGAAGAGGAACTCAAAAGCCTCTTGATGAAAGTGAAAGTGGAGAGTGAAAAAGTTGGCTTAAAGCCAAACATTCAGAAAATGAAGATCATGGGATCTGGTCCCATCACTTCATGAGAAATAGATGGGGAAACAGTGTCAGACTTTATTTTCTTGGGCTCCAAAATCACTGCAGATGGTGACTGCAGCCATGAAATTAAAAGGCGCTTACTCCTTGGAAGGAAAGTTATGACCAACCTAGATAGCATATTCAAAAGCAGAGACATTACTTTGCCAACAAAGGTCCGTCTAGTCAAGGCTATGGTTTTTCCTGTGGTCATGTATGGATGTGAGAGTTGGACTGTGAAGAAGGCTGAGCGCCGAAGAATTGACGCTTTTGAACTGTGGTGCTGGAGAAGACTCTTGAGAGTCCCTTGGACTGCAAGGAGATCCAACCAGTCCATTCTGAAGGAGATCAGCCCTGGGATTTCTTGGGAAGGAATGATGCTAAAGCTGAAACTCCAGTCCTTTGGCCACCTCATTCGAAGAGTTGACTCATTGGAAAAGACTCTGATGCTGGGAGGGATTGGGGGCAAGAGAAGAAGGGGACGACAGAGGATGAGATGGCTAGATGGCATCACTGACTCGATGGACGTGAGTCTGAGTGAACTCTGGGAGTTGGTGATGGACAGGGAGGACTGGCGTGCTATGATTCATGGGGTCGCAAAGAGTCGACACAACTTAGTGACTGAACAACAACTATCTGCTAGGCACCAGGCTGTTCCTAAAGTTCATCCACAGCAATCCTCACAATTGCCACAATGGGTCACTGTCATCAGCCCACCTTTAAAATCAAGAAACTATGACTGGCTCTGAGTGAAAAAGGCACCAGAGCTGATGACAAACCCATCACAACCCACCAGGAAGAGTCCAGTATCGTGGAGATTCCTCCACCAGCTTGCTCGGCCTCCATCCTTCAATGCTCCCAATTGGTTCACACTCCCAACCTGGCACATGAGAGCCTCCAACTTCCTACTACAAAGCTCAGTTCCACACCCCCTGAACCTCTGCTCTCCCACCTCTTTTCCTGCCTTTCTTACCCATATTATTTCTAGCCTGCCACAGAGCCCAAATTGCTCCCCCTAAGGGGAGCATTCTAAAATTCTAGAATTCTAAAATTCTCTCCTCTCCCTAGGCTAATTTGCCCCTTGCCTTGCCCTTCAGGGGCCATATTAATCCAGGGGTCCTTCAAGAAGACTTCTCTGCTGATCTTGCCTTCTTCTCCCAAGAGAATTCACTGTGCCCTACTTGTGGTCTGTGTGTTTGTGCTATGTCTCCAACAGGGGTCAAGTTCCCAGAGCAAAGGTGTCAGGACTTGACCTCATGCTTCCCTCATATCTCCTGACACGACACTAGACACCAGGAAGCATATGACCTGCATTTGCTCATTCTTTGATAACATCCCTGTTTTTTCTCATTGATCCTGGATGGAGTAGATTGATTGATATAAAGAAGATGAAAAGGAAGACTGCCAGAACTGAGTAAGCTTCTTCACTGCTCTCTCAATGTCTTGGGTGTTTTGACCTTGCTTCATGAATATGTCCCATTCTCCCCTGGGCACAGCAGAGGGCTGGCCTGGGAAAGAGTCTTCCTGGAGATGCCAGGGTTGGGGCCTAGACTCAAAGGACTGCACTTAGGGGAACCACCTAAGTGTTTAATCAGGACACTCAGAGACCACATAAAGTGAAAGTCACTCAGTCGTGTCCATCTCTTTGCTACCCCGTGGACTATATAGTCCATGGAATTCTCCAGGCTAGAATACTGGAGTGGGTAGCCATTCCCTTCTCCAGGGGATATTCCCAACCCAGGGATCGAACCCAGGTCTCCTGCATTGCAGGTGGATTCTTTACCAACTGAGCTATCAGGCAAGCCCTGGGACCTCGTAGTCCAAGGTCAAATCTGAACCTTGGCCAAGAAGGAAGCCAGAGGTAAACCCCAAAAGACAGGACTGTGCTTTATTTCTGAAGGTTGCACAGGTCATATGTAGGAAAACAAGTCCCAGGTAAAACTCCCAAGAGGTCTGAGCAAGTGGAACAGAAAGTCAAGGGGTGAGAGGGGACCACTGAGTTCAGACTGAGTGGTACATGAGTAGACTCTAAGCTGACAGGCCTCAGGAAGTTTGGACACACACTAAAAGGCTGAGAAAACAGGAGAATGGGCAAGCATCCATGAATTCCCGACTGTGGGTCTTGCCTCAGATAACCTATTGCAAGGTGTGAGGGCCTCTTCAGCAGCGCAGGGGGAGCCCCAGGGATGAGGCATGACATCGCCACATCCATTGTGGCAGACCACATCACCCTGGTAATGAAGTTCTCCCTGGCACCTCAGAGACATTGGGTGGAAGATTTGGTATCGGGGGAGTGATAAGAAGGGGCCAAGTGACAGCTGCCCTGGAGAGCTGGCTTCTTTTGTTTTTCTGCAGTTATAATTCTGGGAAGGTCAGTTCAAATTACCTTGAATGTCAGTGTAGACTTGGTGGACATAATTGGGAAATGGGATGGGGCTGTGGGCTCAGCTGTAGTCTAGATTAAAAAATATAAGACTTTGAGAAAAGTGTCTCCCCCAACAAGTTATGCCATGTCCAGGTGTCACATAAAAGTGAACCTTGATGTATGTGCTCTGTACAAGAATAAAGGAGACTCTAGATTATAAACTGTGCCTTGAACTCATTGTCTGGCCATTATCAGAACAAATCCCATTCTCAGATAATGGACATCTGTTAAATCTTCTGCTGCTAATAGAAAATGTTGCCTGTGGGACCAAGACGTTTATGGTCACACCATCTCTTCTGTGATAAAAGTGTTCTAAATCTTATTTTAACCAAGAGATTCTATTTGCATCTGATTTTCTTAGGAGAAAAAGAATAATGGGCCCCCAAATCCAATGTGTCTGAGATGTCAGAGCATAACAAAAGGCTGACAAGAAAACAAGCTTTCTTGCCTTCAGCCTTTCATTCAACCCATGGAGATCAATAGTTCCAAACTCCTTAAAATTTAGACTCCTTAACCTGGACTCTGAGACTTGTAGGGCTATGGTCTGAGTCTTGCTCCGTGGTCCTGCCACTCTTGAAATTTACACTCTAACTACACAAGCATTTTGAAGTTTCCAAATATTTCACACATCACCATACCTCCCTGCCTTGCCACCTACAAAGAACTTAACCTTACCTGGTTAACTCAAAACTCACCTCTTCTGAGACACCTTCAGTAACTTTCTTCCCCCCATTTCTGGTTGGGTTAGGTGTTTCCTTGGGAACCTTACATAAATTAATGGTGGTCTCCATATAAGCCTCACCTTACTGTGCAGATGTTTTTACCTATTTTGTTTTCTTTCTAAACTTTAAACATGCATTCTTCAAACAGCAAGTCTATCTTCTTCACTTCTTTATCCACAACACAACTACCAACTCAGAGATGCCTGGATGGATGAAGTCTTAGATGGATAAAAGGGTGAACTCATCCTGACAGAATGATTCTGGAAGGTAGAGAAATGGACCCTTCCGATGCAGGACACTAAGAGCTATAAAGGCAGGAGATAATATAATTGTTCTTGTCCATGGGATTTTCCCCACAAGAATACTGGAGTGGGTTGCCAGGCCCTCCTCCAGGGGATATTCTGACCCAGGGATGGAACCCACATCTTCTGTGTCTCCTGCATTGCAAGAGGAATCTTTACTACTGAGCTACCAGGGAAGCCCATAAATTGAACTAGGATATAAAAAATATAAATTCATTTACAAGCATGGCCACAATTCATATTTTTAATCTCTAATTGGCTTATTAGGGCTTGCTTGATAACTTGATCATCCATCTACCTGGACTCTATCTTAATCTCAATGACCTTCCCCTTGACCTATTGAAGAAACTTAATCTAAATCAAGGTCTTCCTTTTACCCCCTTCCCTTAAACTCAACAAAGAGAAAATGAGCATACCACAACTCCTATCTGCTTGGTCTTCAATGACACTGGCTCCTGATCCAGAACTTCACCCCAGCTTCCAAATCCTGTTTCAGATATCAGCTGGGATCCTCTTCCTTCCACTTCAAAAATCTCCACCAAACAAAAGGTCTTCAATTTACCTTTGACATGAGCCACTGATCTGAGTTTGAATTCAGCTTTGCCATTTGCCAGCTGAGCAATCTCAGGCAAGACATTGAAGTTCTCTAAACCATAGATATATTTAAAAATCTCCAAGCCATTTAAGTGTTCTCATTTGTAAAATGCAGATGATCACAGTGTCAACTTGAAAAGACTGTTGTGAGGAGTAAATGAGACAACAAAAGAGAAGCTCTTAAAACTGTTCGTGATACACAGTGACACTGCATATGTCACCAGGATCTGTCAAAGACAGCTGTGCAATAACAGAATGAAAGCAATTCCTAAAGATCAAGTAATGGCAAAAGTCTTAATTTTTAAGAAATGAGAAAGCATGAATCCAAAAATACATGTCATGAGGTACACAGTAATGTCCAAGAAGATTGTAGAAAATATCTTATAGAGATTTATAAGCACTGAAAAACACAAAACAGAAATCCTACAGACCCAAAATGGACTTTTGATGCTAAATACATCAGGTTAACCTTAATTTTTTATTGGATAGATGGTCAGGGATATGTGTTAATAATTTCAATAATAGCAAATGGATGGTCAGGGATATGTGTTAATAATTATAATAATAGCAAATACTTATTTTACACTTACTCTGTGCCCAGGAACCATTCTAAGTACTTGACACATTTGATTCAATTGATGGGAAAGCCCTATGAGGTAGGTACTGTCAGTATCTTCAATTTACAGATGAAGATACTGAAGCACGGAAGGTTTAAGTGATTTGCTTAAGATATCTGAGCTAGGATGTGAATGAAAGTGTAGCTCCAGAGCCTATGTTCCATGCATTACACTAAATTCAGCACATATGCTGGGCTTCTGGAATGGCTCAGCAGTAAAGAATCCTCTTGCAGTGCAGGAGATGCAGGAGACACGAGACGTGGGTTCAATCCCTGGGTTGGGAAGATCCCCTAGAGGAGGGCATGGCAACCCACTCCAGTATTCTTGCCTGGAGAATCCCATGGACAGAGGAGCCTGGTAGGCTACAGTCCATAGGGTGGCAAAGAGTCAGACATGACTGAAGTGACTGGGCGTGAGCATGAGCATACATATTACTACTCGGCTACCACACACCCACAGCAGACATTGCTAATCGATCCAAGCATTCCCTGTCACTGCACAGAGATACAGCCTCAACAATCTTCACCAGATAGTACTTCAGAGGGACCACACCTACTCTGTGGTCTGGTCATACCAGAGGAAATCCTTTTGCCATTCCTGCCTTTGGCATAACATGTCCAAATGTCGACAGGGTCATCAGCAAAGTCTATTATGATATTTTTACAAATTTGGTGGGGAGGAGGAAGCCCAAAAGTAGATTTGCAGTTGGATGAACATATTTAAAAATTTCATACATCTGAATGAGGGCTCAATGCTCATCTGAGAGGATCTCTAGGAGTTACCCCCAGTGACCTGTACTGTAGCTGGTTCTATACAACATGACTGATTGTGGACTTGTACAAGCACAGGATCTGGAAGATACACAACGGAGTTACAAAGGAGATCAAAGTTCAAAACCTCCCTTAAGGCTACAAATTCTAGGGTATGTGCAGGGGCCAAGTTTTCAGTCTCTAGACCAACTTCTATTAAGCCTATAGTCACTCAAGCTTGTGTGAGATCCTGAGGCAGCAAAGGATGGATAAAGCACAAAAGGAAGCAGTCAAGATGCTGGGAGGCAGGTATATCACAGTGACACCTGAGTCTCTCATCAGATGGACCCCAGCACCCAGCCATAGACCACTGGTCATATCAACTCTCTGGGGAGAGTAGCTGACCCCAGAGGATTTGGACTCTCATGAAAGATGCCCACAGCCCACTGACTCTTCCCCACATCAGGCCAGGGTGGTCCCACTAGGTAGCATAGTGAGCAATGTCTCTAGAGTGTTGAATACAGCTCATATCATGGCCCTATCTGCACTGATGTAAGGAAGAAAGTAAGTGGGTTGAATGCTGGTCAGAAGGACTGTGCGTGGGAGACAGAAATACTTTCCAGTTGCTGGAAGGAAAAGACTTCTTGTGCTAAGAGTAGAACAAAATGCTTTGATCTATCATTTTTCTTTCAGTGCAACAATGTAACAGCAATGACACCCATATGTTTGTTGATTTCTTTCTATAAGGCAAGAAATGAGATGTCCACAGAGACTCTGGATGAAGAATGCATAATATTTGCCAACAGAATCAGCCCTCAATTAACTGTACTAGTGGAGGGAAGCTATGCTGCTGCTGCTGCTAAGTCGCTTTAGTCGTGTCCGACTCTGTGTGACCCCATGGACGGCAGCCCACCAGGCTCCCCTGTCCCTGGGATTCTCCAGGCAAGAACACTGGAGTGGGTTGCCATTTCCTTCTCCAATGCATGAAAGTGAAAAGTGAAAGTGAAGTCACTCAGTCGTGTCCGACTCTTCACGACCCCATGGACTGCAGCCCACCAGGCTCCTCCATCCATGGAATTTTCCAGGCAAGAGTACTGGAGTGGGGAGCCATTGCCTTCTCTGAGGGAGGCTATAAGAATCCAAAATACTGACAATCCTAGAAAGATTCTGTTTCTCATTGGAAATGGTAGGGGGCATGTGGGTAAATGGTGGGAGATTCAGCCATACACGCTGGAAACAAACTCATGGATTACACAAAGTGTGTATAAGCGCACTTACACTCATATCTACACACTTACACTCACTCACACATACACACTGATTGAGTCCTACCTAATTCCAACATCAGTAAGGCTTCATTAGGAGGGTATTGGAAGGTGGTAGGCAGGGATGGAAAACACTTATTGCAGATGTTGGAGGGGGATTCAAAGGTCTGATGGGAGCACTGCCTCTAGGCTTCCCTCAAGCCCCTAAAATCTCTGTTTCTGGAACTTGTTCAAGTTCAACAATAGACTGTGTCCTGCATCAGTGTGCCCTGGACTGTGTAGTACATCAGAGAACCTACAAATGTGGTCTCCTTGAACCTAAGAACTGAGTAAAATAGCCTTAAAAACAGCAGCATATTCTGTTACAGTTGTCTGCAGGTTTGGTTTCTGACAGATGTTGGCAGATTCTCAGCTACTGTAGGAAATAAGATTTTGTCAGGCAGCTGGAATATGTATGAATGAACATTCATCAATACATACCCCTGCTCCTTACCTTAGCAAAAGCCCACAGATACTAAAGGACTTGCCCAAGTTCACAAGGCTGGTTAAGGGCTTCGCTGAGCAGGAACCTTATCTTCCCATGCCCTGTCCAATACTGCAGCTGCTTCCCTGGGCTGATAAGAAAGAAGGATGAGCTCATTCACTTAGCACACATACCGCTCTGTCTTTTGGATGCCAACACAGGCAGTGGTGCTGCAGGCGTGTGTTGGTGCCTCTTGGGAGGCAGATGGGAGATGTATAACATGCCCAGTTTGCCACAAGAAAAGCAGAGAGCACAGCAGAAATGCTGACTCATTTGGATTTGGCCTCCCATTCCTCTGGGGTCATACACAACATCAGGAAACACCTACACTTCCACACCAAAAGAATTTATTACTTCCCTTTGGTAAGAACTTTCTAAATGTAATGAAGGATGACTTCCATTGACCTCTAGCTTATGTGACACATCAAAAATATAAGTATCAAGTTCACCTTTGATGAGTACAGAATGGAGGCAGAGGGTCAAGGTAAGAAAGGAAGAAAGAAAGAAGGGAAAGAAGAAAGTGTGAGAGAGGGAGGGAAGGAAGGAAGAGAAAGAAGAAAAGAAAGACAGGAAAAAAGAGAAAGGGAGGAAGGGAGGAAGAAAGAAATCCTCAACAAAGATCACAGAGCTTAGGACACATGAATGCTGATATTCTTCCTCCTGTTCATCACCTGTGGCTGCATCCTGCACACAGAGGCCTATCAGCCAGAGTTACCACTAGAACTGGGTAGCATCTCTGTACTGAGCAAGAACTCCTTGGGACAGCTGTGCTAAAAACCCTACACTGAAAACACAGACTCATCATGTACCACTCAACACAAGAACCAGGTTTCTGCCCCTGAAATTACAAAGACACTCAGGATCAAAGAGTCCAGAAGTGATGAAAGACTGGAGGACAAAGCTTGGTTGGAGAGGAAAAGAAAGGCAGATATGTAGATGTCACTGAATGACCATGGTTGCTGTTTGTGAATGCTTAATTTTATTTTTTCAATCATTCATTCAACCAACCATCCATTCATTCATCCATCCATCCCTCCCTCTATCCATTTCTTCTGCCATTCATTTGATACAAATTAATCAAAGAGCAACACAGTGGATTTATCCCTGTGCCAGGTCCTAGGCATAGAGTGGTAAACAAAATAGATCACATTCAACACATAGCTTACCATCCTGAAAAGGAGACATAAAATAGTCAAAACATCACACAAGCAGATCAGTAAAAACTGTGATAAATGCTATGACAGAAGAGTTCAAGAAGTTACAAGTGCTTATAAAAATGACCCTGATACAGTATTCAGTGATCAAAAGGATTCTATGGGACATAACATTTCACCTGAAATTTAAGGGAGTTTGTTAGCCCAAGGAAGAAGAAATAGCATGTGCAAAGGCCCTGGGATCCAAATGAAGATGCTGTCCATGGCTACATTGATGTAGAAAGTTTGTACATGTTCTGCATGATCCCCTGATGGAAAGCCCTGTGCTTGTTACTGAGACACACATGGTGGATGTACAAAAGATACAGCCTGGATGTAAGTTCACCATAATCAGGAACCATGTTCAATTCCCCCATATACCTCCAGCACCTAACCATAGCCTGTGGTAAGAGTCAGGCCCCAGAGTGAGTTTATTACTTACTTACTGTAGGAAACTACAGTAGATCATGAGAAGGTTCATGGATAAGTTGAAACAATTGGAAGTAGTACATAAAAGCAACAAGAGCACCCCAGAAAGGGGATGTAGGAAGACCAGAAAGCAGTCACACACACAGGGTATGATAGGGACCAGAAAGCCACTTCTTTCTTTGGAGTGGTTGTGTAGAAACATTAGAACTACACTGAGCGGTTTGGAGAAGTAAACAGAGGTCAAGTTCTGGAGGATCTTAAAATCCAGAGTGAACCTAATTCACTCTGATCCCCAAAATGAGGCAGAATGGAGACATATATTTCAAGGATGCATTTCCCAGACTTGGCTTGCCCCCTGCATAGCAAAGCCTGGAAGCACGGTCCACTCTGAAACTTCTCAATAGAAAAAGCCCAGTGCAAAAAGCAATATGCATTCCCATTATTTGCCCCTTCCAGCCCTCCAGATACAGCACACAGCTCTCTGAAGTCAAGGAGTAGGAGAAAAGGAGGGGGAAAGCCACAGGAGAGGAGCCTAGAGCCCTCAAATAAGGTCAGAAGAAAGATCACAGGAAAGAATTAACATTCCGGCATTACTCCCCAAGCCTTGGGCCCAGAACAATGATCATAAATCCTCTCCTTGGACACCCACCTGCTGGGAGTCTGGACTGTACTGGCCCCTCACCAGTGGCTCCAGTTAAGGTGTTTGGTCATTGCAGTGCTCCTAAGAGGCTTGTTATCCACCAACAGCTGGGGAGAAATGTCCTGCGTGACATTAAATCCAACAGAAGGGCTTACACTTAGTTAAATGAATCAGCCAATAGGTAGGTATATCTCCATTTTATATAAAAATAATAACAAGCAAGCTAACTCCAGGGGGGTGGTTAGCAACTTGCTGAAGGCCAAACAGCTATTAAGCTGCAGAGCTTGATAATTTACCTCCAAGCTGTCTTTGATCTCTAGAGCAGAATACAGGCTAAACCTAGTAGATGAAAATGAACAAAGTTCTACCTCTCACTGGACAGTCTTGAAGATTTCCTCTCTGAAGTGTTCAGAAGTGCTGCTCGGTGCGTGGTGATGACCTCGATGTGGCAGGGTGGTAGGGGTGGAGGGGTGGAAGGAGGGGATATATGTACACTTACGCTGATTCATGTTGTACAGCAGAAACCAACACAACACTGTAAAGCAATTATCCCCTAACTAAAAATTAAAAAAAAAAAAAAGAAGTGCTGCTAAAGGAGATAGAGGTGGCTGGGGCAGCTTGGAAATGGGAAGGAGAAAGAAAGAAGAAAGAAAGAAGTGGCTGGAAGGGGAGGACAGAAGTCAGGATGGGGTCAGGGGAAGGGATCTAAGGAGTCTGGATGACCTACCAGCGCCTGGGGCTGCAGCCACAAAGCCAGCAATTTCCTCTCCCCATTCCCTACTAAATAAAATCAATGTCTCTGCCTCCTGTCACAGTTTGCATTTTCAATCTGATTCACAGGGAAAGCATTGGCAGGTAATCTTTATCCATTTCAAGTGTTTAACTTTTCACGCAGAATACTGATAGCAAACTTGAGAAAGGAGGAACATCAACCTCGGCGCCAAGAAATTAATCTTTCAAAACAAAAGAACACATGAAATTGACCCATGCTTTCAACACTGTGGTATTCTCTTTTCTTTGTCCTTCATTTTTAGCAGTATCTTGACAGCTGTGAGGAATTTGCCCTAAGGGGAGGAAACAAACCCAACTGGAAAATGTTGGTATAGGACAAAACTCCCCCACTCAGGGTGTCTTTGTTCACAGAGAACCATCTCTCTCTCACACAGCTTCACCTCTTGTCCTAGGCTGTCATCAACAGAAGCATCTTCTTGTCTCTTGGAGATCCACACTCCACAAAGAAATAGCATGTTTAAGACATCTTTAGAATCGCTGTGTATGTTGTGAAGTTGAGGACAGGGGAGGTAAGTCAGCCTCGATCTCCACTTCAGTAATTCCCTTCCACACACAGCCTCCTCACAATGCCAGAAACCAACCCGTGCTTTGGTAAACTTAACTGCAAAATATGTATCTTTAGCCCTGTTGTAGAGACGAGGGGAAAGAGGCTAAGAGAATTAGGGGTCCCCTAGCTGATAAGTGACAGAAGTAAACTGAAACTCCCCCCATTACTAGCAGGATCTTGTGGAGCCCTCCAAGGTATAAAAGTCTTTCCTTATCTCTTGTTTCTTGTTTGTAGGAAAAAGGCTTCAGACTCCTATCCCTTCCTGGAATTCCAAAGGGCAGATTCAAACAGCTCCTCATTGGGGAGGTGAGGGAATGCAGAAACAAAGGAAAAGAAATCAGGAAATAATAGTGCAGCAATAAAGCTGCACTATTGCCTTCACAAGGGATATATGTAACAATATATTTTTTAATTCTTCTACCAATCAGAAAAGTCACACACTTTGCAGCCTGCTTCCTCCCCTAAATTCTCCCTATAAAAACTCTTCCCTGAAAACCATCAAGGAGTTTGCACCTTTTGCACATGAGCCACTCAAACTCCTTGCTTTGCCCTTGCAATAAACCACTCTCTGCTCCAAACTTTGATGCTTCTATCTATTTGGCTTGACTGCATTGGGGCACAAAATCTCAAGTTCAACAACAACTGCACTTATCCTTGTCGCTGCTGCTGCTAAGTCACTTCAGTCGTGTCTGACTCTGTGCAACCCCATAGACAGCAGCCCACCAGGCTCCCCCATCCCTGGGATTCTCCAGGCAAGAACGCTGGAGTGGGTTGCCATTTCCTTCTCCAATGCATGAAAGTGAAAAGTGAAAGTGAAGTCGCTTAGTCACATCCGACTCTTCACGACCCCATGGACTGCAGCCTACCAGGCTCCTCCACCCATGGGATTTTCCAGGCAAGAGTACTGGAGTGGGGTGCCATTGCCTTCTCCATATCCTTGTTACACACCTTGTAATCATCTCATTCTTATGGCAGACCTTGGTTTGCCTCATCCAGGTGGTTCACAGAGCTCCAGCCCCTGGGAGAACGCTGATTTGAAGGTGTCTGGGGCAGTACCGTCATCAGTGAGGGATGAGCAAACACAGCCAAGAATTCGAGCTGCAGGTGGAGTTGTGGAAGTCGAAGAAGGGGGGCAACACTGTGGATGGAAACAATCAGAGGAAAGCTGGAGAAGTGGAGGATCCGGGAAACCTCAGTAGTCAGTCTGGGAGAGCTTTAATCTTGATGAGAAAAACCCATGGGCCAGGAAAAGAAGGTGGAATTGGGAAAAGCATGAGCCCAAACAGGACCCTAAACAGATGAGGCTAAGACTCAGTGCGGCTCAAAGGAAGAGGCTGAGACCCAGGCATGTGGGGATTATCTTCTCATAGCATTCAAACGTTTCTTAGGCACCCATGATGTGCCAGCCTCCCACAGGAAGGTCCTGGAGGTTTAGAGGTGAAGAGTACCCAGTTTTTTGAAATTTTGGAATTCACTCTAGAGATAAAGTCTAATTAAGTCTAGTGAAGAAATGAGCACACTAGAGTGAGTTAAGTGGGGTTGTTGCAGGAAAGAAAGGAAGGGCGATAGAGGAGAGGATGGTCACCACCCAGGTCTCAGGCAAGTCCCGGGAACGGCCATCAGGTGTGAGTTCTTCGTTTCACGCAGGAAAGGATTCAAGAGCAAGCCACAGTAAAGTGAAAGGTTTATCCAGGGAGATGCACACGGCATAGACAGACTGTGGGCCATCTCAGAGGCAAAGGCACCAGGGTACAGGGTTGTCATATTTTTATGGGGTGGGTAATTTCAAAGGCAAATGAGGGGGAGGACTATTCCAACTATTTTGAAGAAGGAGAGGGGATTGCTAGTAACTTAGCCTTCTATGGTCAGCCTTAGAACTGTCATGGTGGCTATGGATGTGTCATTTAGCTTGCTGATGTATTTCAGTGAGCATATACTGAGGTTCAAGGTCTGCTGCTGCTGCTGCTAAGTCGTTTCAGTCGTGTCCGACTCTGTGCGACCCCACAGACGGCAGCCCACCAGGCTCCCCCATCCCTGGGAGTCTCCAGGCAAGAACGCTGGAGTGGGTTGCCATTTCCTTCTCCAATGCATGAAAGTGAAAAGTGAAAGTGAAGTCACCCAGTTGTATCCGACTCTTAGTGACCCCATGGACTGCAGCCTACCAGGCTCCTCCATCCATGGGATTTTCCAGGCAGGAGTACTGGAGTGGGGTGCCATTGCCTTCTCCGAGGTTCAAGGTCTAGTGGAGGTCGATCACCTACCATCTTGGACCTAGGTGGTTTAAACCAGTTTATGTAATATCCTCAATAGCTGTCATTCTTTTAAAGCTGTTCCCTGTCATCTTCCTACCTCAGGGTGATGGCAGAGACCCAACTACTGTCAGAGCATAAGGAAGGGCACCCACTGGGCCTGGGAGGGGAAGAAGTTTCAAGAAGATTTTCCAGGTGCCAACATGTTCTCCCTTCTATAAGGCAGCAGGAGGATCATGTGGAGTGTGAACCCTGGCCTCACTCCAGCAGTGCAACTTGAGTCTATGTTAAATATTTTATTTTCAATCTCCTCATCTGTAAGATGTGGATAAAATACCTCCTATCACTGAATTGTGAAAACAATGTATGTGAATACATCTGCCACAACGTAGGTATATATTAATTCCTCCCTACCAAATAATCAAGAATAATCAAGCTTATATGCCTTGGTCCAAAAGGCTAAACATGAAAACCAATGTATTCTTCCTCAGATTTTTTCCTAGCTTTTTAAAAATAACTTTTTGAACTTCATTTTGGAGAAAAAAATATCTATTTATAGACTTATTTCTCCTTTTCATCCACCCAGGTAATGTTTTCTATAGCACCCATGATAACTGAGCCTTCCATTTCTGTGTAAGTATTTCCAAGGCTTATTATTATCTTTTGGATGAGGTTTCTATATCTTTTAGAGACTTGAGCTTGCTCCTTCAAATGGAGACTAATATGATTACTGTTAATCAAGAGACTCAAAAATCAAATACGCCACACATTTCCTTCTTGGCCTGTGGCTGAGACCACGGAACTGTGTGACTATAATGAAATAAGAATACCAAGTTGGTGATGGCATTAGCAAAACAGAGCCACGGTTTATTTACTGAGTGTAGCTGTTTCCTACCAGGAGCTGAGACCCCTTTACAAATACACATGATGCTATTTGAGCCTCATAACCACCCTGGCTAGGGAGATATACTTATCCCTTTTTACAGATGAAGTAACTGGCCAATAGTCATGCAGCTGCTAACAGGCAGAACCAGGATGCAAAAACAGGTCTAACATCAAAAATCTCCCTCTTCCCCCCAGCATCCCCGGAGCTCCTCCATCCATACAAACTTCATTCCTCAGTTCTCCTTTTCAAAGACTACGAAAACTACAGACTTATTCAACCCCAACATAGCTGCTATGTCTACCAGGAAGTTGGATTTCTTTCCCCCCCATTCTCATTTTCTTCAACCAAGTTATAAACTGAAAGGAAAAAGTATCAAGTTCATAACCAGTTCAATAAAAACCACCCCAGAAATAAATGACTGCATTTATTATCATGACCCTGCTAATACTATTGATTTCTCCCCCCTTCATCATTCCCCTTTTCTTTGCTCTCTTTACAGACCACTAGCAGGAGGAAAACTCACCATTAACCCCACAGACAGCACTAATCCATCACTATGCTGCCACCCCCGCCCTCTTTTGTGATTGAGCATAATAATTCTAGGCTGCGGCACAGCTTTTCCCTATCAGTCATCAAGGCCCCCTGTTGGAGACAATATATGTGTTACATGGAGCTCCCCAAGCTGCTGTCGGCTTGCAATCCTGGACTGAAAAGTCACCTTTAATTTTCTAATACCACTAGCAGTATATTGTATCACACTTGGCTCCACATTGGCAAGAAATGGGTCAGCTCTGCCTCAGCCACCTCCCCCAGACCTTGGTGACACACATCATGCACTGGACAGCTTCAGGGTCAAATTCCCAATTCTGTAATCATGAACAGTCCACCAGCAGAAGCTAGTTTAGTGCCTCTGCACTTACCACCTCATTGAGAAAATACGTCAAGCACAGATGCACAGTCTATCACTGAAGAGCTGCTCTGAGCATTTCCTTACATTTATCTGAAGGAGGACGGGGTGTGTGGAAGGGGGACGGGTTCCCTTTTGGTCTTCTGTCCTTCCTCTCCTCCCTTGCAACCCCCTATCAAGCTTCTCAATTGACCTTTTGCAGGGGAATTTCTTCACCAATGCCAGTGACTTCTCATATTTGATTCATTTCCCTCTAGTTTCAACCACTTCCCCTGAGATGGAGCTATAGGCTTTCGTATCACAATCTGGACTGGATTCTAGGAGACACCACACATGAATTGTCAATGAGTTACATTCCAGCAGAGGAGTGATTCAGCCATACCAAACACTGGCAGTGGCAGCAGGTGGACATTTGATGCTAGATGAAAGGGCATGGGAAGAAAGGGCTGCGTGGGCAGTGGGTGGAGGAGGTTCTAGGGTTGAGCATTTTCAAGTCTTAGGAGTTGAGCCATTTTT
Organism: Bos mutus; assembly: GCF_027580195.1. Classification (NCBI taxonomy): domain Eukaryota; kingdom Metazoa; phylum Chordata; class Mammalia; order Artiodactyla; family Bovidae; genus Bos; species Bos mutus. The sequence goes on from NC_091617.1 coordinate 127,772,244, forward strand.
TTCTCACCTCCCAATGAAGGGGATGCTGACAAAATCCCTCCCACTGCAAGCCTGATGGGGTTTGTAGGAAGGCCACATCAGCTGTGCAGGGCAGGCCTTCTGTTCAGGGCATCATAAGGGTCTGCTTCCACTGACAAGAGGGAGCTTCCCCTATCTCTCACATTTGAAAACTTCTGCATGGTACCAACAGACATAGAAATAACTTGTGCATAGAAATACTGGTAGAACTCTTAGGCTCTTTAAGAACCTTGCTTTAAGGAAGGAACATTTACCAGGTGTTCACAGAAAGATGGAGAACTTGACGATATGTATGAGAGCTCTCTGTGAGGAAACCAGTCAGCCAGCCTGGGATGGCCTGATACAGATCAGAGGAGAGGACATTTTGGCAAAGAATGAAGGAAGAGTCAGCAGATAGCAGATAACTATTAGGACAGAACAGAGCCAGAACACAGCTAGGACCAGGAATCCAGCTCCAGCCATGACTGTCTAAGAGAACTTTGAGCTGACAATGTAGATTCTCCTATTTCATTGAATTTTCCCTTTCCTAGTCATCTTTGAGTTAGTTGTCCTTAAAGTTCAGAGATGAAAAATGCAATTCAAGTGTCAGTCCTGGGGAGCCGGAGTAGAGAAGAGGTGTAACCAGCAGCTTCAGAGCACAGTGCCTGGCTGGGAGGGCAGAGCGTCACCCTGTAAATCAGCTCTGGGCAAGGCAGCATTTGGCGCCATGAACCCATGGATGTAGAAACTGTGGCCTCCATTTTCACGGCATCCTTACCCTTCAAGATGTCCTCAGTTTGGCCAGGGAGGCTATGAGCTGTAAAAATATAGAAAACAATTCACACGGCACAGACAAAATGTCAAATAAATCATGCAGGCATTCACTGCTGTTGAGTTCACAGGAAGCACAGCGGGGTCAGGGAAGACTTTAGAGAGAAGTTGGGCCTGAAAGGGCAGAGAAACCATTGGCGGTGAGCAGGCAGTCATGGACCACACCGCTCAGGTCTACAAATGCTCCATAATAACAGGGATGTTAATCTGCTTCACTCACTGAGGTTTCCCTAGGGCCTAGAACAGCACCCAGAAGAGAGTCAGTACTCAATAAATATTTATTAAGTGAATGAATGAAATAATATATACTGAGCTCCCACTAGGTACTAGGGGTTGGGGTTGCAAGACTTAAGAATCTTTCACTCCAGGAGCTTTTAGTCCAGTGGAAGAGACAAAAGAGTAAGCAAATGACTCTCATTTAGAGTGTTAGGTGCTATCACGAAGCTGTACTCAGGACACACAAACCTCCAGTCCTGGGAATATTCACTGAGTTTGTTGTCCTGTATTGGGAATAAAAGACAGAGAGAGTCCTCATGTTTAAACTATTGATACTGAGCAGAACCCTGCAGGGTTGGTTCCTGGGCACAAAAGCCTTTCTGTACCTCTCTATTTCTTGATTATAGGAAAAAGACCTCATTCAGCCTTGACAACCTTCCCTGAGTTCCAATGGGCAGGTTGAAACAGTTGCTAATTAGGGAAGGGAGGGGATGTGAAGAAGAGGGAAGAATAGTCAAAAGAAACAGTAGTGAAGCCTTGGGGCAGGTCCTGGTTCCACCACAAGGGATACACAACAATATCTTTGAGAAGTAGGGCTTCCCAGGTGGCGTTAGTGGTAAAGAGCCCTCCTGCCAATGCAGGAGACTAAGACACATGTGTTCGATCCCCAGGTCAGAAAGATCCCCTGGAGGAGGGCATGGCAACCCACTCCAGTATAATTGCCTGGAGAAGCCCATGGACAGAGGAGCCTGATAGGCTACAGTCCATGGGGTCTCAAAGAGTCCAACAAGCCTGAAGCAACTTAGCATGCACCCAGATACTGAAACCCCCACCAGGTGGGAGAAGTTAACCCTATGCTGCCCACAAGCACTCAAACCAGAAGGTTGATGATGCTGATTCCGACTAACCTCACCACCAATCAATCAGAAGAATGTCCACAAGCTGATCATGCCCTGTTTGAACCATTACTATGAAAGTCCTCACCACACCCTCCAGGTTGGGACATGCACTTTTGAAGGCATTAGCCTGCTGTGGTCCCCTTTGCCTGGCAAAGCAATAAAGCTATACTTTTCTACTTCACCAAAAACTCTGTCTCTGATTTTCAATTTGGTGTTGGGGTACAGAGGCTGGATTTGTCTCCACCATGGGAGTGAGAACATAATGGGTTCGGTTTTAATGCAATGCTCTTACACTCTTACGCAGTGTAGATCAAAAGCATTAGAAAGGAAGGCCTAGCAATGGGCCCAACAGTCCTTCTAGGAATTTATCCCAGGGTTTGAAAGATTAAAGGTGTGCATATCAAATTAACTCAGAGGTTGTTAATTGCAGCACTGTATACAGCAAAACAAAAAGAAAGAAAAGGAGCCCAAACAACAATATTGGTTAAACAAATTGTGGTACCGTCAGACAATGAAATACAATGCAACCATTAACCACTATGCCAGAATATTCACTGACACAGAAATATGTCTCCCGTATACACTTGAAAATGTAAGATTCAAAGAAAATGCATACTGTTAAGATCTGTACTTATTTTTATAAGTATAGGTTATCTTTGAGAAATATTTGAAAAAATATACTCAAGAAAGTTAAAGTGATTGTAAATGATGAGATTATAACAGGGTTATCCAGAGTGAATATGCGTTATTTTTGTATAAGGGAAATATGTCATTTTAATAAAAAATGAACAGTCCTTCCCATCCCATATACACTCACCACAAACTAAACTGGCCATCTAGCTCATGTCAAGCGAGTGAAGATTCCACGGCATTCAGGGTTGTCTTCCCCGGGGACAGCCCTGTGGCTGGGATCAACTGCCCAAGCCTGCCCCAGCTCCTGGCCAATTTGTGAATACAGCATTGAACTCCACATTTACAAGTTTTAAAGAACTGACAACAGGCAGGTTAGATCCCTAACACTCAGAATATCTGGACCATATCCTCTTTGCATTTCTCCTTAAAGAACTTACCCTCTCACTACTTGGAGCTCAAATGACCTCATTATAGAACAGAAGGCTCCAGAAACTCCAGAGTTTGTTTATTATTTATTGATGATCTCTGGAAAGGACATGTGAAGAAGCAAATTCTCTCTTCAGCTGCCTTGGATAATTTGACAGCAAAGAGATTACCTCCAGGAAAGCAGAGAAAAAACAGGCCAGGGGACAATACAATAATGAAAGCCTGTGTGCCAAATAATGATCAGAGTCCTCATTTTTCCCCTTAATATTTACTAAGGATGAACCACCATGATGGACTTGCTTTATGATGGAATCATAAAGGAGCTGCTTGCCAGCAATCCTGCTCATCAGATGGGGAGTGGGAGGCAGGCACTGACATCCATCGGCTGCTCAAATGACATGTCACTCACATCCTGAGGCAGGCCCTTCCCTCCAAGCTATTTTTGCATTTTTATAACTTGCTTTTTGCTACTCTGATGGTAGGAGCCTGACTGGGTGGCTGAAATGAAGACAGCTGGTGACCAGAACGTGAATTTGTCAAAAGTCACCCGGGCAATCTGAAGGGAGAACTTTAATTAGTGAAAATGAGTGCAAGGCAGGATATAAAATAAGTGCAGGGCAGAAGAAGCTGGTGCCCACCCGAGGGATGATGACATGGACCCCCAATCCCTCTACTAATGCCAAAGCCTTTATTCATTTACAATTTCTGTGACTGTGAACTGGAGATGAGATGGTGGCAGAACTAAACTTCAGAGCCAGGAAGAACTGGGTTTCAGTGGACTGCTTTCCTGTCTCTGCCCTCACAACTCCAGGTCACACATAATAACGGTGTGACATCAAGTGGTCTTCATCTGTGAAATGGAGACACTGATACTCCCTGAGCAGGATGGGGGTAGGAGCTGAGAGAAGGAGTAAGCTCCCGCCCCAGGGTCAGGCCTGATAAATGGGAGGTGTTTCTGTTTGGATATAAGAGTATTAGCCTTTAAGCAGAAATCAATCATCAAAAGATAAACCCGAAAAATCACCCATTTATTTGGAAGTTAAGACATACACTTCTAAATAACCTATGAGTCAAAAAAGAAAACATGATATGAAGAGAAAATACTCCAAATTCAAGGACATAAAAAGTACATGTCAACCCATGCAGCACTCAGCGGAAGGAATATTTAGATGAAAATACACAGCCCTAAGTGAAGAAAGGACAAACATTAATACGTTAAAATACCCTTCTTCTTAAAACAGGTACAAGAGGAGTAAACTGAACCCAAAGAAAGTAGAAGGAAAAAAAAAAGATGAAAGCCACAGCTTATAAAATAATCAGCATAATGTAGAGGGGATTGAGAAAAGGCGAATAAAAATGATCAACTTCTGTCTGGTGTTGCTGATAAAAAGAAGGAGGAAATAACTGGCATCAGGATACTAGTGAAGGCATTTTGCTGAGTGTGACTGCTACTCCCAGAGTTGGCCTCTACCTCAGGATGGTGACCATGCAGAGGAGAGACAAGACATGTTCCATGAAAAAGCACCAGGATGAGATCTGGGGCAAGTGAGGGCTCCAGGCAGGAGGTTCAGGGCAGAGAGAGCTTCCGACTGGGAAGCCAGAGAAGGGACTTCAACAGGGCTGAGAGCAGAACCCCTACTACTTCCTGCAATAAGACCACATCTCATATGGGCCACGAGTGCAGGTTCAAGAGTCAACTGGAACTGAGTCTTCATCTGCAACTACCTAGTTGTGACCTTGTGCAAATCCGCTTTGGGCCTCTATTTCTTAACCGCTCTGGGCCTCTATTTCTTCATCCATAAAATGGGAGTAATAAAAGGACCTCTCTTACAAGGCTGTTGTGAGCCTTAGAAGTTGGTACAGAGCACATGCTCAGTTGCACTACGTATTACTAAGGTTATTATTACTGTATTTACACCTCTATGAACTGAGCTTAATGTACCAATTTGGGCAGAGAGGCAGAACTGCATTTCTGAGGACAAACCCAGACAACCAGGGACCACTTACCCGCCATACCCTGAGCAGTTACCTATGAAGCAACTCGAATGTGCCAGTAACAGTTACCATTTCCACCAGGTGGTCCAGGAGCTTCCCAAAGGGAAGAACATCTTCAGTCACTGCCCAGGCCAAGGCACACTGCCAACTGGGCCTGCTGTGCAACCCCCTCATAAGCAGGGGGAGGTAGGCCAGGTGACAAAATCTCTCTCAGATGCCATAGGGCCAAAGAATCAAGACAAAAATGGGTGATAATAGTCCTGAGCAGAAGTGGGCAATTCTTTTGAAATTACACATATTAACTAAAGAAAATCAAAGGTCACATTATAGATGAATAAAAAAAAAAAAAAAAACAGCAGCTTTGACCTCAGTTTTTATGCCGAGAACTTTGGGGCTGGTGTTTCCTGTGCCAAAAACAGAGGAGGATAAGCTGCCTGACCAGCCACCGCCAGCAGCATCACCAGCACAGGGACCTCATGCCTGTACCTTCAGAGAGCCTCCAGAGAGCAGGGCCAGGCAGGGGAGGACTGAGTTCACAGCTTTTCAGGCGAGTTCTGCCAGACCCAAGGGCCATAAATCCCAGGAATGGAAAACAGGAGTAAGAAATAAAACCCTTGGCTTCTAGTGAACAGCCAGCCACTTGCTTCGGGCCATAAATAACCACAGTTAAACCAAGCACCCCTTGCACTTCTCGGCAGGGAAGTGCATGAAAACATCTGATGTAAAGATTTTAAATGCTTAACTGCTCTCTGCCAACATCTACTTGACCATCCAGAGATGCCTGGTCCAGATCTTTGAAGTGAGCCTGGCATATCTCTCCCTCCATGGCCCTGACCACTGCCTCAGGGGACTCTGACTGGTGGAGTGCTGGGTAGCATCATGGGTGAGGAGGAGGGGTCAATTAGGGCCTGGCAGGAGGAAGTGGGTAACCCTCAGCTGTGGGTCCAGGTGCCCCAGTGCCAGCTCTGGCACTCACCATTCTGCAAGCCCCAAATCAGTCGGCTGGTGAGTAAGTGGCTGAGCCCAGATCCAAGCCTGTGTTGTCTCTGCTCCAAAGCTCAGGCACAGTTTCAACATGCACATCACAGGCTCCCAGGAGAGACATCCCAGATGGTAACTGTGACTATGACTTTGGAGCTGAGACTACTTATCCTCTTACCACCTTCTTCAGCAACTTCTCTGGAACTCTTAGATTTCACCACCTTACAGTGAGCCTGGTGTGGTAGGCGCTCAGACTTTGGGGATTATGCATTTTCATTTTTATGGAATCTCCGAAGTCAAGGAGTCAAAGCCATGTTTGGGATCATCTGGATGGCCATCTTTTAACCACAAAGTGCCCAAAGATGCAGCCCCGTTGTTTGAGTCACAGGGTCATTGCAAATGAAGGTCAAATAACATTATAGCAGTCAGTGGAAATAAGGATGTCAAAGTAAGTCGAAAAGAGAAAAATGGTGGGGAAATTGAGTCCTTCTGCGTGTAGAACACGCAAAATCGCAATTCACACGGGCCGCAGATGTCTGCATGTGTGCAAGTGTGCACAGCCTCGCCTCCCACTCATTAGCAGTGAGTGTGGCAGTAAATACCCAAGGAAGAATGTTTATGGTCTCAGTTCCAGTGATAATTAGATTTATTACTATTTAACACACATTTCAATAAGCCAGGATGCTAACCTTATTTTCAAATAAACTGGATAGCTTCACAGTATTATCACTGACAGCTCATTAAAACTGGCATTTGCAGGTTTTGATTAATCATGGATCTGAATAGCTTGAACTCACAAGCAAAACCAAAATGTATTTATATAATTTAAAAGCCTATTTATCTAAATAGGCCTTTCTTTTATTAGTATTATTGAACTGAAAGTATAGATTTTACATATAAAACTGAATGTGTATGTATACAACCCATTGTTAATACACTCAACATTCAGTTTTAGGAGAATACAGACATCTTATAAAATTAATAAAACTCATAAACATTTTTAATTTATATGATAATAAGAACTATAAATGTATGAGGTTTATACTTAGTTCAATAGTTCCACATTTTAGAGAAACCTCATAATTAAGGTCTGTGTAGTCAAAGTTGGGGCTTCCCTAGTAGCTCAGCAGTTAAGAATCTGCTTGCAATGCAGGAGACTCAGGTTTGATCACTGGGTCAAGAAGATACCCTGGAGGAGGGCATGGCAACCATGCTAGTACTCTTGATAGAGAATCCCATAGACAGAGGAGCCTCAATCCATGGTTTGCAAACACAGAGTCTGACATGACTGAAATGACTGAAGCAGCAACAGCAGCATATTCAAAGCTATGGTTTTCCCAGTAGTCATGTATGGATGTGAGAGTTGGACCATAAAGAAGGCTGAGCACCGAAGCATTGATGCTTTCAAATTGTGGTACTGAAGAAGACTTGACCATCCCTTGTCTGCAAGAAAATCAAACCAGTCAATCCGAAAGGAAATCAACCCTTAATATTCATCAGAAGGACTTGCTGAAACTGAAGCTCTAATACTTTGGCCACCTGATTGGAAGAGCCAACTCCTTGGAAAAGACCATGATGCTGGGAAAGATTGAAAGCAAAAGGAGAAAGGATGGCAGAGGATGAGATGGTTGGATGGCATCTCCCACTCAATGGACATGAATCTGAGCAAACTCCAGGAGATAGTGGAGGACAGAGCAGTCTGGCAGGCTACAGTCCACGGGGTCACAAAGAGTCAACAGGACTTAGCAACTGAACAACAACCTAATAATTAAATTCAGTAGAACAAGTTTCTGAGAATTTATTTTTACCTTAAATGGAATGGATGCATTACTCAGTTTGAGAAACACTGACACAATGAAACCTTAATGATGGATATTTAGGTCCTTTCCTGTTTTTTTTTTTTTTTCTGATACAATGTGCAATGAATCTCCTTTTCCAAGTAGCTTTGTGTGTTTGACAATATCTGCAGTATAAGTATCTAAAAGTGGCGACACAGGTCAAAGTGTAGATGAATTTACAATGCTCATAAGAGCAGTCAAATTACCCTAGAGTGAGACTGCAATTGTTCTTTCCAAACTCTGTATGCAAATATCTGCTTCCAGACACCCTTGACACTTTTTATGTCTTTGCCAAGCTGCTAATCTGACAGGTAAATTAAGATACATCAGAGTTGTTGTACTTTACACATCTTCAATCAGGAGAAGGATGAGCATTTTTCCATCTGTTTATTTGAATTTTTTCATTTCTTCATTGTCTGTGTAGGAACTGTGTGTTGATGCTCTTTGCTGATTAGATTGTTTTATTATTTTCTCATTGATTTGTTGGCACCCTTTGCTTACAACCTCTTTTGGTCATAGTGAGGATATTCTGCCTTGTTTTTCAAGTGTTTTTTGGCTTTGCTCTAGTAAATTTACTGGGAAGGCTTCAAAAAAAATTTTAAGTAAAATATATCAGCTTTCTTTCCTTTGTACCATTGTCTCCTTTTAGCTTTAAATGATTCCACTGATTATTATTAAATGTTGCATTCATCTACAATTTCTTTAATATAAGGCATAAACAAAGTATTGAGACTTTTCTAGATACCAAATAGTTTATTGAATAGGTCATCTTTTCCTGCTGATTTTAAATGTCATCTTATCTTACACTCGATGTAAGTTCTACCAATATTTGGACCTATTTCTGCACTCCTTCATAACATTGAGCAACTTTCTATTCATATGTCAGTACCAAACTGATTTAAGTATTTATCAAGCACTCTGAAATTTGGTAAGGTTGGTCTGCCCATATCCATCTTTTCTTATGTTTAAATAGATATTTTTATGTGTTTAATTCACTGGATCAGAAGTTTGCAAACTTTTTCTTAAACAGACAGTAAACATTTTAGGCATTTTGTGGGCTATACAGTCTTTGTATAGTAACTACTCAACCCTGCCTTTGTAGCTGGAAAGTAGTCACAGGTCATATGGAAACAAGTTTTGAGTAAGGCTGTGTTCTAATAATGGAGAAGGCAATGGCACCCCATTCCAGTACTCTTGCCTGGAAAATCCCATTGATGGAGGAGCCTGGTAGGCTGCAGTCCATGGGGTCACTAAGAGTCGGACACGACTGAGCGATTTCACTTTCACTTTTCACTTTCATGCATTGGAGAAGGAAATGGCAACCCACTCCAGTGTTCTTGCCTGGAGAATCCCAGGGATGGGGGAGCCTGGTGGGCTGCCGTCCATTGGGTCACACAGAGTCGGACACGACTGAAGCAACTTAGCAGCAGCAGCAGCAGTGTTCTAATAAAACTTTATTTACAAAAACAGCAGTGGGCTAGATTCAGTGAGCCCTGGTTTGCCAACCTCTGTTCTAAATAAACTCTTGTATCATTGTTGAAAGTTTTCCCACCTAAGCAACCAAACCAATTTTAGACTATTGGTTGGGATTGTTTATAATTTAATGATTAACAGTAGAAGAATTTACGTTTTTAAACGTTGACTCTTATCGTCCAAGAACATTTTTTTCCTTTCTTTAATTTACAGGTTCATTTTTGTCTTCATATGACCATGAAGTTTTTCTCCTAGCTACCTCACATTTCCTTAACAGCTCCATCAGGAATTAGACATCCCATTAGAACTGGTCATCATCAGAAATCAGTCATTCCATCAGGATAACTTAAACAGGTCATGTTCTAGCTAAAGTCTGCCCAGAAAGCAACGTATCACAAGGTAGCTTTCAATTCAATAAATATGTGTTGTTCCTCAGTGGAAAGAGAAATGAAGCATACTGCTCCCAAATGCATTTAAATCCAAGTACTCAGGGAATCTGAAAGTCCATCTGGATGCAAAGAAGAACAAAGAGACATAAACTCAACATGAACAGTCCATATGGAACCTGAGGGCAGTCAACCATGTGCCAGCCACAGTGCCAAGAAGCTCCCGGTATCAGTTTATCTGCGCTTAACTCTGAAAGGCTTCTTTGAGTCTATTTATTTGTAGATGAAGATCCCAAAACCCAGAAAGGTTAAGTGAATTGTCTGGATTCCTGGTGCTTATAGAGTTGCTTGGTTGTGTCTGACTCTTTGCGACCCCATGGTCTATACAGTCCATGGAGTTCTCCAGGTCAGAATACTGGAGTGGGGAGCCATTCCCTTCTCCAGGGGATCTTCCTAACCCCAGGATCTAACCCAGGTCTCCTGCATTGCAGATGAATTCTTTACCAGCTGAGCCACCGGGGAAGCCCTTTTAAGAGGTAGTCAAAAACAAAGGCAACCCCAGGCACTTTCTTCCAGACTTCAGGACCACTGTCCACTTGGCTGAAACAGATCCCACAAAAATAGTGCATGTGCCCAGGATAAATCCTGCCTCCTGCATGACTAAACAAGGCTGGCCCTGCTCTGAACCAGACTCTCTGCCTCACTTTTAAATCATCTTCCAAGGAGTGTACCTTGTTGTACATGTCTGCTACTACCCTGGACTTGGGAGTCTGAGAGAAATAGAACTGTGTCCATAGTGCCCAGAGCCTGGAATAGAACCAAAGTCTCATACAAACAGTGTCCATATTGCACAGACACAACCTCTGCCAAGAGGGCAGAGCATTCATGTCAGAGAGAAGATAACAAACATCACTAATTTTCATCCTTTTTAGTGAAGCAGTGGGATAAGCTGAAGAGACTCATTATTTCAAGAATTCCATTTCCTGAAGCCAGTGAGGCAAAGACACCAACACCAAAACAATGGAAGCAGCCCCATTTTTCCCAGGGCAATATCCTTCCTCAAATGGCTACCCACAGGGGAGCCCTTGTGATCAGGGGGGATGACAGCACCTGCGATCTAGGCATTTAAATGTCAGGCACACTCAAATTTACATCCATCCTTTGTAGCTCTGTGTGATCATTGGAAAATCATTTAACTTTCTGAGACTCCATCTTTTCCTCTCTCAAATAAATGTGATGCCTACTTTCCTGGACTTTCTGGAGATTCAAATAAAATCATTTATGTAACATGCTTGCCACAAAGAGGTTCTCAATGTGGCAATTTCTTCCTCCAGACTGAAGTAGCATCAGCAGAGACCCCAGGGACATTATCTGTCTGAAACTATGGGAAGCAGATGAAAGTTGAGCATCACTCCATCAACAGAGCTGGATAACTGAGCAAGAATTTGATTAGGAGTTTGGGATTAACATATACACACTACTATATAAAAACAGATAACCAACAAGGATCTACTGTATAGGAGACTATACCCAATATTTTGTAATAATCTATAAGGGAAAAGAACCTGAAAAAAATATACACATGTATAACTGAATCACTTTGCTATACACCTGAAACTACTTCAATAAAAATAAATTAGAAAAAAAAATTTTGATAGCTACAGGGAATGACAGCAGTCACTTCTAAAAACAAAAACCAAAAGAAATAAGGAACCCATGTCCATTCAGCCCCAACCATGTGATGGCCCTGCACTGGGAGCTTTACCCAATGATCTTCAGAACCATCCTACAAGCTGGCGACTAAGTCCCCAATTCAGAGAGGAGGAGGCCAAGACCCACTGAGCTTGTGGAGCATCATTGCGCCTGCTCTGAGCTAGTAAGACACCTTCCATTACCCTACACTACCCTGTTTAATTCTTCATGGAGTCACACAGGCTGGGGGTACAGGGAGAGTCAGGGTCAAACCTCTCCTCCCTCAAGATTGATGAAATCCACTCCAGACATCTCTTGCTCTGATTAAAAATAACAGATGATAAATTACCAAACTCCTTTATGTAGAAATGTGAGTTACAGGAGTGCTGCTAGCAACTGGTTCAGGGTGGTTGTCACAGAAAGAGAAGGAATAGCCATCCACAGCCTACCTCCTTGCCATTCTTTTCTGATTCCTATGCATCTGTGAGTGCCTGCTGGCAAAGGACAATGAATGAGATGAATTGATGCATTAGAAGAGGATGTGGAGGTCATAGTGGTCACAGATTAACATAAATCAACAACCTACTGCTTTGGTTTAATGTACCAGAAGCCTAAGCAGAGGGTTGTTTCCTGCAGGCAGCAAGAGTCTGGAGAGCGTCTTGACAATCTTCAGCCTCTCCTGTTTTTATTTCTTCCTTTCTGATGGAAACATTCCTGCACAAAAGTTTTGGTGCATTCAGCCCTATTGACTTTCCTGTCTAGCCCTTCTTCCCAGAAAGTATCTCTGAAATCAGCCACACTTCTATGTTAATATACACCTGCTTATCTTCTTTCAAAAGATCATATCCTCCCTTAGCCTTTTCTCTCATTATGGAACAAAAGTTTGGTGCCTACAAACAATACTTCAGGCATCAGAGAAAGATTACAGAGACAGCCCTGGAAACACATTAGGACAGAGGCTGTGTAGCCTCCGTGCAGAAGCAGAAAGTGGGAGACTGTTTCTCCAGCTCCCATCTGTCCATGCAGACAAACAGGCTGCTCTGGGACTCCTAACAGGTGCGGGGAAGAACAGGACGGAGCATTTCAGAATAGATTCTTTCTGGGCACATGCCTATCTGAAATCGTTAGGTGATGGAGAAGAAAAGTCAAGGATATCAAAATCAAGGTGTAAGTCTCATCTCTGGTACTTTCTAGCTCAAAGAGCACTGGCAAGTTATTTCATTCCTTCATTGACCCATTCTGTTGAGTGAGGATAAGAATATTTGCATATCAGTTGGTGATGGTGAGTGTTATGTAGAACAGTGAGTGTAACACGGGTGGCAAATCATGGGAACTTAAAATACATTAAGTTAACATATGAGGGTTAACTTTCTCTCTCCATCATGGCTGGGCAGAGCATTTAAGATTAATTCTTCCATGGGATAGTTCAGTTCAGTTCAGTCGCTCAGTCATGTCCCACTCTTTGTGACCCCATGAATCGCAGCACGCCAGGCCTCCCTGTCCATCACCAACTCCCAGAGTTCACTCAGACTCATGTCCATCGACTCAGTGATGCCATCCAGCCATCTCATCCTCTGTTGTCCCCTTCTCCTCCTGCCCCCAATCACTCCCAGCATCAGTCTTTTCCAATGAGTCAACTCTTGACATGAGGTGGCCAAAGTACTGGAGTTTCAGCTTTAGCATCATTCCTTCCAAAAAAATCCCAGGACTGATCTCCTTCAGAATGGACTGGTTGGATCTCCTTACAGACCAAAGGACTCTCAAGAGTCTTCTCCAGCACCACAGTTCAAAAGCATCAGTTTTTCGGTGCTCAGCTTTCTTCACAGTCCAACTCTCACATCCATACATGACTACTGGAAAAACCATAGCCTTGACTAGATGGACCTTTGTTGGCAAAGTAATGCCTCTGCTTTTCAATATGCTATCTAGGTTGGTCATAACTTTTCTTCCAAGGAGTAAGCGTCTTTTAATTTCATGGCTGCAGTCACCATCTGCAGTGATTTTGGAGCCCAAGAAAATAAAGTCTGACACTGTTTCCACTGTTTCCCCATCTATTTCCCATGAAGTGATGGGACCAGATGCCATGATCTTTGTTTTCTGAATGTTGAGCTTTAAGTCAACTTTTTCACTCTCCTCTTTCACTTTCATCAAGAGGCTTTTTAGTTCCTCTTCACTTTCTGCCATAAGGTGGTGTCATGGGATAGTAAAAGTAGTCAATTAAGATCTAACATTCCCCCACAGCATTTTGTCACTCATGGGTCTGGTGCCCCTCACTCCCAAGGCTGTATTTGCCAACATCATGCTTTATATGAATGAAGCAAAGCATGATGATGCATTTAATGGTCTCTGGGAACTGAATCTTTAAAATCCCCACATCTTCTGACCTTCTGGTTCCAGATAGACTATAAGGAGAGTTTGGGAGGCCAGTTAAGTTTAGATGGTGACTCAGAAAAATATTTTCTTCCCAGAGCATCTCCCTCTGTCCCCAGCCCTCTTGACATGGCCTCTCAGGATAAAATATTCAAGTCCATGGGAAGCACCTGAAAGTCTTGAAGCTATCAACATAATGGCTTCATAGGAATCAATTTCTTGACCATGATGAGAGTAGGCCTTTCTCTCAAATTACTGTTACAATTGCATCAGTACAAGCACTCAAGCTTTGCAAAACCCTTTCCCATCGATAGTCACAAAACTCAGGGGTGAGGAGGTGGTGAGGCTTTCTCTCAGGATGACCATGAAGATAAGGGTAGGATCCAGATGGCCAGATCTGAGCCTCAAAAGTAGCACACTTTGGGTGGGTCTCTAGATCCAATCTGTCCCAGACTTTGACTCGTCTGCTCTCACCTCCCACATACCTGCCCTTGGCCTTGATCACCTGACTTCATTCTGATCTCTGTGTCCCTGACCATGTCCTGCTCCTTGTGTTGCCCATCCATGCACCTGCTCCAGTAAAACCCTGACTCAGTCTGTTCTGACCCTTCTCTGAAATTTTCTGTATTTTTCTTGATAATTCATTAAACATCATTTTAAATTGCTTCCATGGCTATTAGCCAGGTTAACTTTTTGAGTCAAATCTGATCATATACATTTTCTCAGAATGCCAAATATTTCAGAATCTTCCTAATAATTTAGCTTAGAGCTGAAAGTTTTATGACCTTCTAATTTAATCTATTCTATAATCATGGTTATATTCCATTTCTCATCTTAAATCTTCTGTATTTGCACTTGCTCTCTTACTTTATTGATTATATCTAAGAAGAGTGTGTCTGTTTTATTGGTTTCTCCAAAGAATCAGCTTCTAGATTCACTTATATATTCTAAGGTTTTTCAATGTTTCTAATACATTAAGTGAAAGTTGCTCAGTTGTGCCCGGCCCTTTGCAATCCCACAGACTACACAGCTCATGGAAGTCTCCAGGCCAGAATATTGGAGTGGATAGCCTCTCCAGGGGATCTTCCCAACCCAGGGATCAAACCCACGTCTCCTGCATTGCAGGCAAATTCTTTACCAGCTGAGCCACAAGGGAAGCCCAAGCATACTGGAGTGGGTAGCCTATCCCTTCTCCAGCAGATCTTCCCAACCCAGAAATTGAACTGGGGTCTCCTGCATTGCAGGCAGATTCTCAGTTGGTAAACTGTGTTATCAGGGAAGCCCTGGCCCAATTCTATAATCATAGTTATATTCCATTTCTCATCTTAAATCTTCTGTATTTATGCTTTCTCTCTTATTTTCTTGATTATATCTAAAGAAGAACATGTCTATATTATTGGTTTCTTCAAATAATGAGCTTTTAGATTCACTTATAAATTCTAACGGAGAAGGCAATGGCACCCCACTCCAGTACTCTTGCCTAGAAAATCCCATGGATGGAGGACCCTGGTAGGCTGCAGTCCATGGGGTCGTTACAAGTCGGACGCGACTGATCGACTTCACTTTCACTTTTCACTTTCACACAATGGAGAAGGCAATGGCAACCCACTCCAGTGTTCTTGCCTGGAGAATCCCAGGGACAGCAGAGCCTGGGTGGGCTGCCGTCTATGGGGTCGCACAGAGTCAGACACGACTGAAGCGACTTAGCAGCAGCATAAATTCTAATGTTTTTCAATTTTTCTAATACATTAATTTCTACTATATTTATGGTTTATTGTTCCCTAATTTCCTTAGATTTCTCCTTTTTAACTTGTACTGAATGCTTTATTTTCATTTTCTCATTTATTATTAAGCATTTAAGGCTATAGATTTGCTTTGAAGGATAGCTTTGGTCACATTCCATAAGTTTTGGTATACAGTGTTGCTCTATTAATAGCTTGTAATTGTGATTTTAATTTTCATTTGTACACAAAAGTTGTTTAAGAAAGTTTCAGGTTTTTTTCTTTCCATGTGATTAGGTTTCATTTTGCTTTGATTTTTCTGGTTAGTCCTGCAACATAGTACATTTTTTACAACATATCTTTGTACTACAAAGATATAGTACATTTACAATGAAATATTACTCAGCAATAAAAAGAATGAGTGATTCCCATTTACAGCTCCATCAGCAGGAAAGACATTTTATTTCACTTTTCAGAGAGGAATAACCAAAAGCACAGTGAGGTTAAGCAACCAGCCTGAAGCTTCTGAGACAATAAACAATAAAATCAGAAATGATATCCAAAATGTTTTGCATAAGAAAGATAATTCCCCAAATCTTTATTCAGCAACAGGGAATGCGTACAATCATCAGTGGACTTTTCTAGGGCTGGGGAGGGATGTGAAGAGTTTCCAACAGCTAGAGATAAGGCCTTTACTAACAGGGCCTTGGAAGTCCTCCCTTAGCGATATCCGGAGGACACCTCCCAGAGTGCTGTATGCCTTGTTCATGCTCCATCACTGCTCAGGGTACAAGGTGGTGAATGGTGGTGCTCCATCTTCCAGACCAGATCCAGAGCAGCAGAAGCAAAGGCCCTGGAGAGTCTCAGGACACATGTGTTCCAGATGCAAGACTTTCAGCACCCAGAGGCCACAGCTAGACTCATCCACATGGGTCCAGTGCCCGTATCACTGCGGGTGTGCTTCTGCCGATTGTGTTTGTCATTCGATCCTATGGAGTAGTTCACAGCCCCCTCCACTGAAAAAGAATCCAAGGTTCAGAAAGGGAACATATCCAGCACAGGGTTGATGGTGCAGGACGGCACTTCTTCAGAGGGTGACCAGACACGGCAGAACATGGTGGTGGCTGAGATATTCCTATTGTAGAGCAAGCTTCTGGTAGAAGTTTAGTCAGGGTTTTGAACCTCTGTTTATGTATTTATCTTTTATATGATTTAACACTCCTCTCCTAAGATGAAGGAGGACTTTATCCAGCCCTAACGATAAGTTTAGGATGACACCCAGTAAGCGGCAGGTGCTCAGTTAACATGGGGTTGGGAGGGTTCCATCAATCCTTTTCTCCTCTAGCTTGGGGCTCAAGCTGGAAGGGCATGGCCTACCTTTGGCAGAGTCTGACACCAGTAAAATGCTATGATTGGAAGAGCCCAGAGAAACCATGAAGTCCAGGGCTCACTACTGGCATTTCTGGGTACAATTCAGGGGGTGCCTAAAATTTGAATAGGAAATATTTACATCTTTATCCTCACTAATCTCACAGCAGTTCAGGATTTTCTTCACTGTGCATGTAGGCAGCAGACCCCAGCAGTCCTAGCTGTGGACAAATAAAAATGACTTTGTGACTAATAGAAATCATAGGTGCTTGTGTGTCCCATCACAGTTATCACAGACATCTCAGAATATCATTTACATCCATTGCTATTTGAGAATTAGGATAGGTATTATACTCACAACTAGATTTTGTTGCTTAATGTGTTAATAAATAAGCATATATATTACACCATCACAATTTATAAATCTTTGATAGTTATTTCAATATTAGTTCCCTTTATAATCCAATATATTTTACTTTGCTAATTAAAAACCATGACTCTGAGAAAGGGTTTATATGTTTCACCAGACTCCTCTAGAGGTCTATGGTGCAAAAACATGTTTAAAAACTCTGACGGTATAACTATTAGAGAAATGTAAATCAAAAACACACTGAGGTATGACCTTACACTGATCAGAATGGCCAGGATCAAGAAGTCTATAAGTAATAAATGCTGGAGAGGGTATGGAGGGAAGGGAACCCTCCTACACTGTAGGTAGACATGTAAATTTGGAGAAAGAAATGACAACACACTCCAGTAATCTTGCCTAGAGAATCCTGTGGACAAAGGGGCCTGGTGGGCTGCCGTCTATTGGGTCATAAGGAGTTGGACACGACTGAAGCGACTTAGCATGCATGCATGCATTGGAGAAGGAAATGGCAACCCACTCCAGTATTTTTGCCTGGAGAATCCCAGGGATGGAGGAGCTTGGTGGGCTGCTGTCTATGGGGTCACACAGAGTCGGACACGACTGAAATGACTTAGCAGCAGCGGCAGACATGTAAGCTGGTACAGCCACTATGGAGAACAGTATGCAGGTTCTTTAAAAAACTAAAAATAGAGTTACCATATGATCCAGAAATTCAACTCCTGAGCATATACCCCCAAAGATGAAAACTCTAATTCAAAAAGACACATGCACCTCAGTGTTCAAAGCAGCATTATTTACAATAGCCAAGACATGGAAGCAACCTAAGGGTCCATTGACAAATGAATGCATAAAGATATAGTACATATACAATGGAATATTACTCAGCCATAAAAAGAATGAGAGATTCCCATTTACAGCTGCATACCTGAAACTACCACAATATTGTAAATCAACCAAAGTTCAATTTAAAAATAAAAAAGAAAGCCTTATAGATAAGGTTATAGACAAGGAAACAGGTCCAGAGAGAAGAAGTGATCCAGCCAAGGTCACGGCAGAGTTGGGACCAGACACCATCTTCCAATCCTACCAGCATAGGATGACTTTACAATGAGGGGAACCTGGGGGCGAGGGTGGGAAGCACGGAGCTTAGTCCTACGAGGACTTGTGACAGCTGTGGGAGGAAAGGTCAGGCTGAGCCAAGGCAGGGCGAGGGAACAGGGAAGACTGCACAGTCTGCACTGCCTGCTCAGCCAGGGAGGCCCTCAAAGCAGCAATTACAAGTATTTATTATTTGTTTTCCCGAAGTCTGCTCACATGGAACCAAGCAATAGATTAAATGATTCTTCAGTGGCCACACGAGAAGATGGTGGGGCTTGATTTGTCTTTGCAATTAAAACCCACATCACATGCATGTGTTCTTTATAACTGTATTTGAGCAGCTTAGGGAGAGAATTTAATCCCTCAGTATAATACCTGGCAGGGGGTGAGGGGCATGCTTGTCTACAGAGTAGGAAGTTTTCTGCTTGGAGAATGCGCCTTTTCCTGGCTACCTGTGACTTGCTGAGGCTGGTAACTTAGAATCAGACAGAAGGTGCTTCTCAAAGAAGAGTGTTCACATGTTTAGAGGGGACTAGGTCATTGCACCCAGCATTTTGCAAAATGGGTGCCTGGGACTCCCAATACACACCCACCATTCTCTTGGCTTTTCCCAAATGCCCGACTCATCTCTTGATGAGCCCTCACTTGGAATTCCTTCTCTACACTTCATCACTACCATTATTAATAATAATAACAACTGTTATTATTGTTGTTGCTATTGTTATAATTGCATGCATGGTAAGTAGCTTCAGTTGTTTCCAACTCTGTGTGACCCTATGGACTGTAGCCCGCAGGCTCCTCTGTCCATGGGATTCTCCAGGCAAATACTGGAGTGGGTTGTCATTTCCTTCACCAGGGTATCTTCCTGAACCAGGGATCAAAACCACGCCTCTTAACATCTCCTGCATTTGCAGGCAGCTTCTTTGCCACTTGTTATAATTTTGGAGTAGCAATTCCTACAGCTTGAGGACTGCTAATAGGCAAGAACTCTCAGTCTGTAAGGCAAGCTGCTGCATGCTGCTGCTGCTGCTGCTAAGTCGCTTCAGTCGTGTCCGACTCTGTGTGACCCCATAGACGGCAGCCCACCAGGCTCCACGGTCCCTGGGATTCTCCAGGCAAGAACACTGGAGTGGGTTGCCATTTCCTCCTCCAGTGCATGAAAGTGAAAAGTGAAAGTGAAGGCGTTCAGTCGTGTCCGACTTTTAGCGACCCCATGGACTGCAGCCTACCAGGCTCCTCTGTCCATGGGATTTTCCAGGCAAGAGTACTGGAGTGGGGTGCCATTGCCTTCTCCGAACAGTTAGCCGGGGCAACAACAAATCTCATTACCCACAGAGGGCAGCCCACTGGTGGTGAGCTCAGACTCTAAAGGGCTTGCTCTAACAGCCAGATGGGGAGCACTTCCTCTGGACCAGGCATCCTTGAAGCCCCATCACATTAGCTATCTCATCTGGCCCTGCCACTGCGAGGCTCAGTCACTCAAACAGCCAAAGCCGAGACCCCTGAGATCCGGGGTTTCCCCATGTCTGGGAAAGCCCAGGCTGGCTTACTGAGTTCATTTCTAAAAGGACTTTGGGGATTTTATCAAGGTAAGCCCTCAGCAATTTAGCAGGTAAGCAGCCGGGCAGCCCTGGTTATAGTCCTAAAGAGCCTTCCTCTCCTGACCCAGGTTCCTCCATCCTCACACCCCACCTCCCCAGGAATATCACACCCTCACTGCCATGTTTCTTCTCCTAAGGCTGGAGGACTAGCCTTTCTGCTTTCACAATAGTACATATATTATTCCCTCGAAGCCAGGCTATCTGCACAAATAAGGCATAATAATAGAAGAAAGAAGGATAACAACCCTTTACTGAGCTCTTCCTATATGCCAAGAACCTTGCCAAGTTATTTATAAACATGTTATTTAGTTCTCCTAACAGCCGTGAAGGAGTCTCATTATCCTCATTTTATGGATGAGGAGACCGAGGCTCAGCAAGATGAAGCAGTTTGTCAAAAGCCACAGAGCTGCTCGGGCAGGGCTGAGGCGCGATGCCAGCTCCTCTTGAGTTCTGCCTGTGACAATGTTATTCTTAACCCCATCATTCCGTGAAACATTTAGATCCTGAATAAGCTCTTTCTGCATTACTATGAGCCCCTAATTTTTGTTGTTTACTATTGGTACTCTCTTTGGACATTTTTTTTTTTTTTTAGTAAACTAAATGCTTCTGTTGCAACTTGGGAAATCACAGATTGAGGATCCAAAAAGCAGCATGGGATGGGAAGACCCAGGGCCAAGAAGCAGCCCACCCAGCTGCCTCCAAGCCAGTTCCTTCAATGCCCAGACCTCAGCCTCTCCTCTGAAAAATGGGGATGATCATATTTATCCTGTCATGCTCAGAGGAGGCCACCGGGAGGACTGGACATGATGGTAAGTGTGCAAGGGATCGACACACAGTCCTGAGGAGGAGGCTGGGGTGAGGTCACATGGTCCCCTAGGACCCTCTCGTGTGGCTTTCACTTACCCGCTGCTCAGAATCACACTTACCTCCAGCAAGAGAATGCCTGTGTCCCAGTCATCTATTCAGCACTGAACACACTTTTTGGACACACATCTGTATCCCAGGCATGGTTTCAGGCCCTAGGGAGACAGCAGTGCAAGAGCACTGAAGCCCTGCCCACATGGAGCTGCTGGCATCCAAGGGATGAAAGCCCAGGCTCCCTGAGCTCTCGTCATGGCTGGTCCAGGTACCTAATGCTTCTCTGTCCATTTGATGCTTGTCTGCACAACTCTGAGGGAGGAGTCAGTATCACAGATAAGGCAACCAAGGTATGGAAGGTTAGGTAAGCTGCCCCAAGTTGCAGGGGTGGAAAGCCGCAGAACTTAGTTGGAACTTGGCGGTCAGGCCCCAGAGCTCACACACCACCATCACTCTCTGCTTCTGCATGTCTACCTGCTTTTCCTTTGACACCAAAGCCTTTCACCTTGTCCTCCACAGCTTGTCCAGTCTTCTCCAGCTCTACTTTCTGGTAGCCTCCTCTCCCTGGCCCAGGCCCTTGTTTGTCCTTCTAGAACCACAGAAACCTCCCTCTAGCCTCTCTGCTTCTTCCAGCCTCTGGCCAGCTTCTGCTTCTCTCACCTCTACCCTATCCTGCCCCCTACACCAGCTGAGTCCCAAAAAGTCCAGGTGTGGAACCATGGCCTCAAGGCCACCAAGGTCTGCTGAAACGTGAATTTTTTTTTCCTTCTTTTTGATACAGGCCATTTTTAATTTTTTAATTAATGAATTTATTTATTTTACTTTACAATATTGTATTGGTTTTGCCATACACTGCTTGAATCTGCCATGAGTATACATATGTTCCCCATCCTGAACCACCCTCTCACCTCCCTCCCCATCCCATCCTTCTGGGTCATATCAGTGCACCAGCGCCAAGCACCCTATCAGTTCAGTTCAGTTCAGTCGCTCAGTCATGTCCCACTCTTTGCGACTCCATGAAGCACAACATGCCAGGCCTCCCTGTCCATCACAACTTCCGGAGTTCACTCAGACTCACATCCATCAAGTCAGTGATGCCATCCAGCCATCTCATCCTCTGTCGTTCCCTTCTCCTCCTGCCCCCAATCCCTCCCAGCATCAGAGACCTTACCAGTGAGTCAACTCTTTGCACAAGGTGGCCAAAGTACTGGAGTTTCAGCTTTAGCATCATTCCTTCCAAAGAAATCCCAGGGCTGATCTCCTTCAGAATGGACTGGTTGGATCTCCTTGCAGTCCAAGGGACTCTCAAGAGTCTTCTCCAACACCACACTTCAAAAGCATCAATTCTTCAGCGCTCAGCCTTCTTCACAGTCCAACTCTCACATCCATACATGACCACAGGAAAAACCATAGCCTTGACTAGACGGACCTTTGTTGGCAAAGTAATGTCTCTGCTTTTCAATATGCTATCTAGGTTGGACATAATTCTCCTTCCAACGAGTAAGCATCTTTTAATTTCATGGCTGCAGTCACCATCTGCAGTGATTTTGGAGCCCCCCAAAAATAAAGTCTGACAATGTTTCCACTGTTTCCCCATCTATTTCCCATGAAGTGATGGGACTGGATGCCATGATCTTCATTTTCTGAATGTTGAGCTTTAAGCCAACTTTTTCACTCTCCACTTTCACTTTCATCAAGAGGCTTTTTAGTTCCTTTTCACTTTCTGCCATAAGGGTGGTGTCATCTGCATATCTGAGGTTATTGATATTTCTCCTGGCAATCTTGATTCCAGCTTGTATTACCTCCAGCCCAGTGTTTCTCATGACATACTCTGCATATAAGTTAAATAAGCAAGGTGACAATATACAGCCTTGACGTACTCCTTCTCCTATTTGGAACCAGTCCTATGTTCCATGTCCAGTTCTAACTGTTGCTTCCTGACCTGCATACAGATTTCTCAAGAGGCAGGTCAGGTGGTCTGGTATTCCCATCTCTTTCAGAATTTTCCACAGTTGATTGTGATCCACACAGTCAAAAGCTTTGGCATAGTCAATAAAACAGAAATAGATGTTTTTCTGGAACTCTCTTGCTTTTTCCATGATCCAGTGGACGTTGGCAATTTGATCTCTGGTTCCTCGGCCTTTTCTAAAACTAGTTTGAATATCAGGAAGTTCACGGTTCACATGTTGCTGAAGCCTGGCTTGGAGAATTTTGAGTATTACTCTACTAGTGTGTGAGATGAGTGCAATTGTGCAGTAGTTTGAGCATTCTTTGGCATTGCCTTTCTTTGGGATTGGAATGAAAACTGACCTTTTCCAGTCCTGTGGCCACTGCTGAGTTTTCCGAATTTGTTGGCATATTGAGTGTAGCATTTTCAGAGAGTCATGTTTCAGGATTTGAAATAGCTCAACTGGAATTCCATCACCTCCACTAGCTTTTTTTGTAGTGATGCTTTCTAAGGCCCACTTGACTTCACACTCCAGGATGTCTGGCTCTAGGTCAGTGATCACACCATCATGATTATCTGGGACATGAAGATTTTTTGTACAGTTCTGTGTATTCTTGCCACCTATTCTTGATATCTTCTGCTTCTGTTAGGTCCATACCATTTCTGTCCTTTATCGCGCCCATCTTTGCATGAAATGTTCCCTTGGTATCTCTAATTTTCTTGAAGAGATCTCTTGTCTTTCCCATTCTGTTGTTTTCCTCTATTTCTTTGCATTGATCGCTGAGGAAGGCTTTCTTATCTCTTCTTGCTATTCTTTGGAACTCTGCATTCAGATGCTTATTCTTTTTCTCCTTTGCTTTTCGCTTCTCTTCTTTTCACAGCTCTTTGTAAGGCCTCCCCAGACAGCCATTTTGCTTTTTTGCATTTCTTTTCCATGGGGATGGTCTTGATCCCTGTCTCCTGTACAATGTCATGAACCTTATTCCATAGTTCATCAGGCACTCTATCTATCATATCTAGGCCCTTAAATCTATTTCTCACTTCCACTGTATAATCATAAAGGATTTTATTTAGGTCATACCTGAATGGTCTAGTGGTTTTCCCTACTTTCTTCAATTTCAGTCTGAATTTGGCAATAAGGAGTTCATGGTCTGAGCCACAGTCAGCTCCAGGTCTTGTTTTTGCTGACTGTATAGAGCTTCTCCATCTTTGGCTGCAAAGAATATAATCAATCTGATTTCAGTGTTGACCATCTGGTGATGTCCATGTGTAGAGTCTTCTCTTGTGTTGTTGGAAGAGGGTGTTTGCTATGACCATTGCATTTTCTTGGCAAAACTCTATTAGTCTTTGCCCTGCTTCATTCTGTATTCCAAGGCCAAATTTGCCTGTTACTCCAGGTGTTTCTTGACTTCCTACTTTTGCATTCCAGTCCCCTATAATGAAAAGGACATCTTTTTTGGGTGTTAGTTCTAAAAGGTCTTGTAGGTCTTCATAAAACTGTTCAACTTCAGCTTCTTTAGCATTACTGGTTGGGGCATAGACTTGGATTACTGTGATATTGAATGGTTTGCCTTGGAAACGAACAGAGATCATTCTGTTGTTTTAGAGATTGCATCCGAGTACTGCATTTTGGACTCTTTTGTTGACCATGATGGCTACTCCATTTCTTCTGAGGGATTCCTGCCCGCACCCTATATCATGTATCAAACCTGGACTGGCTATTCGTTTCACATACGATATTTTACATGTTTCAATGCCATTCTCCCATATCATACTGCTCTTGCCCTCTCCCACAGAGTCTAAAAGACTGTTCTATACATCTGTTTCTCTTTTGCTGTCTCACATAGAGGGTTATCATTACCATCTTTCTAAATTCCATATATATGGGTTAGTATACTGTATTGGTATTTTTCTTTCTGGCTTACTTCACTCTGTGTAATAGGCTCCAGTTTCATCCACCTCCTTAGAACTGATTCAAATGTATTCTTTTTAATGGCTGAGTAATATTCCATTGTGTATATGTACCACAACTTTCTTATCCATTCATCTGCTGATGGACATCTAGGTTGCTTCCATGTCCTGGCTATTATAAACGGTGCTGCGATGAACATTGGGGTACACGTGTCTCTTTCGATTCTGGTTTCCTCAGTGTGTATTCCCAGCAGTGGGATTGCTAGATCATATGGCCGTTCTATTTCCAGTTTTTTAAGGAATCTCCACACTGTTCTCCATAGTGGCTGTACTAGTTTACATTCCCACCAACAGTGTAAGAGGGTTCCCTTTTCTCCACACTCTCTCCAGCATTTATTGCTTATAGACTTTTGGACAGCAGCCATTCTGACTGGTGTGAAATGGTACCTCATAGTGGTTTTGATTTGCATTTCTCTGATAATGAGTGATGTTGAGCATCTTTTCATGTGTTTGTTAGCCATCTGAATGTCTTCTTTGGAGAAATGTCTGTTTAGTTCTTTGTCCCACTTTTGGATTTGGTCTTTTTGTTTTGTTTTTTTTTAATTTTTTTAAAATTTAATTTTATTTTTAAACTTTACATAATTGTATTAGTTTTGCCAAATATCAAAATGTATGTATTACATGTATCCAGGTATACATGGAATTGAGCTTCAGGAGTTACTTGTATACTTTTGAGATTAATTCTTTGTCAGTTGCTTTGTTTGCGATTATTTTCTCCCATTCTGAAAGCTGTCTTTTCACTTTGCTTATAGTTTCCTTTGTTGTGCAGAAGCTTTTAATTTTAATTAGGTCCCATTTGTTTATTTTTGTCAATATTTCCAATATTCTGGGAGGTGGGTCATAGAGGATCCTGCTGTGGTTTATGTTGGAGAGTGTTTTGCCAATGTTTCCTCTAGGAGTTTAATAGTTTCTAGTCTTACATGTAGATCTTTAATCCATTTTGAGTTTATTTTTGTGTATGGCGTTACAAAGTGTTCTAGTCTCATTCTTTTACAAGTGGTTGACCAGTTTTCCCAGTACCACTTGTTAAAGAGATTGTCTTTTCTCCATTGTATATTCCTGCCTCCTTTGTCAAAGATAAGATGTCCATAGGTAGATTTATCTGTGGGCTTTCTATTTTGTTGCATTGATCTATATTTCTGTCTTTGTGCCAGTACCATACTGTCTTGATGACTGTGGCTTTGTAGTAGAGCCTGAAGTCAGGCAGGTTGATTCCTCCAGTTCCATTCTTCTTTCTCAAGATTGACTTGGCTATTCAAGGTTTTTTGTATTTCCATACAAATTATGAAATTATTTGTTATAGTTATCTGAAAAATACCATTGGTAGCTTGACAGGTATTGCATTGAATCTATAGATTGCTTTGGGTAGTATACTCATTTTCACTATATTGATTCTTCCAATCCATGAACATGGTATATTTCTCCATCTATTAGTGTCCTCTTTGATTTCTTTCACCAGTGTTTTATAGTTTTTTATATATATATATATATATAGGTCTTTTGTTTCTTTAGGTAAATATATTCCTAAGTATTTTATTCTTTTCATTGCAATGGTGAATGGAATTGTTTCCTTAATTTCTCTTTCTATTTTCTCATTGTTAGTGTATAGGAATGCAAGGGATTTCTATGTGTTAATTTTATATCCTGCAACTTTACTATATTCATTGATTAGCTCTAGTAATTTTCTGGTGGAGTCTTTAGGGTTTTCTATGTAGAGGATCATGTCATCTGCAAACAGTGAGAGTTTTACTTCTTCTTTTCCCATCTGGATTCCTTTTATTTCTTTTTCGGTTCTGATTGCTGCTACCAAAACTTCCAAAACTATGTTGAATAGTAGTGGTGAGAGTGGGCACCCTTGTCTTGTTCCTGACTTTAGGGGAAATGCTTTCAATTTTTCACCATTGAGGATAATGTTTGCTGAATTTTTTTCATATATAGCTTTTATTATGTTGAGGTATGTTCCTTCTGTGCCTGCTGCTTTCTTTTTTTTTTTTTTTGTCATAAATGGATGTTGAATTTTGTCAAAGGCTCTCTGCATCTATTGAGATAATCACATGGTTTTTATCTTTCAATGTGTTAATGTGGTATATTACATTGATTGGTTTGAGATATTGAAGAATCCTTGCATCCCTGGGATAAAGCCCACTTGGTCATGATGTATGATCTTTTTAATATGTTGTTGGATTCTGTTTGCTAGAATTTTGTTAAGGATTTTTGCATCTATGTTCATCAGTGATATTGGCCTGTAATTTTCTTTTTTTGTGGCATCTTTGTCAGGTTTTGGTATTAGGGTGATGGTGGCCTCATAGAATGAGTTTGGGAGTTTACCTTCCTCTGCAATTTTCTGGAAGAGTTTGAGTAGGATAGATGTTAGCTCTTCTCTAAATTTTTGGTAGAATTCAGCTGTGAAGCCGTCTGGTTCTGGGGTTTTGTTTGCTGGAAGATTTCTGATTTCAGTTTCAATTTCCGTGCTTGTGATATGGGCCATTTTTAAAGTCTTTATTGAATTTGTTATAATATTGCTTCTGTTTTATGTTTTGGTTTTTTGGCCTTGAGGCATGCAGGATCTTATCTCCCCCACCAGAAATCTAATCTGCATCCCCTGCATTGGAAGGCAAAGTTTTAATCACTGGACCACCAGGGAAGTCTCTAACATGTATTTCTGCATTTTTCTTCCTGCTCCCCAAATGCTCAGTTCACAAAAACTGTCCTCCAGGCCAGAGAGCCTAAACTTTAGGGGAATTGCTGGCCTTCTTGTGAAGATAACCACAAGTTACAGCATCCTTCCCCAGGAGAATAAACATGTATGAACGTTTCTTGAAATCTGCACCTGTCTTCTGCACAGTCACAAAACCACCATGAAGACCTTGGTGCTAGACACTCGAATCTTAATACTGTCCCTCTATTCCTTAAACATGTCTTTTCATCTCTCTCTCAACATCTTCTCCCACCTGAGATGCTTCCTCCATCTTCTCTTTTGTCTAATGAAATCCTCATGACCCATCAAAACCCAGCTCCATTGTCACTAGGCTAGGCGAGTGTGCTTCCTTGATGCTTTCACTGAGAGCTGCCCTCAGGATTTCAGTCATCCCTCCCTGGAATTTGGGACCACACCTCATTTCCACCTACTTAAATGGACCCCTCTAGGGCAAGGAGGCTGGTTTAGCTACCTAACAATCTTTCACCTCATGCAGCACAGAGCTCTTGTAAACAGCAGGTATACAGTGTCTATTTTTTGAAAAACTGAAAACTGAAAGCAGCAATCCTTATTTTCAAATGGTAGATTCTAGAATGCTAATGAAATGGATGCTTCATTATCTGTGTCCCACTAATAAGGCTCTGCGGACAGTGGGTTTCTGGAAAATTTCACCAGACATAAGCTTAGGAAAATGATCTCTTGCCTTTGCCATTTGTTAGAAATATAAACATTTCATACCCACTTGTTACCACAGTTCTTGAATTCCTATTTAAATCTCCATGTATTTACTAATGGTAACCTAGTTTATAGGAATCTATGGCTTCTAAAGAAGGTCAGATCCTGATTAATTAGTTGTGATCCATATTTTGTATCTGATAATTAGCTTACAGCTGCAGTGAAAATTGGGCCCTACATTTTCAGAAGGTGGAATATTTTAAGAAAGCAGATATTCTTTGTGTGTTCTGATCTCTGCTTTGTTAAAAGGCTGTTAAAGAGAGAACTATAACATAGGGGAAAAATGAATACATTTGCTCTCAAGATGCAATTAAAACAGAATGCAAATATGACTAATGAGACAATTAACTTTTCTAGAAATATTATGCAAGAGTATCAACTCCTGGGATGTAACATTTCTATACTAAAAAATTCAGTTTGATAGCATCAGTGACCAAAGGGATCTGGGAAGAAAAGGCATTGCTACTGTCAGGGAAGGCTGAGGAGGGCATGAAAAGTGCCCATTTCTTTCTAACTTGATCTACTCAGCTATGGAACAGATGCTGTTGCAAATGCTCCCATGTGGCTCCTACATGTGGGCTGCTTCCAGCAATTCTTTTCAACATGGCCCCACGAGAATGGCATTAATTCAGGCGTCAGGAGCCCTTAGCTCAAATCTCAGCACCACCAGCTACAGCTAAATGACCTCGGATGGTCCATATTATGGTTGTGGGCCTCAATTTCTTCCTCTGTGAAATGAAGACACCTGTCTCATGAGTTATAAGGCTCCATGAGCCAATGTATATAAAGTGCATGGTATGGAGATGAGCAGGCTGGTGTGTCCTAGAGAAATTGTTGTTGAAGCTGCAGAGTTAGGGGGCAGGGCATGGAAACACCTTGTTCCAGGAAAAGGCTCTGGCATGAGGTGGGGTTCTAGGAAGGAGGATTAAAGAGTCAGGATCTTAGGCCCTACCCTGTATTTCAAGTTCGAGCCAAGTGATCTTGGGTTTTAGTATCATGCTTTCAACATTCATAAAACAGCAGCCCTTTCCTAAGTGATTTCCAAGGAGCTGTCCTAAGAACCCAGCACTGTTCAAGGCTACAGAAGAGTTCACATTTTTTTTTACAAGTAGTTCATTACTAACTAGCCTGAATTTCTCCAAATATGCCCATTCGCCACTTTTTCGGTTTCAGTCCACAGCTAAGTTGCCTGTAATTACACTGCAATTAAATAGTCCTATTAGGAGCTCTACAAGAACTCCATTTGGAAAACTCAGCCATGGCCACAGGACTGGAAAAGGTCCATTTTCATTCCAATCCCAAAGAAAGGCAATGCCAAAGAATGCTCAAACTACCACACAATTGCACTCATCTCACACGCTAGTAAAGTGATGCTCAAAATTCTCAAGACAGGCTTCAGCAATATGTGAACCGTGAACTTCCAGATGTTCAAGCTGGCTTTAGAAAAGGCAGAGGAACCAGAGATCAAATTGCCAACATTTGCTGGATCATCAAAAAAGCAAGAGAGTTTCAGAAAAACATGTATTTCTGCTTTATTGACTATGCCAAAGCCTTTGACTGTGTGGATCACAATCAACTGTGAAAATTCTGAAAGAGATGGGAATACCAGACCACCTGACCTGCCTCTTGAGAAATCTGTATGCAGGTCAGGAAGCAACAGTGAGAACTGGACATGGAACAACAGACTGGTTCCAAATAGGAGAAGGGATACATCAATGCTGTATATTGTCACCCTGCTTATTTAACTTATATGCAGAGTACATCATGAGAAACGCTGGGCTGGAAGAAGCACAAGCTGGAATCAAGATCACTGGGAGAAATATCAATAACCTCAGATATGCAAATGGCACCACCCTTATGGCAGAAAGTGAAGAGGAACTAAAAAGCCTCTTAGGAGAGTGAAAAAGTTGGCTTAAAGCTCAACATTCAGAAAACTAAGATCATGGCATCTAGTCCCATCACTCCATGGGAAATAGATGGGGAAACAGTGGAAACAGTGTCAGACTTTCTTTTTTGGGCCTCCAAAATCACTGCAGAATATGACTGCAGCCATGAAATTAAAAGATGCTTACTCCTTGGAAGAAAAGTTATGACCAACCTAGATAGCATATTAAAAAGCAGAGACATTACTTTGCCAAAAAGGTCCATCTAGTCAAGACTATGGTTTTTCCAGTGGTCATGTATGGATGTGGGAGTTGGATTGTGAAGAAAGCTAAGCACCGAAGAATTGATGCTTTTTTTTCTTTTTTTTAAATTTTATTTTATTTTTAAACTTTACAATATTGTATTAGTTTTGCCAAATATTGAAATGAATCTGCCATTCATTATCAGAGAAATGCAAATAGAATTGATGCTTTTGAACTGTGGTGTTGGAGAAGACTCTTGAGAGTCCCTTGGACTGCAAGGAGATCCAACCAGTCCATTCTGAAGGATATCAGCCCTGGGTGTTCATTGGAAGGAATGATGCTAAAGCT
This sequence comes from Bos mutus, assembly GCF_027580195.1. Classification (NCBI taxonomy): domain Eukaryota; kingdom Metazoa; phylum Chordata; class Mammalia; order Artiodactyla; family Bovidae; genus Bos; species Bos mutus. Next base: position 127,802,823 of record NC_091617.1, read on the forward strand.
GAAACTCCAATACTTTGGCCACCTCATGCGAAGAGTTGACTCATTGGAAAAGACCCAAATGCTGGGAGGGATTGGGGGTAGGAGGAGAAGGGGACGACAGAGGATGAGTTGGCTGGATGGCATCACCGACTCGATGGACATGAGTTTGAGTGAACTCCATGAGTTGGTGATGGACAGGGAGGCCTGGCATGCTGCGATTCATGGGGTTGCAAAGAGTTGGAAACGACTGAGCAACTGAACTGAACAGAACTGAACTGAATGCTGTAGTGGTTTTCCCTACTCTCTTCAACTTAAGTCTGAATTTAGCAATAAGGAGTTCATGATCTGAGTCACTGCTCCCAACAGCTGGATTAATACAGATGTGGCATATATACATATATGCAATAAAATATTACTCAGCCATAAAAAAGAATGAATAATGCCATTTGTAGCAATACGAATGGACCGAGAAATCATCATACTAAATGAAGTAAGTCAGCCAGAGAAAGATAAATGTGATATTGTTTGTATGTAGAATCTAAAATATGACACAGATGAACTTATTTACCAAACAGAGGATAGACTCACAGACATAGAAAACAAACTTATGGTTACAAAAAGGAAAAGGGGGCATTATTGTTTAGTCGCTAAGTTATGTTCAACTTTTCTGCAACCCCATGGACTGTAGCCCGCCAAGCTCCTCTGTCCATGGGATTTCCCAGGCAAAAATACTGGAGTGGGTTGCCATTTCTGTCTGCAGTTTATGTTTTCTTATCTAAGGTATCAAAAGGAAAAAGGCATCATTTACTGAGCATCTACTATGTGTCAGGTACTATACTGGATATTTTTGTTTTACCATTCATTTTAATCTTCCCCCTTATAAGCGTGCAGGCAAGCATTTTTATTTCCTCATTGCAAATACAGACCAAGGCTTAGCGGGTAGGTTAACCTGCCCAGGGTCTCACCACTAGGAAGAAGCAATACAAGATTTAAACACAGCTCTGTGTTTCTGAAATTTAAGCTCCTCTTCCTCCACCAAGCTTTTCCTCATGAACACATACCTTTTTCTACTTCCAAAGCCCTGCTTAAATGCTGCAATCTGAAAAGATACATAGAGCTCGTTTGCTGTGTGATGGTGGCTCGAAATCAGGTGAAAACCCAAGGCCTTCTCAAGGGAGAGGAAGGCCCCCTGAGCCAGGGTTTAAGCAAACAAGATAAGAAGAATAAGAAAATGGTTTCTGGACATTGCCATCCATCTCTGTGAAGCCTGAGATAGCAGGCATCAGGTGATGAAGTAGAATGAAATGAGAGAAAAAAAAAGATGAAATGGAGGTTTACACATGACTGCACTGCCTTCCTATCTAGAGGGAAAACCCAACATTAATAAAACAGAAAACCTTCAACAAAATCAAAGCCAGTTTTTCTGTCAAGTTCAGAAACAACAGTCCATAAACCTATAGGCATTTCCCAAGTGTGTTCCAGAAATAGCCAGGTTTCTGAGAAGTTGAGTGGAAATCAAATTCAGGGTAAGCACAGTCCCTGCTACTCAAGAATTCTGTGAATCAAGCTCTGCCAATAAATTTGTCCATGATGAACATGTGTGTGCGCACACACACACACACACAGTGTTCAGGGTCTCCTACAGACAGACCAAGGCAGGTGTGCACACTCAGTCTTCTCTGTCCATGGGACTTTCCAGGCAAGAGTGCTGGAGTGGGTTGCCATTTCCTACTCCAGGGGATCCTCCCGACCCAGGTCTTGCATCACCCTCATCTCCTGCATTGGCAGGTGGATACTTTACCACTAGGGCCACCTGGGGATATCCACTCTTTTAGATTCTTTTCCCATATAGGTCATTACAGAGTAAGACTACAGCAGGTAGGTCCTTATTAGTTAAACTTTTACATACAGAAGATATTAAGAAGAGGTGGCAGGAATAGACAGAAGAACTGTACAAAAAAGATCTTCATGATCCAGATAATCACGATGGTGTGATCACTGACCTAGAGCCAGACATCCTGGAATATGAAGTCAAGTGGGCCTTAGAAAGCATTACTACAAACAAAGCTAGTGGAGGTGATGGAATTCCAGTTGAGCTATTTGGAATCCTGAAAGATGATGCTGTGAAAGTGCTGCACTCAATATGCCAGCAAATTTGGAAAACTCAGCAGTGGCCACAGGACTGGAAAAGGTCCATTTTCATTCCAATCCCAAAGAAAGGCAATGCCAAAGAATGCTCAAACTACCGCACAATTGCACTCATCTCACACACTAGTAAAGTAATGCTCAAAATTCTCCAAGCCAAGCTTCAGCAATATGTGAACCATGAACTTCCAGATGTTCAAGTTGGTTTTAGAAAAGGCAGAGGAACCAGAGATCAAATTGTCAACATCCACTGGATCATCATAAAAACAAGAGAGTTCCAGAAAAACATCTATTTCTGCTTTATTGACTATGCCAAAGCCTTTGACTGTGTGGATCACAATAAACTGTGGAAAATTCTGAAAGAGATGGGAATCCCAGACCACTTGACCTGCCTCTTGAGAAACCTGTATGCAGGTCCGGAAGCAACAGTTAGAACTGGACATGGAACAACAGACTGGTTCCAAATAGGAGAAGGAGTACGTCAAGGCTGTATATTGTCACCCTGCTTATTTAACTTATATGCAGAGTACATCATGAGAAAGGCTGGGCTGGAAGAAGAACAAGCTGGAATCAAGATTGCCAGGAGAAATATCAATAACCTCAGATATGCAGATGACACCACCCTTATGGCAGAAAGTGAAGAGGAACTAAAGAATCTCTTGATGAAAGTGAAAGAAGAGAGTGAAAAAGTTGGCTTAAAGCTCAACATTCAGAAAACGAAGATCATGGCATCCAGTCCCATCACTTCATGGGAAATAGATGGGGAAACAGTGGAAACAGTGTCTGACTTTATTTTGGGGGGCTCCAAAATCACTGAAGATGGTGACTGCAGCCATGAAATTAAAAGACGCTTACTCCTTGGATGGAAAGTTATGAGCAACCTAGACAGCATATTAAAAAGCAGAGACACTACTTTGCCAACAAAGGTCCATCCAGTCATGGCTATGGTTTTTCCTGTGGTCATGTATGGATGTGAGAGTTGGACTGTGAAGAAAGCTGAGCGCTGAAGAATTGATGCTTTTGAACTGTGGTGCTGGATAAGACTCTTGTGAGTCCCTTGGACTGCAAGGAGATCCAACCAGTCCATCCTAAAGGAGACCAGTCCTGGGTGTTCATTGGAAGGACTGATGCTGAGGTTGAAACTCCAATACTTTGGCCACCTCATTCGAAGAGTTGACTCATTGGAAAAGACCCTGATGCTGGGAGGGATTGGGTGCAGGAGGAGAAGGGGATGACAGAGGATGAGATGTCTGGATGGCATCACCGACTCGATGCACATGAGTTTGGGTGAACTCCAGGAGTTGGTGATGGACAGGGAGGCCTGATGTGCTGCGATTCATGGGGTCACAATGAGTCAGACACAACTGAGGGTCTGAACTGAACTGAACTGAACTGATTGTGTAAATGTCAATACCAATATCCCAATTTATCCCTCCCCACCCTTTACCCTCTGGTAACCATAAATTTATTTTCTACATAAAGGCCCTGCTTACCCTCAACTCCTCCAGGAAGCCTTTGCTGACTATATGAGTCCCCAAGGATCTCTTCTTCCCATGAGCACTATGGAACTGTTGGTTACCATCAGCCCCTTGTGGTCATTCACCACCCTGTCCTGTGTTCTGGGAATTTTCAGCCAGACAGAGAACCAACTGTGGCCATCCACTGGGATCAGTGTCAAGCCTTCTTCTGAGCAGATAATTAGAACATCTGGGTCTTCAGAGAAGGCATTCAATCACCCAAGAAGGGTTTCCATGGAGAAGTTCCTCACGTTCATTAACTCTGACTATATCCAAGCACTTGAAAGCAACCATCTCACTCTATTCTACCACATCCCTCTGAGACAAGTATTATTGAGTCCATTTCCCAGATGAAGAAACTGAGGCACATGGAGGTGAGCCAGTTGTCTGCCCAAAGCTGTGAGGCTCTGAGGGACAGGAATTGAGGCAGAACCATAAGGAGTAAGGGGAAGAGAGATGGGCCATATTGAATGGGGCAGACGGAGGCAGAGGGTTAGACAGGAGAGAGGACTCTTCCCTGTGGAGACCCTGTTATGAGTAGCTCTCAGATGGCCCCTTCCCTTTGGGCTCCCTGCCACATTAGAGGCATCTAGTGTTCTTGGCACTGGCTCACACTTGTGCTTATCACACCCAGAGAAAGCCAGTGAGAGAGTAACCATGGCCCGGACTTCTGTCCCTGCCCAGCTGAGCAGCTAGTTTATCCTCGATACAATCCAGTAACTCTAGAGAATCAGAATAGGAACTAGATTGCTTTCCTCTAATAAAATTTACAGCGTATACAAATTCAATTACATCATTGTGTGCGCCAACGGTGGCTGAGGGGCCAAGGTCACTTACACACATCCATCACTGGGGTGCAGAGAGTCAGGGGCATGAAATTCTCTCCTATTCAGGGCCCAGAGGATGGTAGAGGCACAGAGAGGGCAACAGTGGGGCTGCTGATTGGGAGGGTCAGCCTCTGGGGCAGGGCCTGCTGTGTTCAATGCCCATCTTCCCTGCACCCAGGAGTGACAGGGAGCCCATGTGGATGTACTGGGAGACCTGACTGCAAGCCCCACCCGTAGGAGGGGTCAGTGCCACTCTTGCAGGCCCATGGTCGGCTGTGCTTTCCTGGTGGCAGCTATGTCTGTCCCTACCACACAGCCTGGGATACGGGACAGAAATGAGGTGCTGTGCCCACACCCAGGGCATGCTATTTTATGTTCCCCATATCCTGCGCAGAAGTAGAGCTGTCAGAGAAAGAAAGTGAGCTCAGAGAGGTTAGGTCACCTGTCTTGGACCACAGAGCCTGTGAACTGACAAGCTGTATTTGGAACCCAGGTTTGCTAGGCTCCAAGCCCATGTCAAGGATCTTTCAAGCAGGAGAAGGGAAAGGCAACACTTTCAAAGAGAAGTTCAGGAAGGCCAATGCTTCCCTTTGGGATGTTTCCAAATCCACTTCATGATGGTGGGAGACACAACTGGCTAGAAATAAATATTTTAAAAAGTGCTTCCCTTCCCACTCTCCCCCACACCAGGATTCTTATGATCTGTTAAGTCTAGTAAACACAAACTTAAAAGACTAAATCTAGAATGGGATGGGGAGCAGGTTTGGCTCCTGTGATAATCTGACACCAGAAATAGTTGAAGAAAATATTGGCCCACTGCACAGGCTCAACCAGCCAGGCCCGAAGAGGAACAGACAGACTTCAGTTCTCTGTCCACTGAGCATTGTTTGACCTCAAGCAAATCCTTTAAACTCTCAGAACCTCAGTTTCAACTAAGGTAGTAGTTCTACTGTGTGGTCCCCAGATAAGCAGCATCAGCTTTGCCTGGAACTTTAGAGAAATTCTCAGTCTCCACCTCAGATCTACTGAACCAGCAACTCTGAGTATGGGGCCCCACAATCCAGTTTTCCAAGCCCTGCAGGGGTTTCTAATGCAGCTCAAGAGTATCCCTGCTTGAAGACTGTGATCCTCATGCTGGGTACACACTAAAGTCACCTGGGGAGTGTCTACAACAGTCCCAGAACCCAAGTCACCCTCCAGCCAATGGCATCACCATCTCTGATGTAAATGAGGCGAGACCTAGGCCTCAACACTCTTGAAACTTTTCAGGTTATGCTGGGTATACTGTTCTCTGGAAATAATCACACGGTCCTTGCAGGAAGGGAGTGCCACATCAAAAAGCACAGTTGGAGAAACAAGTGTGAACAAAGCCCCCTCATGGCCCCTGCAGCCCACAGACAGCTCACTGCTCCTCCCTCTTCCCCTGACTGTTGGTCAGGGCCCAGCAACTGTGCAGGTAGGGTATGGATGAATGATGAGAGCACTTTTAGGAAGAGTCCCAGCGGCCATGCCAAGGATGGATCAGACACTGGCCAAAGGCAGGAAGGGCTTCAACTCTGACTGTAATGGGGCTTCATCAAAGCCTGTAGTGTCAACCTCCCAGGTGGCACATTGGTGAAGAATCCACCTGCCAACGCAGGAGACACAAGAGACATGCATTCAGTCATTGGGTCAGGAATATCTCCTGGAGGAGGACATGGCAACCTACTCCAGTACGCTTGCCTGGAAAATTCCATGGACAGAGGAGCCTGGCTGGCTGCAGTTCACAGGGTTGCAAAGAGTCAGACATGACTGGGCACACATGCACAAAAAAGTCTGTGATATTTTATCTAGGTCCAATTGTTTTCCATTCATCAGAAAAAGTCCTGAAGGTCTGCAAACTTGTGCAAACTGCAGAGGCCCTAAGATTGATGGCTTTTCTTGACAGCCTCTCTCTGGAGCAATTTGCCATTTAAAGCCCAGTTCTACCGAAGACCTTGAAACTGTTTACACCATCAGCTGGTGCCTGGACTTTGAATGAGGATTAGATGCTGCGTTTCCTGCCTCCTTTGGCCTTGGGTCCTAGCCAGGGAGTGCCAAAGCCTGTGTGAAATCCAAGACAATCTCTAAAGGCCTCTCTATGTGGATTTTTCTTGTGGTTGGTCCAGTGCTGTTTCTTTCTTTGATGTTACTGAACCTCTGCATCCCTGTTCACCGTGATTGATCTTTAATCCCCCCAACAATAGTAGGGATAAGGATGATAAGGAAGCAGCCACCCACTGTTGGGCTCTCATCTGAACAGAAGTATGGGAGCTGGTGACTCCCCTCTCCTGCCTGCAGATCCATTCTCCACCTCTCCTTCATGTCTGGGAGGCTGATGTCTATGGTTTGATTCATCCATGCCCCTGGTGCCCTTTGTCTGGTTGGATTTAACCAGAGGGAGGTGCCAGAAGAATTCAGAAAGGGCAGCAGGAGTGAGCAGCAGGGGTGTTCATTTCTCTGTCCCTTTGTTGGTCCCAGTGTGGTCCCTGCTCCTTTACAGAGGGTCTCGGCTGCTGGGGGCTGGCCTGTCTCAACAGTCACAGATCTGGGCAGGGCCCAGTAACCGCTGCTGCTAACCACTCTCCCCTGACCCCTCCAGCTGGGGCGCTATGGCTGCCATGTTGCTAGACCTGGGTGCTTCGCCCTTCCTCAATAGTGACACCCCTTTAACACTGCTCACACTTAGGAACCACGTGAAACTGCTGTGTCTGTAGGTCAGAAATGGCCAAATCACTGGCGATTCCATATGGTCCATGTAGTAAAGAGTCCTTTCCTTAACTCTTTTCAGTCAATCCCTCAAGTGGGTCTCCATGTCCTACTCAACCCACACAGCAAGTCTGGGAGATACTCTTCGCCTCCATGCACAGGTTGAGAACAGAGGCAGAAAGGTCTTCGCTGACTCATCCCAGGTCATCTAGTCTAAGGCTGAGAAAACCATACAGTCGAGACTTTACTGTGGGTCAGTCACTGTGCTAACAGTGCACACAGGTATTCTCATTTAATCCTCAAAACTCTGAGGTAGAGACTGGTATCCTCCCCCTTTAACCAATGGAGACATGGAGGCCGGGGTAAGTCAAGAGCAGGTAACTTCTTCCGGTCAAACTCAGCCAGAAGCCAGAGGGAAGGGTACTTGGAGGAACAACCTCCAGAGGTCAGTCCCCCAGGGCTCAGGATGGGACAGAGACAGTGGAGACGGGCCTGAAGGGACAGGAAGGGGCTAACAAGCTCCCATGCTTTGAGTTCAGATAGAAGGAGAAACCTTGTGGGCCCAGCTCTGGGCGGTCGCCTTACCCTTAATCACAGCCCAGCTATAACCTTCAAGCCTGTGCTGCTCCTGCCGTTCCTCCCTTTGCACTGCACTCTCTTCTTTCTGCCTGCTCCCTCACACCAGAGGCCCCTGACATATTTAGTACAAGACTCAGTAGGTAATACAGCTTTAGCAGGTGACTGGACCACAGGTGAGAGTGTTTGAACCTGGAGAATGCCAAGTGGGAGGCTCACCATCCCAGGGTCACTACTATCACCACCGTCTCAAGACTCTGAGCTGGGGCACAGCCTGCCTGCCTTCCCAAGACTTTTTTTTTTTTTTTGGCCTTTCTGTGCTGCATGTGGAATCTTTGTTACCCATCCAGGCATTGAAACCGTGTCCCTTGCATTGGGAACATGGAGTCTAAACCACTGAACTGCCAGGGAAGTCCCCCCATGACCCTTTTAAGTTCACATCTAGCCCCTGGGATCCCACTGGGCTCCTCCCAAACCAATGCAATTGACAGGAAGCTTTGGAGTCATGAAGACCATGGCCCAGGGTTCTCTTAGCTCTGTGCCCTGGGTCCCTCACCTGGCCCCCTACACACAGCATCCACCCCTTCAGGGAGGTGAGGTGCCCCCCCTTAGAGAGACTGAAATAATGAAATAAGATAGCAAAGGTAAAAGCTCATGCAGTCCCTATGAGCATTTGAAAAAGGGCTGGTTTTGGTCTCTCCTTCTGGAAATAATCACTCTATTCTGGAGATTATAAGTGATGGTTTAAAAAGAGAGGCTAAAACCGTTTATCACACATTGATTTTATGCACCTGGGATTAGAAAACTTGCCTTAAAAGATGGTTTCTTGGTTTTACTGTGAAGCTTCAGAATTTCCTTGGCAACAGCCTTCAGGAAGACAAAGAAGTCAGTCAAAGGCCACCCAGAGAGGGGTGAGTTGAAGGCGATTTATTCCTCTTCAGAGCTGGCCCTCTGCAGGGCCTGCTGGTCACTGTGTCCTCCGTGGAGATGCCTTCTGTGCCTCGGTCAGAATTAACTCCCTGCTCTCCGTGTTGCCAGGTCCCTTTGATCATTTCTCTGGCTCAGACTTGAGTTCCAGCCAGTACCACCTGTCTGGGCTTCCCCAAGAGATGGGGCAGTGCTGGCCAGAGAGGTGAAGCTGGTCAGACTAGGAGGGAACAGAGACTTGAAGTAGGTGGGGCCAGAGACCACGAGATGAGTATCTGGGAGAGCCGGAGTGGCGGGCGGGAGCTGAGTCTGGTCATTGTCCCCAGGCTGGCGGGGCTGGGGTTGCCGGAGGCCATTGGCCCCAGCAGGAGAGGACGCTAAGTTTGCCAGTGCCCTCTCCAACCTGCACTGAGGCCTTAAACACAGGACCAGCCCAGAAGAGGGGCTCACATGGCTCCACTAACGGGACAGAAGCCCAGCGGAGCAGAGGGAAGGATCCAGAACCCAGTGTCCCCCTTCTCAGGTCCACAGCCAGCTCTGCTACTCCCTAGCTGTGTAATCCGAGACAATCTATTTAACCTCTCTTTATCTGTTTCCTTATTTGTACAATGAGGAGGATCATGAGAGTATCTATCTGTTAGGGTTGTTGTGAGAAATAAGCTCATATATGAGAAGCTCCTATAAGTGCTACTTCGGGTTGGTTGCCATTCCTGTTAGCAGGACACTAGCCAAGTCTGAGGGCCATTCCGTGTGGAGCTTGAGGAAGCCTTTGAGCTCACCACAGATCGCCTGTGGATTGTGGGCATGACGCCTGAAATTCCACTGCAGACCATTCATTCTTGGATGTATTCATTCATTTGATCATTTAACTCTAAGCCGTATTTCCCAAAGCAATTTCCACGTACAACCATGGCATACAAGCTGACAGCAGGGGTTACCCTGGAGAGTGTTATTTTAATTTTAAAGGCTATGCATATTTTTAATTTCCTTATATCAATATTTAAGGCAAGCCCTATCAGCTTTCATTTAAATAAATAATGCTAATATTTCAGACACATGTGTGTCCTTTTAGATCATGATTCTTAGCTTTATTCCCTCCCCGCTCCTGTGCAGTCATCATGGGAACAATATTCTTCTGGTCAATTTTTTATACTTCATACTTCAATTTTAATAGCCATGCTTTTCTTTATTTCCTTGTAACTTTATTTAAGGCAAGCAATAATTATTTTCCATTTATAGAGGTGACACAGTTTCCTTCTTAAATTAATTTCCATAAGAAATGAACTTGTTAACAGAAAATATTATGTAAATAAAAAGTACAGGTGGAATACTATATGGCAGTTAGAAAGAAGGAACTATGAATCTATATATCAACATAGAGAGTTAAGCTAAAATGAAAAGAATGTTATAGACTCAATATATATTTTGTAGCAGCATTAAAAAAAAACTTAAAATATACCCTAAAGATGACTACTGATATTTTTCATGACTACATGTATATAACTGAATAGACACACAAAATTAACAGGATGATGTTTCCCATGGAAAGGGAAATAGAGGGAGGAGTATGACCAAGACTGATGGTCAAAGGGGATATAAATTACTCAAAGTTTTAAATCCCTTTTTTTTTTTAATTCAGGAGAGACAAAGTGACTTGAAGGAAATATGAGATGATGCAGCAATCTGGATGGAAGCAACACAGACATTTACCAAATATTCTTGCCTTTTCTTTTATTTTATAAATTTCTCAATATAAATAACATAGAAGGAAGGCATTTGTGAAAAAAAAAGTTACTCAGAAGGGACAGCTGGAGGGGGCAACACCAAGGGCGGCTGGTCACTAAGCATGCAGAAATGACAGATGAGTCCTAGCTGTTACAGTGTCCTCCTCGCGTGGTAGATGCAGAAAGCAAACTGTCCCAGAACTGAGTCAGAGACGAGCCAGGAAAGGCTTCCTGGAGGAGGTGACAGCAGAGCTATCATTAAGAATTGCAGCTGGGACTGGTGGTGCAGGGACTGGTGAATGGATACATAAGAGGAGATATATCTACACAATGGAATGTTACTTGGTAATAAAAGGAATGAAGTCCTGAGACATCCCACAACACAGATGAACCTGAATGATGTTGTGCTAAATAAAAGACACAGACACAAAAGGCCATAGACAGTATAATTCAATTTTTATGAAATGGCCCAAATAGGCAAATCCACAAAGAAAGAAAGTGGGTTAGTGTTTGCAGGGGTCGGGGCGGGGGCGCGCTGGGGAAGTAGCAGGGGGGCTGCTAATGGGTATGTGGTTCTTTTTAGTTTCAAATGTATAATGAAGCAAATGAACTTAACTGTGTATTGACTGCTAATATGCACGGAGTTCTTGTTGATGAAAATGTTCTAAAATTGATTGTGGTGATGACTGCACAACTCGGTGAGTATAATAAAAATTACTTAATAGCACTTTTTAAATGGCTGAATTCTATGACTTGTGAATTCTATTTCAATAAAGCTTTAGACTCAGGACTAGGGTGTGGTGGAGCAGTAGGGATCATGACCAAACAGCTCAGTCTGTCTTCCTTCTTTAGCAAAGGTTTCTCTGTCTGGCTCTGCATAATCTAGGCTGGGAATGTTAAGACACAACAGATACCCAGACAGACAGGACCCCTGCCACTGGTGCTTGCCTGGTGAATAGAGAGAAGCAATGGCACTGATGGTCTACAATGACACAGAGATGCTTTAAAAACCTTGTGGGAGATGGTCAGACTCAGAAGGTAGAAGAAACATTGTCAGGCAGAGGGAACAATGTGTACAAAAGTGTGGGAACCATGTGTACAAAAGTGTGGAAGCAAGAGAGACTGAAGCTTTGCAAGGATTTTAGGCAAAATTTAAGCACTGAAAGGAGCTGCCTGTAGAGAGACAGGCCAGGGGCAGAAGAGCCGGGGACTCGCACGCCATGAAACCTCAGACAAGACCTGGCTTCCCATCTTTCCTCCTGTACCGCTTACCCTTCCCCACAAAGTATAAAAGGTAAGCTGTATTTCCTCCAGGACTGCCCTCTACAAAGATCTTGTCTAAAATGGAACTGAGTTCTTGTAGGCTCCAGACCTCCTAGAGAGACCAGAACCTTCCTGGAGTCTTTTTTCTATAAAATGAACTCTATATATGAGAGTTCATTTTCCAGAGAGTTCATTTCCCAGGTGTCTCAGTGGGTAAAGAATCCTCCTGCAATGCAGGAGACGCAGAAGATGCGGATTCGATCCCTGAGTCGGGAAGATCCCCTGGAAAAGGAAATGGCAACCCACTCCAGTATTCTTGCCTGGAGAATCCCATGGACAAAGGACCCTGGCGGGTAACTGTGTATAGGGTCACAATGAGTCAAACTTGACTGAAGTGACTGAGCGTATCATATATGAACCAGACAGTCCTTCCTGCAAAGCAGATGGCCTTCTCAGCCACAGCCAGCTCCACGTGGCCTAGTGACCCTCACAGACAGTACTTACACAGCCTTGGGAAGAGACTCTAAATAAACTTACTGTGAGTCCGTTAATTAAAGTCACAACCACATCTTGTCTATCTCAAGATGATAAAAATGAGCTCTTATGTCACCCCACTGCTCTACAGATGTAACGTGATGAATGGCACGGCAGATATATCACATGGAGAGCTCACGGAAGCACAAAGGAAGGTATCTCCAATCTTTATTACATTGCCTCTTCTCCACACGGGCTGCCTGCCTTGGAAGGTGCTCAGTTCCTTCATTTATCACTGCTATTGGCAACCAGAGTTGGATGACAAAGCCCCATTTTCTTCCCTCATCCCCCCATCATGCCAGACATGACTGATTCATGGCTAGGCCTGCCTAACAGCCAGATCCTGCACGCTCCACCTTGTAATCATGAAAAATACTCTCTCCCCTCATCGGGACTGTCACCCGCACTGCATTACCAACAGCCTCTGAGGCAAGACTTGATTCTTTTCCTTTCGCCACTGGGTTCAAACTAAATGAGAAGTAAAAGCACGTTTCTAAAGAAGGGGTCCATTTTATTTAATCTCTTCAAACTGCTTGGCCACTCGAACTTTCTTTTCACCAATGGGAAAAGACATCAGCACTGAATAAAACATCCAGAGCCCTGGCAGCATCTGCATAAGGTCAGACTGGGTTGCTTGGGGAGGAATACTAACACGGGCAAGCGTGGGCACATTAGTCACTGGCCTTCCTCTTCCCACCTTCCAGGCAGTGAGACAGCATATGAAAATAATACCAGGGGTGGAAATCTGCAGCTTGTAACAGTTCTGTTGGATGAGCTGACTCTATTTAACATATACAATGTATGGTCTGGCACCTTGAAAGAGTTCGGGCTGTTCTTTTCTTCGCACACCGGCACCCAAGGATGTAGACTACAACTTCTATTGTGTTTCTATGACAAATGGTACAGAGAAGTTAGATTGAGGACTACAGCCTGCCTCAGGCCAGGACTGCCTCAGCTGTGCTCAGGAGAGCAAAGCGTAAAAAAGATCCCAAAGGGAATGAGGTGAGGAAGGCACAGCTACGGAAAACAGTTCATGTGCAAGGCACAGGAGAAACTGACCAGGCGAGTGCAAAATCCGGCAGCTTTAGCAGCTCAGAAATCAATGGTATGAAGTGTGTAAGCTCACCTACAATGCTTGGCTTACAGGATACAAATAATGAATTTTATTGGACAAAGGAATATTGATTGAATACTGGAGCTTTGATTTCTTCAAATGGCTTAAAATGAAGGAAAGTTCTAATTTATCTAACTCCAAATAATTTAGGCATAGTTTGATGTTTTTTACATTTAGAAGTTGTTGCTGTTATCTTTTAATCTGTTCCTACTTATTTAATAAATTAAATACTTTATAACATACATATGCATTTACTTTCTATATATGTCCAAACACATGTAATATACATCTACACACATAAAACAGAATTTTCCTCCCCCTTAGAATCCCAGTTCTCAAGTTGTTTTCAACCCCACAAATTACCTGGTGGCAGGGGAGAGATATAGGGCATGTTGTGGAGAAAGAAATCAATAGTGTTTCTAAGATAGGCCCTAAATCTGAATTAGCTATAGGAATGCCATGCATGGTTATAAACTAAAACACTAATTTATTTACAAATAGAGTCACATGCTTTTTTTTTTTAATATTGTTAGTACAATAGTAAATAACACAAGTATTCATGTGCAAAAGATGGACATACAAACTAGAAATATACATCCTACTAGGAATAAAGATCTGGACCAAAACCTTCCAGTGGTGGAAGCAGGAGAAGAAAGTAAGTTGGCAAAATGTACCCAGGAGCCTTAAAAGGCCTCTACCTCTTGACTCAGAAATTCCACATTCTAAGAGTTCATCTTGTGTGCGTGCTAAGTCGCTTCAGTCATGTCTGACTCTTTGCAACCCCACAGACTGTAGCCTGCCAGCGCTAGTGGTAAAGAACCTGCCTGCCAAAACAGGAGACAGAAGAGATGTGGGTTTGACCCCTAGATGGGGAAGATACCCTGGAGAAGGAAATGGCAACCCACTCCAGTATTCTTGCCTGGGATAATCCCATGGACAATAGAGTTCATTTTAAGGACATAATCAGAAATACACAAGAGTACTTCCCTGGTGGTCCAGTGGTTAAGAATCCACCTGCCAATGCAGGGGACATGGGTTCGGTCTCTGGTCCAGAACGATTCCATATGCTACAGAGCAACTAAGCCCATGTGCCACAACTACTGAGCCGCCACACCCTAGGGCCCACACTCCACCACAAGAGAAGCTGCCACAGTGAGAACCACAACTACTGAGCCGCCACACCCTAGGGCCCACACTCCACCACAAGAGAAGCTGCCACAGTGAGAACCACAACTACTGAGCCGCCACACCCTAGGGCCCACACTCCACCACAAGAGAAGCTGCCACAGTGAGAGGCCCATCACCATAGCTAGAAAGTAGCACCTGCTCTCTGCAACTAGAGAAAGGCCATAAGAAGCGATCAAGAATCAACGCAGTCATAAATAAACAAATTATTCTTTTAAAAATGAAAGAAATACACAAGAAAGATTTATATTCAAACATATTCACCACAGCCACATTTATAACGAGAAAAAATAGAACCAAAATATTCAGGAAAAGGAAATGGATCAAATAAATTATGGTGGATGCAAGGGACAGATGTGTAGCCATTACACAAGGATGGAAGGAAAGAAGGAAGGGAGAGAGGGAGGGAGAAATTTCAAAATAATCACTAGCCCAGAAACCCTTAAGCGAAGAAGAGCAGTTAGTAGGAAGTGGCCTCACCAGATATCTGGGGATAAGTGGCTCAGACTGTCAGAATCAATGAAGTTAAGTAAAGACAAATTCACTGGAACAGATCAGTTTGGACTCATAATGTGTTTCCTCTAAAAATAGGTTAAGCCATGTGAAATTGCCAATATTGGATCACTTTAAACAATAACATGACAATTTCATAGAGCTTAACTAAATACATTTCCTCAAGCTCTAGCTAATGAAAAGACAAGAATAGTGAAAAACCCAGCAGCAATGGCATCCCTACTACCTAAAAAACATTTTCCAATAAAGACTCTTTAGAGAAATGTCTAATTCTAGGTCTGGGACAGGAGATGAACAAGAGGAGCCACATGCAGCCTATGTATACTGCCAGGACAAAAAGCAAGGATGTCATCAAAGTCTATGGAATTGTGTCTCAGGGAACCCAGGCACCAGCCTGAAGCTATCTTTTCAATGGCAGCAGGTCTGATTTCCATTTATATAGTTCCTCTAGGAGAGAGATGGACACGGCTGAGCGACTTCACTTTCACTTTTCACTTTCATGCATTGGAGAAGGAAATGGCAACCCACTCCAGTGTTCTTGCCTGGAGAATTCCAGGGATGGGGGAGCCTGGTGGGCTGCCATCTATGGGGTTGCATAGAGTCAGACACGACTGAAGCGACTTAGCAGCAGCAGCAGCAGGAGAGAGAAACCAGTGCTGAAAGCCAGCCCAGGTGCCAACTTGCTAAGACTCCTACTCATGGAGCCTCCTCAGGTAGGAACTGGCATTGAAGACCGCCTCAGTCATCCCTTCCCCTGCTTGCCTGATGGGCAAGGACATTAAGCAGAGGCTTTTTGGCTGTGAAGACACCTTCTTGGCAGGGAATGCAGCGCCAGCCTGAAAGTGCTATGCTGAAAAATCCAGATTCTTGTATCTTCTTTGCAAAAAGAAAAGTAATCTTGGGGGAGTATCTGTTCCCTAAGGAAATGAGGTCTGACTAAAGGTGTGACCTGGAGGCAATCGCTCACCTGATTAGGTCAGGTCTGGGTGGCTTTTGGTTCTCTTAGTTTATATGAATTTCTGTCTGGCAGAGCCTCTATCTTGCTCCTCATCTCAGTCATGGTGAGACTTTCTCCCCAGCAGAGAATACATGTATCTGGATTTCGTCTTTCTGGCTGTTCTGCTGCCTAACATCTCTGTGTTGCCATGGGAGGAGGAGGAAGTGAGTCTGGAGGGAGGCCTGGAATTGGAACATCATGGATATAAGAGGTAAGGGGTGTTACATTGGAAGGTGCTTGACTTATAGATGAAAAACAGTCCCTGTTCTAGAAATGTCTCCAGGGAAGCTGGGAGACTAGGAGAGGGAAGGGAGGGTGATGTACTGACCACAGATGGGACAATTTGAGTATTAATAATAATGCTAACTGAAACATTATTATCTGAATTATTACTGAAAAGCACATCAAATGTGCCTCAGTCATGTGTTCACAGAACATAAAACACATATTAGCTTCCTTCGAGTAAGGAAGATTAAGGAGCCAGCTCCTTACTTTAAACCTCCCAAACAGTTACTAAAGGGAAACTTATCTTAATAAAAGTATTTTGGCTAATAAGTGCAGAAGGAATGATAAAACTGGAATATCACTGTTCCACAGGCCCTACTGAATAATTACTTAGGCAATAATCATTAGTGACTGCCAACACCACAAAATTAAGGACAATCAGACATTACATACCATCTGATGGATATTTGCTATGCCACACGAGGTTATCTTGCCAAAACTTCAAGCCAGAACCCAGCAAAGTTCTAGAGCTAACTAGCAATTTACAAGAAATAAAGAGGAGAAAGGAATATGTTATAAGGATACCATAGGGACATAATTTCAGACTGTGGGAAACTCTACAGAAAAAAATTAACATATAAACTGCAAGGAAAAAGGCAGGGGGCATACGTATACGCAGGGGAACTTTTAAATTAAAAGACACTTTTGAGACATATCAGCCAAATGCAACGTATGGACTTTATTTGGACCTTATTCAAACAAAATGAACTGTAAAAATCTTTTATAAGTCAATTGGGGAAATTTGAACAGTAAATGAACGTTTCATGGTAATAAGGAATTACTATTAATTTTTAAGTGAGATAATGACACTGTGGGTATGCATTTAATAAGACAAGCCTTTATCTTTTAGAGATCCAGGTTCACATCTTGATGAAAGAAAGGGTATGATGGTTAAGAGCTCCTCAAAAATACCTCCATGGTAGATGAATCCAAAGTATTGAACCTGAGAAACAGGTACGTGAAGGTTAATAACAGTGGTGTGTTTCTGGTCGTATCTGTTTGAAGTTTTCCAATCTCAAAAAGTTCTTTAAAAGTGTGAAAATAATAACTAAGATTGGTAAAATGTGTCCCTAAAATATTCATTTTCAGAAAAAAGAAGTTACAAAATTGTATGTATTGTATAATTCCAAACTGGTATATAAGTATATACATATACCACAAGAGAAAAACTAAAATTATATACTCCAAAATGCAAACTGTAACTATCTTAGGGTGCAGGGATTATGTAAGACTTTTATTTTCTATATACATTTCTGAATTTTGTACTTCTTTATAATATACATTTGAATCCAAAAATATTATTTCTCTTTACCTCTCACAGTGTACACAATGTTTAGGAATTAGATTAAATATACTCTCATTTAATAAATATGATCTAAAATGTAGTCAAAATTAATGACAACATGCTAAATGCTGGAAACATTCTGATGAGTGACAGAATGTCTTGCATTTTATCTGATCCTCAACCTCCTGTAAAAACAGATCTAGCGTCCTTGCTGACATGATCAGAATAATGGAGGTGCAGTGGTTAAGACTTCACCTTCCAATGCAGAGATGCAGGTTTGATCCCTGGTCAGGGAGCTAGGATTACACATGCCTCATGGCCAAAGATCCAAAATATAAAACAGAAACAATATTGTAGCAAATTCAATAAAAACTTTAGGGAAAAAAAAAGGATAATGGAGGTGGACAGAGCATTTGATGTGATATTGTGATTTGGACATTAATACTATGTCCACTTCATGCATAATAGGGGAAGGAAAGTAGAATTTTAAGGTAAAAATCCAAATATTTCCAAATGTCTTAGCTGTGCCCAGATTTGGACTTTTTTAAAAATTAATTTTTATTGGAGTATAGTTGATTTATGATGTTGTGTTAGTTTCTGCTGCGCAGCAAAGTGGATCAGTTATACATATACGTATATCTACTCTTTTTCAGATTATTTCCCATATAGGTCATTACAGAGTACTGAGTAGAGTTCCCTGTGCTCTACAGTACGTTGGAATTTTTACCTACATACCTGTATTTTTATATGTATCCCAGGATATCATTAATTCCCACTTACTTCAAACAGATTTATCAATAAGGAAAGGCAGCGATGTATAATGCCACCTGAATCTTCAGGGCAAACACTTGACAAGGCCATGGGATTCTTCTAGACTTGAGCCAAGCTGCTCAGAGCAGATTCTAATTAAAGGCAGTGTAAATCACTCTATGGATTTGGGACTGGACTGGGAAAGTTTTAGATACAAGCATACCTCAGAGATACTGCAGGTTCAGCTTCAGACCACTACAATAAAGCAAATATCTCAATAAAGGGAATCATACAAATATTTTGGTTTCTCAGTGCATATAAAAGTTACATTTATACTATTCTGAAGTCTATTAAATATGTCTAAAAAATCCATATACCTTGATTAAAAATATTTTATTGCTAAAATATTCTACCCATCATCTGAGCATTCAGCAAGTTACAAAAGCAACATCCGAGATCAGTGATCACAGACCACTATACAAGTATAATAACAATGAAGAAGTTTGAAATATTTTGAGAATTACCAAAAGGCAACACAGAGATATGACGTGAGCAAATGCTGTTGGAAAAATGGCGCCCATAGACTTGCTCAACAAAGAACTGCCAGAAACCTTTCAATTTGTAAAAGGAAAAAAAAAAAAAAAGAAATATCTATCTGCAAAGTGCAATAAGGCAAAATGTAATAAAAAGAGTGATGCCTGTAATGGAATGGAAACCATTCTGAAAAGTGAAACAAAACAAAAGTGGAATGTATATGCTTGCCAGGACTTCAGAAGGTAAATGTTTAGCCACTCATTCAGTAGATACTATCCAGCATATAGTTGGTGTTGAGCCCCAGGCCAGGCACTAGGAAGCAAAACAGGCAAACAAAGCTATCCCCAGCCTTGTGGAGCTCACAGTTTACTGGGAGAGACAGATTTTGATCAAAGAAAACACAAAAGTATAATTACAAGTGGTGATAAATGCACCAAGACCAAAGACCAAGCTACTTTGTGAACCTAGGATGGGGGCCTGGTCAAACGCTGTGGCTCAGGGCAGGGGCCATCCAGCTGAGATGCAAAAGATGTAAAAGCATGTGGCACACACACAGTTGGAGAGGTGAGTTGGGGAGAAGATGTACAAAGCAGAAAGGAGTTGTCTTAAGGTAGTACTTCCCAGGGATGAAGAGGAAACAGATATGACTGGACGCCAGGCAGGGAGCTCAGGAGGAGGTTGAGGGGGCAGGCAGAGGGTGGTGGATCCTCTCACTTAACTCACAGAACAGCCCTGGGAGGCAGGTTCTATTATTATTCAAGATGGAGCAATTTTCCACAGCTAGTAAGATTTAGAGCTGGGACTCAAACCCCAAATCCAAAGTCCACCCTCTCGCCCATGCTGTCTCCTCTGTGTTCACAGTGCTGCTGTGTTGGGAATGACTGGCAGGGGCGGAGGGCGGGGGGAAGGAAGGTCTTCTAGGAGGCTTTCATCCTGTATACTTCACAAAAAGCTTACAGTATCATGGAAGAAAGACATTCCAACTAATGGGCCATCCTACATACTTAAGTGATTCCCTTGACAAAGTGCCACTGGGATCTATAAGCCCTCTTCCTGTCTTTTTTTCCCCCCCTCCTCTTCTAGTCTTGAGATAGATTAGAACTGCAAAGGAGGCAGAGATTCAGTACAAGTTCCTTAGCTGACACAGGCCATAGGACTAGCATCTAAGCTGGCCAGAATTGAAAATTCCTCAAGGAATTTTTTTTTTTCATAAAAAACTTCCAACATGTATGATTAAGAAGAAAATGATGTCTTTCATGTGTCAATTAATTCCTAAACCAGGTAAGAATTGTTCAGTCACTAAGTCATGTCTGACTCTGCCCAGCTTTGCCCGGACTACAGCATGTCAGGCTTCCCTGTCCTTCACCATCTCCCAGAGTTTGCTCAGACTCATGTCCATTGATTTGGTGATGCCATCAAACCATCTCACTCTCTGTTGACCCCTTCTCCTCCTGCCCTCAATCTTTCCCAGCATCAGAGTCTTTTCCAACGAGTAGGCTCCTCGCATCAGATGGCCAAAGTATTGGAGCTCCAGCTTCAGCATCAGTTATTCCAATGAATATTCAGGGTTGATTTCCTTTAGGACTGACTAGCTTGATCTCCTTACTGTCCAAGGGACTCTCAAGAGTCTTCTTCAGCACCACAGTTTGAAAGCAAAAGTTCTTCAGTGCTCAGGCTTATGGTCCAACTCTCACATCTGCACATGACTACTGAAAAAACCATAGCTTTGACTATATGAACTTTTGTTGACAAAGTGACATCTCTGCTTTATAATACGCTACCTAGATTTGTCCTAGCTTTTCTTCCAAGGAGAAAGCATCCTTTAATTTCATGTATGTCTCTACCCCTAGAATAAATGAATTACTGAATGAAGAGATTGCGGACTGGGGGGAGTTGATTGATATCAATGGATATCAAACTCTAAAAACATTCCCTTGCCCTTCCTCCACACCCCTCTCTCTCTTGGACCTCCAGAGGCTAGAATTCCAGCTGAAGGAAATGTTTTGATGAAGGAGAGGAAGGCAGGGCAGGCTTCCCTAAGCCTGAAAGGCCCCTGGAGTCAGCATTTGCAGACATGCTATCCACATGGGATGCCTTATGGCAGGACGGGGATCATTCCCAAGGAAACAGCACAGGGAACCTCTGTAGGGAGGACCAGCCTTATTTCAAACTTTGATCTCAATTTGGCATCTAAGACTCCTGTGGTCTCTGAGATTTTTACTTCCTCCTTCTCTGACAGGATGGTGACATCCCTATTCTAGGTTAATGACTAAAATATGAGAATTCCCATTAGATGCTCCCCCATAGCACCTCCTGCTCCCCCCACTGCTACAGACAACCTCTACAAAAATCATTTGCTCCTTTCCAAATGGCAGAGACTTGGATTTAAGCATTCAGTCAGTTGCCTCAGGCTGTCACCCAAAAAATTACTTATTAATTTCTATGTGCTGCAAAGCCATCTCTAAAACAAATAGAGAGTTGACTTGAGACTGTCAGCATTAACCCCCATGTTCTGCCTTTGTGCTTTCTGTCAGCGTCTCAAAAATTTTATAATATAGAGTAATACACATTTGATCACATTTACAAAATGCAAATTTACTCAACATTAATTGAAAACATTCACTGAAGTCTTGAAAGTTTGCACCCTTTCAAGTTGTTAAAGGGCAATGAGAGACATTTTCTTCCGTTTATTATGATACAACTAATTATTTCAACCTCCTCCTGTCTAAAAAAAATAGTGACTCAGTAGATTAATAGGCTGCAACCTTTTGAGCTTCAGCCCTTTAAGAATATGAAGAGTGCTATGAACACTCTCCCTGGTAAAACTCAGCACTTCACCCAGTACACACATGCACACAACACAAAAAGGGAATTTTGCACAGACATAAAACACAATTTCAGATATTTCCTGGCTCATCTAAGATCCCAGAAGCCCTGAGGAATATTCTGTCTCTCTCTTTTTTTTCAGTCTACTCAACTGTTTATTAAACTGATGGCTGCCCGTTTCATCAGTGGTATTAGAGTGAGCAACGGAGGTGTGCAGAATGATAAGCAGTATTTGTGTTTATTTTCTGCTCTCACACTAAATTATCGGGTGTTTTGCATGCACTTTAAGAAGATGCTCATGGCCTCTGGAGAAGACAGACAAATGCATCACTGAAATGAGGGGTGGGGTGGGGAATAGCATGCCTGGCATCCCAGGAAAGGTACAGCAGAAAAGGAAGGCTCTTCTCTGAAGCCCAGCACCTGGCCCAAGGTGGGTGTTGAATAAAGCTGCCCTGGCTATCACTGTGAAGCCATTGTCTTTGAGAGCACAGCTATAGACTGCTGCCTGGCATGCGGTTAGGCTGACCCCGCCACCACGCTATGTCCCTTTGGTCTACAAAGGAGGTCTGTGCAGCCTCAGCGTTCTCTTCATCTGTGTCCCAGAGCATATTATAATTTTTATATGCTATCTGCCATGTGCCAGGCCTATTTCTTTTTTTAATATTGAAACAGCTCTCTAGAGTAGAGGTCATGATTCCAATCGTACAAATAAAGAAATCAAGGCTCAGGGAGGTAAAGGGACTCATGCTGGCTTACAGGCTGGTAAGTATTGCAGCCAGATTTTACTGGACCAAGGGCCAGGCTGTCCCTCCCATCTTAACCGCACTTTTCACTTTGCTCACACACACACCCCCACTCATTCTCAAAAACTAACCCAGAGGAGTATTCCATTACCTTTGATTTGGTAAATGGGGAACATGAGGGGCAAGGAGACCAAACCACTGTCCCAATGTCATACATATGTAGATGTGGGGCTGGAGGCCAGGTCTCCTGGGTCCTGGGCCACCGCAGACCCTGTACCACATCTGATGCCCAGCTGGCCGGAGGCAGACAGGTGTGCCCACACTTCTGCCACCTGCACCCCCTGTGAACTACCCAGAAATGGTACTTACTGGCCCTGCAACCTAAGCTTGGTGGGAGCAAAGACAGAGCAGGAGAACAAGAATAAATCTGACACAGACTCATAAAAAGGCTACATGGGAAATAGATGTTTCACAAATTAATTTTTCCCCTGAGTATATTTATGAGCCCATTCGCCCCAGCAAGCCTGTTCATTTTGCACAGACATAATTTTCAGGACAAGCCCCACGCAGTATTTCCAGGGGCAGCACTCTCCTTTCGTCTGGGGTCGGGGAGAATGAGGTCAAAGGATCCCTCCCACCTACTTGCGCTTGCTCTGGGCTCAGGGAGGCTTGCCACATTGTCCCCTCAGCTACAGAGCACCAGGACAGTTGAGCAGTCTGGAGCTCCTGGAATCTAACCTCTGCATTTTACAGAGGGGTCTTGAGACCCAGAAAGAGGAGGAATTTATCCAAGGTCCCCAGTCAACTGTGCAGTGGCTGTGGACACAGAGAGTAGAAGCAGACTGCCTGGGTTGAAAGCCAGCTTTGCCTCTCTAACAAAGTTTAGACAGATCATTCCGGCTGAGCAGAGAATTACTTGAAGACATAGGAATCTTCCCCAGGGCAATATCAAATCATGCAAGCTGCCAGCCACCTGATTTCTTCCCAAGGTCAGCTTTGGATGACACCACTCCACGGTGTAGTAGCAGTGAAGACCCAACTCTAACAAACAGCTTCTTGAGTCTGTGTCCTCTCCATTATACCAAGTTCCAACCCATGGATGCCATCCTTGTCATGAGCTGCCTGGAATTAGGAAACTACAAATATCCCTTGATCTTCGAACTCACACACTTAGATATTTCTTCCAGCTACTTAGATGCTTCTCTCAAATACAGATGCACACTTAATTATCTGAACTGATTTGGTTCCTGAAAGTTAGACA
The DNA here is from genome assembly GCF_027580195.1 of Bos mutus. Classification (NCBI taxonomy): domain Eukaryota; kingdom Metazoa; phylum Chordata; class Mammalia; order Artiodactyla; family Bovidae; genus Bos; species Bos mutus. Next base: position 127,826,535 of record NC_091617.1, read on the forward strand.
GCAAAGTATCAAGACGTCGGATAGCAAAAGATATGTCCTAACTCAGAACTTTTATCCAAATGATTAATCTCTTCACTTAGGACAGCAAGAGTTGATGTAGTAGGGACTCCTCCCCAGGACCCTTCCAGGTGGCCACCAGGACTTGGATAGCCCACACCTCCACCGCCCCAGGGAAATGGTGGTATACCCCACCCCAATCCATTGAGAACTGTATGTTGCTCATTAGCAAATAGCCAAAAAGGACAAAACAAGGCTCTGCCCATCTTCCTAGTCCAAGACTGTCTTCCCTCCAGATACCACATATAAAATTCAGTTTGATTTGTAGCAAAATGAAACTGAAGCAAAGCATGACCCCTCCTCCCCACTGGCTTCCTAAGAATATCAGTCTTTTACCTGGATTTATTTGAGCCCTTTAAAAAACATCAGGCGTAGCTGTTGAGGTCTTTGGCAGAAGGGTGTCCTAACCTTTTGACATGGGGCTGTCAAGTTGTTCCAAGATGAATAAAAGCTAGAAGAGGCAGTGTCAAGCTGACATCTCCACAGAAGAAGGGCTGACATGAAAAAGGAAGGAAACGGAAGGAAATGCATCCACCACTCGTCCAGGGCTGCTCATCCTGAGCCTAATTTATGCTGCAGAGCCCTTAACCCTGTTTCTCTGACTGTAATCTTGTGTCCCACCAAGGGGACGTAGGAGGAAGATGCCATTTATCTGCCATTCGCGGTCCTTAGAGAAAACGTTGTTGGCATGCAGTTTTAATGAACAATTCCAAAAGTAGATTCAGGAGTGTAGATTTCAGTTACATCATCTCCAGTGAGGGGACAAGACTATTTTTCTTATAAAAAGACTGAAGAGGGGTAGGAAGGAACACTGAGTGTCAGACACCCATCTAGCCCTGTGTCCTCCCCCTGTGGGCTGTTTCAACAGAGGAATGTAGGGGGTGAGTCTCCACCACCCCTTCAGCCTCATGTTCTCTGAGTCTTCCACCTGCCTGCTGAGAGATCTCCTGGATCCATTAGAAGACAGGGAAAATGGAGGCTGCAAGTGTGGCCCGCACTCCCCACTTCTGTCTACTTCTTAGTTTCCCAATGATGCAGCTCAGCGTACACCCAGCTTTCAAGAGTCAGCATTGGTGAGAAATGCAAATCAAAACTACAGTGAGATTATCACCTCACACCAGTTAGAATGGCCATTACCTAAAAATCTATAAATAATAAATGCTGGAGAGGGTGTGGAGAAATGGTAATGCCCCCTACACTGTTGGTGGGAATGCAAATTGGTACAGCCACTATGGAAATCAGTATGGATGGTCCTTAAAAAACTAAAAATAGAGTTACCATACCAGCAATGTCACTCCTAGGCACATATCTGGAGAAAACCATAAATCGAAAAGATACTATTTAAAATAGCCAGAAAAAAAAATTTCCAGGACATAGAAGCAACCTAAATATCCATCAACAGAGGAATGAATAAAGAATAGACACACCATGGAATATTACTCAGCCTGAAAAAAGAATTAATTAATGCCACTTGCAGTAACATGGATGGATCTGGAGATTGTCATACTGAGTGAAGTAAGTCAGACAGAGAAAGACAAATATCATACTATATCATCTATATGTGGAACCTAAAAACTTGTTACAAATGATATTGGTACAACAGATATTGAGTCACAGATGTAGAAAAAAACTTATAGCAAAGGGGGAAGGGATACGTTGGGAGACTGAGATTGACATATACACACTACTATATGTAAACTAATAGATAACTAATAAGGACCTACTGTGTATCACAAAGAACACTGTTCTGTGCTCCGTAGTGATTTATATGGGAATGAAGTCTAGAAGAGAGTGGATATTTACATACGTATGGGTAATTCACTTTGCTATATAGCAGAAAGGAACACAGCATTGTAAATTAAGTCTACTCCAATTTAAAGTTAATTTAAAAAATTTTAAAAGAGAGAGAAATTATGAGGGAAAGAAGAAAGCACGGGGACTCTGTGAGCAGTCACTGTGGGGCATATACGGTACCTCTAACCAGAGGCCTAACACTGGGGAAGTGACCTAACTCTCCAGTCCCATCTCTGTACTATTATCTTCCTCACAAGTGGATGAGGTGGCATGGAGTATGGCATGCAGCTAGTATGTGCCTGGTACTCAGCAAGCCCTCCAGACAGGAAAGGGTGACTTCAGCCCAGCTCTGTTGCTGCACCCCACTCTACTGTTTTTGCCAGCACACAGCTGCTGACAATTCTTAGTGGTGCCAGATGCAGTGATGGACAGTGTGTTTTATCACTGAACAAAAAACAGAAAATGCAGGGCCAAGGTGAAGTGCTAAGAGAAGCAGTTGAGGCTGTGACCTCTCGGAAATAGCTTTGGCTTCTCTGAACTTGGCCTTCGGGAACTCTATCTGCTGCATTGTGGCAACTTTGAAATTCATTGAGGTCTCCAACCTGAGTCTTTGGAGAACTCAGTATTAGACTAACCAGGTGATACAGAGGGAGCAGCAGATGGGGAGCAGAAATAAGGGGGAATCCTTGAAGAATCAAATGGTAATGATCCCAACAGAAGAGACAAGAACAACACAAATGTCAAAGCTCTGGGGGAAATGTAATTTCAAAATTTACAATATTTAGACATCAGCATTATAGCACGTCTCATCTGTGTGTTTTGTATCTGTGCATTTCTTACATACAGGTATTATCCAAGCCTAAATTCCCTACCGAGTTCGTAACTCATTGAGTCAGGTAGTTTGGGGAAGACTATTCTAAAGGCCTGATGACGCTTTTATGAGGATGACTTCAAATTTCAAACAAGAAAGTTAAAAGTCAACATGCAGGGCACAGACCTTGCATGTGTGGGCCTGACATCTTCATGGGTGCTCTCTTTTCCCTCGGCATCCTTTACAGACCCAAATTCAGCTGTGAATGTTAAGAACACTTACATACCATATGGACACCAGACTTTGAATCACAAAACTCATTATTTCTGCCATACTTAAAATGTAAAAATGCAGGGGAAAAAACAACAAAGGAGAGAATTCATTTATCTTCAAAAATTAACATTTCCTTTCTATATTTACTACAGACCACCTCCACTCTCACTCCAGACAGATGGAAAAGCCTGAGAGAATATACTGGAGTCTCAGAATGAGAATGTTCCAGATCCTAGAAGTTTGGGGAGGAGGCAGAGAAAAGAGGAGATGGAAACAATTTTAAGATGAAACAGCATGAATATGGAAGTGATCCACTGAACTCATTGCACAGTTTCAGAAGGAAGCCCTCAGCTCGGAGTCCTGAAAAGTCAGCTGCCCCATAACTGTTAGTGGGGCTTTTTAAAATGTAACATGGGAGCCCCACCACTCACTCTGCAGGGACCATGCTTAACCTAGCCGCAGCTTCTAAAATGGCTAATTCTGTGTGTCAGCTTGACTGGACCTCAGGGTGCCCAGAAAGCTTTCAAACATCATTTCTGAGTGTGTCTGGGAGAGTGTTTTCAGATGCAATTACTGAGAAGTCATTTGCCCATCAGTGCAAGTGGGCTTCCCAGGTGGCACCGGTGTTAAAGAACCCACCTACCAAGTACTGGCAGGCCTAAGAGAATGGGTTTCATCCCTCCTTGGGAAGATCCATTGGAGGATGGAATGGCAACCCACTCTAGTATTCTTGCCTGGAGAATCCCATGGACAGAAGAGCCTGGTGGGTTATAGTCCATAGGTTGGCAAAGAGTCAGACATGACTGAATCGACATAGCACACATACAAGTGGGCATCAATCACTCCACTGAGGGCCTAGTTAGAGCAAAATAGGAAAAAAAGAAAGAAGAAAATACAGACTTTATTTTAAAAAAAAAAAAAAAAAGGCAGAGGGAGGAGGGAGGCATCACCTCCCACCTGGTTGCTAGAGCTGGGACATGGAACTTTTGCAATCTGAGCTCCTGGTTCTCAGGCTTCAGATTCAGACTCAACTATACCCCCGGCTTTCCTGGGTCCTCTGCTTGCAAACAGTAGACTGTGGGACTTTTTGGTCTCCATCTTTGCATGAGCCAATTCCTCAAAACAAATCTTTTCATGTGTGGGGGGGTGTGTGTAAACACATCCTATCAGTTCTGTTTCTTTGGAGAACCCTGACTAACACAGCCTCTGAGATAGAAAACTCAGTTTGAAGCATTCTCATTTCCTCAAACTCTATCCCTCAGCTAAACCCCCACACCCCATCTGCTTTCTTCAAAGAGGCAGATCCAGGAGCAGCCCCTCTCTACCTGCGGAGATTCCAGGGTAGTGGGAACAAACTGCCAGACACTGAGTGGGTTAGAAACTCATTCTCTCACAGTTTTAGAGGCTAGAAGCCCCAGATCAAGGTGTTGGCTGGGGCTTCTGAAGGCAGAAGACCCTAGGGAAGGGCCCCGCCTTGCCTCTTCCAGCTTCTGGGGGCTCCCCATTTCCTCAACTTGGGCTGCCTGCCTTGCATCTCTACATCCTCTCCTCATTAAGATGCCAGTGGGTGGATTTATGCCCCACTGTAACACAGCAGAACCTCACCTTAACGAGGTACACCTGCAAAGATCCCATTTCCAATTAAAGCCCTTTAGGGGGACTTCCCTGGTGGCTCAGGCAGTAAAGAATCTACCTGCAATGCAGGAGAACTGGGTTTGATCCCTGGGTCGGGAAGATCCTCTGGAGAAGGGAATGGCAACCCACTCCAATATTCTTGCCTGGAGAATCTCATGGACAGAGGATCCTGGTGGGCTACGGTCCATGGGGTCACAAAGAATCAGACGTGACTGAGCAACTACACTTTCACTTTCTTTTCTGGGGTTCTGGGTGGACATTAGGCAACCCACTGCTGCATTTAAGCCAAAGCTGTGTCTCTGGCTCCTCCACTCAGCCTGCAGGCTCAGGTGGGCTCTGATGAAGCCCCTAGGCTGAAAGCTGCAGAAGGACTGACGTTTGTTTTTCCAGGTTCTCCTGAAACATACAGCTGAACAGAAATCCTCATCACGGTTCCGAATCTAACCTGCAATACCTGGGCCTCCATCCAGCAGGGGGAGGTTATCCCTGTGGGTGCTTGTGTGCTGGGGCTCCCAAGGTCACTGTCACAGGTCTGAGTCAGGAATCTGGGCTCTCGGCCAGGAGGCAGGGAGGCACCCCAAGCAGGGCGGTGTGGAGTAGGGAATGAGATGGGGGCCTCCCCACCTCTCTGTGGGTCCCTGGTACCCATCTGTGAAACAATGAGCTGGCTCTGGATCTCAGACACTCCAGGGGGAACAGTGAGCGAGTGAAGGAAGGGGAACTATAGGGACACAGGTCCCATTCAGCCTCCGAGTGTCACCTTGCAGTAGGGCACTGGGCCCTAAGGGGCGGGAGCTTCAATTCCAGCCACCCTCCTCCTTTCTCAGCGACCAATCCAACAAGAAACAAGTGGCAGTTCCATTCCTCAAAGCTGGTAACACTATGTGACACAGAGACGAAGCAGAGGAAAGATGGCCCTTTATGGGAAGGCACATTTTTTTGTCTGTTTAGTTCTTTTTCTGCTTTCTGGGCCTTGGGACACATTTTGCACATACACACCCCACACAGAACATAAAGGGCGCGGTGATGTATTTGCAAGTACTTCTATATACTATTTATTTTACCTACTGAAATATCATTTCTGTCTGGGAAAGATATTGGGTATGGTTGGCTTTTTTATGCTCTCGGCACTTTCCCCCCTAACAAAACCCTTCCCTATAAATCTGTGGTCCACAGCCTGACTTCAGAAAACACTTTAATAGTTTCCAACTCCAATATTTTCCATAGCGATATATCCTCATGTCAAGAATACTGAAATGCAGAGGCTTGAATTCATCCAAGAGGGCTCATCAACACCCTGCCAGTGGGGTGAGGGACTCAATCTCATCCCACCCCTCACCAGGGAGATGCAGGGGGTGAGGGGAGATGCTGGAGAGAAGGTGGTCCACAGACACTGCCCCCCACTTCCACCTAGGAAGCAGGATGGGCTGCCTAGAGAGGGGAGGGAGAGGGATGCCCTTCACTATTTTTAAAAAATACTTATTAAGGGCGCACTGGGTCTTCCTTGCTGCATAAGGTCTTTCTCTAGTTACAGAGAGAAGGGACTACTCTAACTGTAGTGCGTGGGCTTCTCATTTTGATGACTTCTCTTATTGTGGAGCACAGGCTCCACGGCACATGGGCTCAGTAGCTGCGGCTTGCGGACTCTAGGGTGCGTGGGTTTCGATAGTTGTGACTGACGGGCTCAGTTGCTCCGCGGCATGTGGGATCTTCCCGAACCAGGGATTGAACCCATGTCCCCTGCACTGATATCCACTGTACCACCAGGGAAGGCTGCCCTTCACTATTATCAACAACAATCACGACCACTGTCCTTGATCCCAGAAACTCCATGGAGGTACCGCCTCTGTTCCCATGAGCACCCAGCTCTGAGCCATGCATCCTTTCCCTCTTGCATGACCTGTGAGTTGCTTCCATGCCCATCCCACAATCAACTCCATCTTTAAGCAAACCCATCCTCAGGAAGGACACCCAGCAAGATGGACATTACTGAAGATCTCAGAAAGGCCTGCATCATACATCATACTGAACACATCTTTGACCTCTTCCTCGCACAGCTCTCATTGCCCTCTCCTCCTCTTCTTGCTGTGCTCATGAAGAATGATTTAACCCCTCCTCGTCATCACCCACCGACATCCATTGGGAGGCAGTGGAAGTTCAGAAATAACCATCTGTAATATCGAGGAAAACAAAACCCTGCACAGATGTGCTATTTGTTTGTTTTCATCTCCAATGGGGAAGCTGAGGCTCAGATGGAATGAGCACCTTGCCACAGTCACACAGCTGGAGAAGATGCAGAGGCAGAGCCAAACCCCGACCTCCACCTAACAAAGCAAACACTTGGAAAAAAGTGAATCCTCTCTCTGCACACACACCCCCGCATCTTTGTGGGTGTACTTTAAGACCTAGTGCTGGATGGACACAGCTTTAGTTTGGGTGAGCATCCCCATGAATAAAATTTTGCTGATCAAAATTCTTTGTTTTTAATATAAATGTATTTATTTTAATTGGAGGTTAATTACTGATAAAAATTCTTATGTATCCCACATAGTAAATGCAAACAAAACTAAATGACTTGAGGAACAACACTGTGGTCAGTTTCAAAGTTCCTGTTTACTGACAAATAATACACAGCTAAAGGAAAAGAATTCGAGAAACAGCAAGGTTCCTGACCGGGTAGATCCTAGGTCCTTCATTTCTCATCTGCCAAATGCAAGCAGTTGCGTAGGTTTCTTTCAGCATTACAATTCTTAGCCTAATTCAAATAATTTTGTAAGTGATCACAAGAGTATATTCTAAAGGGCCAAATCCTTAGCCTTGGGTATATTCATTTAAGAAAAATAGCAACCACTATTTATTGAGCAGCAAATATGAGTCAGATGCTTTACATGTAGCATCTTGAGACAGAAAAAAATCATGCAAGATAAGGGTTATCATCCCCATTTTATTGATGACAAAACTGAGTCCTAGAAAGCCCAAGTAACTGGTTCGAGACCACAGAGCTGAGATTTGGATCCGTGCATCTCTACGTGCAATGTTTGTGTCTCCTTCACCCGCAGCACCACTGTGAGACTTAAAATGAATAGCCCTATAGTAAAAAGAAGCCATCACACAGACCCAGCTATGTGAGGTGTGGGTACCCTCTAGCCCAGCCTGCTCTCTACACCACAGAGCATGTGCTGGTGACCAACCCTCCACTGGGGCCAGGCTGAAGATGCCAGAGAGCTGCAGAAAAGTTACTCAACCCATCGGTGATCTCCAGGAAAAGAAAAACTTGTTGCGTGGGGGAAAGGACACATGGCTGAGGTGGGCCCTGCCTGCAGCTCTGTCCACATCTCCCGGGGCAGACTCCCAGGCTGCCCACATGTGTGAGGGACTGACATAGGGGAGGACAAAGGGTGGGCCCCTGGGCAGGAGGCCCCTAGTGCTACGGGATGCTCACATGTGAAACAGAGCATGGACGCCATCTCCATGCTCAGCCTTTACACATCTTATTAGTAAACAGCCAGAAAGTAGCTGGAGTTTAATGAACATCAATGCTGTATCAGGATGTGTGCTGAGAGCTTTGCACGGACTCCCTCACTGAATCATCTTCATCACAGTAGGTATCCTTACTTATCCCCATTTTGCAGATGAGGAAACTGAGTCCCAGACTGGCTACAGTCTACAATGAATAGAGCCAGGGTTTGAACTCAGGTAATTTGGCTTCAGAGGCTGAGTGCTTAACCTTTGCTGATGGCCTCCAACCCCCCATCAATCTCCAGAGGACCTTCCCTGTCACTGTGAGTCAGGGAGGAGGGTAGCAGGGCCTCGAGCCCCGAGCAAGGCCCAGAGCCCTAGGTCTAGGGCCAGGTGGAGGCCACACCCAGGCTCAGCAATTTCAGTCCGAGATCTCTTCACTTGGGACCAGACTCCTGCCAAGAAGTAGCGGTGCCTAAGAGGAGCAGGGCAGGGTGAGACATACAGCATCCCTGGAGAGCCGCCAGGTAAACAAGGAGTCAGCACTTCCCTGGGACCCCCGCCCCCAGGAGGGTGCCCTGGTGCCCAGCTTGAGCACCTCCCGGGGCAGTAGATGCAGTTCATACCACTGAAAGCTGTACCAGCAGCCTCCTTTGCCCCGTGAAGCCAGGGCAGTGCCCCCCGCAAAGCTACAGGTGGGCCCGGGACCTGTTGAGGGCTTCAGGTGGCCCCTAGATGGGGAGGCCAATGCTCCAGAGTATCAGGGACCCAGAGCAGCTCCACCCTCAGAGGACCACCTAGTCTGCTCTCCATATTACAAAAGGCGACACAGGCTCAGAGAAAGCAAGGGCTGGTCCAGGGCCAAACAGCAATTTTTCTTTCATACTCAAAAGAACACCACCAAGTTTCCTGTGTTAGAGAGATTTCCATCTGATCTTCAATGCAGTTGCATTTCAGGAACAGAACCAGTCCCAAGCCAAGAAGGAAAGACCAGAGGCAGCCCAGTTCTCAGGTCGGGGGTGTGGTCCTTGTTGAGCCTTGCTCTGGGTCCTCACCCATCATTACAGACCAGCATGCACCACGTTCCCTTAGCATCTTGTCCGGCTACCGCTTCAGAAGCTCAGTGCCTGGGTCCCAGCTCTGCCCACTGCCTGGCTGGCTACACTGCATTCCGGCTCTGGTTTTGTGCTTCTCCCCACAAGTGTGTTGGATGGCCTTTTAAAAATGGTTTTAACGATCAATGGCTGCACACTGTAATCTGAACTAATCTATTTTTTTAATTTTATTTATTGTTTTTGGCTGCACTAGGTCTTTGTTGCTGTGCACAGGCTTTCCCTAGTCGCAGCGAGCAGGGGCTACTCTTCGTTGCAGTCTGTGGACTTCTCATTGCAGTGGCTTCTCTCATTGCACAGCACAGGCCCTAGGTGTCTGGGCTTCAGTAGTTGTGGTGTACGGGCTTCACTACTCTGAGGCATGAGGGATCGTCCCCGAACCAGGGATTGAACCTGTGTCCCCTGCATTGGCAGGCGGATTCCTAACCACTGGACCACCGGGGAAGTCCCTGAACTTGAATGTATGAACAAGGGAGAACTCCATTCTGGGCGTGAAAGGGGGTCTTCTTGCCTTAAATCCCTGAGAAATGCACCCCTTATGGGTAGAATAGCAGGTACAGTGGCATGTGGGTGAGAGAAAGTATTTGGACCCATAAGGACAGGGCACTTCATGGGGCTCCCTCAAATCATCCCAGAAAAGTCCCATGGACTCCCACAGTGCTCTTGGAATACAGAAACTAGCCCCAAAACACAGAGACACACTCATGTACACACAGCCCACACAGCCTGTACTAAAACATCAGGTAAATACCTCTGATGAGGAATTTTCTAACAGAATAGGGCTTGCAGGTGTCCCAGGGCTAAGCGTAGAAAGAAAGAAGCCTGGCTCCTGGCGAGGCTGCAGGTGCACTGCGTCACTGAGTCACCTGCGTGGACCTGGCTCTCCTGACTCGCTTTCAGCCCATCATCACCGCAGCCACCATTAGAATCCACTTCTTCTCAGGGCTCTGTGCTGGAGTTCAGTTCTTCTGGAAGATTCCAATCCCTTCAGCCCTCAGGAACATTAATGAGCACAGGGGCAGTAACTCAGAGTACTTAACAGTATGCAACACCATCAAAGTACTTAAGAGGCAGGGGACTGTCTATGTAGCTACAAAAGATGCTTTCCCCATGGAGAGAGACCTGGTGAAACCATGGCTCCAAGAAGGACTGAGGGCATCAGATGGGAGAAGCTGGGAGCCCCGCATCATAAAAGTTATTATCTCACATGAGAGTAGTTTTTTTCTCCGATTTGTATCTAAATACGAGGTGGAAATGAGTGCTGGGTGGGGAAGGGAGCACGCAAGTGTTTAAGTCATTTATAGTTTACATTTTTATGGCACAGCAGAGATCGGCATCCGTTTTCCATCTGCAATTAGAAGAAGGAGCAGGCTGCCAAGTCTCTGTGTAAATTGTGCCTATTAAAAGAGTCGACGCCACGCGATGATTGATCAACATCGAGGATTTATTCACTGAGCTAACAGCGGTTTTTACTTTTGCCATTACCCAGGGTGATACATAACAATTTAGATAATGCACCCAGACAGAAACATTTATAACCCCAGTGTCAGAGTCCTGCCTCAGAGGCCGACCAACCTGCGGGAGGAGGGATGCGGCTCCCAGTCACAACAGAAAGCCTGCTGGCCTTGGACCTGACATCTGGGAGGAATGCAGCCCACAGGGCACCCAAGGGGGAAGACTCGGGCCAGAAATGCTGCCTCCCAACCCCCATCACAGCACTCTGAGCCCGTCTACAGGCAGGGGGCCCTCACTCTCCCCATGTGTCAGTAGAACAAAACAGCTGTCAAAGCGGGCAGAGAGAGGGGGGTCTGTGAAGCTAAAATGAGCTACTTGATGGCTGGTTTACAGACACTCAGTTATTCATAAATGATGTGTGTCCACAAATGAGGGTTCTACCTGAGTACACATGTGTGCACACACGGAAAACCCTTCCCCTACTCCTTCCAGCACAAGCAATACACTGCCTCCCTCTAGGGTGGGGTTGTCTCAGAGTCTTTTTTCATTTGTTTTACTTGGCTGGCATCAGATGGTGTTTAATGCCTTTGCTGAGTTCTGGTGACAGGTATTGAATTTCCCCCTCAGCATTAACTGGCTCTTTGTGTTTGGCCCTTGGGAAAACTAGACTGAGCGAGGCGGGCAAGGCGCTCAGACAGGTGTCCCATGCAAATGATGCTCTGGGAGCAACACAGACAAGCTCTACATCCGCCGCAGGGTTTCAGCCCTCCAAGCTGTGACATCTCCCAAACCCGTGCTCCCTGGGCATGTCCCTCAGGATAAGGGAGCACAATTTGACATGCCCCCCAGAAAACCCATCACATTGCTCTACCTACTACCCCAGCCCAATCCTCCTCCTTCTGTACCGTCAGGCAGTGGCATCCCCAAGATACCCAGGAGCCAGATCCACCCTTTCTCTTCGTTCCCCATGCAATGGGGGGTGAACTAATCCCTATTAGTTCCTCTGGCTAAATATCTCCCCACTCCAGACCTCCTCTCCATTCCCACATCTGCTACCAAATTCATCATTTCCTACCTGGATAAATACATTGGTTCCCCAGCCCCTAGTTTCCCCACCCACTGTCTGACCCGCTGAGCATCCTTCTAATATATAAATCCAATCATGACCTTCTTTTGTTTTAAACTCTTTAATGACTTGCAGTAAAAACAAGATGAAGCTCAAACTGCTTTGCCTGGGAATACGTATTTAAGAAATGTTTTTTTGTTTTTTTTTTTTTAAAGACCAAGCCAAGCCATCTATATTAAACAGATTTCTCCAGAATAAATAAGGGGTGGGTGGGTGCGTGTCTGTGTGTGTGCGTGTGTGTGTGAGAACAGATAGGGACTTCCCTCATGGCTCAGATGGTAAAGAATCCACCTGCAATGTTAGAGACCTGGGCTTAATTCCTGGGTTAGGAAGATCCCATGGAGAAGGGAATGGCTCTCCACTCCAGTATTCCTGCTTGGAGAATCCCATGGACAGACAAGCCTGGCAGGCTACAGTCCATGGAGTCGCAAAGAGTCAGACGCAACTGAGCGACTAACACACACACGCACACACACAGATAGATACAGACAGAGACAGATAGACACAGAATTGGTTCACGGGATTATGGAGACTGACAAGTCCAAAATCTGGGGGTGAGATAACAGGCTGAAGTCCCAGGGAAGAGCCAGTTCAGGTTTGAAGGCCATTTATGCAGAATTCCTTCTTGCTCAGGGGAGGTTGGTCTTTAGTTCTAGGTAGGCCTTCAGCTGATTGGATGAGGCCCAGCACACTAAGGAGAGCAATCTACTTTACTCAACGTCCACCAACTTATACACTGATCTCACTGAAAAACACCCTCAGAGAAACATCCGGATTAATGTTGGATCAAAAATCTGGGCAATGTTGAAATATAAAATTAACTATCACATAGTCTCTCTTCTGTATCGATGGGCTGAGGCTCAGGAAGCAAGCAGGACTGACCTTTCTCCTGTATGACTAGGGCAGACTCCTCTGAGTGGCTCTATACACCAAACTGTCAAAGATGGAGAGACCCCCCCACCCCAGGATCATCAGTTTGGACCCCTCATGAAGCAACAGGAAGAGAGGAGCCAGAGAGGCTCAAGGTTTCACAGACATGTAACAATTCATTAACTTGGAAGATGCGGCATCTTGTACATCAGTGCAATAAGCACTTAAAACATACATAAAAGAACCTGAAAGCTGAGGGTCCCATATGATGTGGTACTTATCACTGAGTACTCATCATTGAGCATTACCTACCAAGTGCCAGGCTGTGTGCGGTACATGTGGCACAGTGTGTGCACAGTGGGGATGAGAGTTCCTTTAAGGCAGGGCTAAGGGTAGCCATCCAGTGGGAAGGGGACAGTACAGGCAGCAGAACCTGACCTCAAGCTGTGTCTCCATCACCAACACACACTTTCTACTCAGGTGTCTCCTTACCTGGAGTGATGCACAGATGACCAAAGAATGTTAAGACAAGAATGAGCCCCAGTGACACCTTCCCAACTTGGAAGGGTCACTGCTGACACACAAACCGGGGAAGAATTCCAGACACAGATGGAAATAGCCACTTAAAGCCACGCAGGTGGGAAGGGAGGAGCTCAGCCTTGACCCTTAGCTGACCTCAGGCTCTCCTCTTTCTTCTTCCTGTTCCCCTCCACATTCTTGCCCAGAAAGCCACCAGAGCATACTGATTCTTAGGGACCCACAGCTCCCCAAGGCATCCTTCACTCTGCCCACAGAAAAGGACACTCCTTTAACTGACTCCAATCAAATGCCTCCCAGCTTCATACAAGTTTCTTATCACAGTCAACCCCCAACCCCTCCCAGGAGAGGTACTTTCTTCAGCAAAGTCTGCTATAAATACCATCATTCCCACAATTACCACTAAATGCACCCCCTCAGACTGAGGGCTCGGGGAGGGAAGCATCATGTCACAGCTGTGAGTCGGTTTTCATCTGGGGATTAGACACCTGTGAATGGATGCATCACACCAGATTAGAGCATCTTCCAGACACACATCTGATGTGACCACAGCCGATCGCTCGGCAGCTACAATGGAATATCAGGAAATGATTTTCTTTAAAAATGTGGGGAAAGGAGTATCCTGAGATTATAATTTATAATCATAGTCAACCTGAAAGGACAAACCACTCTATTCCTTCCTTTCTTAGGGAAGAAAACAAACACAAAAACAAATATAAACACTGTGCATATAGATTACATATATACTGTGTGTATATATGTGCATGTGTGCGTAAATATGCTATATATATTATGTGTGTTTGCTCAGTTGCTTAGCCATGTCTAACCCTTTGTGACCCCATGGACTACAGCCCACCAGGCTCCTCTGTCCATGGAATTTCCCAGGCAAGAATACTGGAGTGGATTGCCACTTCTTTCTTCAGCGTATCTTCCCAACCCAGGGATCAAAGTCACATCTCTTGCATTGGCAGGCAAATTCTTTACCACTGAGCCACCATATATTTTACATACATACACTAAGTTTTGTGCTCAGTCGTGTCCGACTCTTTGCAACCCCATGGACTATAGCCTGCCAAGGTTTTCTGTTCATAGGATTCTCCAGGCAAGAATACTGGAGTGGGTTGCCATTTCCTCCTCCAGAGGATCTTTCTGATCCAGGGATTGAACCTGTGTCTCCTGAATCTCCTGCACGGAGGCTGATTCTTTACTGCTTGAGCCATCTGGGAAGCATATATACATATACTAGTTGGTCTGCAAAGGGACCAAGATGAGCCTCTCCCCCCACAGTTGGGCTCAATGGGAAAAGCAATCTCTGGCTTAGGTCTCATGTTTATAAAAAGGATGAGACAACAAAAGTACTCCCAGGCCCTGGAACAGGCTCCCTTTGAGGGACACTTGTCCGCATCACTTGCAGGTAGAAGGAAAGGCCCAACTCAGTCCTGTGGCCAGCTGTGCTTGTGCAATTGGTTCTAGCAATGAAGAACATCACATTCCAGGTCTCCTCTCCATTTGGCTGCCTCTGGAACACTGCCATCTTCCTCCTTCCTGGGAAGGCGTCACTTGACATTTAACTCCAGGGGCTGATGGGACTCGACTCCCCACTCCTGACCCTGTGCCTTGAGTCTCTATGGGTTTCTGGCCTGTGCACAGCCCTCCATGTATGCCTGGGGGCTGGGGGAAGTGTCTGGATCCTGAAGTTGTTGGAAGACTCAAGCTCTCATTCCCCTCCAAGCCTTTGTGCAAGTCACTCCCTGTCCAGGAAGCCCTCCCCACTGCTGCCCCTGGATAACAGCCCACATCCTCCAGATCCCACACAGAATAGCATACCTTCCCAGACATGCTTCCTCCTAGACTGATGTGGTACCCTGCTCTGCACCTCCTGGCACAGCCCTGCAGGGGTCAGATGGGGAACTGAAAGGGGAAGTCTACTCCAAGGCTCAAGAGGATAGGTGACCGGAAAGTTGAAACAGCCACTGAGAGCATCTTCTGCCTGGAGTCCTCCCCCCCAGTCAGAACAGCAAGGCAGACAGGTCAGCTCAATGGTCTCTGGGCTCCGTCTATAGTCTTGCTCTCTGAGCTGTTTCAGTTCAGTTCTGTTCAGTCACTCAATCATGTCCAGTTCTTTGCAACCCCATGAATTGCAGCATGCCAGGCCTCCCTGTCCATCCCCAACTCCTGGAGTTCACCCAAACTCATGTGCATCGAGTCAGTGATGCCATCCAGCTATCTCATCTTCTGTCGTCCCCTTCTCCTCCTGCCCCCAATCCCTCCCAACATCAGGGTCTTTTCCAATGAGTCAACTCTTCACATGAGGTGGCCAAAGTGTTGGAGTTTCAGCCTCAGTCCTTCCAGTGAACACCCAGGACTGGTCTCCTTTAGGATGGACTGGTTGGATCTCCTTGCAGTCCAAGGGACTCTCAAGAGTCTTCTCCAACACCACAGTTCAAAAGCATCAATTCTTTGGCACTCAGCTTTCTTCACAGTCCAAATCTCACATCCATACATGACCACTGGAAAAACCATAGCCTTGACTAGATGGACCTTTGTTGGCAAAGTAATATCTCTGCTTTTTAATATGCTGTCTAGGTTGGTCATAACTTTTCTTCCAAGTAGTAAACGTCTTTTAATTTCATGGCTGCGATCACCATCTGCAGTGATTTTGGAGCCCCCAAAAATAAAGTCTGTCACTGTTTCCACTGTTTCCCCATCTATTTCCCACGAAGTGATGGGACCAGATAGGCAAATCACACACAACATGATCAGAACGTCTGGTCCTCCCACCAGGTTCCTCCCACCATGTTCCCGCTGGGTTGACAGAAGTTTCATCCTTCCACTGCTCCACCCCCAAACCTTGGAGTCCTCCTCATCTCTTTCTTCTCCCACAGACCTCATCAGACCTGTGAAGAAATCCTGTGACTTTACCTGCACTATATACCCGGAATCTGGCTTCTATTTCTCACAACCTGCACTGCTATGACCCTGTCCAAACACCATCATCTTTTTCCAAGTAACATCCTCTTGCTGGGTCCTCCGGCTTTCCCACCTCTTAGTTTACTGTCACCAGACAGCGGGGGAAGGTGGTAGTTCTTCATGCTAATTCCATGTGTTCTGTGACAGTTTGTCCTGGACTATCTTTTCAAGGATGTTTATAGAAACAGACTTCAGAGGAGAGAGACAGTACCTCCTCCCTAGACAGAGGGCAGACTGTCGTCTGAACAAGGTAATAAAGATGCTGTCTCACTCCAGGACAAACTTGGGGCTACTTTGCCCAACAACCCCTCATAAGACTATGGGTTCCTAAACGTGGGATTCCTCGGCTGTGATGCAGACCTAATGTGTGCACGGCATCTACCGAATGGCCCTGGTACAACTCAGGGAGCGAACAAGAGGCAGGGGCCATGCTGCCTGCTATCCTGTGAGTAATAAAACCCTTTATCTCTGATCGGGAGGCTTGTATCTGCCAACATCTATGAGACTGTGGCAGGTAAATCTGTTAGCTTGGAAGTGGATCCTTCATGATTTGGTGGGCTGCAGTCCCTGGGGTCGCAAAGACTCATACACGACTGAGCGACTTCACTTTCACTTTTCACTTTCATGCATTGGAGAAGGAAATGGTGACCCACTCCAGTGTTCTTGCCTGGAGAATCCCAGGGACGGGGGAGCCTGGTGGGCTGCCGTCTATGCGATCACACAGTCAGACATGACTGAAGTGACTTAGCAGCAGCCCAAGTACTCATTTGTTATCTAAGTCAGGTCATGTCATTCCTCTATTCAAACTCCTGCAATGACCTTCATCTCACTCAGAGGGAAATGCAAAGTCCCTACACAATGACTGCACAGCCCTGCAGAAGCCCACCCTCCATCCCCATCAGACCTCTTTCATTTCCTCTCTTCCCCCATCTTTCACTCTCCTCTAGTCCCAGTAGCCTCCTCACTGTCCCTCTGACACATGCCAGGCACATGTCCTACTGTGGCCTTTATACAGCCCAATGCTCTTCTCCCACACCCATGTAGCTCCCTCCCTCCCTTACCTGCTTCATGTTCTTGCTCAATGCCAGCTTCTCACTGAGACCATCCTGAACCCCTACTTAAAACCACGTCCTCCCTGCCATTGCAGACCCCCAAGGCTACCTCCCTAAGCCCTGGATCCCCAGTGGACCATCCGCCTCCCACCTGCATAGGTCCCTCCCCTTCTTGGGGCAATTTACAAGTCTCACTGCCACCCCTGCCCCCGACTCTCCCACCCCCCACAATTCTGCCCTGGTCAGAGCCCAATCCTGATAACATCTGGATGATTTAGGAGGGCACCCAAGGTTCTCTCAGCTGTGGGGGAGGGAAAGGCCACCAGGCATATAACAGCAGATAGAAGGAAGCAGCTACCCACTCAGCAAAAGGGCAGAGCACTGGCTGGTCCTGTATGCTGGGGAGGGAGCAAGGGGTGATGGGCACTGGCTGGTATAAACATCTGCATCACAGGAGCATCAAGGAATACTTGAGGAGGGCGATGAAGCCCAGGGTTGAGCTCTAGCCAGGCATCTGGAAGGAGGCTGTAGTGATTCAAGCACACGTGGACCCTGCCCCAACCCCCTGACCCCCTGGCACAGGCTGGGGACGTCTGGGAGACTCAGCTTATTTTTCCAACTGGTCCATTTTCTACAGTACCTCATACTCTTTCTAGTTCACGATTTTGAGTTTGGTGATGATGACAGGCCTGCTCTGCTATTTATGTTTCTGATTATTTTTAGTGTTTTGCAATTAAATTTTCTTAAATTAAAACTTTAGACCCAAGCATCAGATTGTCTGTCACATGCCACGGTGTGTTCATATAGGCAGTTTATATATATTTGGGTTGCAAAAGCCTCGGGAAAAGAAGACATTTCAATAGTTGGCACCCAAAGCCCTTATTTCCATATCACCCACCCATTTCCATGCACTTCTTTCCATTCCCACACTCAGTGATACCCTCCAGATCCTTGTGAGCCCAAACACAGAGCTGGGTGAAGCATCTAGGTCTCTCACTCAAAGCCATCAGAGCTCAGCTGCCTTTTCGCACCACCTCAGCACCTCCCATGGGCCAGGCCCATGGACAGCACAGTCTGCAGACTCTAGCCTCAGCCCCAAGGCCCAGAGCCCCTTCAATTGTTTTCCCTCACCCAGAATTAGATTCATCAACTCCAAGGAGGCTGCCTGAAGTGACATGGCTTGCCTCCTGACTCAGGGCCCGCCACACTTCCCAGTGATGCTCTCCTGACACGGCTCCCCTCCCACAGCCATGCCTGAACCATCCATCCACTTGACTCCTGCCCTGATAACCCCGGTTTGTCACCCTCCTGCCACCTTGATTCGGACAGCAATCTTTCTGTGTTCACCAACGGTTGTGCCACCTCCAAGACTCTATGCCCACCTTCAAGATTCTATGGCCATTCTATGGCCACCTCCAAGACTCTATGCCCAGCCCCACCTCCAGGCTGCATTTCCAGGGCCAGCTTTGCTTCTGTAGAGATGCACTTTGGAATTTCAGGCTCATCAGTTTCCCTCTGAAGTGCCTCTTGCCTCCTAACCTCCTTCACTGGATTAATTCAGCCTGCAGCCACTCAGTCATCCAGGGTAAGTGCATGGGATCAAGGGCACTGGCTGTCGCTCACCCCACACTTTTGCCAACCCTTCTAACTCAACTGTCTCATCACAGAGGCAGCAAAAGCTAGTGATTTGCCTTTCTTGCAGCCGGAGATTGTCAGGAGACACAGTTCCATCCAGTGAGTTAGAAACAGATGTCTGCTTGGGTGTCTGAAAAAGTTTTTACTTTCCTGAAAATATGGACCAATGCAGCTAGTTACCCCTTCTTTCAGCTTCCCCTTCCCTCTACATCCCCCCAACCCTGATGAGTATCTGGAGCCGAGGCAGCAGCCTTGAGGCCCCAGGGACAGCAAGTATACGATCAGCAGTTGAAGAGAGAAAGAGAACACCAGGGACTTCAGTGGCATGGCTGAGTGGTCCCTCAAGCTCTGGACAGCCTGCCTCAGATAGCTTGTCCTGAAAGAGAAAAAGAAGTATGCACTGTGTTTTCTGATGCATCCTTTTGTTGTTCAGTTGCTCAGTCATGTCCGACTCTTTGTGACCCCATGGACTGCAGCACACCAGGCTTCTCTGTCTATCACCATCCCCGGGAGCTTGCTCAAATTCATGTCCATGCCATTCAACCATCTCGTCCTCTGCCATCCCCTTCTCCTCCTGCGTTCAATCTTTTCCCAGCATCAGGGTCTTTTCTAATGAGTCGACTCTTTGCATCAGGTGGCCAAAGTATTGGAGCTTCAGCATCAGTCCTTCCAATGAATATTCAGACCTGATTTCCTTTAGGACAGACTGCTTTGATCTCTGTGCTATCCAAGGGACTCTCAAGAATCTTCTCCAGCACCACAGTTCAAAAGCATCAATTCTTTGGAGCTCAGGCTTCTTTGTTTTATTGATGCACTTGGTTTGCTCTTACCTCTTCTCCCTCTGACCCCACGCCCTTGCTCTCAGCAGACCTTCTCATTCAGTTGTTCTCTCCCTTGTTTCTTTCCCTTCCTCCCTCCTATCTCTCATCATTGTTTCTGTAAGCACTTGCTTTCTGAGCACCCATTCTGGACAGGCTCTGTACTATGAGAACACTGAGGCCGTGGCATCCTTAGTGCAGACGGTACACAGAGGCAATGTGATGGGCTAGGTGCCCTGGCACATCTTCTGCTGGGCTGAGCATCGTCACATCTCCCACTGTGGTTCCATCTGCCGCTTCCTGCACACCCCCAGCCAAAGCAGCACCTCGGATTTCCTCCATTGATGGACAGCAATGCCCCTCAGCTCCCCCAGAGGTGTTTTTGGCCTCACTCTCTTGACCAGGATGGTTCTGCATCCCAGATCTGGAGTCCTCTCCCTCATAGTCCCCTCTCAGGCCACCCCCACTGCCCTGGCCACCTGAGCCCTTAGATCCCACTTCCCTAGACACTCACCCCTCCTGGAGGGACTCTGTGAAACCCTGGTGTGAGGGTGGCGGTGGCCAGAGAAAGGGCCCCCAGTGGCTCAGGAAGGACCAGGGTTACATTCTGGCACACCATCTGCAGCCAAACAGTCCTGTGGGAGTCATCGGAAGGACCAAGCCAGGGAGCTCATGAGTGATAAGCAAACATACAGTCTATGCTAAGCCTGGAGCCAGGTGGCATCCACGTTCTATCTCATTTTAAAGTGCACCATTGGGATGGCTTCACAAGGTTCAGAGAGATTCAGCAGTGGGTCTGAAGTCACATAGCAAGTAATGGGCAGATCCACGGTCTGAGGAAAAGTGAAATGGAGTTGGAGGAACAGGTGGTCTGCAGGTCAAGGGTGCAGGGAGGCACATCTGGGAGTGGAGGATGGCCCTTTCCTCGTGCTCTATCACCAGCTCTTCAGCTCTGCTGGGACCCCCTTCCTGACACCAGACACCCACTAAAATGCCAGCAGAGTAGCTGTAACAGACCTAACTCTAATACAGCCATCCCACCAATCAGGGGACAACTGATCCCTGGACATGTTGCACTCTAATCTGCTGCCCTATTAGCAGTGCCAAGGCTCCAGCCCAGACAGGGTCCCTGACTCTGCCCAAGAGGGTCTGAGGAGGCCTGGGCTAGAGCTCAGGCTCTAACTGTGGAGAGACAGGAAAGGGACCAGGTTCTCTGAGCGCAGATCCCTCCCCCAGGGGACACCTCTGGGACACACAGGCCACCCAGCTGCACCTCTGGGGCAAAGCCAAAGGGATGTCCAAATCAACAATGTTTTTAGAGCCCCTTCCTTTTTCAAATTGTTTTATAAACACTGAAGTGCTTTCATATCCACTTTCCATATCCATATATCCATATCCACTATTTCATCAGGTTTCCACAGCAATCAAACCAGCACTATTTTTCTAATGTTCTGCATGAATAGTTTCAACAATAGCCACAAAGCGAGGTCCTAAGAAGTCAGACATGCTGAGGACCAAGATATCTTAGAGTGCAGTGGAGTGGACAGCAATAATGGGCAACTTTATCATCCTGACTTTCCTTCCATTTCCCAATGGGACCCCAAGCTCACAGGATCTCACCTCCTTGGGCCCAACAGAGAGTTCAGGGAAGGGCTTGGGACCCTAGTCAGGCCACTCAGAATCCTCCACCCATGTTTGATGGACTTCTCAGGAAAGAGCAATAGAGCAACTGAGAGTCACTGCCTTCCCCAGAATACCTGCCAGAGAATGAGGCCAGGTTACAGGCCTGGAAATGGGAAGATTAGTCTCTGGGAACCATCATGGAGCACAAAAATCCAGCCATACCTGAAGCCCATCCCACCGCTAGAATTGTCATGCATGTGAACCAGTATCTTCTCATCTTAGAAAAAGTCTCTACACCAACACAAAGAAGAAGAACAAGGCCTCCTAACTGGGGGCAGAGCGCAGAAATCTCCTGAAAGATGGAAGTGAAAATCAAAGAAAAACATAAGACAAGCACAGAGAGGTACTTTCACTCATCCAACAAATACTTGAATCCAACCAAGCGCCATACTAATTGGTTAGAAAGACAGCCCGACAACAGGATCCCTGTCTTCAGGGATCTTAATAGGACAGGAGAAGTACAGAACTCTGGAAGGGCTGGGGGTGGTTGCAATAATAATACAGAACTAACCTAATGAGGTGGAGAAGGAAATGGCAACCCACTCCAGTGTTCTTGCCTGGAGAATCCCAGGGACGGGGGAGCCTGGTGGGCTGCCGTCTATGGGGTCGCACAGAGTCGGACATGACTGAAGTGACTTAGCAGCAGCAGCAACCTAATGGGGAGTCAGCAAAGATTTTCTGAGAATGTCACATTTAAATAGAAACTGAAGGATGATCAAATGCAAACCTCAGGAAGCTGAGTCTGGGCAGGTACAACAGCACAAGTGAGACTACATTGCTGAGATAGCAACTTCACTACCAGGGATTCAAGCATACTGGCCCATTTGTGTGTGGGGATGTGGGGGGAGCAGGGCAGATTCTACACCTTCTTTTATAATTTGGATGCAAATACAAATATGAAAATCTTTACAAAATAATCAGGTAAGTGTTCCAAGAAATAATGACATGAATCTTTGTGGCAGCAATGTTTATAACAATAGAAACTTACAATAACTGAAATTTTAAAATAACAGAATGTATCGATATGCACTTAGACTTGAAAAATATTTTAAAAGATGCTGTAAACACACATTTATTGACTTGAGAAGATGTACATGCTTAGGAGAAATAAGTGGGCCTCAAAAATATATAGAGAGGATGATTTCACGTGTATTGAGTACAAAATAGGAATTCAATAAATATTTACTGAGCGAATGGCAAATAAATACCTCTGAACAGATTAACACCAAACAAGATGTTTGCAGTCATTATTTCTGGGTGATGGGATTATTGATGATTTTAAATTGTTTTTTAGATCTGTTTATCTGAACTTTTTTTTTGTACTGTGCACACGAATTACATACACTATAAAAAGGAATAAAAAGAAATCTTTCCAAAGCAAGCAATGACTCAACAAGGTCAGTTTTAAGATCGAGATGGATAATTAGGAAACAGAACCTTAAGACAGAAGAGAAAACAGTGTGGCTGGATAAGCATAACAGATAAGAACATATTCCTCCTCTAAACATTGGAGAGAAATGAACCTTTCTTCAATGTCACAGCTAGAATTTGTTTAGCAGAAGTCCATGATATATTTCATATTTGTTCAGCTATCTGTAACACAGCACATTAGTTAAATATTGGTAAAGGAAAATATTTACATTGATGCAAAAATGAAGTAACAGGCTTGTATTTGTACAATGCCAACAAAGTCATTTAAAAAAAAAGTTTATGTATGCCAAACAATTAAATATTTGGGCAAATCTGCAAACAAATGTCATTTGAATCAATTTCTGGGGTGACTGATTGCATCATCCATGTTTCTCCCAGAGGTTTCAGGAGAACACAGAATATGGCCTTAGACAACCAAGCCAGTGCCTGGGCAGAATCACGGCCAGCTAGCTCCACTGTCACCATCACTAACAGCACGGCTAGGCAATTAACACTACCCACTGATGTCTTTTGCAGCCAAACTGTAATCCACTGCTTGTTCATATCATTGGAAAATTCTGTTAACTTTGAAACTCTGGGGGTCCTGATGGAGGCAAAGCACTGGCTCTGATCCTGGCAGATTTGAAGAAAGCCGACAGCAAGTGCTATGGACAGCCTGCCAAATTCAGCCCAGAACCCTGTGCTGTGCTTCGCCACTCAGTCGTATTTGATTCTTTGTGATCTCATGGACTGCAGCCCACCTGGCTCCTCTGTCCATGGGGATTCTCTAGGCGAGAATACTGGAGTGGGTAGCCATGCCCTTCTCCAGGGGATTTTCCCAACCCAGGGATCGAACCCAGGTATCCTGCATTGCAGGTGGATTCTTTACTGTCTGAGCCACCAGGGAAGCCCCTGAGCCCTGGGACCCCTATAAGTTATAAGAACAGCTATCTATATATTAGATGGCCTTCCAGGTCCCACAAACTTCTCAGGGTGCCTCACCCACCAGGCTGCACCTCCTCACTCAGAAAAGCATGAAAGGAACTCACAGGAGGCTGAAAATGTCATGAGATGTACACTGCAGGAGCGGGAAGTGAGCTGAGCTTTGGAACACCAGCTGAAGGAAAAAGGATACCAGGGGCATGATAAATCGGCCACTGCCAAGACAAGGTTGTAGCTCTTGGGATAGCTGGATGGCTCATAACTGCTCCCTTAAAGAAGCATGGGACACTCATGGGACAAACACAAGTACCTGGGAAAGAAGAAGGGCCATCACCCCCACAGAACCATGCCTCCAACACTACCTGCCCTATGCCGGAAGCAGCCATTTACATGTGGTCATTCTCCACTGAAACATGAGCTCCTAAAGGTCAGATAGTACCCTACTAGGCTTGGAATCCTCGAAGCTGACATAGTCTCTGACCAAGAGTCTTCACCCAGTAACTACAGGCAGGTAAATGAGTAGATGAATGCTTACAACAAAACTCGCATCTCCCCCAGTGCTAGGTTCTAAGCACACAGAATATGCTATGAAACTCATGGATGGTCAGGCAGGTAAGGTTCTGTGTGTGATTCCTCGTGTGCCAAGGGTGAAAGAAGATCTAGGAGAGTGGTAGGATAATTTAGGGAAGCATGAGGAAATGAACCAGAAGCTGGATTAACAGGAAATGCCTTAACCTGTCCAGACGGCACACAGAACCAGCCAGCATCCTTCCTCCACTACTGGGCAAGGTCACTGGTTCTTGCACTGAAGCCAAAGGGAGTGGTTACCAGTTCACTGAGAGTTACCACAGTGTACAGCCTCCCATATACACACACAGGTACACAAACACAAGGACACAAGGGTCTGCAAGGTTCTCACACCATGGTGGGTACTTGGGAACCTAGGCTAGCCTGAGCCTCCTACTGCCCCTGGATCTACTCACTCTGTAGCCCACCTGCTTGGAGTGGAATGGTGGAATCCCCAGCACTAACTCAACTGATCTCTTTCTCTGCTTTTTCAAAATTGCTGGAAGCATGAATAAATGAAGGAATTAAATTCATATACGATGGGACTCCATATGCCTCTACTTGGATTACCATAAACTCAAAAAGAAGATGGGATGGGATGGGATGCAGGAGGGAAAAGGCTACTCCCTGAGAGGGCAGCCAGGGCCAGCGGCCCTCTGGGTACCACTCATGCTGTGCTAACCACACGAGCTGCCAGAACACCTACCTCTCCTGCTTCCTTGTGTCTTGTTTCCACCCCGCACCCTGGCCAGGGCTTACACTTTGAACTATCCAGTCCCAGCTCAGCCCTGCATCCTCCTAGACACACCTATGCTTTTCTGAATGCTATTTCTTCAGCAAGCCCAATGGCTTGGGGGAACCATCCTGCAAGATGAACAATCCCTCCACCCCATTCTATTTCACTTTCAGATCCCCTAGTGGATGATGGAGGAAGAGAGGCTTCATGGTGGGCCAAACAGGAAAGAAGGGCAGTAACAGGCATAGATATATAGATGTATAATTACATACCAGCGCCATGCCCAGCTGTACTGGAGTCAAAAGGAAATAATCAGTAACACCAATCTTATATCTATTTAAACATTTGACATTTTAAATCCTGAATTTTAGCATTAATTTTGATTTTCTAAAATGTAGCATTGAAATAGTATTAAGCTTTATTTCCAAGGTTTAGTGTGTGTGTGTGTGTGTCTCCATAAGTTTTACACCTCAGATGGTCCTTTATTCATCTCACCCTAGTTCTTATGATATATCTACTGCTGCTGCTGCTGCTGCTACTAAGTCGTTTCAGTCATGTCCGACTCTGTGCGACCCCATAGACAGCAGCCCACCAGCTTCCCCCATCCCTGGGATTCTCCAGGCAAGAACACTGGAGTGGGTTGCCATTTCCTTCTCCAATGCATGAAAGTGAAAAGTGAAAGTGAAGTCGCTCAGTCATGTCCAACTCTTCGCGACCCCATGGACTGCAGCCTACCAGGCTCCTCCGTCCATGGGATTTTCCAGGCAAGAGTACTGGAGTGGGCTCATTTCCTTCTCCAGATATGGCTACTATTTATTATCATTCCTAACCAGACACTGTGCTTAAAAAGTAAATACAATCCTCACAATACTCCTATCAGTGCTTATCAGCCTCACAATACTCCTATTATTCCCATGTGACAAATGGGGAAACTGAGGCACAAAATGTTCACAGAATAGAAAATGTCACACACCTGGGAAGAGGTAGTAAAGCTATAAATTCAAGAGGCAATCAAGTGGACCGTGCTTGATTAGAAAACATCAGCCTACTGTGTATCTTATTCAGGGGAGAAATGGCATGCAGCAGACATGGTGAGGTGCTCTACAGCCAGCCAGAGAGATGTAAATGGATCCCCTGCTGCCTGCAGGCTTCCCAGGTGGCTCAGTGGTAAGGAATTCACCAGCCAAGCAGGAGACGTGGGTTAGATCCCCGGGTCAGGAATATCCCCTGGAGAGGGAAATGGCAACCCACTCTAGATTCTTGCCTGGGAAATCCCATGGACAGAGGAACCTGGCAGGTTGCGGTCCATGGGGTTGCAAAGAATCAGACACAACTGAGCGACTAAGCAGCAGCAGCAGTATGATATGTGCTAAGGCTCCAGAGACTTGGAGAACAACTTCTTCCATGGACATTTGCACAGGAACCAAGGAAGGTCTTCCCAGCTAGAGGATCCACATACTGAAGAAAGCCTGATAGATTTTTAAGAAACCAGGTTTTGGATTTTTCATAAGATTATTTTAGATTTGTGGGACAAAGATTATTATAAAATCTGTGGCCAAGAGTTTTTTTCTTGCAATTTAAATTTTTCAGAAAGAAGAAAACAAAATATCTCACAAGAAAAATGTCTGATTTGATTTAAAGCCATCGGTCAGCCTTCTTTATCTGCTCATGAATACCACATCCTCATTAAGACCCAGGGATCCATGGAAACCCTACTGAGAAACCGTGAAAGCTCCACAGGGATTGCACGGGGAGCCACTTTTCCGAGAATGTGTCTGTTATACTGAATATCAGCTCTGGCTCCTGAACCATCATTTTGCTAATGTTAGTAGCAGTAGCTTGAATGAACTTAGATATTGTTAACTCCAGGCTAAATCAAATATACAATATTGCTCCAACGAAGCTGTCAACAACAGAGGCTGTGAGTGATCACCATGCTGGTATGTGTCAGTTGGCACACCTACAACTCTGTTTATCATGTCATTTCTTTTACTATAGCTGTTTGCCAGCCACCTTGCCAGTTGGAGATGACATTGGTCAAAGACCAACACTCAGGGAAGACACACCTGTCAGATCAAGATCTACTTCTCCCATTTCAAACTATATTTAATTTTCCCTCATCAGATTTTCTCCAGCACTTATCAGCACCACACCATTTAGCACATAATTAAATATAGCTCCATAAACCCTGAGAAAACTGTAATTCAAAAAGACATATGTACCCCAATGTTCACTCCCTGGTGGCTCAGTGGTTAAGAATCCACCTGCCAAGCAGGAGACATGGTTTCAATCCCTGGATGGGGAAGATACCCTGGAGAAGGAAATGGCAACCCATCTCAGTAGTCTTGCCTGGGAAATCCCATGGACAGAGGAGCCTGGCAGGATATAGTTCATAGAGTGGCAAAAGAGTTGGACATGACTTAGAGACTAAACAACAACCCCAATGTTCATTGTAGCACTATTTACAATAGCTAGGACATGGAAGCAACCTAAATGTCTAAGAACAGATGAATGGATAAATAAGATATGGTACTTACACACAATGTAATATTACTCAGCCATAAAAAGAACAAAATTGGGTCATCTGGAGTGATGTGGATGGACCTAAAGTTTGTCATATAAAGTGAAGTAAATCAGAAAGAGAAAAACAAATTTCTCATATTAATGCATATGTGTGAAATCTAGTCCTGGGTGTGCTTTGGAAGGAATGAAGCTAAAGCGGAAACTCCAGTACTTTGGCCACCTCATGCAAAGAGTCGACTCATTGGAAAAGATTCTGATGCTGGGAGGGATTTGGGGGCAAGAGGGAAAGGGGATGACAGAGGATGAGATGGCTGGATGGCATCACCGACTCAATGGACGTGAGTTTGAGTGGACTCCGGGAGTTGGTGATGGACAGGGAGGCCTGGCGTGCTGCGATTCATGGGGTCGCAAAGAGTCGGACATGACTGAGCGACTAAACTGAACTGAACTGATGAAATCTAGAAAATGGTATAGATGAACCTATTTGCAGGGCAGAAATAGAGTCACAGATATACAGAATGGACACGTGGACACAGGCAGGGAAGGGGGGGGCGGGTCGAATTGGAAGAGTAGAATTGATAAACATACACCTTGTTGTTGTTTAGTCACTAAGTCATGTCTGACTCTCTGTGACCCCATGAACTATAGCCCACCAAGCTCCTCTGTCCGTGGGATTTCCCAGGCAAGAATACCGGAGTGGGTTGCCATTTCCTCCTCCAGGGCATCTTCCCAGCTCAGGAATACAACCCACAACTCTTGCATTGGCAGGCAGATTCTTTGCTACTGAGCCACTAAGCTACTGGCTTCCCCATATTGTAAAATAGATAGCTGGTGGAAAGCTGCTGTATAGCACAGGGAGCTCAGCTCAGAGCTTCGTGATGACCTAGAGGGGTGGGATGGGAGAGAGAATCAGAGGGAGGAGATATATGTATACATACATCTGATACATGGTGCTGTGCATTAGAAACTAACACAGCACTGTAAAGCACTTATACTCCAATAATAACACTTTTAAAAAATTCTATATAAATAATAAATAAATAACTGAAGCCCCATCTTTTCAAGAACTGAGAAATTTGTGTCTCCTCAGGTAGAATGTAGCTCTGCGGCAGCATTTTGAATTTTAGAATTTCAGCATCTTGTTTTACTTACACAGCACACAGTGTAGGATAAGCACGTATTAGGCTGTCAGTTCAAAGGTTTACTGGGGTGGAAAGGAGACACAAAAAAGAGCAGATGGGGGGCTCTGTGCATGAATCCTGATGGGCAAAGGGTGAGAGGAGGTCAGGAACCTGGCAGGACTACCTGGGGACCCAGAGAATATGTAGCCAGAGGCTGGACTAACACCAAAGACAGGGAGAGAAGTTAGAGAACAGATAGGAAACACTGTGAAGAGGGGAACCAATAATCACAGCACACGCTGGGAGGATCTGGACTGAGGAGGGGGACAAAAACCAGCCCACGCATGTAGTTTAAGACCAAGACCCTGTCTGACATGAGGGTATTGGTGGTCACAGTGATAGCCATGGAATTATGGGGCACTGTCCTGCTCAGGACTATTCTACCCAGAGCTACCGCCATCCCCAGGCCAATGGCTGTAGGGTTTAGCTCCCCTACTCTTGGGTTCTTGGGGCCACCTTTCCCAGTTGTAGTAATACCCAGGGCTGGCTACTGGTTATCATTCTGTCTTCCACAGCCTTCTCCAATGCCCTTAGGATGTGGGGGCTGCCTGATGTAGTCATACTCATTTATGAATCACAACCTTTGGTTCCAGTGTGCCAAGAGAAGGGGCATGTTAGATGGCCAAGTTGTGGAGATTGAACAACAGTGTCTGCTCTGGGATGGAGAAGAGTTTTGGATTTCAATACTTTGCTCAGCACCCAGAAAGAAACTATGGAGTCCCCACAAATAAATCAAATGGGTCTTTCGTGAATTGACCAAAGGTCAGCTTCCCTGGTGGCTCAGATAGTAAAGACTCTGCCTTCAATGCAAGAAACCCCAGGTTTGATTCCTGGGTTGAGAAGATCCCCTGGTGAAGGAAAGGGCTACCCACTTCGGTATTCTTGCCTGGAGAATTCTATGGACAGAGGAGTCTGGCAGACTACAGTTCATGGGGTTGCGAAGAGTCAG
Organism: Bos mutus; assembly: GCF_027580195.1. NCBI lineage: Eukaryota > Metazoa > Chordata > Mammalia > Artiodactyla > Bovidae > Bos > Bos mutus. The sequence goes on from NC_091617.1 coordinate 127,856,130, forward strand.
ACATGACTAAGTGACTAATACTTTCACTTCTTCTTTTCACTTCATAACCAAATTATTACAAGAAGCCCATCACACTGCGTTTTACTTGTATTAGCTGGAGAGGCTACAAACCAGTTCTTCCTGCCTAAAAAATTTTTTTTTTTTTTTTTTCTTTTTTGCAGTTTGGACATCTTCCTGAAGTGCTCATTCCCAGATGAAGAGCTTCATCTTGCTAGTGAATTACTGGAAGGGCATGAAGGCAAGAAACTTGGTCCCTGAGAGGGCCCCAACCTTAGAGAAAGACTCTAGAGAAAGACCTCCCAAATAATTCTAAAGCTTCACCCTTCCTGCTGCCTCTATGAGTGGCTCTTAACACTGACTGCTATTCCTGCTTTCTGGAGAGATTTTATCATAAATGGATGTTAAATTTTGTCAAAGGGTTTCTCTACATCTATTGAGATAATCATACGGTTTTTATTTTTCAATTTGTTAATGTGGTGTATTACACTGATTTGCAGATATTGAAGAATCCTTGCATCCCTGGGATAAAGCCCACTTGGTCATGGTGTATCATCTTTTTAATGTGTTGTTGGACTCTGATTGCTAGAATTTTGTTAAGGATTTTTGCATCTATGTTCATCAGTGATAGGAAGTTTTGGCCACAGCAATCAGAGAAGAAAAAGAAATAAAAGAAATTCAAATTGGAAAAGAAGAAGAAAAACTCTCACTGTTTGCAGATGACATGATCCTCTACATAGAAAACCCTAAAGACTCCACCAGAAAATTACTAGAACTAATCAATGAATATAGTAAAGTTGCAGGATATAAAATCAACACAGAGAAATCCCTTGCATTCCTATACACTAATAATGAGAAAATAGAAAGAGAAATTAAGGAAACAATTCCATTCACCATTGCAACAAAAAGAATAAAATACTTAGGAATATATCTACCTAAAGAAACTAAAGACCTATATATAGAAAACTATAAAATACTGGTGAAAGAAATCAAAGAGGACACTAATAGATGGAGAAATATACCATGTTCCTGGATTGGAAGAATCAATATAGTGAAAATGAGTATACTACCCAAAGCAATTTATAGATTCAATGCAATCCCTATCAAGCTACCAACGGTATTCTTCACAGAGCTAGAACAAATAATTTCACAATTTGTATGGAAATACAAAAAATCTCAAATAGCCAAAGCAATCTTGAGAAAGAAGAATGGAACTGGAGGAATCAACCTGCCTGACTTCAGGCTCTACTACAAAGCCACAGTCATCAAGACAGTATGGTACTGGCACAAAGACAGAAAATAGATCTATGGAACAAAATAGAAAGCCCAGAGATAAATCCACGCACCCATGGACACCTTATCTTTGACAAAGGAGGCAAGAATATACAATGGATTAAAGACAATCTCTTTAACAAGTGGTGCTGGGAAATCTGGTCAACCACTTGTCAAAGAATGAAACTAGAATACTTTCTAACACCATACACAAAAATAAACTCAAAATGGTTTAAAGATCTAAATGTAAGACCACAAACTATAAAACTCCTAGAGGAGAACATAGGCAAAACACTCTCTGACATACATTACAGCAGGATCCTCTATGACCCACCTCCCAGAGTATTGGAAATAAAAGCAAAAATAAACAAATGGGACCTAATTCAACTTAAAAGCTTCTGCACAACAAAGGAAACTATAAGCAAGGTGAAAAGACAGCCTTCAGAATGGGAGAAAATAATAGTAAATGAAGCAACTGACAAACAACTAATCTCAAAAATATACAAGCAACTCCTACAGCTCAATTCCAGAAAAATAAATGACCCAATCAAAAAATGGGCCAAAGAACTAAATAGACATTTCTCCAAAGAAGACATACAGATGGCTAACAAACACATGAAAAGATGCTCAACATCACTCATTATCAGAGAAATGCAAATCAAAACCACTATGAGGTACCATTTCACACCAGTCAGAATGGCTGCTGTCCAAAAGTCTACAAGCAATAAATGCTGGAGAGGGTGTGAAGAAAAGGGAACCCTCTTACACTGTTGGTGGGAATGCAAACTAGTATAGCCACTATGGAGAACAGTGTGCAGATTCCTTAAAAAACTGGAAACAGAACTTCCTTATGACCCAGCAATCCCACTACCAGGCATACACACCGAGGACACCAGAATTGAAAGAGACACATGTACCCCAATGTTCATCGCAGCACTGTTTATAATAGCTAGGACATGGAAGCAACCTAGATGTCCATCAGCAGATGAATGGATAAGAAAGCAGTGGTACATATACACAATGGAATATTACTCAGCCATTAAAAAGAATACATTTGAATCAGTTCTAATGAGGTGGATGAAACTGGAGCCTATTATACACAGTGAAGTAAGCCAGAAAGAAAAACACCAATACAGTATACTAACGCATATATATGGAATTTAGAAAGATGGTAACAATAACCCTGTATACGAGACAGCAAAAGAGACACTGATGTATAGAACAGTCTTTTGGACTCTGTGGGAGAGGGAGAGGGTAGGATGATCTGGAAGAATGGCACTGAAACATGTATAATATCATATATGAAACGAGTCGCCAGTCCAGGTTCGATGCACGATACTGGATGCTTGGGGCTGGTGCACTGGGACGACCCAGAGGGATGGCATGGGGAGGGAGGAGGGAAGAGGGTTCAGGATGGGGAACACATGTATACCTGTGGCGGATTCATGTTGATATATGGCAAAACCAATACAATATTGTAAAGTTAAAAAATAAAATAAAATTTAAAAAAACCAAAATATTTCCAAGGGAAAAAAAAAAAAACACTGACTGCTAGATGAGGTTTCCTTGTTGGGATCCAGATGGCCAGAGGTGAATTTCTACTGACTTCTCCCACATCCCACCCCATCAGTGTCTGCCTTCCCCTGGAGGGCTCTCCAGATGGCACTTGTCATAAATGGAAATCAAGGTCAAAATCAGTCATCTGCTTACATTAAGAAAGCCACCTTGCAACTGATTGACTATCTCTTTCTTTGTCTTTAATTATTGAATAAACAAGAAGACTGCATATTAATGAAGGTACTTGTTTGATTATTTGGCACAAGAGAAACTGTAGCTTCATCTTTACCATGAGGGAAACTGCCTGAATATGGAAACATCAAAGAGGTACTGAGCACTGATTGATGCATTATATATGAATGTATATGTTTTACTGGATTGAAGTCAGCATTTTCTCACCTTATCTACCTAAAAAAGAAAGGGAAGTGCTCTCTGGTAGAAAATAATTTTAGAGCTTCTACAGTTTTCTACATTCAATGACCAGCATACAATAAAAAATTACAGGGCATATGAAGAGGCAAGAAAAATTGACCAACCATCAAGGGAAGACAGATCACAGAAACAGACCCATGTACTATCCCAATACTGAGTTAGCAGATAAGGACTTTAAAAATAGTTGTGATTAACAATGTTAAAAATAGAAGAAAAGATGAACAAAATGAATGAAAAAATGAAGAATTGCAACCGAAATTGGAATGTGTAATAAAAAAATATAAAGGTATTTTAGAACCAAAATATGCAATGTATCAAGAATTCATCAAGTGTATTTAACAGCAAACTGGACACAGGCAGAAGACAAGATGAGTAGACAGTCACACTAACATGCAGAGAGAAAAAAGAATCACAGGAAAAATATGTGGGAAACATCGAACAGGTCTAGCACACACGTAATTAAGGTTGAACTATGCTTTGACCTTCAAGAGACTGGGGTTGAACCTCATCTTCCTCTGAGGTTACTTACTGGGTCACTTACTGGATGAGTGAATAGTGTGCTTAGTAAGTGACCTAACACCTTTGAGCTTCAGTTTCTGCGTGTACAAAACAGGAACAAATAAGCCAACACTGTATGCTTTTTAAGATTTCTTTTTGATGTGGACCATTTTTAAAGTCTTCACTGAACTTGTTACAACAATGCTTCTGTTTTATGTTTTTATTTTTGGCCACAAGGCATGTGGGATCTTAGTTCCCCAATGAGGGATCAAACCTGCACCTCATGCAATGAAAGGCGAAGTCTTAACCACTCGACTGCCTGGGAAGTCCCTGTATGCTTTTTTAAGTGAGTCAGGAGGATAGTTTGAAGTGTTCATTTGTGTGCTTCTCCCAACCTTCTCTGCCCCAGAATCAAGAAACATGCCAACAACTGCAAAAACCTGGTATAAAGGTCCTAATACTGAACTCTTAGGCTTATAAGACCTCAGTCAGAGTGGAAGATGGAAAGAGAGGGATGAGGACTCATGAAGTAGCTTTTTCTATCTCCCAGGCATGATGAGAGAGCACAGGATGGGAAAGTGAAGAAAGAAGAGAGAATGCTGGTCAGGGAAGAACAAGATGAGAAGCCCAGGCTGCTCCACCAGAGCAAGTGTCATCCCTTCCTAGGACCCAGAGATCACACAAAAACAGCTCGGCTCTTAGAGATGCTTTGCACTGCTATTATCCAGTGAAGACAGCTGCAACAGGGCCATCTATAGACTCCAGAAGGAACAAAACTCATCTGGACCCTGACGCTCTGTTAAGTCTCTTATCTGATCCTCTCCATTGGGTCAACCCCTGTTTTATGGTTTGAGACATAGATGAAATGAGACAACAATTTCAATATCTGGTAACATTATTCACAATTGTATTAATTACTGATGATTATGACTTACTATATATTATTTAATTTATGCTGCTGCTGCTAAGTCGCTGCAGTCGTGTCCAACTCTGTGCGACCCCATAGACGGTAGCCCACCAGGCTCCCCCGTCCCTGGGATTCTCTAGGCAAGAACACTGGAGTGGGTTGCCATTTCCTTCTCCAATGCATGAAAGTGAAAAGTGAAAGTGAAGTTGCTCAGTCGTGTCCGACTCTTAGCCACCCCATGGACTGCAGCCCACCAGGCTCCTTCATCCATTGGATTTTCCAGGCAAGAGTACTGGAGTGGGGTGCCATTGTGTTAAATGAATGTATACTATGTGCCAGGCACTATCTTAACATTTCATATGTTTACTAATTTCATTAATTCATTATATTTATTTATCAGAACAGTCTTCTAAGGTATACCATATGATCTCACCTGAGGTGGTTTAGTCACTCAGTCATGTCCGACTCTTTTGGGACCCCACGGACCATAGTCCATCAGGCTCTGTGTCCACGAGATTTCCCAGGCAAGAATACTGAGTGGGTTGTCATTTCCTTCTCCTGGGTATCCTCCCGACCCAGGGATCAAACCTGGGTCTTCTGCATTAAAGATTCTTTACCAATTGAGCCACCAGGGAAGCCCCTTCTAAGGTAAGTACTCACTAAATCGCTTCCTCAAGGTCACCCAAGCTAACGAGGTGTCAAAACTTCAATACTGCCCAAGGGATGGGTACTATCTGATGAGTGTCACTGTATATTAGCAACTTTCTCTACTTGGGCTGATTGAATCCAAACAGCAACATCTGGGGCTCAGCCCCTTCTCTGCAATGCAGTTCTGTTGTTAACCATCACTGCCCCTGCAGCACTGCAGTGAAGCTTTAAGGAGATGATTATATAAAGTGCCCATCACAGTGATCAACACGTTGTCAACTCTCATTAGATGTGCTGTCTGTTACCTTTCATTTTGTGTGACAACAGAGAGCTCAGAGCAAAGGGAAGATCTGGAATTTTTAAACTTCCATCCATAGACTTCTCATGGTAAGTTGAAAATGAAAGTTGCAAACATCTACTTTTCTGGTTGCACTTTTTCCTCTATTTAATGAAAGTGAAATAAATAACAAAGGTGTCCACCTCTGATTTGGTTAAGGGTTGTCAGCGACAGCATCAGAGCTCACCAGGATATATCAGACATACTATCTTAGCTCATCCCATCCTGCCCAGCAGGCACATCTGAGGTCCATTTCAGGTGCCCAAAACATCTGCTTTTCTCTGAGCAAGCTGATAACCACAGAGGCCCCAGTCAAGACTCAGCTTCCTCCTTACAGAGCTGCACAGTTCGGGGAACAGCCCTGGGGCCTGAGGTGGGCAGGTACAGGGTGCAGATGTATTGCCCATGCCCAGGAGTCAGGATCAGAAAACATCAGGGCTCCTCAGGCCATCACCATGGAGACTGCCCCAGGTGGCTGATGCCTGGAGACAGCTCCTCTCCAAAGGGCAGGCACAGCAGCACGTCTGCCCCAGGCAGGGGAGGCCATGGGGACAGGCAAGTAATGGGGCCACTGGAGACCTCAGAACACAAAACCACAAGGTCCAGCGGGGAGAGGAAAGCTGAGTCTGAAGCTCCTGCTCTTCCCATCAGAGGCAATTTCGTTCGAAATTTAGCCTCAAGGTTTCTAGAAACCTATTTAGATCTGGTGTCACCTCTGTATGTGACTAGAATATAAATCAGAACATCAGTTGAGGAAATAGGGCTTCCAGCTTCTGAGACCCCTCTGGACCAGGGCAGGGCAGATGGCAGGACCCTAATGGGAAGGGCCCCTGCAGTTCCCGAAGCTGAAGGAGAATGGTCAATGTCCTGAAAGTGAAAGTGTTAGTCACTCAGTCTTGTCTGATTCTTGCAACCCCATGGACTGCAGCCCACCAGGCTCCTCTGTCCATGGAATTCTCTAGGCAAGAATACTGGGTTGGGTAGCCGTTCCCTTCTCCAGGGGATCTTCCCAACCCAGGGGTCAAACCCTGGTCTGCTGAATTGCAGGCAGATTCTTTACCATCTGGGCCACTAGTCTGACCATAATTCAGGGAAGGGAAGCATTCTTTATTGACCTCCCATCTTTGCCAAGTGCCAAACACTGAACTGCACACCTTACAGAACTTTCCCAGGGCCTTGTGTGATGAACTCTACTACCCCAGTTTCCATAAAGGAAACTGATGCTAGGAGACCTGACCCAGGTCAGGTCTGATGAGGTCCCTGACCCAGGTCTTTTAGCTGGTAGGTGCAAAGATGCAAAGCCAGGTCCACATGATTCTTAAGCGCAGGGAGCCCCATTTCCTGGCAGCATACTCTTCCCATTACGGAGATAGCACCCTGGGCCAGACAATGCACCAGGCACTCTATAGACAGGGTTTCATCTTAATTTTCACAATCTATCTCCCTGGGAACAGGAGAGAAAACTTTAAACCAGATGGCCATAAATGTTTTTTTTTTTTCAATGTAAGACCATAAATACCTCTAACTGGCAAGAAGAAAGAAGGGGTTATTGTGGTCTAAACATGTGCCCTGTACTTCCAGGATCCTGAGAAAACTATTATCTCCAGGCTTCTCCTTCTTTGAGACATATACCACATTCATGGAAAGGACGTTTTCATCATTAGGGAGATGTCAGTATTCTCCAAAATGGCCTATAAATTTGATGCAACTCTATTTGAAAACAATAGCAAACTTTTTTAAGGGATTTGACAAACTGACTAAACGTATATTCAGGAGAAATAGACAAGGCACAGCCTCCACCACACTTGCAAAAGGATACAGTGAAGGAATGTACCACATACAAAGACTACAGAGATTAAATATAGAGGTGTGATCACTAAGACAGAAGGGCATTGATAAAGGACTAGAAAAATGACCAATAAACCAGAACAGATGGCTCAGGAAGAGATCTTCACATACGTGGAACTTTAATATTTTAATGTATAAAAGAGACAGCATGAACATACAGGGGAAAGGAGGGTATAATTCAGTCAACAGAGCTGGAAAATGTAGTTTTCTATTTGTAAAAATTGAAACTGGATCTCTAACTCATCATTCACAAAATCAACACTGTGCATGTGTGTGTGTTTAGCTATCTTTCTATTTGGGGAACAGAAAATGATTTCTTAAACAAGATTAAGAAAGTTCTAGCAATAAGAGAAAAATTGATACATATGACTTCATCAAAATGAAAAACTTTTGTTCATCAAAAGATAACCCAAAGAAAGAAAAAGGACAAATTACAACCCAGAGAAGGTATCAGTGGAATAGACAACCAACAAAGGGCTAGTGTCATTATAAAAAGTATCTACAAAAAATTTAAAAAACACAAACAACTCAATAGGAGAATGAGCAACAAACATTACCAGGCATTTTCACAGAAGCAAAAACACTTACAGCTAATAACATATGAAGAAATGCTAGGCCTTAGCAGCAATCAAGAAATTGGAAATCAAGGTCATGAGATTTCATTTTACATTTGTTCAATGGAAAAATAAGAAAGTAGTCAATATTCCATGTTCAAGAAAATGCAGTGTAATGTGGCTATTTTATACACTGTCAGTAGGGTTATAAAATGATACAAGTATTTTGAAAAGCAATCTGGAATCATCTTGTAAATCTGGATAGTCACCCACCCAAAGGCCATCAACAGCAAAATGGACAAATAAAGTACGTATATGTCACACTGAAATATAGATACACACAGTAACATCTTAAAGTTGGCCAGAAAAAAAAGTCCCAGAAGACAATATCCAGTAAGATGCCTTTTTATAAAGTTCAGTACAAGTAAAATCAAACAGTTTGCAGTTAGGCATCATGTGTGACTTGAAAAACTTAAAAAAAATAAACAAGGAAGTTTAATAAACTCAACCTTCAGAATCACGGTCACCTCTCTGGGGTAATGGAGGCATACAGCTGAGGTAGGGGAGGAGCACATGGGCAGGTGTAAGTTATTGATAATATACAATTCTTGGTTAGAGTTGTGAGTTCATAGTGTTTATTATATTTTTAATAAATAAAAGAGGGTGAATGATAACAGTGTGTCATGAAAAGAACTATGATTAATCCAATTCTGTATATCTAAGGCCCAGTTGTAAAAATCTGGGTTACAAGTGCAATGGAATATTGATGACTGCCAGACACTGCCATCTATAAAAAGTGCCAATCTACCACCCACAGTGCTGCAGATTAGAAAACTGTATGCAGAGGTTTTTCCATCCCCCTTCATACCTTAACACAGATAGCACGTATAGCTACTTTTCCTTGTTATGCCCATGACAGACATCAGTGATCTGCTAAGACTTCAAGCTCCTTCTTCACACAGCTCTTCCCATAGTCACCTGGGATGAAGCATGTGGAAAAGTGGCTGAATTCTGTACAAAGAAGCCCAATCAGGATGTCAGAACCACAGACAATTCAGAGAAGAAAAATTCAAGGGATCACATGCAAGGAGAAGAGAAAAGTCAGCTGATGTAGCAAGATGCAAAGTCCATAAAACTGCCATGTGGCTCCCTGGTTGACAAAGCCCTGGGCACAAGCCCCTCCCTGCTTGGTTCCCAAGAGAAAGGGAAAATCAGAATAAACAACAGCATATTTAACTTGACATGTGGGAAATATGCTATTCTGTGAGGTGTGGAGGCTGGAAATGACAACCAATTTCCCAAAGAAATATCTCTGTTCATGGGTGACTGGGTAATTTGGGGGTCCCAGAGGTTTCAGTGCCCATTTGCTCATTATCTATAAACTCAGGATTAGCTGGCTACTAGCATCACTTACCCCTCTTCTTCCTTGCAGATCAGGAGAAGCAGCAGCAGTTATGGAAAGAAATGTAATCCCTCTAACCCTGAATGCTCACTGCAAGCACGACTTCAGCCTGGATAGATGGAATATCAGCATTCAAGTCTCCAAATGCCCCCCAAAAGCTCCTCAAAGTCAGAGACACAGCTAAGAACAGGCACCCCACAAAGGTCAGGACACCAGTAATGAACGGTGTTCTTTTGGTTCCAAGCCAAAATCTTGTGCCTGAGACCACAGTCACTTAGGAAGGATATCAGGATCCCAAAGAAGGAAAGAAGAAGAAGAAATCATATGGAAGGGACCATCTCTCTCTCTCTTGTAGACTCCCCAGTGGCAAAGAAAACATCTCATAATTCTTATAACACCTTTACTTCCTAGCAGAGTATGGGACAGAGTATATTTTCACTAAATGCTATTGACTGCCTAATTAACTTCTCTAATCCCAAAGTCTCAAGTAGGCAAAAACAATATGCAGAAAGGATGCACCTGGTGTCAATATCATATAAGCATTGAATAGGAGCAGAGGCTGGGGGAAGGGTGGTTAGCAAGGGGGGAGACAAGGAGAACCAGTCCTCCCAAGAGTACTGCATGTTCTAGAAGGTTTGCTTACAGTCCAGGATCTCAACTAGGGCAGAATAATAAAAGTCTTAAGACCTCATAAAACATCGTCTCCATATAAGAATAATAAAGACAGAATACCAGATGTGCGACTCAGAGTAATATAGTAAACATGAGATCAGAAATTAGGAGATCTAAAGTAAGACATCATGTTTCAATTTTCTCAGCTGTCAAATGGGATAGTATCGACCAAGGTGCTCTAAGGATCAGGTAATGCAGATGTGAAAGTATGATAAAAAGTATGGGACATTACAGAAACACAAGGAGAGGTTACTGGCAGTTTCTAAGCCAAATCAAAGATGAAAAAGAAAGTGAAAGTATTTAGTTGCTCAGTCACGTCTGACTCTTTGCGACCCCGGTGGACTGTAGCCTGCCAGGCTCCTCTGTCCATGGGATTCTCCAGGCAAGAATACTGGAGTGGGTTGCCTTCCTTTCCAGGGTATCTTCCTGATCCAGGGAACAAACCCAGATCTCCTGCATTGCAGGTGGATTCTTTACCATCTGAGCCACCAGGGAAGCACTTTAGGTAGGACTGGGTAAAAGCAAGCTGAAACTTCTGGGAGGCAAATACACTTCTCTACAGGAAGACACAGAGTCCAGTCCCAAGACTTGGATGGTTTCAAGAACAGCACAAAAGTTCTGAGTCTGTCCAAACACCTGTGAGTGAGCTTTGCTCTTCATCTGGACCCTGGCAGGTATAAAAGTCAGATAGGCCAGCATCCTTGGGGACTGAGCCAGGCTAAGCCAGCATTCCACTGGGAGACTTTGCTGAAATCCCAGGGAAGATCTCACCACAGACGTCCTTGGTTGCCCAGGAAGCCCCAGCAAGCAGCTTGTGGGGACAAGTCCTCCTTCTACAGATTCCCAGCACCAGCCACAAGTCTCTTTCTGCTGCAGCTTGCATTTACCATTCACTTGTCACACACTTTTGTCTTCCAAGGCCACCAGGCCAGTATTTTCAGCCTCATTTAACAGATGAGGAAACTAAGATACAAACTGGTCCAAAACCACATAATTGGTTTGTTGCAAAGTCAGGATTTAAATCAAGATACACTTGTTTGTAAAGCCCACAATTGTGTCCACTGTTTAGGGAATTTGTGTTAATAAATCAATCAGTTTGAATAAATTAACACCCAGGTAGGTGCAGGCACAGTATATGAGTTTTGTGGGAGAGGTGGGGACATATTCGGGCAAAAGGCCCTTCAGTAGAGGGCATGCTGGAAGTTAAAGTGAGGTTTTGGTGCCCAATTGCTCATTATCCACAGATTCAGGATTATCTGGGTACTAGCATCACTCACTGGAGAAGGCAATGGCACCCCACTCCAGTACTCTTGCCTGGAAAATCCCATGGATGGAGGAGCCTGGTGGGCTACAGTCCATGGGGTCGCTAAGAGTCGGACACGACTGAGCGACTTCACTTTCACTTTTCACTTTCATGCATTGGAGAAGGAAATGGCAATCCACTCCAGTGTTCTTGCCTTGAGAATCCCAGGGACCGGGGAGCCTGGTGGGCTGCCGTCTATGGGGTCGCACAGAGTTGGACATGACTGAAGCGACTTAGCAGCAGCAGCATCACTCACCCCTCTTATTCTTTTCAGGTCAAGAGAGGAAGCAGCAGTAATGGGAAGCACAGGGTCCCCCAGGGCCCCCAATGCAGAGGTCTGTGGTACAGGCTGAGCTGGGATGTAAAGCAGAAGCCACATGGCTCTAGAGTCACATGGATCAGAATCTTGGAACGAGTATGTTCCAGAACCTCTACAGGTAGAAACAGAAAGAGGAAGGGAGACCCCCAGGCCCAGAAGAAGGACTTGGCTTAAATTATCCATGAGGTATTCTTGGAAAAGGAGAAAAGACTAGACTAGATCTCTCTATGGGAGAAAAAGATAGAAAGAAGGCCTGCACCACAGCCTTTCCCCACTTTTGCTGCCAAACCATGCCCAACCACACAAATATGAGGAACCGTTCCCCAATTAAGATCTCAGGCGCAGGCCATCAGCCTTCCTCCCTTACAGAGGACTTGAAGATGGGCTTGGGAAGAGAAGCCATACTGTAAGAACAGAAGATGCAAGAGTAGACCTTAAAGGATATGTGAGCACCCTGAGGTAGAGCAACAAACAACAGTGGAAGTGGAAGAGGAGAAACAATGACTCTCCTGCACTACATGTGGTCTTGAGCCCTGATTGATGCTACTGTGCTCTGAGATTCTTCTCAGTGGACAGAATCTTGGAGAGTAAGAAGACAGTAGAGCAGAGAGATGGAGGAAGCCATGTCCCAATAACATTTCCTGAGCACCTGGATATTGCCATGCCTGAAGCCTACCCTTAGGCTTTTCATTGTGTGAAATTATCAATCTTTTGTCTATTTGTTTGAGCCAGTTTGAGATGGTTTTTTCATTATTTGCTCCTGAAACAATTCTGCCTCACATTAACATCATCACTTCCCCAGAGATCTAACAGCATGGCATACAGTGGACATTCTATAAGTTAAGTTAAATCTAACAACTCTGTGGCAGTCTATTTAAACACTGGCCTCCAAAAGTACAGCTTAACATCTCCCTATGCCCTCTTGGGAAAAAGAAATTCCCCATTTTATTTTGATTTCTAATCTCATTGCAACATCATTGATTCCTCAGGAACTGCTATGGAGAGAAGCTTATTGTCTTCTAACTTTTGGAAGAGCACGTCTAATTAAGGCAATATTAAACAGTAATAACTGTCTTATAATTTTATGGCAATGCCTATGATCACATAAATAAGCATTTTATATCCAATTAGCATTTTATATTTATTCAATCCTAAAACAATCTAGCATTTTTATTAATCAAATAAAATAGCATTTAATAGATATGGTTCTTTTAGCTTCTGAAATTAGCCACATATAAAATAGCAGTACATCCAATTATGCAATATATTGCCCCAAAAGGACAATATGTGCTTGTCAGGATTTCCATCAACATGACACCCATATTTACCTAAACAAGCTAAAACCAACATTTTCCAGAATACTATCATTTGCATAACACTCTCATGATTTCTACTATAGCCATGTGCACCTGTAGTAGCATTTACTTAAAATATTTCTTTAAATAGAGCCACACTGTTCATTTAAATAATTTTATTTTAAAAGGGAACTTTATATCATGAGTTTGATATGCTAGCTATGCTTTAAGACAATATTAAAATAAAGACACAACTATTAACATAAAGCCAGTTTATCGCTGCTGCTGCTAAGTCGCTTCAGTCGTGTCCAACTCTGTGCGACCCCAGAGACGGCAGCCCATCAGGCTCCACCGTCCCTGGGATTCTCCAGGCAAGAACACTGGAGTGGGTTGCCATTTCCTTCTCCAATGCATGAAAGTGAAAAGTGAAAGTGAAGTTGCTCAGTCGTGTCCGACTCTTACTAACCCCATGGACTGCAGCGCACCAGGCTCCTCCATTAGGCTAACAGTCTAAAACTCTTTTCTAGGTATCCTGGTAGTGCTTTAGTCACTAAGTTGTATCAGACTCTCGTGACCCCGTGGACTGCAGCCTACTAGGCTCCTCTGTCCATGGGATTTTCCAGGCAAGAGTACTGGAGTGGGTTGCCATTGCCTTCTTTGCAGTTTATTGCTACACTCACTTAAAGCCATTCTGTGTCCCAACAATGGTCACCATGGCATGTTTAGGGGAAATATGAGTTAAACCATTCCAGTGAGAACTCCAAGGGCATTCTGTCTGGCACCTTCCTCAGCTCACCTGTTTCACACAGCAGCTACCTTTTTGCCTCTAACTTATCCAGGTAGGGCCTTCAGCTTGGACCTCCCGGTAGTGAGCCTTCTTCTCTTTATGAAGCATTTCATTATTTACTGATAGACCACGAACTTGGCAGTAAAAGGTTAGGCTCATCTTCTACATGGTGGGTAACTTCTTTGATTTAGCAGGACAATTGCAAAGGGTATAATTCTGAAGGTTTCAGACAATTTAAATCAGGTACATTTCCAGACCTATGGATAAATACAAAGTAAGGGGGATGAATCCTAGAAGCACATAAATCTGCAAACACTCTTGCATATTTTATTTTGAGGAAGCTTTTTATTTTCTCAGTATGGTTATAATATTCCATGGAGTGGTCACCCTTCTGTTACCATGCAACGTATTATGGCAGTAGCCTGGCCTTCTCCTGGTATTTTATCAGGCCCAAACCTATTGATATTTAAATGCAACTTTCAGGACAAACAATGCTTCCTAATGAACACATCCATGACATTTATACTCCCACAGGGTATTTTAAAAAAGGATTCCAATGATAATAACAGTGAAAGTTAAAGTAACAGCACAAGGGTTACCGAAAATGCCTTACAGCCTGCAACCAATGGAAGGATCCCCAGGATGCGGACATTTCTGTGTTCAAGGGTGAACACAGTTTATAGTTCAGCCATCTGGCTTGGAAATCAAGCAATTTGTAAGAAAAAAATATACGGAAGGGCAAAATGATTTCCGAATTTATACATAAAGTGACATTTTTAAAACTCATTCTTTATATCTGCTTTATATATCTTTATATCTCATTCTCTGTATCTCCTCATTGCCCTCCACATGGATTACACTGTTGCTGGCAGGAAGCTTTCAGAAAGGAAAAAAATGGGAAAAACCATGGACTGCAGGGTGGGTGTGGAGAAGGCGATGGCACCCCACTCCAGTACTCTTGCCTGGAAAATCCCATGAATGGAGGAGCCTGGTAGGCTGCAGTCCATGGGGTTGTGAAGAGTCGAACACGACTGAGCAACTTCACTTTCACTTTTCACTTTCATGCACTGGAGAAGGAAAATGGCAACCCACTCCAGTGTTCTTGCCTGGAGAATCCCAGGGATGGGGGAGCCTGGTGGGCTGCCGTGTATGGGGTCACACAGAGTCAGACACGACTGAAGCAACTTAGCAGCAGCAGCAGCAGCGGCAGGGTGGGTGGGAAAAGCTTTGTGGTGGTACTTTACAGAGGAAACTTGGCCCAATACAACTTAATCTGTGCCCTATGTTATTTTACCTTCAAAAGAAAACCACTATGAAAACCCAAGGAACTCCATGGTGTTCTCCACAAGTGATTGACATTTGACTACTTGTTTGAACTCCATATGGAAAGTCATTGGCAGTGTGGGTTGTTCCAGGGGTTGACTTGGCTTTTGTTTTCATTTTTGATTCTGAGTCATTGCATCCTGTACCAGCTATTACTCCATCATTATGAAGTGGGGATGAAATGTGGTATTGCTGTTTGTAAGCTTTTGTTATTATTTTTAATTATAATTATTAAAGGTCTGACTTTCTTCTCTTAAAAACAGAAAAAAAAAAAAAAGGAGAGAGAGATTGTCACTTGATGGCCCCTCAGATGTAGAAAGGCTCCGTGCACAACTGGTGAGTACATGATCCCAACTGATTCTCACTTCCCCCTTTTAGAGCTAAGAAACCAGAAGGCTCGGAAAGTTCAGGGACATGCTCACCTGTATAAGTCCTAAGAACTCTGGTTCCTGCAGAAAGAAGCCTTTACTTCAGGCAGGAGAAATGACAGCAGACAGAGCAGAGAGAGATTCAGAGCATGGAGAGTGAGAGAGCTCAGTAATAGGCCATGCAGAGGGAAGGAGCACAAGGATTACACAGAGGCATTCTGCAAGTGGGGAGCAGAAAACCACACTGGAGTGAAAACCCTCAAAAAGGGAGGAGGAGAGGAAAACCACAGCCCCAGAGCATGGGAGAAAACTGAGCAGAAGAGGAAGCATGCGTCTGTGATGTGACACGGAAAAGCAGCATCACAACCATTCAGTTCAGTTCAGTCACTCAGTCGTGTCCAACTCTTTGTGGCCCCATGGACTGCAGCACACCAGGCTTCCCTGTCCATCACCAACTACCAGAGTTGTTCATCTCCACCCAGTCGGTGATGCCATCCAAACTTCTCATCCTCTGTTGTCTCCTTCCCCTCCTGCCTTCAATCTTTCCCAGCATCAGGGTCTTTCCCAATGAGTCAGTTCTTCATATCAGGTGGCCAAAGTATTGGAGTTTCAGCTTCAGCATCAGTCCTTCCAATGAATATTCAGGACTGATTTCCTTTCGGATTGACTGCTTGGATCTCCTTGCTGTCCAAGGGACTCTCAAGAGGCTTCTTCAACTTCACAGTTCAAAAGTATCAATTCTTCAGCATTCAGCCTTCTTTATGGTTCAACTCACATCTATACACAACTACTGGAAAAACCATAGCTTTGACTACATGGACCTTTGTTGGCAAAGTAATGTCTCTGCTTTTTAACATGCTGTCTAGGTTGGTCATAGCTTTTCTTCCAAGGAGCAAATGTCTTTTAATTTCATGACTGTAGTCACCATCTGCAATGATTTTGGAGCCCAAGAAAATAAAGTCTATCACTGTTTCCATTGTTTTGCAATGGAAACAAACCAGATATCATAATCTTAGTTTTTTGAATGCTGAGTTTTAAGCCAGCTTTTTCCCTCCCCTATTTTCACCAAGAGACTCTTCAGTTCCTCTTTATTCTCTACCATAAGGGTGGTGTCATCTGCATATCTGAGGTTATTGATATTTCTCCCAACAATCTTGATTCCAGCTTCGGCTTCATCCAGCCCAGCATTTCTCATGATGTACTCTGCATATAAGTTAGAAAATCAGGGTGACAATATACAGCCTTGACATATTCCTTTTCCAATTTTGAACAAGCCCATCATTCCATGTCCAGTTCTAACTGTTGCTTCTTCACCTGCATACAGATTTCTCAGGAGGCAGGTAAGGTGGTCTGGTATTCCCATCTCTTTCAGAATTTTCTTTTTTTTTTAATTAATTTTATTTTATTTTTAAACTTTACATAATTGTATTAGTTTTGCCAAATATCAAAATGAATCCACAACAAAATGCCAGTTCTACAATGTTAATACAGATAGAAAAGCTGCGAGCTGGCTAGCATCACCCTCCCAGTGCTAAGATGGAATCTAATTCAACTTAGAAAAAGAGAATCAAGACTCCACCCTTATGGCAGAAAGTGAAGAAGAACTAAAGAGCCTCTTGATAAAACTGAAAGAGGAGAGTGAAAAAGATGGTTTAAAACTTAACATCCAGAAAACTAAAGTCACGGCATCTGGTCCCATCACTTCATGGCAAATAGATGGGGAAACAGTGGAAACAGTGATAGACTTTATTTTGGGGGGCTCCAAAATCACTACAGATGGTGACTACAGCCATGAAATTAAAAGACGCTTTCTCCTTGGAAGAAAAGCTATGACCAACCTAGACAGCATATTAAAAAGCAGAGACATTACTTTGCCAACAAAGGTCCATCTAGTCAAGGCTATGGCTTTTCCAGTAGTCATGTATGGATGTGAGAGTTGGAGTATAAAGAAAGCTGAGTGCTGAAGAATGGATGCTTTTGAACTGTGGTGTTGGAGAAGACTCTTGAGAATCCCTTGGACTGCAAGGAGATCCAACCAGTTAATCCTAAAGGAAATCAGTCCTCAATATTCACTGGAAGGACTGATGCTGAAGCTGGAACTTCAATACTTTGGCCACCTGATGGGAAGAACTAACTCATTTGAAAAGATCCTGATGCTAGGAATGATTGAAGGCAGGAAAAGAAGGGAAAAACAGGATGAGAAGGTTGGATGGCATCACTGACTGGATGGACATGAGTCTGAGTAAGCTTTGAGAGTTGATGATGGACTGGGAAGCCTGGTGTGCTGTAGTCCATGGGGTCACAAAGAGTTGGACATGACTGAGTGACTGGAGTGAATGGATTCAGGTAAATACTAGAGTATATTATAGATTACTAGTGCAGTACAAGTCCAGGAACAATTGTAGCTGCCACACAGGTAGGACAGGTTTCCCAGGACAAAATCAAAATCCTTAATTAATTCCAGTTTCTGCAGCCCAAACGCTGAACTCAGAGGAGTTTGGTGACTTTCCTGTTGCCCTCAAGGTGTGCAATTTGTTTTTGTGTGTGTGTGCCTGGCACCTCAACAAACCTCACCAGGAGGATCAAGGGTGCTAGAGGCAGGGTACCTGCTCTATGGATAAATTCCACCACCAGCAGCAACATCTCCATCCTGTTTGCTGGTTTGCAGAAAAAATTGTATTAACGACGTGCTTTTCCTTTTCTATCTCAGCTATCTATAAAATATAAGTTCCAATCCAATGACAAAATAACACGCAGCCCTTGGATAGAGACCCTGGATGGTGAGAAAGGTGGAACTACACAGGAGGTGAGCAAAAACATGGGAATAATGAATTTTATTGACTATTTTTGGGGGGTATGTTATTTCTAAAAGGCCTTGTAGGTCTTCATAGAACCGTTCAACTTCAGCTTCTTCAGTGTTACTGGTTGGGGCATAGACTTGGATTATTGTGATATTGAATGGTTTGCCTTGGAAACGAACAGAGATCATTCTGTCACTTTTGAGATTGCATCCAAGTACTGCATTTTGGACTCTTTTGTTGACCATGATGGCTACTCCATTTCTTCTAAAGGATTCCTGCCCTCAGTAGTAGATATAATGGTCATCTGAGTTAAATTCACCCATTCCAGTCCATTTTAGTTCGCTGATTCCTAGAATGTCCTATTTGGAACCAGTCTGTTGTTCCATGTCCAGTTCTAACTGTTGCTTCCTGACCTGCATATAGGTTTCTCAAGAGGCAGGTCAGGTGGTCTGGTATTCCCATCTCTTTCAGTATTTTCCACAGTTTATTGTGATCCACACAATATATCACACACAATAAATCCACACAATGCATCAGAGGGCAAACACACTGAAACCATAAGCACAGAAAACTAGTCAATCAAGTTTTGACCACAGCCTGGTCTAACTCAATGAAACTAAGCCATGCCCTGTGGGACCACCCAAGACGGGCAGGTCACACTGGAGAGGTCTGACAGAATGTGGTCCACTGGAGAAGGGAATGGCAAATCACTTCAGTATTCTTGCCTTGAGAACTCCATGAACAGTATGAAAAGGCAAAATGATAGGATACTGAAAGAGGAACTCCCCAGGTCAGTAGGTGCCCAATATGCTACTGGAGATCAGTGGAGAAATAACTCCAGAAAGAATGAAGGGATGGAGCCAAAGCAAAAACAATACCCAGTTGTGAATGTGACTGGTGATAGAAGTAAGGTCTGATGCTGTAAAGAGCAATATTGCATAGGAACCTGGAATGTTAGGTCCATGAATCAAGGCAAATCGGAAGTGGTCAAACAGGAGATGGCAAGAGTGAAGGTCGACATTCTAGGAATCAGCGAACAAAAATGGACTGGAATGGGTGAATTTAACTCAGATGACCATTATATCTACTACTGCGGGCAGGAATCCCTTAGAATAGGAAAAGCAGTACGTCAAGGCTGTACATTGTCACCCTGCTTATTTAACTTATATGCAGAGTACATCATGAGAAATGCTGGGCTGGAAGAAGCACAAGCTGGAATCAAGATTGCCAGGAGAAATATCAATAACCTCAGATATGCAGATGTCACCACCCTTATGGCAGAGAGTTGAAGAGGAACTAAAAAACCTCTTGATGAAAGTGAAAGAGGAGAGTAAAAAAGTTGGCTTAAAGTTCAACATTCAGGAAACAAAGATCATGGCATCTGGTCCCATCACTTCATGGCAAATAGATGGGGAAACAGTGTCAGACTTTATTTTTGGGGGCTCCAAAATCACTGCAGATGGTGACTGCAGCCATGAAATTAAACGAGGCTTACTCCTTGGAAGGAAAGTTATGACTAACCTAGATAGCATATTCAAAAGCAGAGATATTACTTTGCCAACAAAGGTCTGTCTAGTCAAGGCTACAGCTTTTCCAGTAGTCATGTATGGGTGTGAGAGTTGGACTGTGAAGAAAGCTGAGTGCCAAAGAATTGATGCTTCTGAACTGTGGTGTTGGAGAAGACTCTTGAGAGTCCCTTGGACTGCAAGGAGATCCAACCAGTCCATTCTGAATGAGATCAGCCCTGGGATTTCTTTGGAAGGACTGATGCTAAAGCTGAAACTCTAGTACTTTGGCCACCTCATGCGAAGAGTTGACTCATTGGAAAAGACTCTGATGCTGGGAGGGATTGGGAGCAGGAGGAGAAGGGGACGACAGAGGATGAGATGGCTGGATGGCATCACTGAGTCAATGGACCTGAGTTTGAGTGAACTCCGGGAATTGGTGATGGACAGGGAGGCCTGGTGTGCTGCAATTCATGGGGTCGCAAAGAGTCAGACACGACTGAGCAACTGAACTGAACTGAACTGAACTGATTGACTATTTTTAGTGGTTCCACTTTCCTTATCATCCAGTGTTTGCTGTTACTAGATAATGCCATAATTAACATTTTAAACATAAGTTTATGGCCATGTCTCATATTCATTCCTTAGGGTAAATTTTTACAGCTTCAGTTACTGAGTGAGGGGCAGCAACATTTTAAGAACCAGTTAATCCATACTGCCAAAGCACCCACCACCAACAGTTTGTAAGGCCCCAGCACCGGGCACATCAATTGCTTAAGATCTTTGCACATGTTATAAGCAGAAAAGAAAAGGCAGCTATACTTTCAGATTGTATAAAATCTTGTATAAAGATTGCATAAAGTCAAAAAATTTTGACTTTCAGAGTCAAAAAATACTTGACTCTCCAAAAGACAGAGGAACTGATTCACTAAAGGTGACTTCTCTTCTTAGGATTGCTATGCCAAGGGGGCTCTTTTCAAGAACTTCAAGCTAGATAATAGGCATGTATGATCTATCCTTAAGTCAAGGAGGGTACATAAGTACAGTCACTGAGGATAATCAGATGTATCTTTTTTTTTTTTTTTTTCCTGGCAGATACCCATCTCTCAAAGCAACTCTTTCTCTGGTATCTCTGCCACCTTTCAAATATGGTCCAGGAACACCAGCCCATAGCCAGCCCCTGAGTGTGCAACAGATGCTACTGACAAACCCAGCTATCTGGTGCTCTGTGTTCTGATGCCAGAGTTGTATTAATCACAAAAGAATTATCACTCCTTACACCCAGACAAGAATGCCTCAACACTGACCTGCTGCTAAGGGCAGAGCTGAGCACAATCAAGCAGCACAGAAATGAACAACTTCATAAAGAAACACAGGGAGAGGGAGCCCTGCCCAGAGCAAGTTTATCAGGCTCTAAATAGCCTGGGCTAAAGGGAAGGGAAACCAGTCTCCACTACTAGACTTGAAAGAAAGAGCCATGTGCTCCACAAATAGGGCAGCAGGGTGAACAGAACATCCCTATAGTCTGCCAGACCCAGAGTCAAGTGAAGGGGAGCAGGGGGCCTGAGTCTGCCTACAGGAGTGTGACAACCCACGGTTAGATGCTCAGCTCTGCCACTTACAGTAAGCAAGATCTGAACCTCTCTGGGCCTCATCAAAGAGGTGGGTGAAAACTAATTAGCACAACATAATGCCCAGGAACATGTAACTATCTAATAAAGACATGTAATAAAGGGTAGTTGTTATTTTTAATAATTACAGTAATGATTCATAACAGAAACCTTTATGCACATGTAATAACTTACTGTAAATTTTTCAATACATCCTGGAACTTACTCTATAAAAATTCAGTCATCTCCTAGAAACCCAGGCGAATCATGCAAATGTCAGTGTGTTTCCTCAGTAATACCAGAGAGGACCACATCTACCTCCCAGGGTGAGGATGACATGAGAGGAGAGATGTTGAGGAGTTGGAAGGGCTGAAGTGGTACATGACACCTGGGTGATCTATTCATGTCTACTACACTTGGACAATCAGGCTTGAGGTGGCACTGTCTAATGTGCTAGCCACTAGCCACATGTGGCTCTCTTAATTTAAATTAAAATTAGATAAATATAAAAGTTCAGTTCCTCAGATGTACTAGTTACATTTCAAGTGAACATAGGAGCTGTCATACTGAATGACACAGATGTACAATATTGACTTCATCACAGGAAGTCCTACTGGATGACACAAGCTTGACCTCAGGGCAATCAGGCCCCAAACACAGACACCTAAATGAACCTCAGGGCAACCAAGATTCTACTACCTGTTTTCCTTGACTTTATCCCTAAGTTAGCTTCCCTGGTGGTAAAGAATCTGCCTACCAATGCAGGAGACACAGGTTCGATCCCTGGGTCAGGAAGATCCCCTGGAGAAAGAAACAGCAACCCACTCCAGTATTCTTGCCTGGAGAATTTCATGGACAGAGGAGCCTGATTGCCTGTAGTCCATGGGGCTGCAAAGAGTTGGACACAACTTAGCAACTAAACAACAACAACAATATCCCTAGGTCACTATATTTAAATAACCTACTTTTAGTGACAGCTATAGACCTCTTCTAGAAGCTGATGAAAGTAGTGAATTCTCCCTCCAGGAAAAAAAAATGCACAGGAGAACACAAACACAATCACATACACACACACAATTTTGCAAACACTGTCAAGAGTTTCAGGAGGTACACACCCATGGACTCCTGATTAGAAACCTCAATCTAGAGAACAACACAGAAGGCCTGTTTATCTAATGACTGACTGATGTAAGGCTGGGAGGAATACCTAAGAAAGTGTTAGTTACTCAGTTGTATCCGACTCTTTGCTACCCCATGGACTGTAGCCTAGTAGGCTCCTCTGTCCATGAAATTCTCTAGGCAAGAATACTGGAGTGGGCAGCCAGCCGTTCTCTTCTCCAGGGGATCTTCCCAATCCAGGAATCAAAGCTGGGTCTTCTGCATTGCAGGTAGATTCTTTGTCATCTGGGAAGGTTTTTTTTTTTTTTTTTTACAAGAAATAAAGCTCAAAAAACTCGATTTCTGTTCCATACCACTTTATTTGGGATGTTCCTTCCTTTGTCCTTATTTAGACAGAAATGGCGGAGAAGGCAATGGCACCCCACTCCAGTACTCTTGCCTGGAAAATCCCATGGATGGAGGAGCCTGGAAGGCTGCAGTCCATGGGGTTGCTGAGGGTCAGACACGACTGAGCGACTTCACTTTCACTTTTCATTTTCATGCATTGGAGAAGGAAATGGCAACCCACTCCAGTGTTCTTGCCTGGAGAATCCCAGGGACAGGGAAGCCTGGTGGGCTGCTGTCTATGGGGTCGCACAGAGTCGGACACGACTGAAATAACTTAGCATAGCATAGCATAGACAGAAATGGTCAGTTCCTCACGCTAAGCTTAGTCTACTCCACTCTGCCCTTGTGAACCTCATTTATCTCAGCTGAGTATGGACTTTAGGCAGAGTACAGTAGGCAGCCACTGAAGAGTTTTAAGCAGTAATGTGAGATGATCTTATTCTTCTTTAAAAAAAAAAAAAAGATAGCCACACATGACCAGTGGCTAGCACACTGGACAATGCAGCCTCAAGCCTGGTCATCCAAGTGTAGTAGAGGGTAAATGAATCACCTGGGTATCACGTAGCACTGCAGCCCTTCCAACTCCTCAAGAGCTCTCCTCTCGTGTCATCCTCACCCTGGGAGGTAGATCGGACGGACATGTGTTCCTCTCTGGTTATTGAGGAAACACTCTCATATTTGTGTGATTTGCCTGGGTTTCTGTTGTGGGACTACCCTGGCAGTTCAGTGATTAAGATTCCACACTTCCACTTCAGGAGGCACAGGTCACTTCAGACACGACTGAAGTGTCAGTCAGACATGACTGAGCGACTTCACTTTCACTTTTCACTTTCATGCATTGGAGAAGGAAATGGCAATCCACTCCAGTGTTCTTGCATGGAGAATCCCAGGGACGGGGGAGCCTGGTGGGCTGCCGTCTATGGGGTCACACAGAGTCGGACATGACTGATGCGATGCAGCAGCAGCAGCAGCAATGGTTGTCAGGGGCTTCTCTGGTGGCTCATTGGTAAAGAATCCACCTGCCAATGCAGGAGACACAGTTCAATCCCTCACCTGGGAAGATCCCCTGGAGAAGGAAATAGCAACCCACCCCAGTATTTTTTCCTGGGAAATCCTATAGACAGAGGAGCCTGGCAGACGACAGTCCATGGGTAGACTACAGTGCATGTTGAGAGGGTGTGGAAATCAGAAGCAGGAGACCGGGTAACAGGTGATGCAGGTGAACGTGGCAGAATACAGGGATTGGTACTTGGTTGTGGCAGTGGAGGTAATGAGAAGTGGGCATGCACATTTTAGAGGCAAAGCTGATGGCATTGTTGCTGGTTTGGAATATTTTTTGAAAAGTTTTTTGACTGGAGCAAGGATATGGTGCAAATACGAAAAGGAAAATGCTTGAGGCTGAGGATGGAAAATAGGTGAACATGAGCTCTGTTCAGCTTTGAGATATTCAACTGGGACCCAAGTGGAAATATCAAGCAGACAATTAGAGATGGAAGGCTGGAGTTAGAAGTGCAGCTTTTGGAAACTTTCATGTAATGATTATATTGATGTCTTATCAAAGGAATGGATGGGGTGAGGTGGTACAGGGAGGGCTGAGAAGAGCACCATGGAGAGAACCTAAGGAAATGCCACATGAAATGGTCAGAGGAGTTGGAAAGGGGAAAGTTTACGGCATGGAGGAGTGTGGGAAGGAAGAGGAATGCAAAGTCTGGGGCCCCAGCAGGCAGCATTCCAGGGAGGAAGCGGTGGTCACCTATATTTAAACACTGCTGTGAGGTCCAGCAGTACAAGAAAGGAGAAGGCCCACTGGATTGAGCTGGTGGTAGATGCATGCTCAGTCACTTTAGTCATGTTTGACTCTTTGTGACCCTATGGACTGTGGCCTGACATGCTCCTTTGTCCATGGAATTCTCCAAGCAAAAATACTGGAGTGGGTTGCCACGCCCTTCTCCAGGGAATCTTCTTGACCCAGGGATCGAATGTGCATCTCCTGCAACTCCTGCATTGCAGGCTGATTCTTTGCCTCTGAGCCACCAGGGAAGCCCAGCATCAATGGTGCATGACTACAGAACTGAAACTGGAATGGCTGAAGGGGAAATGCAGAGTGACCAGACACATCTCTCTGTGTCTCTTTTGCTAGATGACACTCTGCTGTCTTGGAACAGCATCTTTGATGCTACTCCTCATTTGTGAGGGACTCTGACCATCCATAGCCCCCATAACCACGGATTGTCCTGGAGAATAGTCCCAGGGTAAGAATCTGTGCTATTGGGCAAGATCACAGTGTATTGGTCTCCTTGGTTGCCATGCACTGGATACCTGCCAACCTCTGTCCCCACTACTTCCTCAAACACACTGCCCCACCAGGTCCCTCCTGCTCCCTGCTCAATCTCATGACTAGGATTTCTTACCATGCCATTGTCATCAACAACCATCACTTGGCTCATTAAAGAGATGGATTAATTTATGGAGTGACTCCAGTGAGTTTTACTTTTGGCTCTGAGAGAGAACCCAGAGAGGAAAAAAAGAAATGTAATGAAGGGAGACCATTTGGGAAGGCTGAATCAAATTATAAATGATTAAGAAATAATACTGCTTTATATATTCATTTTCAGAAACATTAGACTGCTGGATCTGAATTTCACATTATTACAAACATGCAAAGTTAATAACATGCTATTGATTGGGTAAGCTCCCATTTTAAAATGTGAAACACTTTACACAAAACAAAACACGATACACAGTATCTTCTAACTAATCTGGGAGTTGACTGTAAAATACATTAAAAATTATATACTAAATTATTACCATTTAATACTATAATGCAGCAAAAGAAAAGTGGCATTTTGACTCTGCAAGAAATTTAAGTCACACAGGCATTTGAAGATTTAATAAAAATGAACTCTACATGTAAAATTCTGTATTTTTAGAAATCCAAAGGAAAATAGTCTTAGTAATATGCAATAATTTCTCCTGTCCCTCAAGTTCATAACATGTGGATTTTTGTGACTATAGGGTTAAAACAGGGGATTATTTCAAGGCCTTGAAATGAATATGTGAACCAACCAAGTTATGATACTGAATTAAGGGAAAAGCTCATTTCTCTCTTAGGAGTGCTTTAAGGCATATTTCTCCAGATGAGACCCACAGTTTAAAACTTCTTTCCTAATTAAGATTTTAATGTGGTTAGATTATATTAAATCAGATGAAAACCACCCTTCCCATCTTTTTTTTTTTTCAGACTGCTCTTTTTTTGTAAACAGATTTCCACATGAGTGGCTGCTTATGAAAGGTGAATAACACACACATAATCAAGTTTCACTGATCAAAACAGATCATGCCATAACCAACATCAAGTCCTTTCAGTAACATCAGAGGAAAAAATAGGAGATTAGACGCAGACTTTACATTAGAAAGAACCCACCTCTGAGGTTTTTATTGGCTGCTTTTGTTTCTTAAGTTTTCATGATGCTCTACAACAAAGCTAGTGGAGGTGATGGAATTCCAGTTGAGCTCTTTCAAATCCTGAAACATGACTCTAGAAAGTGCTGCACTCAATATGCCAACAAATTTGGAAAACTCAGCAGTGGCCACAGGACTGGAAAAGGTCAGGTTTCATTCCAATCCCAAAGAAAGGCAATGCCAAAGAATGCTCAACTTACCGCACAATTGCACTCATCTCACATGCTAGTAAAGTAATGCTTAAATTTTTCCAAGCCAGGCTTCAGCAATATGTGAACCATGAACTTCCAGATGTTCAAGTTGGTTTTGGAAAAGGCAGAAGAACCAGAGATCAAATTGCCAACATCCTCTGGATCACTGAAAAAGTGAGAGAGTTGCAGAAAAACATCTATTTCTGCTTTATTGACTATGCCAAAGCCTTTGACTGTGTGGACCACAATAAACTGTGGAAAATTCTGAAAAAGATGGGAATACCAGACCACCTGACCTTCCTCTTGAGAAACCTGTATGCAGGTCAGGAAGCAACAGTTAGAACTGGACATGGAACAATAGACTGGTTCCAAATAGGAAAAGGAGTACATCAAGGCTGTATATTGTCACCCTGCTTATTTAACTTATATGCAGAGTACATCATGAGAAACACTGGGCTGGAAGAAGCACAAGCTGGAATGAAGATTGCCGGGAGAAATAGCAATAACCTCAGATATGCAGATGATACCACCCTTATGGCAGAAAGTGAAACTAAAGAGCCTCTTTATGAAAGTGAAAGAGGACAGTGAAAAAGTTGGTTTAAAGCTCAACATTCAGAAAACTAAGATCATGGCATCCAGTCCCATCACTTCATGGCAAATAGATGGGGAAACAGTGGAAACAGTGATAGACTTTATTTTGGGGGGCTCCTTTTGGCTCCAAAATCACTGCAGATGGTGACTTGCAGCCATGAAATTAAAAGACGCTTACTCCTTGGAAGGAAAGTTATAACCAAACTAGACAGCATATTCAAAAGCAGAGACATTACTTTGTCAACAAAGGTCCATCTAGTCAAGGCTATGGTTTTTCCAGTGGTCATGTATGGATGTGAGAGTTGGACTATAAAGAAAGCTGAGCGCTGAAGAATTGATGCTTTTGAACTGTGTTGTTGGATAAGACTCTTGAGTGGCCCTTGGACTGCAAGGAGATCCAACCAGTCCATCCTAAAGGAAATCAGTGCTGGGTGTTCATTGAAAGGACTGATGTTGAAGCTGAAACTCCAATATCTTGGCCATGTGATGCGAAGAGCTGACTCATTTGAAAAGACCCTGATACTGGGAAAGATTGAGGGCAGGAGGAGAAGGGTACAACAGAGGATGAGATGGTTGGATGGCATCACCAACTCGATGGACATGGGTTTGGGTGGACTCCGGGAGTTGGTGATGGACTGGGAGGACTGGCATGCTGCGGTTCATGGGGTCACAAAGAGTTGGACACAACTGAGTGACTGGACTGAACTGAACTGAGTGTACTGTTTACTAGGGAACCAGCAAAATACATATTTTTCTTTGAACCAAAATCTGGTATCTGCCTAATAATATTAATCAAGTTATCTCAATAGTATCTGGTTATGTGTAGTTCCTATTAATTTTTATTGAGCCCTTAATGATTTTTTTCTCTTGTGCCTTTGTTGTAGGCACATTTCTTCTTCATAGGATGCAGCAAAATCTACTTTTAATCTTTAGCTATGGTGTAATTACAATACAATACATTAAATGCAATGATTTAATTACATTACATTGCTAATAAAGTCACAGGAGGACTTTAGTAGCAACTCAATGAACTGTAGATGGATGACTACTCACAAACGGCTTACATTTGAGATCCCATCACTCAGTGGTGGGGCAGGGTGGGCAGTCTTTGCCCTGGCGCACAGCTATTTCTCAGATCTATGACAGCTTGTTAGGTTGCAGATATCAAATAAAAGAAGCCCTTCCAAGCATTATTAAATGGTCTTACTCTCAACAGTATTCTTTCAGCAGAAATAACTCCCCACATAAGTATTTAAACACCAAGGACAGTATATTCGCTTAGTGGCCAGGGTGCCGCAGCCTGGGAGACAGAACTGCTCTCCACCTGTGAGCCCCAGCCTAAGCAAGCAAGCATTAGTCGTTCAGTCGTGTCCAACTCTTTGCGACCCCATGGACTGTAGCCTACCAGGCTCCTCCATCCATGGAATTTTCTAAGCAAAAATACTGGAGCAGGTTGCCATTTCCTTCTCCAGGGGATCTTCCCAACCCAGGAATAAAACCTGGGTCTCCCGCATTACAGGCAGACACTGTACTGTCTGAGCCACCAGGGAAGCACTTAGGAACCTACAAAAGCTTTTAAATTGAAAAAATATTAAAATGTTTTAATATTACTATGATACACTGTCATTCACAAGTATAAACATAAAAACCCTGAAAACCACCAACTCTGTACACTTTAAATAGGTGAACTGAATGGTATGTGAGTTTTATCTTAATAAAACTGTCATTTAAAATAGAAAAAAAAAAAAGACTTCTCTGAAGTGTAACTGGAGCATATGATAAGTTCATTAGGCCACTCATAATCTAAAAATAAAATAATCAGAATTTTTGTAGGTCTTTTGCCTCCTTAGATAGGTTTAGTTCTAGTTATTTCTTTTTGGTGCACTGGTACATGGGATTATTTCTTTAATTTCTCTTTCTGATCTTTCATTGTTAGAGTAGAAACACAACATATTTCAGTGTATTAATTTTGTATCCTGCAACTTTATCAAATTCAATGATGAGTTTTAGTAGTTTTCTGGTGGCATCTTTAGGATTTATTAGGTATAGTATCATGTCATCTATAAATAGTGACAGTTGTACTTCTTTTCTAATGTGGATTCCTTTTATTTCTTTTTCTTCTTTAATTGACATGGCTAGGACTTCCAAAACTATGCTGAATAGAAGTGGCAAGAGTGGACATTCTTGCATTGTTCCTGATCTTAGAAGGAGTGCTTTCAGCTTTTCACTGTTGAGTATGATGGTAGCCGGAGTTTTGTCATATATGGCAATAATAACAACAAATGTTTTGAGGTATGTTCTCTCTATGCCCACTTTCTGGAAAGTTTTTTATCAAAAATGGATGTTGCATTTTATCAAAAGCTTTTTCTGCATCTATTGAGATGGTTATATGGCTTTTATTCTTCTGTTAATGTGGTGTATCACATTGATTGATTTGCAGATATTGAAAAATCCTTGCATCCCAGGGATAAACCCCACTTGATTAGGGTGTATGATCCTTTTAATGTATTGTTGGATTCAGTTTGCTAGTATTCTGCTGAAGATTTCCATGTCTACATTCATCAGAGATACTGGCCTGTAATTTTCTCTTTTGTGTGGTATCTTTGTCTGCTTATGGTATCAGGGTGATAGTGGTCTCATAGAATGAGTTTGGAAGTGTTCCTTCTGCAATTTTTTTGAATAGTTTTGGAAGGATAGGTGTTAACTCTTATCTGAATGTTTGACAGAATTCAGCTGTGAAGCCATCTGGTCCTCGACTTCTGTTTGTAAAATAGAACTACCATATGATCCTACAATCCAATTCCTGGGCATACATACTGAGAACACCATAATTCAAAAAGATACATGTACTTCGATATTAATAACAGCAGCACTATTTACAATAGGCAAGACATGAAAACCACCTAAGTGTCCACTGACAGATGAATGGATAAAGAAGATGAGGTGCATATATACAATGAACTACTACTCGTTCATAAAAAAGAATGAAATAATGCCATTTGCAGCAACATGGATGGACCTTGAGATTATCATACGAAGTGTAGTAAGTCCGAAAGACAGATACATATGACATAGCTTAGATGTGGAATCTAGAAAAAGGATACAAATGAACTTATGTACAGAACAGAAATAGACACACAGACACAAAAACAAATTCAGGGTTGCCAAAGCGGAAGGGGAGAGGGATAAATTAGGAGTTTGGGATTAACAGATATACACTACTATGTATAAAATCAATAGCAAGCACCTACAGCATAGCATAGCAAACTATACTCAACATCTTGTACTAACCTATAATGGAAGAGAATGTAAAAAAGAGTATGCACGTATATACGTGTGTGTGTGTGTATATATGCATATGTATATACACGGGCTTCCCTGGTGGCACAGATGTTAAAAGAATCTGTCTGCAATGTATGTAGGAGACCTGGGTTCAATCCCTGGGTTGAAAAGACTCCCTGTGTATATATAACTGAATCACTTTACTGTATACCTGAAAGTACCACAACACTGCAAATCAAGTATATTTCAACAAAAATTAAATAAAAATTAAAACAATAATACGCCCTCCCCCCCAGAAAAAGAACTCAACCAGAAACAAACACACACAGAGACAAGAAATTAGCCGTATATTTTAATTTGCTGATGAACACTTAAAATTTGGTTAGGAAAAGCTGCCCACAGTATATTCAACTGCTCCTAAATAGAAAACAAGTTATTATAGGCTAAATTAGCAAGCTCCTCATCACTCAGGGCCTATTCTTCTTTGTTCTGCCAATAGCAGGAAAGGAATACACAAATCATGGCAACTCTCCTACAGGCCATGTCTGAATACTGAGGACAGATATTGACCAGCAAGAGAGGGAGGGGCCAGGGTGTGGCAGCCTTGGAGACAGAATTGCCATCTCCACCTGTGAGCCCCAGCCTAAGTAAGTAAGCGTTAGTCGCTCAGTCACGTCTGACTCTTTGTGATCCCATGGACTGTAGCCCACTAGGCTCCTCTGTCCATGGAATTCCCCTGGCAAGAATACTGGATTATGTTGCCATTTCCTTCTCCAGAGAATCTTTCCAACCAGGGATTGAACCCGGGTCTTCTGTATTGCAGGCAGATTCTTTACTGTCTGAGCCACCAGGGAAGCCCTTCCTTAGAAACTTACTTTTTTATCTCCTTACCTTGTAGCATGAGCCCAGGCAAGACATGGAAATGTCTTGTCCATTTGTCCATGAAAATGTCCAAAGTCAACATGGATGACTGGGAAGAGCAAAGATTCTCTCTGAAAAGCCCAGACTTTCTTGTTCTTTTAATTTAGTCTGCCTAATCTCTTTCACCATTTAATTCTAATTATATATATCCAGAAAACTGAGCTGAGGAATAGTCAGTGACCATTAATTAATGTCTAGTATTCCATTTGTTGAAGAAGAAACTCCAATTAATGGGAACTTAACATAGCCACCCTGAAGTATGGGCAATGGTAAAAGTTATGGGGGAGGACTATACTTTCAAAGGGCATTAAACCCAGATAGACTTATGCTCTTTTCCATGGGTCATTTTAGCCCCTAGAAAGAGGCTAATTCTATCCACACCTCTATTTCCTAGAACAGAACTATGAATACAGCAGATGCTCAAAAATATTTGTTAAATATCACTACATTTTGACAAAGAGGTCAATCTGGGAGTGGGGGCTGTATCACTTCCATGCACACAGCCAAACTGTCTCAGAAAGTCAGTTGAGAATATGACATTTTCCAAAAAGCTTGAAAGAAAAGAGATGATGCCACAGAGAAACAACAGTAAGACTCCAATATGTGCAGGTGACCCATAGACAAGATCACTTTGATCTGCCCAATCAAATATTCACATAAAGGTTTCTCAATGGCAGGATATTCTTGGCTGTATTTTCTGCCCCACCCTCCATAATACCATACACTGTTCATTCCAGAAATCCAGGTGAGAGTTACACAAGGAAACTAAAAAGGCTACTCTACATCTACAACTGCTGCTGGAAATTAGTAAGGATCACTCTCCATGGTCACTGGGTGTTATGAATCATTTGCATGGCACAAGCCCAATGCCTATATATCCTATAGTCCCTGGAAGTGCTCTTCCCACAGTGGGTGCACAATTCACTCAGTGGGATAGTCAACAAATATCTACCAAGTGCCTAGTGTGTGCTGGCACTGTGGCTGTATCAGGGATTGAAATGACAAATGCTCTCATGGAGATTATTGTCAAAGAGGAAGATAAATATATTTGTAATACAGCATAGAAATGGAAACCATTCTCAAGAAATATAAAGTAGAAGGGGCAAGACCATGATGTGGGGGAGCAGCATTTTACACATGATAGCCATGGAAAGCCTGTCCGTTGAGCTTCCATGGAAGCTGAGATCTATTTGAAAAAAAGCACATGATAATCCAGGGGATGATTCTAGCAGAGAACTGAAAGTGCAAAGGGCCTGAGGCAGGAGCAAGCTTAAAGTGGTCAGGAGCCTCAAGAAGGGCAGGGTGGCTGAAGAACAGTGAGCTAGGAACAGAATGACAGGCAATGAGGCCAGACAGGTGGGCAGGTCACACAGAACCTTGCTAATCATTGTGAGGACTTTAGGTTCTGCTCTAGGCACCCCTAGAAGGCATTTGAGTTTTAAGATTTCCTTTTGCAGACTGTAGGCCCCAGGTGGGAGCAGGGAAATGTCAGGAGACTACTATAGTAATCCAGGAGGATGATGATGGCCTGGACCAAGGTAGTGACTGGTGGGGTAAGAGAACTGGTTGTTGGATCACGGATGCCTTTTCAAAGCAGAACTCACAGAATTTCCTGATGGATGGGATGCAGAGTGAGGGGAACAGACGAGAGTCAAAGGATATGACTGAAGAATGGCTTGGACAAGTGGGTGAATGGAAACGCCATTGATGACCTGATGACTATGACAACAATGGTGGTGATGCAGCACTAAAATGAAGAGTTTCACACCAGTCAGAATGGCTGCGATCCAAAAGTCTACAAATAATAAATGCTGGAGAGGGTGTGGAGAAAAGGGAACCCTCTTACACTGTTGGTGGGAATGCAACCTAGTACAGCCACTATGGAGAACAGTGTGGAGATTCCTTAAAAAACTGGAAATAGAACTGCCTTATGATCCAGCAATCCCACTGCTGGGCATACACACTGAGGAAACCAGAAGGGAAAGAGACACCTGTTCCCCAATGTTCATCACAGCACTGTTTATCATAGCCAGGACATGGAAGCAACCTAGATGTCCATCAGCAGATGAATGGATAAGAAAGCTGTGGTACATATACACAATGGAGTATTACTCAGCCATTACAAAGAATTCATTTGAATCAGTTCTAATGAGGTGGATGAAACTGGAGCCTATCATACAGAGTGAAGTAAGCCAGAAGGAAAAACACCAATACAGTATACTAACGCATATATATGGAATTTAGAAAGATGATAACAATAACCCTGTGTACGAGACAGCAAAAGAGACACTGATGTATAGAACAGTCTTATGGACTCCGTGGGAGAGGGAGAGGGTGGGAAGATTTGGGAGAATGGCATTGAAACATGTAAAATATCATGTATGAAACGAGAGGCCAGTCCAGGTTCAATGCACGATACTGGATGCTTGGGGCTAGTGCACTGGGACAACCCAGAGGGATGGTATGGGGAGGGAGGAGGGAGGAGGGCTCAGGATGGGGAGCACATGTATACCTGTGATGGATTCATTTTGATATTTGGCAAAACTAATACAATTATGTAAAGTTTAAAAATAAAATAAAATTTTAAAAAAATAAATAAAAATAAAATGAAGAGTTCGTCTCAGCTTTCCAAAGTTAAAAATCAGTGCTCACAGAACTGAGCAAGAAACCCATATGCAGCTCTCTGTAGGAAGCAAGTAGTCTTCAGCTACTTGCTCAATGCACAAGAACTGAACCAGTTATCTTGGGCTCCACGAACAAGGAAATGTAAATGACAGACGACAGCAGCACTGCCCATATTTGCCCTGCACACCCTCAGAGAACAAGTGAAAAATCTTCAGGGCTCTGCTGGGCTGGGCAGTGGGCAGTGGTTTTTGCTAACAAGGCCCTCACAGAGGAGGCAGGGAGACCCGGCAGGCACCACAGCCTAGTCTGGAGCCCTGGTCATTTATCATGGATCAGAGGCCACTGCTAAACAGGCCTCAGAAGTCAGGGGACCAAGCTTCAAAGTTTGCTACCTCCTAAGTGGGGGTTCACATCCTGGGGTGTGAACAGGTAGGATCCACTAGGTGCTGTGTATCCATTTTAAATATTTTCTTTTTTAAAATGTGCAATTACCTTTCATCAAAATCCAAAATACACAGAATTAAGAATCAAATTGTGCTACAAGGCTTTTTACAAAACAGCAATCACCCCTAATCTTCCCTCAGCCCCACTGCCCGCTTCCCAAAAGCAACTGCTTCTTTATTTACCTCCATACCTCCAAACAAACGTATTTAGGTTGCTACCTCATTTTACCTCCTCCTCCTCCTCCCCATACCATCCTCTGGGTCGTCCCAGTGCACCAGCCCCAAGCATCCAGCATCGCATTGAACCTGGACTGGCATCTCGTTTCATACATGATATTTCACATGTTTCAATGCCATTCTCCCAAATCTTCCCACCTCTCCCTCTCCCACAGAGTCCATAAGACTGTTCTATACATCAGTGTCTCTTTTGCTGTCTCGTATACAGGGTTATTGTTACCATCTTTCTAAATTCCATATATATGTTAGTATACTGTATTGGTGTTTTTCTTTCTGGCTTACTTCACTCTGTATAATAGGCTCCAGTTTCATCCACCTCATTAGAACTGATTCAAATGTATTTTTTAATGGCTGAGTAATACTCCATTGTGTATATGTACCACAGCTTTCTTATCCATTCATCTGCTGATGGACATCTAGGTTGCTTCCATGTCCTGGCTATTATAAACAGTGCTGTGATGAACATTGGGGTACATGTGTCTCTTTCCCTTCTGGTTTCTCAGTGTGTATGCCCAGCAGTGGGATTGCTGGATCATAAGGCAGTTCTATTTCCAGTTTTTTAAGGAATCTCCACACTGTTCTCCATAGTGGCTGTACTAGTTTGCATTCCCACCAACAGTGTAAGAGGGTTCCCTTTCTCCACACCCTCTCCAGCATTTATTATTTGTAGACTTTTGGATCGCAGCCATTCTGACTGGTGTGAAATGGTACTCATAGTGGTTTTGATTTGCATTTCTCTGATAATGAGTGATGTTGAGCATCTTTTCATGTGTTTGTTAGCCATCTGTATGTCTTCTTGGAGAAATGTCTATTTAGATCTTTTGGCCCATCATTTGCTATTATTTTCTCCCATTCTGAAGGCTGTCTTTTCACCTTGCTAATAGTTTCCTTTGATGTGCAGAAGCTTTTAAGTTTAATTAGGTCCCATTTGTTTATTTTTACTTTTATTTCCAATATTCTGGGAGGTGGATCATAGAGGATCCTGCTGTGATGTATGTCAGAGAGTGTTTTGCCTATGTTCTCCTCTAGGAGTTTTATAGTTTCTGGTCTTACGTTGAGATCTTTAATCCATTTTGAGTTTATTTTTGTATATGGTGTTAGAAAGTGTTCTAGTTTCATTCTTTTACAAGTGGTTGACCAGATTTCCCAGCACCACTTGTTAAAGAGATTGTCTTTAATCCATTGTATATTCTTGCCTCCTTTGTCAAAGGTAAGGTGTCCATATGTGCGTGGATTTATCTCTGGGCTTTCTATTTTGTTCCATTGATCTATATTTCTGTCTTTGTGCCAGTACCATACTGTCTTGATGACTGTGGCTTTGTAGTAGAGCCTGAAGTCAGGCAGGTTGATTCCTCCAGTTCCATTCTTCTTTCTCAAGATCGCTTTGGCTATTCGAGGTTTTTTTGTATTTCCATACACAAATTGTGAAATTATTTGTTCTAGCTCTGTGAAGAATACTGTTGGTAGCTTGATAGGGATTGCATTGACTCTATAAATTGCTTTGGGTAGTGTACTCATTTTCACTATATTGATTCTTCCAATCCATGAACATGGTATATTTCTCCATCTATTAGTGTCCTCTTTGATTTCTTTCACCAGTGTTTTATAGTTTTCTATATATAGGTCTTTAGTTTCTTTAGGTAGATATATTCCTAAGTATTTTATTCTCTTCGTTGCAATGGTGAATGGAATTGTTTCTTAATTTCTCTTTCTGTTTTCTCATTATTAGTGTATAGGCATGCAGGGGATTTCTGTGTGTTGATTTTATATCCTGCAACTTTACTATAATCATTGATTAGTTCTAGTAATTTTCTGGTGGAGTCTTTAGGGTTTTCTATGTAGAGGATCATGTCATCTGCAAATAGTGAGAGTTTTACTTCTTCTTTTCCAATTTTGATTCCTTTTTTTTTTTTTTCTGCTCTGATTGCTGTGGCCAAAACTTCCAAAACTATGTTGAATAGTAATGGTGAAAGTGGGCACCCTTGTCTTGTTCCTGACTTTAGAGGAAATGCTTTCAATTTTTCACCATTGAGGATAATGTTTGCTGTGGGTTTGTCATATATAGCTTTTATTATGTTGAGGTATGTTCCTTCTATTCCTGCTTTCTGGAGAGTTTTTATCATAAATGGGTGTTGAATTTTGTCAAAGGCTTTCTCTGCATCTATTGAGATAATCATATGATTTTTGTTTTTCAATTTGTTAATGTGGTGTATTACATTGATTGATTTATGGATATTGAAGAATCCTTGCATCCCTGGGATAAAGCCCACTTGGTCATGGTGTATGATCTTTTAACGTGTTGTTGGATTCTGATTGCTAGAATTTTGTTTAGGATTTTTGCATCTATGTTCATCAGTGATATTGGCCTGTAGTTTTTTTTTTTGTGGCATCTTTGTCAGGTTTTGGTATTAGGGTGATGGTGGCCTCATAGAATGAGTTTGGGAGTTTACCTTCCTCTGCAATTTTCTGGAAGAGTTTGAGCAGGATAGGTGTTAGCTCTTCTCTAAATTTTTGGTAGAATTCAGCTGTGAAGCCGTCTGGACCTGGGCTTTTGTTTGCTGGAAGATTTTTGATTACAGTTTCAATTTCCGTGCTTGTGATGGGTCTGTTAAGGTTTTCTATTTCTTTCTGGTCGAGTTTTGGAAAGTTGTACTTTTCTAAGAATTTGTCCATTTCTTCCACGTTGTCCATTTTATTGGCATATAATTGTTGATAATAGTCTCTTATAATCCTTTGTATTTCTGTGTTGTCTGTTGTGATCTCTCCATTTTCGTTTCTAATTTTATTGATTTGATTTTTCTCCTTTGTTTCTTGATGAGTCTGGCTAATGGTTTGTCAATTTTATTTATCCTTTCAAAGAACCAGCTTTTGGCTTTGTTGATTTTTTGCTATGGTCTCTTTTTTGTTTCTTTTACATTTATTTCTGCTCTAATTTTTAAGATTTCTTTCCTTCTACTAACCCTGGGGTTCTTCATTTCTTCCTTTTCTAGTTGCTTTAGGTGTAGAGTTAGGTTATTTATTTGACTTTTTCTTGTTTCTTGAGGTGTGCCTGTATTGCTATGAACCTTCCCCTTAGGACTGCTTTTACCGTGTCCCACAGGTTTTGGGTTGTTGTGTTTTCATTTTCATTCGTTTCTATGCAAATTTTGATTTTTTTTTTATTTCTTCTGTGATTTGTTGGTTATTCAGCAGCGTGTTGTTCAGCCTCCATAGGTTGGAACTTTTTAATAGTTTTTCTCCTGTAATTGAGATCTAATCTTACTGCATTGTGGTCAGAAAAGATGCTTGGAATGATTTCTATTTTTTTGAATTTACCAAGGCTAGTTTTATGGCCCAGGATGTGATCTATCCTGAGAAGGTTCCATGTGCACTTGAGAAAAAGGTGAAATTCATTGTTTTGGGATGAAATGTCCTATAGATATCAATTACGTCTAACTGGTCTATTGTATCGTTTAAAGTTTGTGTTTCCTTGTTAATTTTCTGTTTAGTTGATCTATCCATAGGTGTGAGTGGGGTATTAAAGTCTCCCACTATTATTGTGTTATTGTTAATTTCTCCTTTCATACTTGTTAGCATTTGTCTTACATACTGCGTGTGCTCCGTGTTGGGTGCATATATATTTATAATTGTTATATCTTCTTCTTGGATTGATCCTTTGATCATTATGTAGTGACCTTCTTTGTCTCTTTTCACAGCCTTTGTTTTAAAGTCTATTTTATCTGATATGAGTATTGCTACTCCTGCTTTCTTTTGGTCCCTATTTGCATGGAAAATCTTTTTCCAGCCCTTCACTTTCAGTCTGTATGTGTCCCCTGTTTTGAGGTGGGTCTCCTGTAGACAACATATGTAGGGGTCTTGTTTTTGTATCCATTCAGCCAGTCTTTGTCTTTTGTTGGGGCATTCAACCCATTTACGTTTAAGGTAATTACTGATAAGTATGATCCCATTGCCATTTACTTTATTATTTGGGGTTGAATTTATACACCATTTTTGTGTTTCCTGTCTAGAGAATATCCTTTAGTATTTGTTGAGAGCTGGTTTGGTGGTGCAGAATTCTCTCAGCTTTTGCTTGTCTGAGAAGCTTTTGATTTCTCCTTCATACTTGAATGAAATCCTTGCTGGGTACAATAATCTGGGCTGTAGGTTATTTTCTTTCATCATTTTAAGTATGTCTTGCCATTCCTCCTGGCTTGAAGAGTTTCTATTGAAAGATCAGCTGTTATCCTTATGGGAATTCCCTTGTGTGTTATTTGTTGTTTTTCCTTGCTGCTTTTAATATTTGTTCTTTGTGTTTGATCTTTGTTAATTTGATTAATATGTGTCTTGGGGTGTTTCGCCTTGGGTTTATCCTGTTTGGGATTCTCTGGGTTTCTTGGACTTGGGTGATTATTCCCTTCCCCAGTTTAGGGAAGTTTTCAACTATTATCTCCTCAAGTATTTTCTCATGGTCTTCTTTTTGTCTTCTTCTTCTGGAACCCCTATGATTGAATGTTGTAGCGTTTAATATTGTCCTGGAGGTCTCTGAGATTGTCCTCATTTCTTTTAATTCGTTTTTCTTTTATTTTCTCTGATTCATTTATTTCTACCATTCTATCTTCTAATTCACTAATCCTATCTTCTGCCTCTGTTATTCTACTATTTGTTGCCTCCAGAGTGTTTTTTAATTTCATTTATTGCATTATTCATTATATATTGACTCTTTTTATTTCTTCTAGGTCCTTGTTAAACCTTTCTTGCATCTTCTCAATCCTTGTCTCCAAGCTATTTATCTGTGATTCCATTTTAATTTCAAGATTTTGGATCAATTTCACTATCATTATTCGAATTCTTTATCAGGTAGATTCCCTATCTCTTCCTCTTTTGTTTGGTTTGGTGGGCATTTATCCTGTTCCTTTATCTGCTGGCTATTCCTCTGTCTCTTCATCTTGTTTAAATTGCTGAGTTTGGGGTGTCCTTTCTGTATTCTGGCAGTTTGTGGAGTTCTCTTTATTGTGGCTTTTCCTCGCTGTGTGTGGGTTTGTACAGGTGGCTTGTCAAGGTTTCCTGGTTAGGAAGCTTGGGTCAGTGTTCTGATGGGTGGAGCTGTATTTCTTCTCTTTGTTCAGTCGCGCTGGGGGGGAGGGAGGAGGGATGCTGCAAACAAATAACACTGGCGTGTGCTCGCAGTGCCTCAGCCACACTGGGTCTGCCCGCCACGGGCGCGTGTAGCCTCCCTGCCCACACTGCTCGGGCTCTAAGTTGTTCCGCCGGGAACAATCCGAGGCTGGCCCTGGGTTGCATGTACCTCCCAGGTCCAAGCCGCTCAGGTTCAGGCACTCGGGTAGTCCTCAGAAGCGCAGACTCAGTTGGGCCTGAGTTTTGTGCTCTTCCCAGGTCCGAGCAGCTCAAGTGATGAGGTGTTTGGCGAGCGCCAATGCTGCGACTTATCGCCTCCCCCGCCACTCGGTTATCTGGGTGTAAAACCGGCGCACCTTCTCAGGCAGATGTTAACCGTCCAGACCCCCAAGAAGTTTTAGTTAGCAAAGAAGCCTGCTTACAGTTTTATAGATAATGTCTCTCTGGGGCTGCGATTGCCCCCTTCCGACTCTGGCTGCCTGTCACCGGAGGGGGAAGGTCTGCAGCTGGCTATCTCTGTTCAGTCCTTTGTTTCGTGCGTGGGCCTGGCGGTCTTAGGTTAGGGCTGGCTTTTCGCGTGATAGATATCCCACAGTCTGGTTTGCTAGCCCAAATTATTTCACTCAGATAGCGCTCAGGGTATTCAGGCCAGATTCTTACTCTAAGCGATGCAGCCCGCGCTGCGCCTCCCTGCCCAGCCCCCGCTTGCTAATGGCGCGTGCAGGCGTCTGCGCTGCTTCTCCGCTGGGGGAGTTACCGTAGGACTCGCAATCTTCTGAGTTTTAATTGTTTATTTATTTTTTCTTCCTGTTATGTTGCCCTCTGTGCTTCCAAAGCTCAGCACAGATTCGGCAGTGAGAAGGTTTCCTGGTGTTTGGAAACTTCTCTCTTTTTAAGACTCCCTTCCCGGGACGGAACTCCGTCCCTCCCTCTTTTGTCTCTTTTTTTGTCTTTTATATTTTTTCCTACCTCCTTTCGAAGAGTTGGGTTGCTTTTCTGGGTGCCTGATGTCCTCTGCCGGCATTCAGAAGTTGTTTTGTGGAATTTACTCGACGTTTAAATGCTCTTTTGATGAATTTGTGGGGGAGAAAGTGTTCTCCCCGTCCTACTCCTCCGCCATCTTGGCTCCTCCTCTATTCAGTGTTTACATAATTATGATTGTGCAAATGTCATTCCCAACTAAATCATACAGATGCCTCACTTTTCTTTTTCCTGTACAACGTTTTGTATTTTCCAAACATAGTAACTATCTTGATTTCTGCCTTTCTTGTTTTCTACCCACTTTCAGTAAGTTATTAAGCAGAATCTAAACCTGTAA
This sequence comes from Bos mutus, assembly GCF_027580195.1. Classification (NCBI taxonomy): domain Eukaryota; kingdom Metazoa; phylum Chordata; class Mammalia; order Artiodactyla; family Bovidae; genus Bos; species Bos mutus. Next base: position 127,897,256 of record NC_091617.1, read on the forward strand.
TCTTTAAGTGCATAAGTTCATTCTCTTTCTGACTCTGTGGCTCCTGCACTCAGGAAGTTTTTAGTTGGAAAGAAGACAGTAGCCCCAGAGCAACATTTCAAAAACAAATTCACAAGTAGCTCCTGAGAAAACAGCTTTCCCCAGTCGTGTGGGAAAGACCCAGCTGAGCACCTGGCAACAGTAGGTATTGCATTTCACTGGACTCAAGTTTTCGGAACAATTGAATAGGTGAGCTCAGAGGGTCCCTTGCTTTTTTCTGCTTCTCTGCTCTGTTGAGAAAAGGGTCCCTTTCAGTACTCCTTCAACTTGGCACCAGCCCTTCCTCTGGTGTTTTAAGTCCACATAGAACTGATGCTATGTCTGGGGGTCTTCCTCAGAACCAGTCCCTCCCACTGTCAAAAGGAGAACTATCCGTGCCACTGCCCCTTGGGTCACCACATGTCATGGAAACAGGTCAGCCAGGGAAACACTGGGAACACGCTGAGCAAAGAGCATGGGAACATAACCTCCAATCCAAAGCTTTATTTTTCTCAGCAGGTGAAGAATAAAAAATAATATGATTGGTCTCTTTCCTGGCCAGTACACAGAAGCAACTACAAGTCTGTTCTTTGCTGGGTGGTGGCTTTCCTGCAGTGCCCAGGCTGCCTGGTTGGGTGCATGGCTCCCAGTCTCCAGGCCAAACAGACCTGGTAAAAAGTCAGCACAAGGGAAGGACAGTCCCCAAAAGCCTGCAGAGCCTGCGACTTAGAAGGATGCCCTTGGAGTTTGGTAATCCTGATAGAATAATAATCTAGCAGGTGCCTTGGAGAGTCACAGGTAAGGGGAAAGGGCACAGGTATAAAAATCCACACCAGCTGACATTGCTTATGACTAACACCATCATTTTGCTCAAGACCACTGTGGGATTCTGAAAGGAACAAGAGAAAAGAAGGCAGATGGTGAGTCTCAGGTCTTGTGGTGGCTGGGGCCCCAGTGTTGTCAGCAATGCCCACTGGGAGCTGGTTTCCTCAGTGGTCCCTTCTTTCTTCGGTCCCTGTCCCATCCCTGTCCAAACCTCCTGTGGGCTTGCCCAAGGGGCTCTGAAGCACTGCCCAGCCCTTTGTTTTTAAGGAATTGCAGTGTGAATGAAAGATCAGGTAAGGATGCAGGAAGAAGAGAGAAAACAGCAGGAAACACACCAACTCCCATTCTCACCTACAAATCACAGTGTTAGTGCTGCCAGTCAGGCCCTGGAGGATGGAAGGTATTGTCCTTTCTCTCCCACTGATTCCTATTTGCAAGCAACTGCTGCTCCTTCCCAGGCCCCACGCCCAGGCAGCAAGAGGCTGGAGCAGGAAGAAGAGGCAGATGGAGGGGGCGGGCACTTCATTACTGGAGGTCTCCAAAGGAGCAGACTGCATATTTGCATTCTAGGAAGTCTGTCTGCTGGGGAGGGTTTTAAGCCTCTAACTCGCCAAGGCACATGCAGGCGCTTCAACAGACATATAGCTACAGACGCGCACCCCCAGAATCATCAACCCAAAGCATATTTAGCTCCCTTTATACTACAAACAGGGGCTTCCCAGATGGCGCAGTGGTAAAGAGCTTACCTGAAAATGCAAGAGATGCGGGTTCAATCCCCCAGTCAGGAAGATCCCCTGGAGAAGGAAATGGCAACCCCCCCGCTGCAATATTCTTGCCTGAAAAATCCCATGTACAGAGGAGCCTGGCAGGCTACAGTCCATGGGGTTACAGAGAGTCAGACACAACTTAGCATGCCTGCATGTACCCATACTACAGATGTGGAAAAAAGAGGCCTGGTGAGGTGAGGTGACCTGATCACGGCAGGCTGCATGCTAGACAGGACCTGAGACCATATGTCTCTTTCTCCCTCCCCAGCCATCTGCCTGCTGGGTGAATCCATCACAGGCCTGCTGGTGGGCACACTGGGGTGGGGGTAGGTGGAAAAGGCAGGGACTTTAGGCTCAGACTCCATTGGAATCCTGGCTCTGTCTCCACTGGCTGAGTGGCCTTGGACGAGTTGTTGATGCTCCCCAAGCCTCCACACACTGAGGACAGTATCACCTCCTCCCTGCATTGTTTCAAGGATTCTGTGGGATTCCACGTCCATGCACTTGGCCCAGTGCCCCAAGCACAGCACCTGTTCCTTTAAGTGGTAGCTGTTAGTAATTCTCACCTTAATATTCAGATTTGTGGCAAATTTAGATGGTGTGGTCCATCCTGGCTGAGCCCTCATCTCTGGGTTGTTCCAGAGAGGGAGGCAGCTAATGGCACCATCACTGGAAAGGCTCTTGACCAAACAGGAGCAGAACACACTCTCACTGCAGCTTCCAGGTGGGGCTGTCAGCTCTGACTGCTCTGCAGAAATATTTGACGACAGTCTGGGATAAATTATAAAACATCCATAATATACACGGAGCAGTCACGGTCATTTATTCCATGTATTGTCATGTATTCCTCAGCCTTTTGATGTGAACTCATTCCATGGCTCCATGGAAAAGTCAGTTTAACGCTACCCCGACTCTCAGTCTCTGCATCCTAACCGCCGCCTCCTGAGTCATGAGGATTACATGGTGTCAGATGTTCAAAGCCCTCAGCAAGTGCCTGACACCCTATGAGAGCTTGATGAAGACCTCTGGCTGTGCATGTTGCAAAGACTGTAGCAATGATTCAGCTGGCTTTCCAGAGACCAGGGAGGAGGGTCCACACATGTGATACAAGGCCTTCTGACTCACTGAGGATGCGCCCAGTATGGAAGAGTGATGGGGGAACGGTCCATTCATCCATCCACTCACTGGACGAGCACTCACAGAGCCCCATGCTTGTGTCTGGCCTAGATGCTGGAACCCATAGATAACCAAGACCCAGTACCTGGTCTGCATGACCTTGCGTTTTGAGAAGTCTGAAGCTTTTCACTCCTATCACTGCACCTAAGGGTCGGATCCCACAGGTCCTGTCTTAGAATCAAGATCTCCTGAGTGTTACTTTGAAAAGTCTCCATCAGTCGCTTAGTTCTGATTCAGTTGAATGACCTCTACTTAGGGTGCCATTTCACATTTGCAATTAATACTGAGAATAACAGTATCACTCTCTGGCTCATGAACACTTAACGAGCGCCCACTCTGTGCCCTCCAGGGCCAAGGGGCCCACCACAGCTGTGGTTTCTGCCCTGAGGGAGTTCACAGTCAAGCACAGCCCTCCCCTCTCCCCACCAGAGTGCCTGGCTCCCTCTGAGTCTCTCTCCCCACCGCTCCCTGTTGCCAAGTGCAGCCTAGCAGACTTCCTCAGCCCCACCCCCAACTCCTGTACTTCCTACACTGGAAACTCTGTCCCCAACCCTCATTAGGGCTCCTAAAAGCTCTAGGTCCAGGCCCAGGGGCTAAGTGATCACTTCCAGCCTGTTTCTAGGCAGCTGAGAGGCTTTTCAGGAGACACTTGCTCACCTAGAGTATCAGCTTCCTCCTCTGCAGACTCAGGAGCCTGGGGATTAAATGAGACACAGCATGAACTAGGCCGTGCTCAGAGGAGGCAGAGCCCCACCTTCTTCTTAGAGCCCTGCACTCTTGGGCCTACTGAACCCCTGTGCCCAGCACACCCTCTAAGACCTCCTCCTCAGTTTGCCTCTCTAAGATAAATATCTGGAGTCTGTGTACCAGGTCAGCCAGCATGCAACCTGCCCCCTGCCTCCCCTGCCAGGCCTGGTCTCCCAGAATAAATTATAGCAGGAGAAGTTGGGCTCATGAGCAACTGATTTTATATATCATTTGGAAAGAGAAGAATATTATTGTACTTTGTTTTCTTATAACTATTATCCCCATAAGAGCTCATTTCTACCTCTTAACAGGGGTTCACTTGGACTGATGAATAGGCTAAAAGCCTTTCTGCCCAATTTCAATTTATTCAGTGCAATGCATGCTGTAAAACATTCAGCGAGAGCATAAATGCTGTCACTGCAGGATGCTGCTATTCTTCCCCGGAAACCTCCTCTCTGCTTCGGGGGGCTCTGTGGAGATCACCCAGTGACCTCCGGGGAAGCAGGAAACAGCCTGGGTGTGTCACCTCTCCCCACCCCAAGCAGGACAGCTGACAAGGTCTTTGGGACCTTGTCTAGTGGGGGCAAGAGGGCAGAGGGAGAGTCCTGTGGCTGAAAGTATCTTGGTTTTATCCAGAGGACCAGAAATTTGAGTCCTTGACCTGTGACTCCCCTTCCCAAACCAGTTCTCATAGGATGGACAGCATCATCTTCAGGCCCTAAACCTGCAGCTTCATGCGGCTTTGCAAAGCTTCCCCAAAATGTTTATATCAAATTGCTTTCTCTCAAGTATTTCCAGTAGTCATGGATGGATGTGAGAGTTGGACCATAAAGAAGGCTGAGCACCGAAGAATTGATGCTTTCAAACTGGTGTTGAAGAAGACTCTTGAGAGTCCCTTGGACTGCAAAGAGATCAAACCAGTCAATCCTAAAGGAAATCAACCCTGAATATTCATTGGAAGGACTGATGCTGAAGCTGACCTCCAATACTTTGTCCACCTGATGCAAAGAGCCTACTCACTGGAAAAGACCCTGATGCTGGGAAAGATTGAGGGCAGGAGGACAAGGGAACAATAGAGGATGAGATGGTTGGATGGCATCATCGACTTAATGGACGTGAGTTTGAGCAAACTCCAGGAGATAGTGAAGGACAGGGATGGGGTCACAAAGAGACACGACTGAGCAACTGAACAACAACAAAACAAGCACCTTGGTTTGGGTAGAGCCACAAAATCAGCCACTTGTGACAGGAACAACAAAAACAGTGTCTTGGACAATCCAGCCGCTTTCTGCCCAGTTCCAGCACCTGATCACACATATTCCAAGCTGAGCTCTTCCTCCCAACATAACCACAGGCTCCATCCTTTCCCAGAAACCTGCCAGTGAGTAATATCAGCTTCCTGGAAATGTCACTTTCCCAGCCAAGCAGGGCTGGGAACTCCAAGTTCCTGGTCTCCTCCTGCCCACAGCTCAATTTCAGGTGTCACAGGCCATCTGATAACCCTTTGCTCCTGAGGACAAGTCCTTCACCTCGTTGCCCCCAACACCATGTCTTTAGGTAGGACAGACGTCCCCTCCTGAAATCATCGCCTAAGAGGAGGCCACCAGTCCTCGGAGTCTGATGTGGACAACTGCCATAGGTGTGGGCATGGCTCCAGGCAGACCACGCCCCACCAGAGCACCCAAATCAGGGGTGCAGCCTCAGAATCAAGGGACCCTGCATTCAAGGACCCGCCCCTGGCGTCCATCAGGAAATGCCCAGCTCACAGCAAGCACTGAATAAGTGTAGGTTCCCTTTCCCACCAATCTGATCAAGAATCTAACAATCCAACATCTCACTCATAGACAAAACTCTGCAGGAATCCTTTTCCTTCTTCAAGGTAGAAGAAAGGAACTGTTGATTTCTAACAATAAAGACAGATGTGCTAGCAATGTTTCCTAGCAAAAAATACCGGATGGCCAGCTCTGGATTTTTACTCATTCATTCATTCATCCAGTCATTCATTTAATAACCACTGCTGGGAGCTAACTGAGGGCTGAGGCAGGAGAAAGTAGTGGTTCTACAAACCTCACACTCTCCCTGATGGAGGCAGTTGGGAGCACCTCCAGCATCACCTCCAAGTTCCCCATCAGGCACACCCTGCACCATGGGATTTGCACAGGATAATGGATGCGGCTAACCACAATTTACTGAGAGATGGCAAGGGGCGAGGGACCTTCTGCTAAGGGCTTATATTGACAGTTAAGAAATCTTCATAAACCCTGGAGTAACTAGGGTTGAGCTCATTTTACTGAGGAGAAAGCTGGGCTCTGAGAAGGAGCTGGGCAGTGCTGTCAGCAACTGACGGAGCTGACCATGCAGCCCACTGTTGGGATCCATGGCTACACTCTTTCCTCTCACTAAACTTAGCACTTATGGGGAACTCAAATCCTCAGAAAGATGCTCATAATCACGTGACTCCAAATAAATGAGGACCTTCCAACCTGGGCCACCTGCATCCCTCAGGGCACATCAGGCCTTTTCTTTCAGGAAGCCCCTGCAGATGCAGAAGGTCTCCAACCCTCTTCAGCCCCCAAGGACAGCAATTAGGAGACGGTCAGAGGCTGCACAGATGGTGATGGTGACACTAGAGCCTCGTTGGCTGAGGTCATACGCAGGCATGAAGCAGAGCTGGGGCTGGGACGCGTGTCTCCTGTCCTCCTGGTCCACTGCCTAGTGATGGAGGAGGCTCAGTCCTGTCCAGGCTGCTAACGGTGGGCCAGGTCTGCAGTCTGCAGTCTGCAGCCATGGGTGGGCTCAGAACCCAGAGCACCGGCCCACCTGTGAAGGCTGTGTCCTTGGGTGAGCCCAGCTCACCAAGACAGAGACCTCTTACTCCTTCACTGGGTACAACCCCTCCCCTTCCTTCAAGCCTGGCTGAGGCCACAACCTCCTCCAGGCAGCCCGTGCTGCTGTTCACCCCCAGGAGACAGTCATCTCTCCACAGCCAGCAACTGTAGCTCATTCCTCTGAGTGTCTCCAGGCCCCAGCCCAGGGCCTGGCACAGAGGAGCACTTGATAAATTACTGTTGAATAAATTTTGTTGAACACACCAGAAATGATACAATGGCCTCAGGCTCAAATAGATATATCATTATCTGGTGAGGAATTAAAAGATGCCAACTCATCTTTAAAATAATTGACTGCTCTTTTATGAAGCTTCTCATCTCATTCCTCTCCAGCCCTGCAGAGTACGGAGGCTCCTCAGCAGCCCTCCTAATCAGGGGTGTATTTATTCTATAAGCATTTCATTTAATGAGAGCCCAAATCTTCAGTGGTCATTCCTTTTCTCTGGCTTCAGGAAGGACTACTAATAGCTATTCAGCCCTGAGAAGAGCATATGCATGCCAGAAAGAAAGCCTGATAATTCTAAACCATAATCTTCCCCTTGATTGATGTCCTCAAGGCAAGAATTTACCATTAAAGGCAGTGTTGACTGCTCAAGGTTTTTACAGAGTCCACTGGCCCTCCATAATGTTGTGCAATGCATCTGACACGGGGCAAGGGGCAGGGGTTCGATGGAGCTTATCATTATTCTTTTAGCTTTTCCGGAAAGCTTTTTCCCATCATTATGTTTAAGAACTATTTCTAAAAGGAGTATCCTCTCTCAGCCACTGGCCCATCATGACTTAGTAAATACTGAGAGAGGCCGCAATTCCCCTCAGAAACCATAGCATCAGCACCTGTAAACTCCTGCCTGCCCAGTAGGATTGCAAGATTTCAGCTCTTGCTGAAAGATTGCAGCTTTCGAGGGGAGGGGCTGTGTGCAAATCCTGCACGTGCTGCCAACAGGGGCCAAGCGTATGTGTGTTCAGGATAAGCCTCACTAGGCAGTTCACAGGCCACTGCAACAAGCGCTGTCACCAAAATGGTCACCAGAGGTTACTGACACATCACACCGCCCTCACAAAGCACACACTGTTCCCATGTTTCATACTGTAGAACTGTGCTTTGAGCACCTGCCTGGTTCAGGCCAGGGTGTGAGGTGCTGTGGAGGTTACAATGTTGAATCATTGTTGTTATGACCTTCATGTACTGGCAGCATAAAGAGAGGAGCTGCTGCTGCTGCTGCTGCTGCGTCACTTCAGTCGTGTCCAACTCTGTGCGACCCCATAGACGGCAGCCCACCAGGCTCCTCTGTCCCTGGGATTCTCCAGGCAAGAATACTGGAGTGGGTTTCCATTTCCTTCTCCAATAAAGAGAGCACCTCACACCAGATGCTTTATACATGTGGTTGCCTGCGATGCCAAGAACTCTGGGCAAGAGCCGTTTTAATCTGTTTGTACGTGTGTGTGTCTGTCTGTGTCTGTGTGTGTGTTAGTCACTCAGTCATGTCCAACTCTTTGTGACCTCATATACTGTAGCCCTCCAGGCTCCTCTGTCCATGGAATTCTCTAGGCAAGAATACTGGAGTGGGTAGCCATTCCCTTCTCCAGGGGATTTTCCTGACCCAGGGATTGAACCCTGGTCTCCTGTGTAGTAGGCAAATTCTTTACATCTGACCAGGGAAATCCCAGTCTATCTGCTCAGGCAGAGTTAATCAGTGACTGTCAACCCATACTGCTCATCAGACTTGTCTGAGGGCCTTTTAGGATCCTGATGCCCTGGCCACACTCCAGCCCAACCTACAGGACAATCTCAGAGTGGGATGTAGACCTCTTTTTCTGGAAACCCTGCAGGTGACTCCAGTAAAGACCTAATGACTGCCTGAAATCCCCATGGCTGTAGAGGGACTGAGTGACTTGGTCTGACTCAAAGGCTGGCATCCCATGTTTTAGGTAATCTATACCAAGGTTCTTGCCTTCTGGTTTCTCTATAAGGGGAACAAAGCCAGTCTACAGCATTGCAGGAGACAGTCAGTCAATTCTACAATGTGGGTACAAAGAGATGAAGGGAGGAGAGATCCTTGAATCTGGGGCAAGTGGATGATGGTTTGTTTGGGAAAGTCTTGTTTGCCTCTATGCCCAGAGGCACAGATCCATAGAGTGGTGGTGCAGGTGGACTGTACATCACGTATGACACAGGAGAGCAGAGCAGGCAGGACCCAAGTGAGGACAATCGCTCAGGCAGGCTGGACTGAGAGGCCTAACAGAGAGAAGGGGAAGCAGGGCAGAAAGACAGGTAGGGGCAGGAGGATATGATTATATGGTTGGCAACAGGAAGCCCCTGAAGACTCTCCAGTGGCGATGAAGGTGCTCTTGCAAAAGACATCTGGCTGTCGCACAGGGGAGGCCCTCAAGGCCTACCATAGAATGAGAAAATGACCAAGAGATCAGGTGGATTGGGATGGTGTTCAACTAGGAGGAAGATGCAGCCTTCCCAAGAATTAACAACTGAGCCAGGCTAGGACAATGAGACTAGAAGGAGTAAGAGCTATCTGATGGCAGAATAGACAGGACTTGGCAGTGACTGACAACTTGGGAGGCCTTGTTTTTGGTGGTGGCCCTGACATTTTCTTCCCAGGTGGCTCAGACGGTAAAGCGTCTGCCTACAATGTGGAGACCTGGGTTCGATCCCTGGGTCAGGAAGATCCTCTGGAGAAGGAAATGGCAACCCACTCCAGTACTCTTGCCTAGAAAATGCCATGGACAGAGGAGCCTGGTAGGCTATAGTCCATGGATCGCAAAGAGTTGGACACGACTGAGCAACTAAACAAAAAACTGACAATTACTAGTTAGGTGACTTTGGGCAAGTCATTTAACTCTCATGGCTTGGTATCCAGTTCTGATGAATGGGAATATACAAACCTTCCCTGCCCATCTCACAGGCAGGTTGTGAGAGTCTCACATAAGAAAATGCATAAGAATGTGTTTGAAGGAGTAAAAAGAGCATTATATACAAAGCTCTATACAATTTCATGATGACTTTAATACTCTGCATGTTCTTACTTTTCCAAGCTCTTAAACTTAAAGGCTATGCTACCATATGAGAAAAAAATGTTAATAATGATCTTTTTTATAGCTCAAAGTTATGAACAAATAAAAAGAGTTTATGTCTTTTGCTGCTGCTAGAGAACAGACTTACCAACATGAATTTGAATTAAAATGTCAATAATTTTTCATTGGGGTTTCTTAAAATATATTTAATTTATTTTTATACTTTTCCCTGACTTTATACAGCCATATATTCCACATATTGAGTTTCTGGACTACTTCAAGATTCAAACTAACCAGAACACAAAGTCATAAAAAAGTTATCTTCTGTCTTCTATTTAAGAAGAAGAGAAAAGAAGTAAATTAATGGAGCTCTCAGAAGACTGTGGTCATGAGGATCATGTTTATGTCAAGGGTCCTCAATGGATTATTTTTCTTGAAACTTTGGTAACTTCCTAAAGGGACTGCAGAAGAGAACAAGTTTGAACATTAACCCTCTATTATCCCTAGAATTTCATTAACTAATATTCCATAGTTCCAAGGAGACCAGTTCTTACAAGTGTGGATTTCTAGTTAATGCTAACCTCCAGTTTACTTTGTGGCCTCCAGTTAATTCTTTGGTCCCCATGGCCTCCAATGTGAGTGCTAAATTCTTTGAAGACTTCATATGTTCAAGAAGGCATACAATGCCGCCCGAGTGGAGAGACCCATTTAGGTTTCTCAACCTATTTTAAACCAAATAACCAATCATTAAGTACTTTGATTATACTAAATGTTTAATAACATTTGCTGCTATACAGATATATGTGTGTTTATAAATCTTTATGTATATACATATATACACAGATATATGTATATATGTGTGATACCTATATAGATACAGACATCATTATTTTATTTTCACAACAAACTAGGCTTTTTGTTGCCCACTTTACAGGAGAAGAGATTATACAACCTGCCAAGGATAACACAGTATGGCTTTTATGTTACAAAACATTTCCGCACACCCAACACCCTGTGTTCATGCCCCCGTTTCTAGAGAACCGGAATGTGAGACCCTGGGCCCTAAGAGGTGTGAGTCATCTCATGTGATTCTCTTCACTTTCACAGAACCAGCGGGCCCACTTGACAAATGGACCGTCTGACAAACTGATAGTGACTGCATGCGTGTTCTCACGTGTCAACATTAGTCCGATGTGTAAAAACACGGAGTGATTTCATCATTTTTAAACAGCTTTTTGCTACAACTTCAAAATATCCAAAACACAATTGCAGTATAATATTCCTGGCAAACTGGGAGGTCTCATTTTTAGGCAAAGAATAAATTGGCAGCCACTTTTAATAACAAAACAGCTTTTCCTAAAGCAGAGGGAAGAGGGAAAGGCATCCACAGTTTTGGAAACATAATTATACAAAGGAAATGCAATTAGGCTTCCAGAGAACGTATGAGGTTTTGTCCTGTAGCCACCTTGAGCCTCAGAGGCCAAATTCCCTTGGCTTGTTCCTTCAGGACACACGTGGGTGACGGCTGTGACCACTCTCTGGTGGTCCTTCCTTGGATGCCTGGGTGTTGTGATGCAGATGGGAGATGACAGTGGCCACTGCTGACAGCTGATCTGACCTCAGTACCTAAGAGCTCAGGTAGAGGCATAACCAACTGAAAAATTATCCACATCCTAATGGGTGCGATTTCAAAGCTTCAAAAGACAAGGCCATCTTTCAGGTTGCCGTTAGACCAGTCACAGAAGAAGGGAGAGGAATGGCAGGAGGCCTCCCACTCACAAGATCCCTCAAAAGTAGTCCTTGTTCTTCTCTTTCAGAAATCCATCCCCTTTACCCAATATCCCTGCGTAATCCAGCCAGTCCCTGACTCCCACCATGATTGGGGCAGGTGTTCAGGAGCACTGGCCTGAAACAAGCCCTGCCAAGGCCATTACCAGGGGTGGTGGCAATTACCAGGCTGAAACTTAAAGAGCTACAGGCTTCCTCCACCCTCAATGTACTTACAACACATCTGTGCCCCTTCACATTCTCCTCTCCTGATTTATATTCTGGATTCCCAAGTGCGGACAGTCTGGGAACCTGAAGTGGGGGCAGACTCCCTATCTCACTATAACTAGTAACCTCTCTCAGTCCTTTGCTGCTGGCAGGCCCCAAGCACAAACAGACACCCAAAAGTCAAAACACATGCCTGACTCTGGGCATCTTCCCTTCACTCATTCTGTCCATCAACAAACACACATACACCTTTGAGGATTGTAGTCACTGATTCAAGGATCCCATGCTAGTAAGATCTAGATAACAAATAAATTATGAGAGTGCAGTGTGGTCCATGCTCCAAGGAACTCCAGGGTTCTGGGCCAGCTCAGAGAGAAGGCCCCCACCCCAAGCTGCAGCACCCTGGGAGGGCTTTCCAGAAGGAGTGAGGCTTCACCTGGTAAATCTGAATAGATGAATAGGAATTAGCAGGCTATGTGAGTGGGGAGGGGACAAACGGCCATCCCAGACAGAGGAAACAGCATCAGCAGAGCAGGAGGTAATAGCAGTCATGGTATATGTGTGGGAATGACACTCACAGGGTCCAGTGTTGGGCTGGGGCTACTTCATAAAGGACCAGAGAGATGCAATTAAGGAGCTTTGACTCCACCCTCGATATGATTAGAGCAGCTGAAGGGATGCAAACAAAGAACTGCACACTGGGATCTGGGTTTGAGGACAAAGCTTACGGCTGCAGAGAAGGTAAAGGGGGTTAGAGACTGTGAGGGGATATAGTGCTATGGCCTGAGTAGGAGGCTGCTGCAGTCCCCCCAGGCACAGAAGGGCTAAGACTGGAATTCGATATCATCCCTACCCAGAGCCAAGACTGACTCGGATGGCAACGCTGGCCCCCCAAAGCCCAGGTCTCCTTCTGTCTTTTGGTCACAGGAAGTCAGAGCCCAGGGCACCCCTTCCACTACCTGGTCCATGCTCCTGGTCTGAGCTCCCCCAGCACTTCCTGTCCTCTAGGAGCCAGTGCAAATAAAGTGCCAGCACCTTACAGAGGAAATAAACAGCAGAACAGTGGGTCAGCCATCATACCATCACCCAACAGGTTGTCAGGGCAAGTTGATTATGAAAGAGAGCAGCAGTGTGAGCAGGATGTGGGATTTACAGAGGCAGCAAGAGAAGGGCACACTGCTGAATACTGTGGGAGCATCCTGGGACTTCAATGGGACGTGGGGGCAGGGTGTAGCATGTGGAAAGAGCAGGAGACTATGGGAGGGTCTACCCTCCCTGCCAGAGGGCAGGCAGGTCCCTGGATAGAAGAAAGCCAGAAATCTAGTGCCTTACCTAGCTGTCAAGAGGGCTGGCCCAGCTCTGAGAAAGGCATGTGTTTGACTCCCTGTCTTGATACCATAAACCAGAACAGGCCACCCTGCCTCCAATCAGGATGAAGCACTGCCCTGTATCCCCCTTCCATCTCCCTCCTCAGCGCTCAGCAAAGCAGAAGCCCCAAGACCATAAGCAGAAGCCCCAGCCCCAGGTGTGATGGGGGCTGCTCTCACCCACAATGAGAGGAGAAGCAGATCAGCCTGGCTTCTGCTCAGAGCTGCAAAGGACCCACGGCTCACTCACAAATCCACATGCTCCTCCTTTCCAGGTCATAGACAAGTTTGAGAGAGGTATTGCCCCAGATACAAAGGCAGAGAGATGGGTTCAGACAGTGCAATTGTCAGAGGATCAATGGTCGCCTCACCTGCAGAACCAAACTTGAGAAAATGATAGAGCCTTTCATTCATTCATTTCATTCATTCTTTTAAACAGCCATTGAACCAAATTGCAGAAGAATATTTTCTTTACTAAATGATACCGTGTAAACTTGCCGGAGACCTAGAGAAGGTGGCAGTAAACGCAGAAGCATGCAAAATAAAATCACTGAAGAAAGTCTCAAAGTAAAAAATATCCACCGTGGCGGTGTTGTCTGAAGCCTGCCATCAAGATGAATGGAGGTGCCCAGGAGAAGCATCAGATGGCATTTGTCAGCTGGTGGTTCTGAAGGACAAAGCAGGTCGTTTCCGAGAGAAGAGAAGGGAAGCGGCTGCCATGGGCCAGAGACGTGTGGCTGTGAGGTGGAGTCAACCCTCCTGCAAACAGCAGTTGCTAACATTTGTTAAAATGCCTTTCTCGTTTGTTTAAAGAAAAGGAAGAAAGAGAGAAGACAAAGCATCCCAGGAAAGGTTTGGGGTCACACAGCCTGCAGGACAGGGGAGAGGACACAGAAGTCTGCCCTTCAAGGCATGAGCCTCTGTCTCACTGCCCCTCAGACGGCATCCTGACCAGGAAATGTAGACCAGACCATCCCTCCCCACCACCCCCTGGAGCCCCTTCTGGGTGGCTCTGCCCTCAAGTCTGGTTCAAGGCAGCAGCCCCTTCTCCTGGAATGCCTCCTCCAGCTCTTGCTTTGAGCCCAAGCTCAGACATCACCTCCACCCAAGTGTCCTCTGGCTCTCCGGGTTGTTAGAACACATGCTCACACCAAGTCCCACACCACCCTTCCTCGTCCTGTAATCACGCACTTTCTTAGATGAAACGGGCTCTTCCTCTGCCATGGAGAACAACTGCCCTGACCCCCGACCTGGTCCAGATTACATTCTATGAAGATCTTCCTCTTCTTAGACCAGGAGGCATTTGAGAGCACTTCCTGCAGGGTTCCACCCCTGAGACAAAGGACACTGTTAGCATCCACCCGACACCAGGGTAAGCTGGGGGAGGACAGTAATGCTGCAGCTATGGTTCCCAAACCGTGTGCCAAGACACCCTGGGGAACCACCACAACCTCCCAGAGATGCCCCTGGATGTTTTGGATTTTTCTAAATATGTGACATCTGCCAGGTGCCACGCAAACAACCAGCTTGAGGCATTTCAGTTTCAACGTTAGATGGCTGCCTTCCTTTCATGATGCCATCTTTGTGAACTATGAATTTCAGGATTATTATGATAAAAGGCAGAAACTGTGTAAAAATTAATCTGGAACAAGATACAAGGATGGCAGTGTCCAGTGTGATTCTATGGCCTGAGACATCGTGTGGCACCTTGCAGGCACTACATTGTTAGGGCATAAATAGTTATTAAATTTGCGGGACAAATCAATTTAATAAGCAGAACTGGTCGGTGTTTTTTTGGGCAGGGGGTGCTATGGGAAAAAAGTCCTGAGCTGGGAAAGTTGGGTAACCTCTGCCCTGGTGATGTCATCCAAGCCAGCATATAAGACTATTCAGTCCCATAGCCATTGAGCTGCTACCATGTGCCAAACATTGCATTCAGCCTGGGATGGGCTTCTTAGGGGTGAGTCTGCTCCAGTTCCCAGACCAAGACACTGTCCACTGACAAGCTCCCTGACAAGCTGTGTTGAGAGACTCATGCACCACAGATAGTGTCCTTCCCACAGGCCAGAATGCAAAGCAGAAAGCAAAGGTCTTCTGGATCTAACTGTAGTTCCCAAAGAAACAAACCCTAAAACAATAGTAGATGGAACTCAATGGGAGTTCTTATCAGATGCATCAGAACTTCTCTCTAGGATCTTCTCTCTCTAGGATCAATGTGGCGAGTGGCTCAGAGAAAGATGAGGACAGATGAGCATGGAGTCAATCTCTGTCCATCTTCATGGCTCATAAGTAAACCCAGAGATGCTGGGGTGCAGGGCCCCAAGACAGGCCATGCGAAAGTTGGCATCCTGGGGCTGCCACAATGGGCAAAGGGGACAGTCTCAGGCCACACCTCACTACATACTGTGCTCCTGGGAGGAAGGGCAGAAGAGGACTTCAGGCCCTCTGGCCACAGCCAGCAGAGGACAGGGGTTCACATCTGCAGGAGTGGGGTGCCATTGCCTTCTCCAGATACCTTGGACAGGTTTCCCCTAATCTCCAAGTCTTGGTGGCTCACCAGAAAAATGGATATAATTCTAGCCCATATGTTTGTATAAGCTTTCAATGTCATGGCGTGTGCAATTCCCCGCCTCTACTAATGCTTTCTGAAGCACACAATCTAACATTTCATATTTTATCTTGTATTGCATTCTGTGTACCATATCCTTCCAGAAACCTTCTCTGACTGCCCCAAATAAGTAGACTTGATCATTCTGTCCTCTGATCACTGATGACACTTAGTTTTCCCCTTATGTAAATTCATGTATTCGTTTCTTCAACAATTTTTTTTTTATTGAATATCTTGTCTCTCCCAGCCAAGGACAGAAAGCAGGAAAGACCAGACTGGCTTCATGGAATTCCCAGTCACTCCTGCAATGCGGTTTCTTCCGCAGTCCCTCACCTACCACTTCGATTCTCCTCTTAATACTAGGAAGGGTAGTGAGTGCAGAAGAGGGAAAGAAGGCGATGTGATTGGAAGAGGACTATGTCATTTCAGCACAAAGTATTGTAAAGAGAGAGAAAGTTGAATTTAAGCAGAACATGCCAATCAAAGGCAGGAAGAACACAAGTCTACTCTTCTGAGGAAAAGTGGAGGGGGCTAGGGTATAATGAGCAGAGACAGGGCTACAGACCCAGTGTGAGAAGCAAGGTTTAGAAACCACTTTGTGCACAGAGGATCCCTCTTGGTTACTCTCTGTTCGACATCTAAAAGAGTGACAAGAAGGAGGTCTCTATCTCCCTCCTCATTTCCACTCCTCCTCGACTTCAACTTTGATCAGGGAACAAGTGCAATGTTCAATGAGATAGTTAAAACAGTGACAGATTCTATTTTCTTGGGCTCCAAAATCACTACGGACAGTGACTGCAGCCATGATATTAAAAGACACTTGCTCCTTGGAAGAAAAGCTATGACAAACCTAGATAGCATATTAAAAAACAGAGACATCACTTTGCTGACAAAGATCCATCTAATCACAGTTTTTCCAGTAGTCATGTATGGATGTGACAGTTGGACCATAAAGAAGGCTGAGTACCAAGGAATTGATGTTTGCAAACTGTGATACTGGAGAAGACTCTTGAGAGCCCCTTGGACAGCAAGGAGATCAAACCAGTCAATCCTAAAGGAAATGAATCCTGAATATTCATTGGAAGGACTAATGCTGAAGCTGAAGCTCAAATACTTTGGCCACCTGAAGCAAAGAGCTGACTCACTGGAAAAGACCCTGATGCTGGGAAAGATTGAAGGCAGGAGGAGAAGGGGACAACAGAGGATGAGATAATTGGATGGCATCACCACTCAAAGAACTTGAGTTTGAGCAAACTCCCAAGAGATAGTGAAGGACAGGGTATCCTGGGGGCTACAATCCACGGAGTCACAAAGAGTTGGACATGACTTAGTGACTGGACAACAACAAATAATGATCATAATCATAAGTATTATCATTATCATTTTAATGCATCGATGTTTTGCCCTAAGAGATAATTACTACTAATGAAAGATACCAATTAGTTAAACATATAACTGCCATACAACTCATCTATTCCATTTCCAGGTACTTGCCCAACAGAAAGAAAAACATATGTTTACTAATAGCTGATATATGAATGTTCACAGCAGCTTTATTTGGAAACAACCCAGATGTCCATCAGTTGAATGGATAAAATAATGTTGGTCTATCCATACAATGGAATACTATTCAGCAATAAAAAGTAATGAACTATTAGTACATGGTGCTGCTGCTGCTGCTAAGTCGCGTCAGTCGTGTCTGACTCTGTGTGACCCCATAGACAGAAGCCCACCAGGTTCCTCTGTCCCTGGGATTCTCCAGGCAAGAACACTGGAGTGGGCTGCCATTTCCTTCTCCAAATTAATACATGCTACAATAGAATAATCTCAAAATCATTATGCCAAGTAAAAACAGCCAGACCAAAAAAAAAAAAAAGAGTAGATTTTGTGTAATTCCATTTATATAAAATAAAAAATGCTAACTAACCTAGAATGATAGGAAGCAGAATAGTGGTTGTTTGTGGGGTGGGAGGGCTTCCCAAGTGGTGCTAGTGGTAAAGACCTGCCTGCCAATTCAGGAGACATTAAAAGATATGGGTTTGATCCCTGGATTGGGAAGATCCCCTGAAGGAGGGCATGGCTACCCACTCCAGTATTCTTGCCTGGAGAATTCCATGGACATAGGAGCCTGGCAAGCTACAGTCCATAGCGTTGCAGAGTCAGACATGACTGAAGCGACTTAGCATGCATGCACACACATAGGTGGGAGCAAGGTAGGGAAGGCCAAACAGAGGAGAAGTTTGCAGGGGCAGAAAGAATATTTTCAAAGTGTTAGATTTGTTCATTGTCTTGGTTGTGGGGATGGCTTCATGGGTGCCTATGTATGTCAAAACTGATCAAACTGTACACTGGAAGTATGTGCAGTTTTTATACCTGTTAAGAAAATGATAATAGAGGCTAGGGAAATAAAGTGATATAAATAGGAAGATAAACCATGAGCCCCTCTTGGAAAGCAGTTTGGCTAAATATATCAGGGACCTTAATATGTCCTTATCCTTGGATACCTCTTCTAGAATTGTACCTTAAGGACACAAAAAGAGATACAAAATTTCCACTACAGAATTATTTTAAACAACAACAAAAAAATTGAAACCACTAATATATCTGAGAAAATGACTGCTCAAATAAATTATGGTATACTCACATACTGAAACACTATGTAGCCACTAAAGGCAATGTTTATGAGGCATTTTTAATAACCCGGAAAAATAGTTATGTGATAATATTAAGTTGAAAATGTAAGATATAAGTGGTATATATGATATGAATTAAACTATGCAAAAATATGCACAGAAAAATCTCAGAAATACCTTGGGGATTATCTCTGAGTGATGGGAAATATGGTAATTTTTAAACTTTGAATGTAAAATTGTAAATGTTCTTACTATTTTTTATGCTTTTCCTTAATTTTCTAAAAGAAGAAAGTTTTTTTTTTTTAATTACAAAAGAAAATAACATTCAAGGAAACATCTAGTCTCTCCTAGCTGCTATAAGGATAAGAACCAGATTGCATTTCTCTAATCCTCCCATCTGTGAAAATGTAGATGTGTCTTTAAGGCAAATTGCCATTCTGGAACTTGAATCCATGTTCCTTCCTTTTAGGAAACCTAGAGAACCAGCCGAAGAACACCATATGTTGTCACCTACTTGCATTTTCTATTTTGTTAGCGCTCCACTTCTCTCCACATTTTGAGTGTAAGCCATGTGAAGGCAGAGGTGGGGTCTTTCCCTCTGTTTATACCTCCCCGTCTCTCCCACCCACTGGACCATAACATCCAGGAATGAGGGAGAGAGCAGGGACACGCATACATACACACCGTAATGACATAAATGAATAATAATGTCATATCATGTTCTTATGCAGTCAGCTTTTCAGAGTCATCTAATTTAATCAAAACACCAACAAAACAAGATCCCTATGGTGTTGCAAAGAGTCGGACACAACTGAGCAACAACAAAAACAAGAGGTGGGTGGTAAGGTTGGGGGATTTGGGTTCCATTTTTAAAGAGAAAGATGAGACCAAAGCACTAACTACCCTTGGCTGAGATCAATTCCGGAAGCCTTTCCCTGACACCTCTAAATGGATAGTAGACAGAGTACTAGGACTCCGTGGTCATTCATGAGTCTGTGAGGGTCAGCCAGGTCCTGCTCTTCCCTGTATTGCCACTGTCCAGCCCAGGGAGATATTCAGCCAATTTGTGTTATTTCTAGAAGAAAGGGTTAGCCATTGGAGAAAGGGAGAGCTATGTATTTGAACCTGTTTTCTCTAATGTAATATCCTGGGTTGGCCAACCCAATATATCCAAAAGAATCTTTAGGTTTTTAAGACTTCTTTAATAATTTCCCAAAGATGCAACCCTCTAAACTGTCATTTATTTCATAAGCATCTTTGCAGGTGCCTAAAATGATGGACACACTGAGATCTGCCCCTTATATAAAACTGAGAGCCCGAGATACAAAACCGACTCACCCCATGGCTCCTTCCATGGTCACTGTCACATATAGCCCAAGCAAATATTCTAAAATGACTGAACATCCAAAACAGGTAAAATGATGGGTGGTAAGGAAAAGGAAGGCAAAATGTCAAGAGAGTCAGCAGGTGTATCCTGGCTCCTTGGGGGCTCAAGGTCAGTGTTAAGGCTGGGAGGAGACCTAAGGGTGGAAAGATTGCCATGTCCTCCAGAATCAAGGCCAAGCAGACTCTGCCTCTGATATTTTTCTAAGCCATGGGAAACTCTCAAAGCGTTTTACTTGGGGGTTGATACGCTCCAATCTGGTGAAGGATGCCCGCAAGGGGGAAGATACATCAACAGAGACTTGACGAGGCTGACAGAGAAGATGGGGATAAGAGGGTGGATGCAGAGCTGGCTCAGAATAGCTCGCAAAAACTGACTGTACACATCCCTTCCCAAGTCCACGTTCAGCGATGTCACAGTGGTAGCCTGCAATTACAGCCATAATGGGAATATCAGCAAATGCTACAAATCAGAGAAGTTACCTACCCACGTCCAAGATTGCTAGTTAATTATACACACCACCAGATACAGAGTTTGGAAACCAGCTGGACTGAGGAGGTGAAGTGCAGAGAAGGGTCCACAATAACCCCCTGATGATTCCAGTACAGATTTCAGGATGAATGAGGCCATATCCCTTGAGACAGTGAACACAGGAAGATGAGCTGGCATGCGGTCAGGGTTGAAGAAGGTGAGTGCAGCAAAGAACACTTCAATTTTGAAGGATGTGAAGACAACCCAAAGCATGTGGCTAGGGGAGAGTGGAATTCTGTGTCTGCAGCTTGGGAGACAGTTCCATGCTATGGAGACAGTGTATCTTAAGCCACAGGTGTGGGCAGGTAAAGGGCAGAGGGATGACCCTGGACTTTGCAGTACCTGACAATACACGACTTGCAAAAGAGATGACTGGGCAAAGGAGACCGAGGAAATTCACAAGGCAAAGAGAAGGAGGGGTGGATGTACTAAGTCATGGGAAGAGGGGAGATTCAATAAAGGGGGATGCTATACTGCCAAATACTGTAGATCTCAAAGTATCTTCTGAGATTGGCATCAGAGGGGCCACTGGTGACCTGAACATGACCAGATTTAAGACAATGTGGGGATCTGGGGAAGAGTAATGATGACTCCTCAATGTTTAATCATGTGATGTTGCATCTTTGCGTCAGTCAGGGTCTAACCAGGAAAACAGTGACTAGATACTTCAAAAAGAGGAAATTTCACGCAGAGAATCAGTTACCCAAGTGACAGAGAACAAAGAACCTAAACAGCAAGTGGCAAGACAGGAAGCCACTACCACCCAGGTCTGGAAGGGGCAAACAGAGGTGGCAAGGTCACCAGAGCCCAGGGTCTGGAGCCACATGACAGAACCTGGAATCTTGGTGGGGCCATCGGCAGGGACAGGAGCTGTGTGGCAGCGGGGAGACTGCCCAGGACAATAAGCAGAGGGAGGAACTCTCTGGCTTCTCCCTTATCCACATTCTCCAGTCTTCCACTAAGGTCTTCCATGGGTTGTCCTGAGGCAGAAGCAACTGGCAAGGCCACTGGGGATCATGGTGCCCTCCCTACAGTGCCCAGCAACAGGAAGGTAAGGACAGATCTGACAGCAAACAGGCAAAGGAATGTCACAGTCACTTAACACATTTCATCATCACCATCCATCAGAAGACCCATCCTGATTTCAGAGATGTTAATATTGGAAAGAACAATCATCAGCTTGAAATTGATGAGACATGGTATACCTGTGCAGACACGGAATGAGGTCACAATGCTCCATGGAGTATCTATTTTCCCAGATGTGTTGGGTTTGTTTGACATTATTGTCTAATCCTGACTCTATGGGGACACATACTGATCCCTTAGGAGGAGCACAGAGTTGCCAAGTGTGCATCTCTGCAGGTTCTTAGTGGTATCTCCCTTTCCTAATGCTCATTTCCCCAGCCCACCAAGTAAATTATGACCTAAGTGTGTGTGTGTGTGTATGTGTGTACAATTTCTACATATTTTATTATATATTTTCATATATGTATGTATATATAAATATATATATTCATTTTATATATATTATATATCATGTCTTCAAGTTCATCATGACCACTTGGGCAGAATTCACATGTGTTATTTTATCTAGGTGGGGTGATTATTTTAACAAGGTGGGGTGATTGCCCCACCTCGTTCCACAGTGGATTTCCATCTTTTGTACAGAAATGCATACTGTGCCAAAGGAGAAAAGTAATGACTGAGCCAGAAGAAGAGACCACGGGGACAGCAGAAAGAGAAAGCTAGGACGGTGTGAGCACACATCACTTGCTTCCACACCTCCTAGACAAGTGCAGGAGGAGGGGCAAATACCCCATATGGCCAATAAGCCCTCCCCAGAGTGGACCAGCAACATTCTCAGTCCTCACTGACAGTCCCCACCCCCCAGCCTCCCAGGAGACATCACTGTGCAGCAAGGGTTCCAGAGGCCATGATCCTGTCTGGGTGCAATACTGCATCCAGACTCCAAATCAGACAGGAGCAGCTATTTGCTCTGAGCAACCTTCTGAGTGACAGTTGGCCCCAGATGCTCCCTGTGAAGGAGCGCAAGCAGCCTGGGCACTCTGGCTAAGCCCTATTTCCATGTGGCCCTGGCTGCATCTGTAGTGTAGATCAGTATCAATCACGGGGTTCCCCATTGGCAGGTGACTCAGCAGGAGAAAAGAATCAGAAAAACAAGGAAAGTCCATAACTCTGAAGAGTCTGACAAATGGGCTCCCATGGGGTTCCTGAGACCCTGAGTGCCTGAGGATGTTTCCTGTGCTAGCCTAGCCCCTCTAGCCCAGGGCAGTGAGGTTCACCATTAGAAAGGGGGTCCCTGTACTCTCCAGGCCTTCAGATAGCAGCAGTGGCATATATCCTGGTCTCAGCTTGTGTCTGACACAGCACACACACTCTGCTGACTTTGGGTCTCTCCCTGACATCGTTTGCCCTCTCCAGAACTCTCAGAGGCCCCACACCAAAGCATCTCATTGAATCAACAAGTCACTCATTCCTTTGTCCACTCACCCACCCAGTCAACAGTTTGCCAGTTACCAGGTACTGGGGAACAGGGCTGGAGAAGGAAATGGCAACCCACTCCAGTGTTCTTGCCTGGAGAATCCCAGGGACAAGGGGAGCCTGGTGGGCTGCCGTCTATGGGCTCACACAGAGTCGGATACAACTGAAGCGACATAGCAGCAGCAGCAGCAGCAGCAGGGGAACAGGGCTATACTAAGAGATGAGCAGTGCTCCTTTATAGGCTTCACTATCTGGTAGGCAAATCCAGATTTTCAAATTAAAAAAACAAACAAACAGCAAGTTTCTATTTGAGTACAGATTACAGTCAGGATGGGCTTCCCTGCTCAGACGGTAAAGAATCTGCCTACAATGCAGGAGATCTGGGTTCGATCCTTGGATGGGGAAGATCCCCTGGAAAAGGGAATGGCTACCCACTCCAGTATTTTTCCCTGGAGAAATCCATCGACAGATGAGCCTGGGGGCTACAGTCCATCGGCTCGCAAAGAGCCAGACAAGACTGCGTGACTAACGCTTCTCACTCCTAGAGCTAGGACATGACTGTGGGAGAAAGGCAGTCCCCAAAGAAAAGTCCCCAGTGAGGAGACTTGATCTCTCTCCGTGGAAGTCTGGGATGGAGGCTGTGCATGGGGAGGAAGTGAAAGCATCCCATGCCCTTCAGGGGAAGAAGTAGTGTTGCCTGAAGGGGTAAACACCTGGTTCCGTCCCTGACCTCAAAGTACCAGGCCATGACCAGAGATGAGGCTGGAGAGCTGGGCAGCCCCAAGGCAGGGAGGGCCTCCTGCTCAGAGCACTCATCACCTCCCTCCATCACCTCCACCAGCCTGACTCTCCAGTCTATTTCAATGTCTGTGTTGCCCTTCTCCCCAGAATCATCTATTTTTATCTATTTTTGTCTCTCAGCTTGTTGGGAGAGACAACATTCACCAATCAACAACATTCACCCAAGACTTTTTTTTTTTAATATTTATTTTTTTGCCCGCACCATGTCTTCCTTGCAGCACAAGGGAGCTTTTAGTTGCAGCATGTGGGATCTAGTTCCCTGACCAGGGATTGAACCTGTGCTCCCTGCATTGGGAGTGTGGAGTCCTAGACTCTAGACCACAAGAGAAGTCCCTCACCCAAGACTTCTGTACTCCAAACAGCCTGCTCAACCAGGAACAGGAGCTGGTGTTTTGGGATCAGGGCTGAAACAGACCCAGCCTTGGTGAAGTGAACTTTACAAAGAGCACTATTCCAGCCTGAGAAATTCCTAAGGCAAAAGGACACTTACCAGTAAAAATAAATTAAGTGATTTTTTTTTTTTTAATTAAGAGCTTAAGCTTTTCAGGGAATCTTATTACTGGTGATTGACAATCAGCATTGTGCTCAGGTTTTTGTCATGTAAATTCCACATTTATCCAGCAGCTTTAACCTGTCAGAGCCATTCACGAATTCTTTGGAGGGTTTCCTTTCTATTTGCTTCCTGGTTATTGCTTTTAACCTGAAAACAGCGGGAAAAAAGAGAGTGCATTCCAAATGGGACATCCCTTTAGTAGACTTTCTGTGTTTCAATTTCAAAATCAATACTTTAACAATAAATGAGAAGAAAATTTCCTTTGAAGACTAGAGCATAAACAACAATGCCTTCGCTGCACTCAGTGCACCGGTGGCCAGTTGATGGGGCTCATAAGAGAGAGGATTGCCAGGGGGGCTCCTGGAAGTCATGGCTGCCTCTCTGCCCGGCCCCAGTGCAATTTTCTGAGGGACTCCCAAGTGCACAGGAGGGGCATGTAAGAGGAGAAGACATGCTTTTGCCCTCAGTGAGTAGAGAATGGAGTCAGGGAAAAGGTTGAATGCACAATAAATAGAGAACAAAACATGGAGAATGTCACCAAGTAGGAGGCTGCCACCTGAGTGATACTAAGAGCCTAGACTCAGAAGTCACAGATCCAGTTTAAGTCCCGAACACCATAGTTTAGGGAACTTATTGAGAGTTTTCAGAGACTCTGCTTCTTCAACTATAAAGCAGGGGGTTATCAGACTACCTCACAGAGTCCCTGGAGGAAGAGCTGACCTGAGTTGATGGGTGTAACTATGTTCAAGGTCTGGCTACCCCACCACCTCCTTCCCTCTAGCCTTTGGATAGCACCTCCTTCGGGGCCCCATCTTCCCCACAGAGACTCCGCTGTGCATGCTGTCTGCCTCGTAGTGTGGGCTCAGGACCTGATGCCTGGGAAATGAGTGTCCTCCATCCTCTGTCTCCGGGCGTGAGAGAGTAAAGACGACTCTAGCTAAAGCCAAAGTCAAGGACACAGAGTGAGGTGGAAATCCAAGTCACCATCTAGTGAGAGAACCCCTGAGGGGAGCAGGGCATATTTCCAGACGACGTAGGAAAGGGACGCAGCCGGTCCACAGGAGGCCCTGCAGCTTCTACTCTGCGTACTGGTACAAAGTGTGCCTGTCCTTCCTGCAGGGAGCAAGCTGAACCATGTGCAGCCTCTGTTCAGTAGCTCCAGCTAAATCCAGTTCAGAGTCATCCCAGCCTAGGCACCAGGCCCGGGAGTGAAGAAACCTCCAGGTGATCCCAACCAAGACCTGGTCATTCAAAGCCACCGGCATCACACAGCATTGACAAGTTAACCCCCCACCCCACCCAACCCGTAAATTCCTAAGCCACAGGCTCTATGAGAATAAATTGGAACTCACATATATACACTACTATATATAAAACAGATAACTAACAAGGACATACTGTATAGCACAGGGAACGCTATTCAATATTCTTATTCTTAACAACCTATATGGGAAATGAATCTGAAAGAGATGGATATATGTATAACATTCACTTTGCTCTACACTTGAAACTAACACAGCATTGTAAATCAACTATACTCCCAAAACAATTTAAAAAAACGGTTTCTGCTTTATATGCATTAGTTAGGGGTAGTTTGCTAGGTGGGCTTTCCTGGTGGCTCAGAGGGTGAAAAATCTGCCTGCAATGCGGGAGACTTGGGTTCAATCCCTGGGTTGGAAAGAGACCCTGGAGGAGGGTAAGGCAACCCACTCCAGTATTCTTGCCTGGAGAATCCCCATGGACAGAGGAGCCTGGCGGGCTACAGTCCACAGTGTTGCAAAGAGTTGGACACAACTGAGCGACTAAGCACAGCACACAGTTTGCTAGGTAGCAATAGATAATCATACTCCAGCCCCTTCTATGCCAAGGTTTTTATGTTCTTGGCTTACATTATTTTCCAACGGTGTCTCAAGGTAGGATTTAATATTGGCATTGTAAAGATGAGAAATCTGACCCTCAGAGAAGTTTCCAAGATCCCACTGTTCTAAGTAACATAATCAGGACCAATACACCAAATCAAGATTTACACACCATTCACACACCATGAATCAGTCAATCACCCAGAGTTAAGACAACTTTTAAAATAAATCAGGTGTTGTCCTCAGCACCTGAAATGGCCTATTTACATATATTTATATGCTGAGAACACTCACCCTGAAATAAAGTCATTTGGCTGTCAAAAAAATAAAAAAACACCAAATCGCATACCTTTGAGCCGACCCATGTGACTGAAGCTAAGCGGATGGACTAATTCCTGTCAACCCGCTCAGCCGACAGTGGCTCAGTGCACTAAGTCTCTCGGAGAAAGGGCAGAATTTGTAGCCACCGGATTTTTCTCTGCCTTCCCTGAAATGACAGAATGACCATAGTCATCCAGACACACAGGCAAGCCAGGGTGGGTGGAGAGGAGAGATTTTCAGCTCTACCGGCTGTTTCACATCAGTGAAGGAAGCACTGCAGACAGAGGTAACTGCTTTGCAAATTCACTCATAGGTGCTCTGGGAGAATGCTGAAAATAGACTCTCGAGAATCTGGCTGCGATCAGAGGCACCAGATGTTGCCCCAGACGCGGGGATGATGTGTGCTGCGGGCATCAGCCTAATTTAACTCATTCCCCCTAGGGTGGGGGCAGGGGGAATCTGCCTTAGCCCAGATCTTAAGGAGCTGGGGCAACCTTGTCCTCAGGGGACCTTCAGAGTCCCGGGCCTCTGCTCTCCAAAGAAGAGCTGCCCACCCCAACCAGGCCCAGGGTTGTTGGGCTGCAGAGCCCAGCACACAGCCTCACTGCAGGGAAACCTCCTCACTCCAGGTTGGATCAAAGACCAGGTAAAGTACAGCATGGAAACACCCCAAGTTCAGTGAAGGGAAATACCAGTCAGGCCTCCAAATGCCCCAGAAGACCTCACAGCTACCAAGCGAGTCTACTAAATGTGCAAAGGAATCCCAGCATTCAGATCCTGTCAGATTTATTATAGAGAACAGCAGGGAAGTCCACAGAGAACACACAAATGCTCCCTATAAAATGCCTTCTCTTATTCGCTCCTTCTATCTATTTGGGTTCCCTCAGGATTTGAGTGCAGGTGGTTTATCTGGAGACTTCTCCGATGGCGCTAGTGGTAAAGAACCCACCTGTCAATTCAGGAGACATAAGAGACTTGGGTTCAATCCCTGGGTTGAGAAGATCCCCCGGAGGAAGGCATGGCAATCCCCTCCAGTATTCCCGACTGGAGAATCTCATGGACAGATGAGCTTGGTGGGTTACAGTCCATGGGGTCACAAAGAGTGGGACTTGACTGAAGTGACTGGGCATGCACACACAATTTATCTGGAGATGATCTCAAAAAGACTAGTAGAGGAGAGGAGAAGTGACTCAGGAAGAAAGAGTGGAAACTGGACAAGTGGAACCCAGATCTCATAGGGACCTCTGAGAGACCATGTGAGAGGCTGTGATGTTCTCCCATCTGAGGGACCAGAGAGCGGGGTTACCGATCCACTGCCTCCTGTCAGTCACTGGCAGAGGACCATTCCTGGGGGTGTTAATTCCTTGGTCTTCTGACCTGGCCCACACAAGGGCAGAGGAGGGTCTTCTGGCCAGTGAGAGCACACAGGCATAGGGTCATTCATGCTGAAAGTTGGGCCTGAATCCATGAAAATGGCAGTAGCAGAGGGATTGTGGGCAGGGCACCCTCAGTGGCCACACATACCTTGTGGCCACTGACTAGCCTCTACCCGACCTGCATGGTATCGAGTCTGTTGCCAGTGTACACTGCAAGAGGGCAGGGTTGACAGCTGCTGTGTGGTCCAGCCTGGAGTTCACATCCCCTCTGGGCAGGAGGCCCCTAATTCTAAGTCACTGGTAGCAGGCCCCACTGAACCTGACAGCTATTCTATTCATCCAGCCCAGCTGGGTGGTGGGGACAGGGTGAAAGAGCCAGCCTTTCCCCCATCCTGGGCTGACTATGGGTAGAATACAGGGCCATCATGGACCTGGTTTTGTGACTACCCTCTGATAGAAGGAGGTCTGCTCCTGAGCCTCCTGGCAAAACAAAGAAACAACAACAAAAACAACACGGAGTAAATAGGCATAAGGGATCTTACTGGGGTCACAGGAATGTTTCAAAACTGACTGATGATGACAGCTGCACCACTTGGTAAATTTATTTAAGCAATCATTGAAATATACACTCAAAATAGATTATTTATGTAATATATAAAATTTGCCTCCACTAAAAAAGAAAAAAAAGATGAGGGGTGGGGCTTCCCTGATGTCTCAGTGGTAAAGAATCAGTCTGCTTTTGCTTGCCAATGTAGGAAATGTGGGTTTGATCCTCGGGTGGGAAAGGTCCCCTGGAGAAGAAAATGCAACCTACTCCAGTATTCTTGCCTGGAAAATTCCATGGACAGAGGAGCCTGGCAGGCTACAGTCTATAGTATAGGGTCACAGAGAGTCAGACATGACTTAGCAACTAAACAACAAAGTTATAAAAATAAATTTATTTTTTTAATTAAAAAATTAAAAGCAAAACCCCACAATACTCCACAAAACCATTGCATCCTAGAACTACCTGAGTGCAACCCCTGACCTGAATTGCTGCCTACAAGTGATATATCGGATTCTTGATATAATCTATTTAGAGCACTGTTTTCCTTCAAGATTGAGCTAATGCTGAAATGAGAAACAAATGTAGAGATGGTCTGAATTATCCAGAAATGCCCAAGAGATACCAGAACACCATGCCCTAGACATCTCTTTTACTCGCCAAATTTTGTTAGAAATACTTTTGTCTGGCTGTCAGAGCAATTTCATACAACCTCAGGCTCTTCCTGCCATTTTACTTTTTCCAAGTTCAACCATTTCAGGTGACTTGGGATGTAAATTCTCCATGAAGTTAAAAAAGACTCCACTTTCTAAAAGAATCTCCAAGGAGCCAATGTGGAGAGAAAAAAATCAAGGAGCCTTGGAGAAGGGAGCATTTTAGTAAGTTAAGTTGGAAGAGTGAGCGTGAGAACTCTCCCTTCCCAGCTGAGTCAATGCTGGGAGCTTGCAGGGAAAAGGTTTTTAAATGCAAGGCCCAAGGTCCATTATGATTGAAAATATGGTGACTCATAAGAGATGATGTTGATTTTAGAATCAGAATGTCAACCAGATCTTCTCATTTCAGGAAGACATACAGCCCTTAGTGCCCTGAAGTTACTGTTGGGCTGAAATTTTTATAAACTCAACTCCAAGTCAAATATTACAGAACTACCAAATGTCACTGAACTACTTATTATGGGGATATACCATTTCCCATTAAAACAAAATACAAAAATTCACTTTCATCTCAAAGTTACTGAAACTCTCTTTGGAAATTCAGCTTCTCTCTTAGGAGCACCTTCAAGCTTACGTGAAGGAAGGAAGAAAAAATAAACAGACACCTAGGGGTTAAAAACAAAATAAAAACTCTATTCCCTCTAAATTATCAATGAAAACACTAAGGAAGAATTTTCCACCCAAGAGGATAGCGTTTTATCTCTGAAATATCAGCACTGACCATAATAAATACTCTAGGCAGTTTGTTAGCATTTAATCCATCTGGATATGAACATGAAACACTGTTATTTTTGCCCCCAATAGTACTGTCAAGCTCCTCCCTCCCACTGGATTGCAACTGCCTTAAAGAGACTCCAGCCCAGTTCTATAGCTTTTCATTCAATTAATAAGATTTAGTCCAGTGCATTTTGAAACTCCAATCTCCTATCTGATCCACAGACCTTCTGCTCCCCATGAAAAGGCAAGTCATTCTAGTCTCCTGAAGAAGGGGCCCAGTGTGGTCTGCTCCCCTGTCCTCCTCCTTTTCCCTACTCTTCTGCTTGTGAGAAAGAGAAGCAGGAGAAGAAAAAGAAAAAGACATGTCTTCGTACTTAAAGCAAAATACATTCTCCCAAATAGCTGGTATTCAGTGCTATGGATGCCAGAGGGAGCCCATGACTAAGCTTTCTCACTGATGGGAAAGTTAATTTACATTAATTATCCAGGAAAGAGGTACATTCTGGAAACGGCCCCCAGAATCATCAGCCTCAGAGGTCCACGGCCCTAAACCATCTCATATTCAACCTGCATCACCCCAACATGTCACCTGCTCCCAGTCTGTCTCCGTCTTAGGCAAAGAAGCGGTCCTCTTTGCCACTAGTCTATCCCCTTAAATGATGCTCCAGCACACGTTTGATGTGGTCTTTCAACATGCCCCCTGGAAAGACCTTATGCTTCAGAAAGTCTTCCTGTGAAACGGGACAACCTCTTTCAGTTGTCTACCAGTTGGCAACATTTTCCCCTAGGTCCCAAAAGGTCCCCAAAAAGACTACAGTTCCAGAAGTTGTCTATGCTTGAAGGTAATTTCACCTGCAAGCATATATGGAATCCAGCTTAGAAGCAGAAACTTACAAGCCTGTGTGTGTGTGTGTGTGTGTGTTGGGGAGTGGGGGCGGGTGTGTATCTTCCAGGCACCTCTTAGCCTGAACATCCCCCAGCATGCCATTTAGAGCTCCACTGTTCTCTTCTTTATACTAAACGGCACTAGAATGAGTCAGCTAAATATTCTTTGTGTAGCTTTAATAAACTCTAAGTTTCTCAGGAATATAACCATCCTATGAATTAAGACCAGAGTATACTGTCTTGTTGAAGAAGGCAATGGCACCCCACTCCAGTACTCTTGCCTGGAAAATCCCATGGACGGAGGAGGCTGGTAGGCTGCAGTCCATGGGGTCGCTGAGAGTCGGACACGACTGAGCGACTTCACTTTCACTTTTCCCTTTCATGCATTGGAGAAGGAAATGGCAACCCACTCCAGTGTTCTTGCCTGGAGAATCCCAGGGACAGGGGAGCCTGGTGGGCTGCCATCTATGGGGTCGCACAGGGTCGGACACGACTGAAGCAACTTAGCAGCAGCAGCATACTGTCTTGTTCAGAACTTCACCAGAAGAATGTCACCATTTCTTAACAGCGCATTCCCCCAACACTGACCATGGTATCTGACCTGTAGATACAACACACCTGGATCCATCTGCATTTGTAACTGTGGAATTCACAGCAAGCATCTAATTCACTATCTCCTCTAGCGCAAGCTGGGTGCAAGCATTATATGTTATTTTATAATACATTATTTTCCTTTTAGTTTCTTTATATTTCAGTTAAGGCATTACACTGATTTGTTAGATTATGTATACAAGCAAGCAATGATATCAGCAGATTTCACTTCAGGATAATAATGGGAGAACTACAAAATATGTGTTGTAAAAAGGAGCCATTGGTTCTGAAGCAATGCAAACCAGTGGTCTAGATTCATGTTCCTTTCTGCTTATTTCCCTGTTACGTGCCCTGACCCTTTAGTCGAACTCAGTTGGGTCCAAGCTCGAGGGTAATGTTGTTTTCCCTTGAGCCAGAGTCATGGGAAGGGGGCAGCTCTGTCCTGTCCAGGTCCCTGCCCCAGCAGCATAAATGACAGAAAAACTTGGGGCTTCCCAGGTGGAACAGTTGGTAAGGAATCCTCCTGTCAATGCAGGAGACACAGGTTGGATTCTTGGGTCAGGAAGATCCCCTGGAGAAGGAAATGGCAACATGGTCCAGTATTCTTGCCTAGGGAATCTTACAGTCAGAGGAGCCTATCAGGGGGCGGGGAAGGGGGTGCTCGAAGAGTCAGACCTGACTGAGTGACAGAGCACACAAGGAGAAAGGGGGTTTCAGGGTCAGAGGCAGGGCTATTAGCCTCCTGCCCACCCCACCCTCCCCCTGCACAGTCCACATCGCCAGGAAGAACCTCAGGAGCTTCCCCTCCCAACACCAGCCTCAGAAGCACTGGATCTGGGTGTTTCCCTGTGCAGAGTATCAAAGCCTTAATGCTCAGAACTGAACCAGCATATCCTTAGAACCAGAAGTAAATGTTTTGACTTTAACAGATTCCCACTTGCTCATTTTTGGTGAACTATGTGTGCAGCCTGGGAATCTCAGCCCAGCCAGAAGTCAGCATCTCTTCCTGCTTGCCCACTTCCCTGTTAGGGGCAGAACTCCAAGGGCCTTATCACATGGAGCCATCTCACTCTCATTGATGACAAAGCTTTTCCAACTAAAAACTCATTCTTGCCTCTCAATACATATGCATCTGATATCATCAACTGTAAATCACTTTTAATTACTTGTTTTGGAAAAGGAGGCATGCTTTATACATGTAGGACTTCTACATTCTAGGGCTTAAGAGGATACTGACAGGATCGAGGAGGATCCACTGAGAAACACCGGAGAGTGCGCTGGGCAGAGCATCAGACCTGCAGTAGCTGATGGCTGGGCATCCAGTGGTACCATCCTGGTGGCTCAGTGGTAAAGAATCTGCACTGCAGGAGCCACAGGAGACTCGGGTTCAATCCCTGGGTGGAGAAGATCCCCTGGAGAAAGGTTTGGCATCCCACTCCAGTATTCTTGCCTGGAGAATCCCATGGACAGAGGAGCCCGGCGGGCTGCTGTCCATAAGGTCCCAAAGAGTTGCGACATGACTGAAGTGACTTAGCATGCACACACACAGCTGATGGTTACAACTTAATTCTCATCAGTGCAAGGACAGAAGATGTTCTCCCAAATAGGCTGCATTCAGTGCTACAGATTAAAGAGTGAGCCTCATGACTAAGCCTTTTCATTGATAGGAAAGTTAATTTAATTATCCCAGAAGGATACACACTCTGGAAATGGCATCCTGAATCATCAGCCTCAGAGGTTCGAGGCCCTGAGCCATCTAGCTTCCCAATCCCAAACCTGTCTCATCCCCAAAATGTCATCTGCCCCAGCCTGGCTCCAGCTCCTCATCCCGGAATGCACAAGTTCACGCCAATGACAGCAGTACCTAGACTGTACTGACTTCCTAACCAAATCCTCATACTCCATCAACCCTACTCAGGTGGGCTTGCACTGGAAAGATGGGCCTGGGGGCCCAGGGATAAAGAAGAAAAATGAGTCAAGGGAAACTCCACCCCAGTGCTGTATCCCCACAAAGCAATGAGCTGGGTTCTAGGGAACTCCAGCCATCTCCACTCCACACACCTACCTGTCAGTCACTTCTGTCACTCAGTCATGTCCGACTCTTTGCAAGCCCATGAACCGCAGCGCACCAGGCCTCCCTGTCCATCACCAATTCCCAGAGTCCACTCAAACCTATGTCCATTGTGTCAGTTATGCCATCAACCATCTCATCCTCTGCTGTACCCTTCTCCTCCTGCCCTCAATCTTTCCCAGCATCAGGGTCTTTTCAAATGAGTCAACTCTTCGCATGAGGTAGCCAAAGTACTGGAGTTTCAGCTTCAACATCAGGCCCTCCAATGAACACCCAGGACTGATCTCCTGTAGCATGGACTGGCTGGATCTCCTTGCAGTCCAAGGGACTCTCAAGAGTCTTCTCCAACACCACAGTTCAAAAGCATCAATTCTTTGGTGCTCAGCTTTCTTTATAGTCCAACTCTCACAGCTATATATGACCACTGGAAAAACCATAGCCTTGACTAGATGGACCTTTGTTGGCAAAGTAATGTCTCTGCTTTTGAATATGCTGTCTAGGTTGGTCATAACTTTCCTTCCAAGGAGTAAGCGTCTTTTAATTTCATGGCTGCAATCACCATCTGCAGTGATTTTGGAGCCCAGAAAAATAAAGTCTGCCACTGTTTCCCCTGTTTCCCCATCTATTTGCCATGAAGTGATGGGACTGGATGCCATGATCTTCGTTTTCTGAATGTTGAGCTTTAAGCCAACTTTTTCACTCTCCACTTTCACTTTCATCAAGAGGCTCTTTAGTTCTTCTTCACTTTCTGCCATAAGGGTGGTGTCATCTGCATATTTGAGGTTATTGGTATTTCTCACGGCAATCTTGATTTCAGCTTGTGTTTCCTCCAGCCCAGCGTTTCTCATGATGTACTCTGCATAGAAGTTAAATAAGCAGGGTGACAATATACAGCCTTGACGTACTCCTTTTCCTATTTGGAACCAGTCTGTTGTTCCATGTCCAGTTCTAACTGTTGCTTCCTGACCTGCATACAGATTTCTCAAGAGGCAGGTCAGGTGGTCTGGTATTCCCATCTCTTTGAGAATTTCCCACAGTTTATTGTGATCCACACAGTCAAAGGCTTTGGCATAGTCAATAAAGCAGAAATAGATGTTTTCCTGGATCTCTCTTGCTTTTTCAATGATCCACTGGATGTTGGCAATTTGATCTCTGGTTCCTCTGCCATTTATAAAACTAGCTTGAACATCTGGAAGCTCACAGCTCACATTTTGCTGAAGCCTGGCTTGGAGAATTTTGAGCATTACTTTACTAGCATGTGAGATGAGTGCAACTGTGTGGTAGTTTGAACATTCTTTGGTATTATCTTTCTTTGGGATTGGAATGAAAACTGACCTGTGCTAGACCCTAAACCTCTGCAGACACAGGATGAGCATGCCACAGACCCTGACTTCAAGGATCAGGCAGTTTAGGAGCAAGCAGGTAGGCAAGCTGCTAAGTGCCACAATGAAAGTACATATGGGAGCTATGCAATGGAGGTGGCGGTGGGGAGTGGTAAGAATACCCTCCGGGACAGCCCAGGGATGCATCCTAGAGGCACCAGGCTGCCAGGCAAGGCAGAAGCAGATAGAGTAGGGTGTGTGCACTCTCAGAGGCACAAGAAGGCCCAGGAGGCAGGGAACTGAGTTCCTTCCTTGGGTCAGGCTGAAGCATGAGGAGAAGATTCACTCATCCGCTTGCTTAGGCACTCTGCTAGGAGCTGGGCCCTGTGCACATAAGCACACCTTCTAGTCCAGGAACAGGTGGGCACCCACTAAAGAAAGGCCTTCTGGGATAAGCCAAGCAAAGTAGGGCTTTGCAAGTGGCACTAGTGGTAAAGAATCTGTCTGCCAATGCAGGAGACACAAGAGACACAAACTCAGTCCCTGGGTAGGAAAGATTCCCCTGGAGGAAAAAAAATGGCTACCCAGTCCAGTATTCTTGCCTGGAGAATCTCATGGACAGAGGAGCCATGTCCATGGGGTCGCACAGAGTCAGAGATGACTGAACATCTGAGTGCACACAAGGAATAGACATTATCCTGAAATTGATGAAGTGACACAGAGGAATTCTGACCCGGAGGTGATGAACTGGGTGTGACAAGGGCTGCATAGAATTGGATTAAAGAGGAATCAGTCCATGAGCTGGAGGGATAGAGAAGTACAGTCAGGCCAGGAGAATCCAAATTACCAAGTGCTCTCTGAGCAGTGACGCCCTGCCTCCCCACCACCCCCCAGCCTCACCCTCCGTCCTGAGCTGGCTGCAGTAGAAAGAATCAGGGGTATAGATGGTGCCTGTCACAAGAAGCAAGGACCAGAGGGAAAAAAAACAGTCCAGGGCACTGAAGAACACATGGAGAACAACAGATGGAGAAGGATTAGGGTGCTACAGACTGCTGAGTGAGGTGTGCTGGCCGCTGCTCAGGAGATACCCTGCCCTGCCTTTCAGCAGATGCAATCAAGCTAGAGAACTAGGTTGAGTCCTTGCGGCTAATGGAGGGGAGACACTGGGCTGGATGACCATATTCAGGCAGTGCTTCTGTGGTTGAGTCTGAGCACCCCATCTGCACACCTGAGGCTCTTGCATTTCAATGGACGTTGACTTCCTCCCTTGCCTCTTGGGGTACCTACTTAAGTGTTCAGGTGGGTTGGCTGGGGATTAGCAGGGCTTGAATTTCCCAGAAATCAAGGTTGCCTTAGTTCTGAAGGGGAGAAAGGATGTTCAAGTGCCCGTTTTCACCCACAGCCATGGAAACCACACACACTAAGCCCCATGGTGTCTCCATGCCAGGACCTAAGAGCGAAAAGCCATCAAGACCCAGTAGAGCTGGCAGTCAGCATGGGCAGGAGCCCAGATTTTTAAGGATCTGTAGCCGCTACTGCCAGCTTTTGGATGACATAAGGTGGGTCAAATAGACTCATCCCTGGAGGGCTTCCACAATTTGAGCACAGGAGCTAAATCGCTCTAATACAGTTTGAGTGCCATGACAGAGACCCATCTGTCTCACATGTCCCCCACAGCCTCCAGGCAGCCTACCATGCTGCCCCAAATGCCACCAGTGTGCAAATGCTTAACCCTAGGGGTGGAGCTGTGTTCCCTCTTTCTAAATGCACACATCACCAAGTGAGATCATACATCATGTCCCATTACCTTAGCTTACAGGAAAGTCAGAGTGTTTCCTCTCTGATAAGACGATGTAAATAGAGCTTTAGGGCATCAGGTCTAGGAGACTTGAGATAGGGGTAGTAGCACCTCCAAATTCCCTCTATCAGGGCCCATATGGTTGGGAGTATAAACAGGTGACTTGTTTTGAAGCTGTGACTGCATGGTGAGCCCTGTGTCTTTAGTAAGATTAGATGGTTCTGATCCACAGAAGTAGCCAAGTCTTCTAAAGATATTTCTATTAACATTTCCCATGGGACTGAGAAAACAGACTGTAAGATTAGGAGGAAGATGATTCTCATTAATATTGGTGGTATTTTAAGCAGTGGCTTCCAGGGAGCAGCCAAACCTTACCTCCAAAAGCAGTTCTTAGTCCTCCAAGGTCTTGAAGAGAGAGATCCTGGTGGAAACCGGGAGCAGGAAGAGATATCTCAGGAGGGAAAACGGTGGATGAGAAGGATGCTAAAGGCGACCCAACAATTCCATCAGCCCTCCCCTTCTCCCTCATAGGCTCTGAGACAAGAGGTGGGATACATCTGAAAGCAAAACTCCAGAAAAACATCTTCAAGCAAAGATGCTTGGCTAGTGTCTGACTTGAATTCCTCCACGAAAGAGGGCTGGAATTTAAGTACTAGCAGATGGGTAGAGAGGGGAGGCAGGGGGCTCTTCAAGAAGAAAATATTTTATTCATGATCTCTAGTCAAAAGAGGAATCAGTTCAGTTCAGTTCAGTTCAGTCCCAGAGGAATAGACCACTAAAAAGACTTAAATGTCATTTTTAAATTAATACACAAGAAACAACCATCTTGATAATTCTGATGATGGTGCAATAAAGCCAAAATCATTGGTTTGCTTTTGGGAAAAAAAATAGCCAATAAAAAGAAAGTAAAATCTAGGTCTTGAATGTAAAATTCTTTTTAACTCTATAAATCTCTGATCAGCCTCCTTCCCTGTTCCAAATGATAACATACGCTCCCACAAACAAACAAAAATACACAAGAAAGGAAGAAATGAAGATGAAGGAAGGAAGAAAGGAAAGTAGGAAGGAATGAAAGAAATAAACTTAATACAATAAACTGTAAACTCAATATCTTCTCTCATTGCCTAACATTTCTGTGAATTTCCTGAGTGATGGCTTGTCTTTTAGCTCTTGGCTGAGAGTCCTGATTCTTAATCCCTCCCATACAGGGTATGGAGGAGAGAATTTCAAGCATTTTGCAACACATAAGTGTGCCAAGAAGTGCTGGCAGAGCACTATGAACTGAGATTCTAGGACTGAGTGGGTTCTGTCCTTGCGTGAGGACCAGAGTATGCTAGCTCCAGAAACACGGAGAAGCAGTCGCACACTCCAACACTGCTCTCCCACATTCTATGTGACATCTAACCATTAGTGATACATTCCTTCCAATTAACATTATCCTTGGTAGGTCTGGAACCACTAGCTCCAGGGCAGGCTGTGGTTATCTGAAACACACTGCCTTTCAAAGGGTTTGTGGAACAGAGTGAAAATCTGTCCCTAGGAGAGCATTTGCAGGTTGGAGAACTCAGAAGCAGAAAAGAGTTGGAAAAACAAACATTCAGAACCACAAACCACCAAACACATCCAAACACACAATCAAGTTAAGGAAATGCATACAGAGTCTCCTCCACGATTCCTTTTTTTTTTCTTTTGACGTGGATCATTTTTAAAGTCTTTATTGAATTTGTTACAACATTGCTTCTGTTTTGTGTTTCGGTTTTTTGGCGGCAAGGCCTATAGGCTCTTAGCTCCCCAGCCAGGGATCAAACTGAACCCCTTGCATTGGAAGGTGAAGTCTTCACCACTAGACCACCAGGGAAGTCCCTCCCCTGATTCTTCGAAAGTGTTTATACTACGCCCTGCTCCCTCTAGCCTTTGTGCAATCTCCATGGTCCCATGAGAGAGGGACAGAGCAGGTGACAAGCTACTCCAGAGACCCCAGTCCTCACTCAACAAACTTTCCTTGAAAAGCAGGCTTTTAACTGGATGACTAGGGACTCCTCTTCTCTCACACTCTCACTCTCCACCCCGGCAGGTAAAAGGACAGCGATCTTGGCCCCCAACCTGACAGGTCTGAATAGAGATCCCAGATGAAGAGTCTGGGTCCATTCCCATCCACCTGACCCTCCTTCTTTCTTTTCCTGATCGCCTCCCAAGGTTTTGTTCACCAGCCTGTCCTCAGCAATCAGACGGTCAAAGGCAGACTGAAAAGGAGGAGCTGCAAGGGCCCAAGGGCAAGATGACCCTTGACACCCCAATGGGTCACTAACTTTCCATTACCCACACCCACTTGAGGCTGCCCTGTCCACACCCAAAGCTGGGCTGCCTTCTGTGAAATAGGCAGAAGCTTCCTCAGAGCACCTAGCCTGAGCATCAGGCAGAAGCTTCTCTGGCTTCAGGTGTGGATTGACATGCTAAGTGTTTCCTGACAGCCCAAGAGAGCGTGAATACCTAGCCATGTTCTCAAGCTACACAAGTCTAGCGCCAACTGTACTGATGCAGAGGAAATCGCAAATAATGCACTTTAAGGCCAGAACTCCAATGTTTTTGAAGGGTTTCATTTCTCCTCCTTTCCAACTTTGATATACATACTTACTTAACAAGGGTCTGGGGAGGGTTAATTGAATTAATGTATGTAAAGTGCTCGAGGTTTGAAGAGAATACGCAATATAAATGGAAGTGTCACTAAAAAGGTTAATCTAATTTACATCTAACACTTTCAGTTCATGGTGTTAATGAACTATATCCTTTTAGAGAGTGATTAATTTATAGAAATGTGATTATTTTTCCTAATGCTTTATATGGGTCAGCTTCTTCTCTTACTGTATCTAACTTTATAGGAGAATTCAGCATTTTATAAATTAAAATAGTAAATCATATACCCCTATAATGGTTATATTTCATTAATTACAAGGAGACATGCATTAGATTAACATTTATCTGTTTTAATTAATTTGCTGCAATGCAGTTATCCATGCAAATTGGAAAACGACACATCAACTTGACATCATATTAACAGTTTTGACTGGTTCTACCCTGAAAATTTATGGGCCTGCAACTGCTGCATAACCATGGTGACCACCCACTGTGCACCATATGCAGACTAAACACAAAAGAACAAGAGCCTTAACGCTAAATGCAGACTTCTGAAAATATCATTAATTGAACTGATAAGACAGTATAAAGGCAGAAAGATGTAGGGCTTTGTTTGAGGGGAGTTTGAGCCCTGAAGTCTCACAGGCAATTTCTTAAATCTGATCACCTTATTTGCTTAAACACTTTATCCTTCCAAAGGGCATTCAGAGCCCTTAGCAAATGGATACTCAGAACTTTCTTGAGCAGAGGAGGGAGATGCCATGGTGTCCTTTTGGCACAGGAAGAAGCAGATATCAGAGGGGCTGCGTGATGTGTCCTGACCCTCACACTGACCAGTGAATCGAAGTCAGGAGACTGGGAAAAAATGCCTTTCCTACCTTCTCCACGATGATTTCCTTGTCGCACTTACTTGGAAGACTGCAGATTTGTTTAACTCTATAATACAACAGGCAGTATGGAAATGCAAAGTGGCAGAAGTCACCAAAAATGATGTGTTGTGGGCTTTTTTTTTTTTTTTAAACAGCAAAACTTAAATTAAATTTCAGCCAATTAAGCATTTTTAGAAGCAATGAGAGTAGTGTTCACAGGCTTTCTCAGTGAGAATTCCAACAGCATCTGCCACACCTGATTCCCTCACACATCTTGGTGTGCTTAAAGTTCTCCTGATTCATCTGTAGAACAGAGTGTTTTCAGTACCATGTGTAAAACAGCTAGTGGGAAGCCGCTCTATATATAGTACAGGGAGCTCAGCTCAGTGCTCTATGATGACCTAGAGGGCTGGGATGAACATATTCTATGATGTTCATTTACCAGTGTGTAAAATGAGTACTTGTGAAAAAGACAACTGATATGTGTAAAATCCAGCCATGACAGCAGAAGGAAGGGTGGCTTTAGGAGCAGTCAGGTTACCTGCTACTCCATCTACACTATCTCTCCCACCCTTGCCACACTCACCTCCTCATTCTACCGAGTCCAGGCTTCAAGTATAACTAATACACTTGAAAATGTCTGTGGTAGCTTTCTTTGACCCTGGCTATTTAAAAAAAAAAAAAAAAGGAGTCAGAGGAGGGCCATGATTAACCCAAATGAACGACTGCTGGGAGGCCTTCCTGGCCCAAGAGACCCGGCCAATGGACCACGCAATGCAGACAGCTGCCTTCTCTGCTTGAGGCCAAGCATGATGGGGGTGGGTGAGGAGGATGGAGGAAGGCCTCCAGCTCCCTGGGTGAGGACAGAAAGGCTATGTTCACTCTTGATGGGGAAGTCAATCAGAGAGTGAGCCTTCCAGAAAAACAATTCTTTCAGCAATTTCGTAGTGAAACCCAAATGCCCTTGGACTGTGAGGAGATGCCTTCCAGGGCAGCAGAGCCTCTCTGGCTCCACTCAGAGCTTCCCTCAGACTGAAGACACATCACACTGCTAGGTATGCTCACATGACATGGGAAGTCCGTGTCTGCCACACTGTTCTGGGTTTACATCTCAGCCCCACGACACTAAGCTGCGGGACCTTGGGCAAGTTACTTCCCTTCTCTGAGTCTCACTTTTCTCCTCTGTAAATACAGGATAGTAATTCGAACTACATAATCAGTGGATCAATCCAACTGGGGTTAAGATCAAACCAACTGTCACATGCAAAGTGCTTAAAATAGTGCTTGGCACAGGGTATGCATTCAATAAACACGCATTCCTTTATTAGCTCTGTAATCTCTGTGCAGAAATATATTTTTCCATGGCTGGGCTCCCTCCTCACTCCTGCCCATGCACCAACATGGGCATTCTTTCTTTGCATCTACATGTCCTACCCCCCAACCCCATCTTCTTACAAATGCCTACTCACCCATTAAGACCTCTTATCTTTCCTAGTTTCTCCTATCCTTGCCAATTTCTGTCTTTCCTGAAAGACTTTTTCAAGG
Source organism: Bos mutus (assembly GCF_027580195.1). Lineage (NCBI taxonomy): Eukaryota > Metazoa > Chordata > Mammalia > Artiodactyla > Bovidae > Bos > Bos mutus. The sequence continues at coordinate 127,938,323 of NC_091617.1, forward strand.
TCTTTCACGCACAGTCTGACCTCTCCCCAGAAGCTATAGAGTTCTTCAAAAGTTTGCGTCATGTGTGATGTTTGCCCTAGACAGAGTGTGAGCTCTCTGACATCTGAAACTTGCTTTATCTTTTTGTTCCCCTCACAGAATAACAGGAGACTGAGAAATGGCTAGCTATTGGCTGATATGGCTAAAAATGGGCCCCAGTTCATGTTTGGGTTGGTCTCACTCTCTCAGGCATTCTCCTCTGATCACTGCCCTCTTCTGCCTTCTGCCTATTGCTCCCTGATGGAATGGTATGGATGAATGTCAGTGTTCTCCCAAAATTCACCTGTTGAAACCCTTCCCCTCAATGTGATGACATTAGGAGAGAGGGTCTTTGGGATACCCTCTCCTTAAAACCCAAATCCTAGCATACTAGGATTAGAAGAGGTCTTGAGGGTGGGGCCCTCATGAATGGGATTAGTGCCTTTATAAGAGTCATGAGAAAACTTGCTTCCTTTCTCTTCATTTCACACATCAGACACAATGAGAAGTTGGCAGTTTGCAACCCAGAAAAGAACTTTCACCAGAACCCAATCATGCCAGCACCCTGATCTTGGACTTCCTTCCTTCAGAACCATAGAAATCAATTTCTGTTGTTTATAAGCCACCCAATCTATTGTATTTTTTTTTTTTTTACAGGAGCTCCAGCTGACTAAGATAGCAAACGTCTGTCCTATTCAGTGCCTGTGTCTTCAGTTCAGCATGCTTCCCCCAGCTCAGTCTTCTCATGATCTATCCACAAACCCACCATTCCAATTTCCACAGGCTCCAATTAGTAGTGGGCTAAATAATAAATTATAAAATAATAATCTGTCTCAAACTGTCATTTGGTTATCACAGCTTCAGTTACCCCTTTCCACATAAACATGCGTCATCACAGAAATCGTCAATATCTTAAACAAACAAAAGAATGCTTCTCTGTTTCCTGGGACAGCAAGGCTGGGAGGAAAATATTCACTGGTCAAGGGACTTCTCTTAACAACCCAAATCACACCAGAGACCAGAATCCCATACCTTCAGCACCAGCATTGAGAGATGTTTAGATAACATACATTGCTGAGTCCTTCCTCAGAGCTCACCCTGCATTAAGTGCCAGGGCTTTAGAGATTAATGAGATGAGATATGGGTCCCAGCCTCAAAGGCATTCATAGAGTAGTATTTTCACAATTCAAGTCAAATGTCTCTGCGTACATATATTTATATATCACTATGTGCACATACATGGAGAGAGACAGAGAAAACAGAGTTTGAATGGAGGGAAGGTATGAACAAAGCTACTGAACTGCCAAGAGGTCAGTCAGAAGGGGAGAATCTCAAATGCTAGAACCCAGTGTTTAAATGATCAGAAATTACAGTCACCATATATTTAATTTTGTTTACATGCCATGAACTGCACTAAGTGATTTCTAAACACTATCCTGCCAACTACTCGGCAAGGCAGATCTTTGTATCCCCATTTGATAGATAAAGAAACTGAGGTTCAAAGGGATTAACTGATTTGCCCAAGATTATCTAACTGGGAAGGGGTAGGGCCAGGATTAGAACCCAGGTTTCTCTGGTTACTAAGCCCAAATTTTCCTTCCTAGAGGACAGGAGAAAAACAAAAATATCCAAAATGTCTGTGAAACAATACCATTGCAACTGCAAACAGGTGGCTTCACTAAGCCAATCACTGCTGATTGTTCAGCTGATATTCCAGAGGCCAGGCAGAAGGATAACCTTGGAGATGCAGGGAGAATCAGGATGTGATTCCAGCTCGGGGGCTTACAGGGTGGTGATGGACCAGCCTAGGAGCACAAGGTACTCCGGAGGGAAAGCCGCAGCCTGGGGGACCAGACTGGGGGACCAGTCAGGGGAGGCTCCCAGGGGAGACCATGTCCAGCCCTGGCCATGTCTTGAGTTACAGAAGGAATCAGGATGAGGAAGGTGACCTTACAGCCCAAAGAATAGTCCAAAGGGCCCAGGGCAGGAATGAGCCCATCCTGGCCCAAGAACCACAGGTACTCTGGGATGAGTGCAGGTCAGCACATGCCCTCTGATGTGCTGCTGGGGATGTTTTGTCACTGTGCTTCAGTTGTTGGGGAAACTACTGCCACATCGCTAGAAGTCACATGCTACTTTCCCAGAGATGATACAGGACAATTCACCATAAAAATCCCACACCACTTTCGCCCCTGTAGGAGGTTCTGCATGTGCACTTTTGAATAGACAGGGATGGTTTTTGAATCTGTTAGAGGGAGGGTGAGGCTGCTCAAAGCAGGTTTCTGTGATTAAGAACAAGGCCCACTCCCTTCACCTCTTGACAGGCCCCTCGAGACAACAGCCTTGGACTCTCCTGCTGCTGGCAGGACCATACGGCTCCTAGGGATCTCAGAGATATAGTCAGCTTCCTCATGGCTGCCAGATCTGCCTTTAAACCCAAAGGGGAGAACACTTGATGAATAGTCAGGGGGCACTGGGTGTAATGAGCCTTCTCATTCTCACCCCAGTGTCACAACCTTCACTGATAGTCCTGGCAAGTCATTTGCCCTCTTTCAGACTTAGTTTCTTCTCTGTGAAGTGGGCTACCAACATCAGCCCTGCATGGCTTGTAAATATGAGACACAGTCCAGGTAAAGAGATTAGCAGAGTGCCTGTTACTCTAAGAAGAGGTTCCACAAACTGCAATTACTACAATTATACAACTCTTGCTACAATTCCGCTCTGTCCTCTCCCCTCCTTACTACCAAATGCTGCACTTGCAAGCCCTTTCCCACCCCCATCTCCCTTGTCTGCATCCCCATCATATGGTACTATGCTTGGTACAAACTCAGCCGGCTGTTATTCTTTTAAAGTTTTCACATAAAAATCTCATCTCTTCAACCAGATCAAAACTCTCAAAGCAAGGCAGTAGAGAGATGGGAATGGGGGTGGTCTTCTTATATTTTCTAAGAACCCTCCAAAGCACTGAGCCAGGCTCTGGAAACATAGGCAGACACAACATCAGTTATTACTGATGGTCTATACTCAAGTATGGGTTTCCCTGGTAGCTCAGCTTGTAAAGAATCTTCTTGTAATGCAACAGACCCTGGTTCAATTCCTGAGTTGGGAAGATCACCTGGACAAGGGATAGGCTACCCTCTCCAGAATTCTTAGGATTCCCTGGTGACTCAGATGGTAAAGAATCCACCTGAAATGCAGGAGACCCCTGGGTTAGGAAGATCCCCTGGAGGAGGGCATGGCAACACACTCCAGTATTCTTGGAGAATGAAAAATAGCCTTCTATTTTTTTGAGAATCCCCATGGACAGAGGAGCCTGGTGGGCTGCAGTCCATGGGGTCACAGAGTCAGACACAACTGAGCAACTAAGCAAAGCACATACTCAGGTATTGTTCTGAACAATCAATGCCTGGATCTTGAGAACTGAAAAGGGTTTGCATACCAGGCTCATGAGAACTGAGACCACTGACATATCACCAAATTTGACACATATCTTAAGATGTTTATTGTATTTCTTTTTCCCCTGGATAAGACATGTCTTTCTCTGCCCCAGAGGCTCCTTGGGTCCACAATGCCCTCTCAGCTTTGCATAGGATCTGGTTCTTTCAAGGCGTCCTGGAAGTATTTGCCTATTTTGAATAGCCAAGACACAGAAAAGTAAAAGGAAGGTGTTATAATAGCTCTCTGGCCACTGTATTATTTCTGAAGTCGGGGATACGTTTGCACTGAAATTGCAGAGATCCTGCAAAAACGGTTCCCAGGGCTTAGCTGCTCGATTTGCTACAGGCAAGAAGCAAGAAACACAAAGGCAGAACCAGCTGTGTGCCTCAAACACAACATCATACAGGAGCCCACACCAGGAAGATGTGCTTCCAGACAGTTGTCCAGAGGGTGTATTCAAGTCTGCCAGGACACTCCACTCCCAATCTTCCTCTACACGTGAATTCGGAACTGTATGGGAAAAGAAGGGTATTTTTCATTCAATCTTCTTCACATGGCTCCCTGACTTTTCTCCTCTTTAGTAATATGGGAATAATAACAACATGGACGTGTTAAACTGCAAAGTCAGTGGCATGATGCATCATATACAAAGCATAATCTTCAGTGTCTCAAACATTCTTCAGAGATGATTTGAAATTTGGAAACGTAAAATGAATGTACATTGTGATAAGGAAAGTCAGCCCTGTACTTCCCAACTGAAGTGTTATAGTAAATGTCTCTGTTTTGATCAAGTATTACACATTTGTCTTTAAAAAAAAAAAAAAAATGCGGCTAACAACGCCCTTTGCAGCCCCCCAGTGGTAGGAAAGAGAAAGAAGGAAGACGAGGGATTCAGAAAGCAACTCGCACTCAGCAGACCAATCAGCTTTTTACTCCAGAAAGACAAATGGCTTGTTTTCAGCACGAAATGAATATGTTCTAACTGAGGAAGATGAAAAGTGTTGGTTAAAATGCACATAATTATTCATATAAGCGTGAATCATTGAGAGCCTGGATTTTTTTTCTTTTCTTTTCAATCTTTCTCTTTTATCTGTACTGTTTTCCATTCTAACCTGGGAACCCCGCAACGCATTAGCATACCAGGTCTTCTTCTCAAACAAGTTTTCCCTTCTTCCTTCACTTGCTGTGAGCCCCCCTGTTTGCAGACATCTGCTCATACATACACAATTTGCTCTACTATAAAGTGAAGAAAAAATTCAATAGCTATCACTCGCCTGTTTAACAAAGTTTTTATATTGGGGAAGGAGAGTAAAAGCTTTGGAACTTCATTAATTCCGTTTTCACAAAAACAACAGTCTCTCGGGGTGATGGGCGGCTTCTTTACACATTTCTTTACCTTTGCCACATGTTTGAGAAATCTTCATCAGTTTTCCGCTGTCTTCCGCCAAAAGAAACTACTTCTCAAGGATGGGGGTGGGGGGATGGGATGAAAAGAAATAGGATGCCTGCTTATAAAATCATGTCACCAAAAACCATGTCATCAAAAAACTAAAAGGTTACAGGATGAACAGAAACTCTACTATCCTCAATTGTATCATTCTCAAGTTGCGAGAGAGGCATTTCCGAGGTTCTCAGGAGTCGAACTGTGTGCCTCATACTCTCCCCACCCTCCAAGGGTAATTAAACACAGAAAACATTCCCTCCTGAGCCAAGTGGAAGCTACAGTGCAAAGCCAGCTTGCAAATCAAATTGCCTCTAATAGGGCGTCTCTTTATCTTCTGGAGCAAACTCCTTCCTCTGACAATGGTCACTGACCACGATCCTCCCGGAGCTGGTTAACGGGCAAATTTGACCACAACCATTAAACCAAGCGCAAGCTCTCCCAGTTAAAGCACAGAGAATCAACAAGTTAGCATAAAGCTGGGCGCCCCAGCCCAGAACTGCCTCTCCGGCGCCCACCGCCGCCCACCCCTCGCTCTGCTCCTCCCTTGCCTCGCCCACCACCGTCCAGCAAGCACGTGACCTTCCGTTTTCAGTTCACCCTCTGGTCTCCCCCACCCCAGCGCTCCTCCCCGCACTCCAAGGCAGCAAATTCCGCGGTTCGCCAGCCTACAGCCTCTCGACCTCGCCAGGCGTTCGCCCGGATCTTGCTTCCTCCGAGGCGCGAGGAGCCGAGAGGTCAAAACTACAAGCGAACCAGAATAGCCGGGAGGGAGGTCACCCGGTTCTGCGCCCGGGTGCCGAAGCACAGTCGCAGAGGCTGTGGGGAACATCACATCCCGCACTTCTCCTGGACCCCGAGGGCGCGCATTCCCAGCGGAGCCAGAGCCGCCCCGGGGGAGCCTGAGGCCAGCCAAGGGGAGCCTTCTCTGGAGCCCACAAGTTTCCACCCCATCCCCGAGCTGGGAGACGAGCCCTGCTCTCTCATTAGAGGCGCCGCCGCCGATTCCTCTTTCTGGGCTGAAGCAGACAACTGCCTCTCCGCGTCGCACCAGCGCCCTGCTCGAGTCGTCTCCCGGCCAGAGCCCGCGACTCAGACAGTACGCCCCCATCCCGGGGCAGACAGCCCCGAAACTTATCCCGACTCCCCAGACCTCGCCTTCCCCAGGGTCCCTAGGCCCCGCCCAGGGCTTGGGTCGGCGTCCGCAGGTGAAATCTATCTAGTCCACGGCGCAGAGCGCTCACTTCGGGCAACCTGGGCGCACGGGCGCCGGGAAACTGCGGCAAGGAAGGGTGTGCAAATCCAGCGTGAGCCCGGGTGCCCGCTGCTTACACTCTCAAGCCCGCCCTGCTTCCCTCCTCGAAGACGAAGAAAGTTCCCCAGCACCCACCTTTAGCCGCGAGGAGGCGGCGCCGCCCGCTCTCCCCGCCGCCGCTGCCGCTCCCCACGCCCAGCGCCAGCAGGAGCGGCACCCAGCACAGCCTTCCAGTCAGCATCCTCGCCGCCGCCGCCGCCTCAGAGCTGCCGCCGCCGCCTATTGCCCGCACCGACTCTCCCCTCCCGGTGCGCGCCGGGCCGCGGGCCGCCTCGCCCTGCCGCTGGGTGCGCTTTGGGAGCCGCCGCGCTCGGTCTCCGGTGTCCACCGCCGCGCCGCTAGCCCGCCGGCAGCAGCCGCGCTCACTGGCACGGACCTGGAGCGGCTCCGGCGCTCACCCCGGGACGGCCCGTGACGTCACGGACGGGGGGAGGCGGCTCCTGCATATTCATGAGGCGCGGACACCGGCAGCGGCCGTGAGCTCGCGGCTCCGCGGCCCCGGCCCCCAACTTTGCCCGCCGTCCTCGAGCTCTCGGGGCGCTCCAGCTCCAGTTTTCCTGCTCCAGGCAGGACTCGGCTCCCAAAGGGCCAGGTGGGCGGCTGCGGGGAGCCCTCTGGCCGTGCACCCTTCTCGCTCCGGCTCGCAAATAACTGCCTAAAGGGATGACTGGCTCCCTCAGAAGTGGTTCCCGGGAGCCTGAGCGTCGCCCGCGGGGACTCAGGGCGCCGGGCCCCGCCACGCCCTTGAAGCTGACATCCGCTCCAAGAGAAGCGGGGGCGTTGCTGCCAGTCCTGCCCGTGGCCGGAACTCTGGACGTTCTATGCCGCCTGGTCTGGGGAGGGCGCCCGGCCCACGCTAGAGTTGGAGAGCGCGAGTGCTGCGAGCGCTGGTCGGAGTTGCGGGGCCGTGTGCATCACCGCGGACCGGAAGGGCAGTGGCCGGAGTCCACACCATCTTGGAGATGCAGGGACAGCCAAGGCTCCCGGAGGCTGATGGACCAGATCACAGAAGGCAGACTTGGGGCGCTGGGCCTGCCGAGGCTACAGTGGGACAGAAACTTCGCTGCAGTATGGTGGCAAGGCAAGAAGTTACCACCTTTCTGTTTCACTGCACGTATCTTAAGACCTGGCCACCTGACGTCATGCTTGGTAACACCTCGTAATTGTCAGATCCCAGAGTGCAAGGGCCATGCACTCCTGACGACCCTCCCCAACCCCGGGCCACAGAGGTTTCAAAGAGGTACTCCATAAACTAATTAATGGCTCACAATAAATCCTTGACCATATTCGCATACATGTGTGCAGTGCCAATATCACACACAAGTCAGGGTTCAAATAAGGACGTAGAGAAATCCAGAGAGAACCAAAAGTTATTTATTCATTGATTCATCCCTTTTACTGAGCACCTAGACAGGTAATGTCACCCTGCCACTGGACACTAAATTAGACATTAAACCATCCAAAGACCCAGGAGAGTTGTCTGTCCTCTCTTTAAAGTCTTTGTTCCTGTGAGAAGCCAAAAAAGGCAGTAAAAGGCAATTACTATGCTTTGTGGTAGGCACATTATGTTGCTAGATATGAGCCTATACAAATCAATTAACAAAATGTATATGCTGCAACGGTGTCTAAACAGCATCCTATAATTAATAACTGTAGTTTGGGGTACTCAACAAAGCCATAAAATCCATTAACAGCCCTCCTGCTGTTCAGTCACTCTGCACCCAGCCTGGCAGCTCACCCAGAGCTACTGCCATTGTGCAGGTGGACTCTTCTGCATTTCCAGGCACTGAGAGGTGCTTGGAGTGCAGCCATGAATCACACTGGCTACAGAAAGCCTCAACCCAGGAAAGGTGCTTCACCTGCACATCTCCTTTAACCTGCACAACCCATGTCTGTGCTGTTACTCTCCTTTCATACAGGAGTAAATGGAGCAAACTTCCTTGTCCAAGGTCAAAGGGCTAAAAAATCCCTCAGGCCCACACTAGGTTCTTGCCCTTTCCAGACTTGGTGTCGGAATCCAGAAAGAATGGCGTGCAGAAGAAGGAAAAGCTGACCCAAGCAAAATCAGGGAGGCCAGCAAATAGAGGAAGAATATAGACGAGTCTCATTTTCTTCCATTTATGCTACACCCAGGGCTTCCCAGGTTGGCTCAGTGGTAAAGAATCCGCCTGCTAGCGCAGGAGACGCCAGTTCTATCCCTGGGTGGAGAAGCTCACCTGGAGAAGAGAATGGCAAACAACTCCAGTATTCTTGCCTGGGAAATCTCATGTTCAGAGGGGCCTAGCAGGCTACAGTCCGTGGGGTCACAAAAGAGTCTGACACAACTTAGTGACTAAACAACAACTTCATGCTCCATCCAATTATATATCTGCTTCCCCTTCATTTTCTAATAAATAAACTTACTTTACTGACCTACTGTCATTCTATTGAGCTTTCTAAGACCATTTGGCTAGTTCCCAAAATTTTGCATGGACTTTCAAATCAGACCAAATAATGAAAAAGAAGAGAACATACAGTTGATGGGGAAGCATCCTCAAACCCATGCAGCAGATCACCAGAAAGAACACAGCAGAGAAAGATACCAGGAGGTAGGCCAGTTGCTAACAACATTGCTAACCTCTATTTCCTCCTCTACGAATAGGGGGGGATAATTTATGCCTGTTGTAAAAAATCAAGTGCACTAATGGCCCCTATTTGTTTATACACCCCTGGATTCATTCCCTTTGGATATATTATCCACATGATTTGCTTTGGCCAGTAAGACAGCAGCCATGCATGTTTTCTATTCCTCTACCAGGTCAACCAAGAGGTGACCTGCTGGAGGGTGAGACCACACAGAGTGGAGCTGAGCTATCCATCCAGCCACGGTCATCCTAGACTAGTCAGCACCAACTGACCCACAAGCTGAATGCAGACAACGTGAGCAAGCCCAGCCAAGACCAGCCAATCCTGACCCACATCAGAGCTGCCCAACCGACTTATGAAAAGTAATCAGTGGTTGCATTCAGCCACTACGTTTTGGGGTGGTTGATTAAGGAGCATTTCCCTTGTGGCTTAACTGGTAAAGAATCCACCTGCAATGTGGGAGACCTGTGTTCAATCCCTGGGTTGGGAAGATCCCCTGGAGAAAGGAAAGGCTACCCACTCCAGTATTCTGGCCTGGAGAATTCCATGGACTGTATAGTCCATGGGTCGCAAAGAGTCAGACACAACTGAGTGACTTTCACTTTCACACCTACTTCATAAGTAGGTCATTACAAGAAGTAAATGAGAAAATATATGTAGAACTCTTAGTGTGTTGACTACGTGTTGGCACATAGTCAACATTCAATAATTGTAAAAATGTCTCCATTTCATCCTTACTTCCCAAGTCTCTGAAATGCCAGTCATAAACCTGAGTTATGTCTTTTGCAAGAAAGGCACCAACAACCTGGCATGGAGGGGATGAAAGTAAGTTCAGCCTTGGAAATTCTCAGGCCACAAGAGCCTTGAGCCCACATAATCTGTATGGAGCACAGCTATGCCCTCTGCCTGTGCTAGGCCATTGCAGATACAAAAAGTGGATAATATAACCCAACAGTTAATATGTTCCGGTTCACTCCATGCCAGGCTTTGCAATAGGGGTTTTGCATCCCATACTTAATTTAATCCTTTCAACAACAGGTGTTATTTTCCTGCTTTGTTCTGACCAGTTTACTGTCTAAGAAAGTTTGAGTAATTTATCTACACTAACTTAAATGTGCAGGATATGAATTAATGTCTGACTAATAGAAATTCTTTCTATGTGAGAGAAATTCTTTCTCTCACACATTATCATTTTGAGAGAAGCATGTAGGATAAGTAAGCAACAAAAAGTAATTTCACAGACTCACAAACATAGAGAACAGACTTGTGTTCCCAAGGGGGAGGGAAGGATTGGGAGTTTAGGGTTAGTAGATGCAAAATATTATATGTAGAATGGATAAACGACAAGGTCCTACTCTATAGCACAAAGAACTATATTCAATATCCTGTGATAAGCCATAACAGAAAAGATTATGATAAACCATATATGAAAAATATATATATGTATCTGAATCACTTTGCTGTACAGCAGAAATTAACACATTGTAAATCAAATATACATCAATAAAATAAAAAAAATTTTTAAGGTAGTTTCAAATCAGAAGAGGTAGCTTCGGGAATTCAGCTTTTAAAAAGATCTTTATCCACCATCATTTCTGAATATTAAACAATTATTTAAATAACCAATTGAAACCAAAGTAGTGATACAAATCTCCGAATTTGTTGAGGCTGCCCCCTTTATTCTTGACTAGCTATTGTGGTGTGTTCTATTACAGATCTTGCTCAAAAATGGTAAGCAGATGATGTAAGGCTTTGTTCACTTTAAGCTCCACGCCCAGGGCCCCACCTGGCAAAGTGGTATTGAATCTCAGGCAATTTATTTGGGTCAATAGTTTTTAATAAATAAATAACTCTACTGTTTCAGAAAATAGAATCTAACGGGAACAGGCCTGACATAAACACAGCCATTCCCTCTCATTTTCACCAGGGTCATTAATGCTTTGCCCAATTAAGTACCAAAACACAGCCCCTGAATAATTTAAACTGGATGATTGAGGAAAATAAATTATACCAGCTTATGGAAACTTATTTTTAAAAAGAAAATTAAACTGCGGCTTTCTACATGACCTAAATTGAATTTAACTAAAAATACTTAACTTTAAAAGAAAGGTCAAAAACCTGATTCTTAAAGAACTGGAGTCATTTATTGCTCCCCTCCCCCACTTGGCAGGCAAGGCTAAGTCTTCATGACCCACAAGCAACTGGACATGTTACCGAATTTTCAACATCTCTCAGATGCTTTACTGCTCCTGCAGACGCTGCCACTGCCAAAGGAGCTTTTTAAAGTTTACGCATTTATCTTCAAGAGAAAGTGAGACAAGCTTGTTCACAACCAAATCCAGTTCATGTTCAACATTGTTTAGACATGAATGTTCTATGCTTGGCGAGGCAGAGTGCCTGACTGAAAACAAAGATGTCATTGATTATACCAAGGAATTATTCCAGCACATTCTCTTATACTTTCCTTGGACCTTTATACCCTGCGGTGTTAAAAACAAACAAAAAAAAAAAAAGCCAGAAAATTCAATGACTTCTCCCGTTGACAGATGGATCTATCTTTTCTCTCCTTGAACCTGAACAGGCTTGAGACTGCTTCCTCAGATAGAATTTGGCAAAAGCGATGCTCTGTGACTTCCCAGACTAGATCATAAGGGCAGTGAAGCTTCTGCCTTATTCACTGGGATGCTCACTTTTGGAACCTAGAGACTCCATTGGCAAAGTCCAATGACCTGAGGCCGCCAGCCATGTTGTGAAGGTACCAGGCCACGTGAGGAGGCCACGTGTAAGTGCACTGACCACTCCAGCTGAGTCTAACATTTGCATCATCCCAGAATCTCCAGGTAATTCCACTACCTAGGTGCTGAGTCACCTTCAGCTGTTTGAATCTTTCCATCTAAAGCCTGGGACACATGAAACAGAAACATCATGAAACAAGTCATTTCCACTATACCCTGTCTGTATTCCTGACGCACAGAAACCAATAGTGTGTGTAACAAAATTGTTGTGAAACAGCATGTAAAACATTGCCCAGCTTACACTGGTTTTGCCTCCTTAAATAGGTTGCTGATTAATCAAATCTTGACTTATTTTACAGAGACAGAACTGTGAATGTGCAAGACAGAAATCCCTGTCTCCAGAATGAGCCCAGAACCAAGAATCTTCCATCTGCAGAACTCAAAGAATAGAAATGTTGCCACCAAAGCTCTTTATGAAGCAGAAAGTCCTTCAAAATCCAAAAATAAGGAAAATCCAGGTACCAACTAGCAAGTAGCTTGTAGGGACTAATTCAAGATGAGCCAAACAGAATCCCAGTTTGAAATCCCCTAACTCCTTAAATTTCACCCTTGAACCCCACATCAGGACAGATTTGAGAGCCTTGTCTTCTGTCTCCTTGCTGGTTGATCTCTCATTAAAAGTTCTTTTCTCAAAAGCTGATGCCATATTCTATGCCTATTAGGCAGTGCATCTTTGCTTGGTAACAGTTTTTTATGCCACTAAATTTTCGGGTGGTTTGTAATGCATCAAGAGTAACTGCTGCTGCTGCTGCTGCTGCTAAGTCGCTTCAGTCATGTCCAACTCTGTGCGACCCCATAGATGGCAGCCCACCAGGCTCCCCCGTCGCTGGGATTCTCCAGGCAAGAACACTGGAGTGGGTTACCATTTCCTTCTCCAGTGCATGAAAGTGAGAAGTGAAAGTGAAGTCAAGAGTAACTAAAACATGCTTATTCTAACTTGGTCCCTACAACAAAGACCGGGAAAAGGAAAATGTGGTGAGGTAAGTCCTGTGAGTAATGTGTAATTATCCCATGCTGTAGCTCAAATGTTGAGATTTGTATGGCCAAGAAAAGGAAACAATGGGGCTTAATGGAAAAAGAATGATTTCTAGAATTGCACAAGCCTAGATTCCAAATCCAGCTCTATTATTATCTACCTAAATATGACTCAAGAAAACTGCTTATTCTGTTTGAGCCTAGTTTCCTCATCTACTATGGAGGTGCAATATGTAACCTAATGTAACAAGACTATTTTTAGGGTTAAATGAATTGTAAAGAGGTGAATCCTTTCCCTCCCAAATGGTAGAGATGCAGTAAATGAAACCATCCCTGGTGAGAGTGTGTACTCACCTAGAACCACTCTTGCTTTTGGTGGGCTTTTTTCTGACTCTTCAGTATTTGGTGTTATCTATGCAGGAAAAATGTGAACATATATGGGCGCCCATGAGACCACATCAGTGCCAGACCCACCAGACCCACTGGCACAGGAAGCCACCAGTTCACATGCCCTGCCAGACCAATTCAGGTGTGCTGTATCTAAATCTACCTGCTCTGTCAGCCTCATGCTGGAAAACTCAAAACATTCTTACTGGTGCGGATGTTGGTAAAAAGTAAGAGAGTATGGTGATGGGTGTGTGGTGAAAGTATTGTTTTCACTTTATACAGAAGGTAATGGAAGCCCAGAGAGGTTATGCTGTTGGCTTAATGTCACACAGCCTGGGGTAGATTCTAATTTTCTTGATTCCTGCTCCAGAGCTTCATCTAGACCATGTCCAGTTACATGGAAGTTAATAAGTATACAAACATCAGTGTTTAAAATGCCTGGAGCCGACCAGACCAGGAGCCAGGAATTGCCTTCCACACCAACAGCCCAGTGGAGAGGTCCTAGTAAGAGAGAAGTGAAAGGGTAAACACTTATTTATTTTCCTAGTTCAGAGAAAGAGGCTACCTATGCCTCCTCTTTCTCATTCACAGCCATCCAAGCTTGCTAGACTGCTCCAAGGAAATCATTTCACCCAAGTAATTTTAAAGTTTTATGTCTTTCATATTTCTCAATATTTAAGAAATTCTTTTCCAGGTTGGCATGGTAATGTGTAGTGAATCATGTGTCCAAAGGGGACAGGATATATTATAGCACCTTCACATGATGTTCTACAGCATCTGGGAATGTCAAAAAGCAGTGTCATGTGGTTGCACATGATAAACGGTATATATTTGCCAGCAGAGGAATTGAAGGACATTAAAAACCTGATGCTTTTCCTAAATGGCAAAGCGTGATTCCCTTCCTGCTTTCATCCATGAGCAACTGAATGTTGGAAGCTGACTTTATTGTAAAAAATATCAAGCTGTTTTTGGGATTTAGAGTTTGGAGATGAATACTCTTAAATCAGACTACTAAAATCCAAAGTAAATTCATTTTGCTAAAATTGGTCTAAAGGTTGATTTAATACTGCAGCTACCTGCAGCAGGGGAGGGAGAGAGGGAGGAAGGGAGGGCAGGAAAAAGAGAGAGAGCTTTACAAAGAGCAAATGTGCAAACAATGATTAAGGATTTTGAAGATTTATGTAACATGATTCATATACATGAATATGAAATTGTACTTTACAAACAGAGATTAGGGCTTCCGTTAACTCTTTATAGAAACTGATCAGATGCCTGTATCTTCAAAGTGCTTAAAACATGCCTGTAATTAATACATTCTTTAAATAACTGAGCTGTTGTTGAAGAATAAATATGAAACAAAGATGCTTTCAGGCACCCACTGATAGGTTATCAGCTGTCTCTCACAGAAGGAAACTCTAAGACAGAAGAAGGACGAGTGTACAATAAAAAACATGTGCTGCTAAGTTGCTTTAGTCATGTCCGACTCTGTGCGACCCCATCGACGGAAGCCCACCAGGCTCCCCCGCCCCTGGGATTCTCCAGGCAAGAACACTGGAGTGGGTTGCCATTTCCTTCTCCAATGCATGAAAGTGAAAATTGAAAAAGAAGTTGCTCAGTCATGTCCGACTCTTAGCGACCCCATGGACTACAGCCTACCAGGCTCCTCCATCCATGGGATTTTCCAGGCAAGAGTACTGGAGTGGGGTGCCATTGCCTTCCCCAAAAAAACATGTGGATATATCTAAATAAGATCTAAGCAATGAAACAAACAAAAAAAGTTAAAATAATGAGTAATTTGCGTGACCTAAAAACAAAATAGCAGCAAAATACTAGGCAAAAATTACATACAAACCAGAATAGAAAGTTCAGAATTAAAATGTTTTTTGCCCACAAGTATGCTTGTTAAATCCCTAAAGAGGTGGGAATATCAGACCATCTTACCTGTCTCCTGAGAAACTTGTATGCAGGTCAAGAAGCAATAGTTAGAACTGGACATGGAGCGACAGGCTGGTTCAAAATTGGGAAAGGAGCCTGTCTAGGCTGTATATTGTCACCCTGCTTATTTAACTTATATGCAGAGTACGTCATTCAATATGTTGGCTGGATGAATCACAAACAGGAATCAAGATTATCAACAGCCTCAGATATGCAGATCAGTTCAGTTCAGTTCAGTTACTCAGTCATGTCTAACTCTTTGCGACCCCATGAACCACAGCACCCCAGGCCTCCCTGTCCATCACCAACTCTCAGAGTCCACCCAAATCCATGTCCATTGAGTTGGTGATGCCATCCTACCGTCTCATCCTCTGTCGCCCCCCTTCTCCTCCTGCCCTCGATCTTTCCCAGCATTAGGGTCTTTTCAAATGAGTCAGCTCTTCACATCAGGTGGCCAAAGTATTGGAGTTTCAGCTTCAGTATCAGTCCTTCCAGTGAACACCCAGGACTGATCTCCTTTAGCATGGACTGGCTGGATCTCCTTGCACTCCAAGGGACTCTCAAGTCTTCTCCAACACTACAGTTCAAAAGCATCAATTCTTCGGCACTCAGTTTTCTTTATAGTCCAACACTCACATCCATACATGACTATTGGAAAAACCATAGCCTTGACTAGATGGACCTTTGTTGGCAAAGTAATGTCTCTGCTTTTTAATATGCTGTCTAGGTTGGTCATAACTTTCCTTCCAAGGAGTAAGCATCTTTTAATTTCATGGCTGTAATCACCATCTGCAGTGATTTTGGAGCCCAAAAAACTAAAGTCTGACACTGTTTCTACTGTTTCCCCATCTATTTGCCATGAAGTGATGGGACCGGATGCCATGATCTTCGTTTTCTGAATGTTGAGCTTTAAGCCAACTTTTTCACTCTCCTCTTTCACTTTCATCAAGAGGCTCTTTAGTTATTCACTTTATGTCATAAGGATGGTGTCATCTGTATATCTGAGGTTATTGATATTTCTCACAGCAATCTTGATTCCAGCTTGTGCTTCTTCCAGCCCAGTGTTTCTCATGATATACTCTGCATACATGCTAAAAAAAAGCAGGGTGACAATATACAGCCTTGACATACTCCTTTTCCAGTGGTTTGGACTCCACTTGACACTGTGGAGGGTGGAGTTCAGGTTTGATCCCTAGTCATGGAGTGGAGTGGGGAATGGAATCCCACGTGCCTTGCAGCCAAAAACCAAAAACCAAAACATAGAGCAGGAGCTGTATTGGAATGAATTCAATGAAAACTTTGAAAATGGTCCACATCAAAAACAAAATAAAACAAAACTTAAAAAGGAAAGTTCAACACATATGTAAAAAACAATATATTCTTTGAGGTTAGTGGGGGAAAGAAGAGATGATGAGTCAAGCAGCGGCAATGAAAGATCTTCAGATGGAACAAAGGCTTCATCTGAAAAATGCAAAATTATAAATTTTAAAAGAAAGTTTAGGAGAGTATTTTTATAGCTTAAAAGTAGGGAAGAATTTCCTAAGCACAAAACAAAAAGCACAAATCATGAAGAAAGGTATTGATGTATTCAATACTTTGAAATTAGGAACCTTTGTTCATTAAAAGACACCCTAAATAAAATGAAATGCGAAACCATGAGGTGAAAATTGATATTTGCAATCCTTATTACTAACAAAAGATTGGTATCAGAATATATGAAGAATTTCTACAAATCAATAAGAATAAACTAAGCAATTAAGAAATGAGGGTGAATTTATAAACTGGCAATTTATAGAAAAATAAATCTGAAAGGCAAATTAATACACTAAAGATGCTCAATACCACAGGTCATCAGGGAAACAGAAATTAAAAATGATAAAAGATACTGCTGTGATCTGAATGTTTTCCTCCACCCCAAATTAGTATTGAAACCTAACCTCAAAGATGATGATTTTAGGATTTGGGGTCTTTGGAAGGTGGTTAGGTTATTATTAGGTGATTAGACTCCACCCTCATAAGTGCAGTTGATGCCCTTAGAAAAGAGATCCCACAGACGCCCCTGGCTCTTTTGGCCATTGAGGATACAGAGAGATGGCAACCCAGACAAAGGCCCTCACCCAACCATGCTGGCACCCTGATCTTGGACTTCTGGCTTCCAGAACTGGGAGAAATAAATTTCTCTTGTTTAGACGCTACCCAGATGTGATGTTTTGTTATAGCAGCCTGAGCGGACTAAAACAGATACTATTTCACACTTTCCAATTTAGAAAAGTTGTTAAAGTCCAATAAAACCATACACTAGTGAGACTGAAGAGCGATGGTAATATTTATACACTGATAGTGGAAGTGTAATTGCACATTAGAAAGCACTGGGCAGAACCTACTAAAACTAAATACTCAAACATACTCTGGGATCCGGGTTAGTTTCAGAGGGCTACTGTAGCAAAGTCCCACAAGCTGGCTGGCTTAAGCAAATTTATTCCATCACTCTTCTGGAGGCTAGAATCTGAAATCAAGGTGTCAGATATGTTCTCTCTAATGCCTTTAGGGGAAGGTCCTCCACTTGCCTCTTTCAGTTTCTGGTAACCCTGTTCCTTGACTGTGGCGGCATCACTGTAATATTTGCCTCTGTCGTCACGTGGCCTTCCTGTGTCTCTGTGTCTTCACATGGTTGTTTACTTATGAGGACACCAGTCGTAGTGGATTAGGAGCCCACCCTACTCCAGTATGACTTCATCCTAACTGAACTAACTGTATATGCAAAGACACGAGTTCCAAATAAGTTCAGATTCTGAGTACTGAGAGTAAGGGAGACTTTTTTTGAGGGGGGATACAATTCTACCCATAACATCTAGCCATCACTGTTAGTTATATATTTTAAAAATACACACATGCACGTGAAAACATGTATATATAAATATATATATATATATATATATATTCATTGCAGTATTTTTCAAGATTAGGAAAACAGAAAACTAGAAATATCCTTCAACAGAAAATGTGTTCAATTATGATATAGTCATTCAATAGAATATTAATTAGCATCCAATACAATATTGTAAAGTAAAAAAATAAATAAAAATAAAAAGTAAATAAATAAAAATATTAATTAGCAGTTAAATTAAGTAGAAATAACAAATGGGAAAACCAAATATATCATGGCAAGAATAAAATACAAGTTGTAAGTTTCTGTTTTCAACAATATGATAATTAGATATAAAAATAATAGGCAAATCAGAAAAGTTTTAAATACACTACTGAGCTGAAACAAAAATAAAGATTCTGCGAAATAAAAAATTCAGTGAAATGTGAAACCCTGGGAAGTACGTGAGCCAAAAATCTGGCTCTACCCTGGTGACTTTGCCAGTCTTGTAGACCTTTAATGTCTGCCTGTCCTGTGATATTCAGAACCTAAATTCTATATTCCACTTTAAGAGGCTACACCTTTACTATGAGGCTGAGGAATAAACCTCACAGAAAGGGACAGCAAGGACACCTGTCTGACTAAACCCTAGCCCAGGGTAAGTGAGAAAAATCTCTCCTGAGCATCCATAGATATAAACCAGCCCTTTCATGTATTTGTGTCCTTAAAAAAGGTTTTCTGTTTAATGTTTGATTTGTTTTCAAAACTCCTCTGTCTATGGGATTTCCTGGATAAGAATACTGGAGTGGGTTGCCATTTCTTTCTCCAGGGAATCTTCTTGACCCAGAAATTAAACCTCATCTCTTACATTGCAGGCAGTCTCCTGCATCACAGATTTTTTTTTACCTCTGAGCCAGCAGGGAAGCCCCAGTATCACCTATAACTAGTGGAAAAAATATACTGAGGAATAAAATTTTGTGTAGCCCTCAAAGAATTACCACAGGTAAAGTCTGGAATAAAATGAACAGCACAAGATAAAAAAACTACATATACATATATGATTACAAACCAGTACATAGGTAGGAAAAGCAAATACACAGAAATCAAATATTGAAATTTAGAGACATAAAAATCTAAATACATTTAATATACATAAAGAAATGTTCTTAAAA
Source organism: Bos mutus (assembly GCF_027580195.1). NCBI lineage: Eukaryota > Metazoa > Chordata > Mammalia > Artiodactyla > Bovidae > Bos > Bos mutus. Next base: position 127,957,290 of record NC_091617.1, read on the forward strand.
GCTTGAAAAGAACAGAGAGGAAACCACTAATGAGTAATCTTTGTTTTAGAAAGAACAAAATAAACCTTTAGAAATAAAAATGTGTGATTATTGAGATATAAAACAAAATGAACAAATTAAACAACAAATTATATGTATCTGAAGAGAGAAATTTGGAACTCAAAAATAGATGCAAATAATTACTCAAAATTCAGGCCAGAGAGATTATGAGTAAAAAACATAAAAGAAAGGTCAAAAGACATGTGAGATAGATGCAGAGTTCCAGAAGAGGCCAAGAGAGAAAAAAGGAAGAGACTTTAAAAAAATAAATAGTTTCTGAAAACATTCCAGAATTATTGAGAGTCATCAAGTCTTTAGTTCAGAAATTCTAATAAATTTTAAAAAGGATAAGTACTTTAAAAAATCTATACCAAAATACATCTAAGTGCAACCTGAGAACACTATACACAAAGAGAGATTACCTACAAATAAACAGCAATTTGATGCTGACCTTTCTGTAGTAATAGTGGGTGCCAGGACACACAATGCTGAAAGAAGAGTACTGCCAAAATTGTTATTCAAAAAATGAAAATAAAAAAATGCTTTTTTCAGACAAAAATCAATTTATCACAAAAATTATTCTCATGAACATGAAGTTGCAAAGAAACAGGGAAATAATCTAAAATGGAAACTCTGAGTTATAAGAAGAAATGATATGGTAGGCAGAATAATGCCCCCAAGGATGACCACATCCTAATCCTTGGAATCTGCAAATATATTACTTTACATGGCAAAGGGGAATTAAGGTAGTAGATGGAATTAAGGTTGCCAATCAGCTGATCTTAAAATAGGGAGATTACACAGGATTATCTGAGGGGGCCCACTGTAATCACAATCATCCTTAAATGTGGAAGAAGAAGACAGAAGAGGAGATCAGAGAAATGAGAGCATGGCAAAGACTTGGCCTAACATACTAACATTGAAAGTAAAGGAAGAGAGCCACCAGTCAAGGAATGAAGGACAAGAAAATGGGATTCTCCCTAGGGCTTCTAGATGGAATACAGGTCTGCCAAAACCTTGATGTGGATCCAGTTGAGACCCATTTTGTACTTCTGATCTGAACTACAGATCTGAACTACAGATCTATAACAGAATGAATTTGTCTTGTTCTAAGCCACTAAGGTTGTGGAGTTTGTTACATCAGCAACAGAAAACTAAGACAAGTGGGGAAGAAAGGTGTTAATAAATGTTTAAATATAAACCAAAATTCACATGGTAAAGTAACAAGTGTGGTGCTAAATTTGAAGGAAATCGGATAGGACTAAAATACTGGACAATGGGTGGGGGGAGCAGTCCTAAGATGGCAGAGAATAGGACAGGGAGACCACTTTCTCCCCCACATATTCATCGAAAGAACATTTGAACGCTGAGCAAATTCCACAAAACAACTTCTGAATGCTGGCAGAGGAGATCAGGCACCCAGAAAGGCAGCCCCTTGTCTTCAAAAGGAGGTAGGACAAAATATAAAAGATAAAAAGAGAGACGAAAGAGGTAGGGATGGAGATCCATCCCAGGAAGGGAGTCTTAAAAAACAGAGAAGTTTCCAGAAACACTCTCACCAGCAGGTCTGTGGCGAGCCTTGGAATCTCAGAGGGCAACATAACTGGGAGGAAAAATAAATAAATAATTAAAACCCACAGATTATGTGCCTAATGGCAACTCCCAGTGGAGAAGCAGCCCAGACACTCACATCCACCATTAGCAAGCAGGGGCTGGACAGGGAGGCGTGGGCTGCATTGCTTATTGCTCAGGATAAGGACCCGGCCTAAATGCCGGCAATCTGAGGGAACTAACTTGAGATAACAACTAACCTAAGACACTGCCAGGCCCATTCATAGAACAAAGGACTGAGCAGAGCCAGTTGGCTGTGGACTGGCCCATCCCCTGCCGGAGACAGGCAGGCGAGGGCTGCCAGAGCCGGAGGGGGGCAATCACGGCCCCAGAGAGGCATCCTCTACCAACTGCAAGCAGGCTTCATTGCTAATCAAGACTTCTTGGGATTCTGGGTGGTTGACATCCACCAGGAGGGTCACAGCCAGAGATCAGCTCCCTAGAAGAGACACACAGCACACCTGAGATGGCGTGCCTGTTTTACACCCAGAAAACCAAGTGGCTGGGATGGGGGAGGCGATAAGATGCAGCCTCCAAGTGGGGGCAACTGCACTCGCCAAGCACCTGGTCACCTGAGCTGCTCAGACCTGGGAAGGGCACAAAACGCAGGCCCAACCAAGTCTGCACCTTTGTGGAGTACCCTAGAACCTGAACCTGAGAGGCTTAGACCTGGGAAGTGCATGCAACCCAGGGCCCGCCTCAGACAGTTCCCAGCAGATCAACCTAGAGCCTGAGCAGTGTAGACTGGGACAGCACACACGCCGTGAGCAGGGGCAAACCCAGTGTGGCCGAGACACTGAGAGCACTCTCCACAAACGCCCGTGGTATTTGTTTGCAGTGTTCCTCCCTCCACACAGCACGAGTGAACAAGTGAGCCTAAAAAATGTGACCACCACCGCCCCCTTGTGTCAGGGCAGAAATTAGACACTGAAGAGACCAGCAAACAGAAGAAGCTAAAATAAACAGAGGGAACCGCTTTGGAAGAGACAGGTGCAATAGATTAAAACCCTGTAGTTAGCACCGACTACATAGGAAGGGGCCTATAGATCTTGAGAAGTACAAGCCGGATCAAGGAACTATCTGAAAATGAACTGACCCTACACTGTCTACAACAGCTCCAGAGAAAGTCCTAGCTATATTTTTACTATTATCATTTAAAAATTTAAATTTTTTTTTTACTTTTAAGTCCTCTAGTACTCCTTTAATTTACATTTTTATAACCTACTGCTGCTGCTAAGTCACTTCAGTCGTGTCTGACTCTGTGCGACCCCATAGACGGCAGCCTACCAGGCTCCCCCGTCCCTGGGATTCTCCAGGCAAGGACACTGGAGTGGGTTGCCATTTCCTTCTCCAATGCATGAAAGTGAAAAGTGAAAGTGAATTCACTCAGTCGTGTCTGACCCTCAGCGACCCCATGGACTGCAGCCTACCAGGCTCCTCCGTCTATGGGATTTACCAGGCAAGAGTACTGGAGTGGGTTGCCATTGCCTTCTCTAATAACCTACTATTACCTTGCAAAAAAAAAAAAAAGACCCTATTTTCAAAGCAAACTTCATATATATATATATATATATGTGTGTATATATATATATTTTTTATAATTTTTCTGATTTTTTTTTTTTAATATTGTATTTTTGAGAATCTAACCTCTACTCTAGATTTTTAATCTTTGCTTTTTGGTATTTGTTATCAATTTTGTACCTTTAAGAACCCAATCTTCAGTATCCATTTTTACCTGGGAGCGAGATTACTGGCTTGACTGCTCTCTCCCTCTTTGGACTCTCCTTTTCTCCACCAGGTCGCCTCTATCTCCTCCCTCCCGCTTCTCTTCTCACCCAACTCTGTGAATCTCTTTGTGTGTTCCAAGCTGTGGAGAACGCAGGGAACTGATTACTGGCTGGATCTGTCTCTTTCCTTTTGATTCCCCCTTTTATCCTCCTGGCCACCTTTGTCTCCTTCCTCCCTCTTCTCTATGTAAATCCATGAACATCCTGAGGGATGCAGACTGTGGAGAGCACATAGGGAAGTGATTATTGGCTAGCTTGCTCTCCCCTTTTGATTCCCCCTCTTCTCCTCCTGGTCACCTCTATCTCCCTCCTCCCTCTTCTCTTCTCCATGTAACTCTGTGTACCTCTCTGGGTGTCCCTCACATGTGGAGAAACTTTCCATCATTAACCTAGATGTTTTATCATCAGTGCTGTATAGATGGAGAAGTCTTGAGGCTACTGTAAGAATAAGACTGAAAACCAGAGGCAGTCCAAATCCTGAGAACATGAGAACTCCTGACTCCAGGCAACATTAATCGATAGGAGCTCATCAAATGCCTCCATACCTACACTGAAACAAAGAACCACCCAAGGGCCAAAAAGTTCCAGAGCAAGACATACCACACAAATTCTCCAGCAACACAGGAACATAGACCTGAGCTTCAATAAACAGGCTGCCCAAAGTCACACCAAACCCACTGACATCTCAAAACTCACTCTAGACACTTCATTGCACTCCAAAGAGAAGAAATCCAACTCTGCCCACCAGAACACTGACACAAGCTTCCCTAACCAGGAAACCTTGACAGGCCACCCATCCAACCCCACCCACAGAGAGGAACCTCCACAATAAAGAGGAATCACAAGCTGCCAGAATACAGAAAGGCCACCCCAAACACAGCAATATAAGCAAGATGAAAGTGAAGAGAAATACTCAGCAGATAAAGGAACAGGATAACTGCCATGAAACTAAACAAAAGAGAAAGAGAGAAGGAATCTACCTGATAAAGAATTCCAAATAATGATAGTGAAAATGATCCAAAATCTTGAAAACAAGATGGAGTTACAGATAAATATTCTGGAGACAAGGATTGAGAGATGCAAGAAATGTTGAACAAGGACCTAGAATAAATAAAAAAGAGTCAATATACAATGAATAATGCAATAATGAGATAAAAAAACACTCTGGAGGGCACCAACAGTAGAATAATGGAGGCAGAAGACAGGATAAGTGAGACAGAAGATAGAATGGTAGAAATAAATGAAACAGAGAGGAAAAAAGAAAAAAGAATTAAAAGAAATGAGGACAACCTCAGAGACCTCTGGGACAATGTTAAACGCCCCAACATTCTAATCATAGGAGTCCCAGAAGAAAAAGACAAAAAGAAAGACCATGAGAAAACACTTGAGATAATAGTTGAAAACTTCCCTAAAATGGGGAAGGAAACAGTCACCCATGTCCAAGAAACCCAGAGTCCCAAACAGGATAAACCAAAGGTGAAAACCCCAAGACACATATTAATCAAATTAACAAAGATCAAACACAAAGAACAAATATTAAAAGCAGCAAGGGAAAAACAACAAATAACACACAAGGGGATTCCCATAAGGATAACAGCTGATCTTTCAATAGAAACTCTTTGGGCCAGAAGGGAATGGCAGGACATACTTAACGTGATGAAAGTGAAAAATCTACAGCCCAGATTACTGTACCCAGCAAGGATCTCTTTCAAATATGAAGGAGAAATCAAAAGCTTTACAGACAAGCAAAAGCTGAGAGAATTCAGCACCACCAAACCAGCTCTCCAACAAATGCTAAAGGATCTTCTCTAGACAGGAAACACAGAAAGGGTGTGTAAACTTGAACCCAAAACAACAAAGTAAATGGCAATGGGATCATACTTATCAATAATTATCTTAAATGTAAATGGGTTGAATGCCCCAACCAAAAGACAAAGACTGGCTGAACGGATACAAAAACAAAACCACTATATATGTTGTCTACAAGAGACTCACCTCAAACCTAGGGACACATACAGACTGAAAGTGAAGGGCTGGGAAAAGATATTCCATGCAAATGGAGACCAAAAGAAAGCAGGAGTAGCAATACTCATATCAGGTAAAATAGACTTTAAAATAAAGGCCTTGTAAAGAGACAAAGAAGGACACTACATAATAATCAAAGGATCAATCCAAGAAGAAGATATAATGATTAGAAATATATATGCACCCAACATAGGAGCACTGCAATATATAAGACAAGTGCTAACAAGTATGAGAGGGGAAACTAACAATAACACAGTAATAGTGGGAGACTATAATACCCCACTCTGGAGAACGAAATGGCAAACCACTCCAGTACTCTTGCCTGGAAAATCCCATGGATGGAGGAGCCTGGTGGGCTGCAGTCCATGGGGTCGCTAAGAGTCGGACACAACTGAGCGACTTCACTTTCACTTTTCACTTCCATGCATTGGAGAAGGAAATGGCAACCCACTCCAGTGTTCTTGCCTGGAGAATCCCAGGGACGGGGGAGCCTGGTAGGCTGCCGTCTATGGGGTCGCACAGAGTCAGACACGACTGAAGAGACTTAGCAGCAGCAGCAGCATAATACCCCACACACACCTATGGATAGATCAACTAAACAGAAAATTAACAAGGAAACACAAACTTTAAATGATACAATAGACCAGTTAGACCTAATTGATATCTATAGGACATTTCACCACAAAACAATGAATTTCACCTTTTACTCAAGTACATATGGAACCTTCTCCAGGATGGATCACATCCTGGGCCATAAATCTAGCCTCAGTAAATTTAAAAAAAAATTGAAATCATTCCAAGCATCAGCATCTTTTCTGATCACAATGTAGTAACATTAGATGTCAATTACAGGAGAAAAACAATTAAAAATTCCAACATATGGAGGCTGAACAACACGCTGCTGAATAACCAACAAATCACAGAAGAAATCAAATATGCATAGAAACAAATGAAATGAAAACACAAAACCCAAAACCTATGGGACACTGTAAAAGCAGTGCTAAGGGGAAGGTTCATAGCAGTACAGGCTTACCTCAAGAAACAAGAAAAAAGTCAAATAAATAACCTAACTCTACACCTAAAGCAATTAGAAAAGGAAGAAATAAAGAACAACAGGGTTAGTAGAAGGAAAGAAATCTTAAAAATTAGGGCAGAAATAAATGCAAAAGAAACAAAAGAGACCATGGCAAAAATCAACAAAGCCAAAAGCTGGTTCTTTGAGAAGATAAATAAAATTGACAAACCATTAGCCAGACTTATCAAGAAACAAAGGGAGAAGAATCAAATCAATAAAATTAGAAATGAAAATGGAGAGATCACAACAGACAATACAGAAATACAAAGGAACCTAAGAGACTACTATCAGAAACTATATGCCAATAAAATGGACAACTTGGAAGAAATGGACAAATTCTTGGAAAAGTGCAACTTTCCAAAACTGAACCAGGAAGAAATAGAAAATCTTAACAGACCCATCACAAGCATGGAAATTGAAACTGTAATCAGAAATCTTCCAGCAAACAAAAGCCCAGGTCCAGACAGCTTCACAGCTGAATTATACCAAAAATTTAGAGAAGAGCTAACACCTATCCTACTCAAACTCTTCCAAAAAATTGCAGAGGAAGGTAAACTCCCAAACTCATTCTATGAGGCCACCATCACCCTAATACCAAAACCAGACAAAGATGCCACAAAAAAAGAAAACTATAGGCCAATATCACTGATGAACATAAATGCAAAAATCCTTAACAAAATTTGAGCAAATAGAATCCAACAACATATTAAAAAGATCATACATCATGACCAAGTGAGCTTTATCTCAGGGATGCGAGGATTCTTCAATATCCGCAAATCAATGTAATACACCACATTAACAAATTGAAAGATAAAAACCATATGATTATCTCAATAGATGCAGAGAAAGCCTTTGACAAAATTCAATATCCATTTATGATAAAAACCCTCCAGAAAGCAGGAATAGAAGGAACATACCTCAACATAATAAAAGCTATATATGACAAACCCTCAGCAAACATTATCCTCAATGGTGAAAAATTGAAAGCATTTCCCCTGAAGTCAGGAATAAGACAAGGGTGCCCACTCTCACCACTACTATCCAACATAGTTTTTGCCACAGCAATCAGAGCAGAAAAAGAAATAAAAGGAATCCAAATTGGAAAAGAAGAAGTAAAACTCTGTTTATAGATGACATGATCCTCTACATAGAGAACCCTAAAGACTCCACCAGAAAATTACTAGAGGTAATTAGTGAATATAGTAAAGTTGCAGGATATAAAATCAACACAGAGAAATCCCTTGCATGCCTATACACTAACAATGAGAAAACAGAAAGAGAAATTAAGGAAACAATTCCATTCACCATTGCAACGAAAAGAATAAAATACTTAGGAATATATCTACCTAAAGAAACTAAAGATCTATATATAGAAAACTATAAAACACAGGTGTAAGAAATCAAAGAGGACACAAATAGATGGAGAAATATACCATGTTCATGGATTGGAAGAATCAATATAGTGAAAATGAGTATACTACCCAAAGCAATTTATAGATTTAGTGCAATACCTGTCAAGCTACCAATGGTATTTTTCACAGAACTAGAACAAATAATTTCACAATTTGTATGGAAATACAAAAAACCTCGAAAAGCCAAAGCAATCTTGAGAAAGAAGAATGGAACTGGAGGAATCAACCTGCCTGACTTTAGGCTCTACTACAAAGCCACAGTCATCAAGACAGTATGGTACTGGCACAAAGACAGAAATATAGATCAATGGAACAAAATAGAAAGCCCAGAGATAAACCCCACACCTATGGACACCTTATCTTTGACAAAGGAGGCAAGAATATACAATGGAGGAAAGACAATCTCTTTAACAAGTGGTGCTGGGAAAACTGGTCAACCGCTTGTAAAAGAATGAAACTAGAACACTTTCTAACACCATACACAAAAATAAACTCAAAATGGATTAAAGATCTAAACATAAGACCAGAAACTATAAAACTCCTAGAGGAAAACATAGGCAAAACACTCTCTGACAAAACCACAGCAGGATCCTCTATGACCCACCTCCCAGAGTATTGGAAATAAAAGAAACAAACAAACAAACAAACAAATGGAAACTTAATTAAAATTAAAAGCTTTTGCACAACAAAGAAAATTATAAGCAAGGTGAAAAGACAGCCTTCAGAATGGGAGAAAATAATAGCAAATGAAGCAACTGACAAAGAATTAATCTTAAAAATATACAAGCAACTCCTGCAGCTCAATTCCAGAAAAATAAACGACCCAATCAAAAAATGGACCAAAGAACTAAACAGACATTTCTCCAAAGAAGACATACAGATGGCTAACAAACACATGACAAGATGCTCAACATCACTCATTATCAGAGAAATGCAAATCAAAACCTCAATGAAATACCATTTCACGCCAGTCAGAATAGCTGCTATCCAAAAGTCTACAAGCAATAAATGCTGGAGAGGGTGTGGAGAAAAGGGAACCTTCTTACACTGTTGGTGGGAATGCAAAGTAGTACATCCACTATGCAAAACAGTGTGGCTGCGTTGCTGCTGCTAAATTGCTTCAGTTGTGTCCGACTCTGTGTGACCCCAAAGACAGCAGCCCACCAGGCCCCACCATCCCTGGGATTCTCCAGGCAAGAACACTGGAGTGTGGAGATTCCTTAAAAAACTGAAAATAGAACTGCCATATGACCCAGCAATCCCACTGCTGGGCATACACACTGAGGAAACCAGAATTGAAAGAGACACATGTACCCCAATGTTCATCGCAACACTGTTTATAATAGCCAGGACATGGAAGCAACCCAGATGTTCATCAGCAGACAAATGGATAAGAAAGCTGTGGTACATATACACAATGGAATATTACTCAGCCATTAAAAAGAATACATTCGAATCAGTTCTAATGAGGTGGATGAAACTAGAGCCTATTATACAGAGTGAAGTAAGACAGAAAGAAAAACACCAACACAGTATACTAATGCATGTATATGGAATTTAGAAAGATGGTAACGATAACCCTGTATGCGAGACAGCAAAAGAGACACAGATGTATAGAACAGTCTTTTGGACTGTGTGGGAAAGGGCAAGTGTGGGCTGATTTGGGAGAATGGCATTGAAACATGTATATTATCATATGTGAAACAAATTGCCAGTCCAGGTTCGATGCATGAGACAGGGTGCTCGGGGCTGGTGCACTGGGATGACCTAGAGGGATGGGATGGGGAGGGAGGTGGGAGCAGAGTTTAGGACTGGGAACACATGTACACCTGTGGTGGATTCACGTCAGTGTATGGCAAAACCACTACAATATTGTAAAGTAATTAGCCTCCAATTAAAATAAATAAATTTAAAAAATAAAATAAAAAGAGAAAAGTTCAAAGCAAAAAAAAAATTGTCTTTTCATAAATAAATAAATAAAATACTGGACAATAATAGCGTATGTATTGCTCAGAATCTCATTAGGAGATAGAATCCTCTCAGTGATTTGAATGCAGGAAATTTAATAAAAGGAATTATTAACAAGGAAGTAGAGTAATATGCAATTGGCTAATGAGCATGGAAGAGAACTACAAAGAATATAGGAATTGCATATACAGGAAATAATCTCTATCCCTTGGGTAAGTTGAAGTATCCAGAGAAGTGGCACCTATATCTTCTCTTGGACTGAGATCCAAACATCACTGGGAAGAGCAAAACTTGGCTCACTAGACAGCAGAAAAGTCTATACAGCACTGGTGGGACATACAAGGATCCATCCTCTGGGGTGACAGCAGAGGCCACAATCAGGTAAACAGCAAGCCTCAGAATTTGGGAGGTGTAAGAGGAAGCTGCTGACAGAGGAATATGTTTCAAATGAAGGAAGAAGACAAAACCTCAGAAAAAGAAGTAAAGAAAGTGGAGATAAGCAGTTTACCCAATAAAGAACTCAAGGTAATGATCAAAAAATGTTCATTGAATTCAGAAAAAGAATGGATGAACACAGTGTGAATAGCCTGACAGGCTCCTCTATGCATGGAATTCTCCAGGCAAGAATACTGGAGTGGGTTGCCATTTCCTTCTCCAAGAAAATATAAAGAAGAGCCAAACAAAGTTGAATAATAAAATAACTGAAATAAAAACTAGACTAGGAGGAATCAATGATAGAATAAATGAACCAGAGGAACAGAACAGTGAACTGGAAGACAAAGTAGTGGAAATCACCCAAACTGAACAGAAAAAATAAAAAAGAAGGTTTAAGAGACCCCTGGCACAACATCGTGTATTATAGGGTATCCCAGAAGGAGAAGGGGGCTGGGGGGGGGGGTGGTGGGGGGAGAAAACTTATTTGAGAGATAATAGCTTAAAAAAAAAAAAAAACCCTAACTTGCAAAAAGAAAGAGACATCCAGATTCAGGAAACAGAAAATTCCAAACAGGATGACTTCAAAAGAGGTCCACAAGAAGACACACTATAAATAAAGGCAAAAATTAATAAAGAAAGAATCTTAAAAGCAAGAGAAAAGCAATTATTTTCATACAAGAGAACTCCCATAAGGCTATCAGCTGACTTTTCAGCAGACACTTTTCAGACCAGAAGGAGTGATACAATACAGTCAAAGTGATGAAAAACAAAAATCTACCATTAAGAATACTCTACACAGTAAGGCTATCATTCAGATTGAAGGAGAGATTGAGATTTTATAGACAGGAGAAAGTTAAGTGTTAGGCACCACTAAATCAACTTTATAAGAAATGTTAAAGGGACTTCTCTAAACAAAAAGGAGAAAACCAAACTAGAAATATAAAAATTACCCCCGCCCCCCACCAAAAAAAATCTCAATGGTAAAGTCAAACACACTAAAGATACAAGATCAATCAATTATAAAGCTAGGAAGAAGGTTCAGAGAAGGCAATGGCACCCCACTCCAGTACTCTTGCCTGGAAAATCCCAAGGACAGAGGAGCCTGGTAGGCTGCGGTCCATGGGGTCGCTAAGAGTCAGACATGACTGAGCGACTTCACTTTCACTTTTCACTTTCATGCACTGGAGAAGGAAATGGCAACCCACTCCAGTGTTCTTGCCTGGAGAATCGCAGGGACAGGGCAGCCTGGTGGGATGCCGTCTATGGGGTTGCACAGAGTCAGACACGACTGCAGCGACTTAGCAGCAGCAGCAGCAGGAGGAAGGTTAAGAGACAAAAGTGATGAAATCATCTATTGTCCATAAGTTGTTAGTTCAGTTCAGTTACTCATTCATGTCCAACTCTTTGCAATCCCATGGACTGCAGCATGCCAGAACTCCCTATCCATCACCAACTCCAGGAGCTTACTCAAAATCATGTCCATCGAGTTGGTGATGCCATCCAACCATCTCATCTTCTGTCGTCTCCTTCTCCTCCCGCCTTCAATCTTTCCCAGCATCAGGGTCTTTTCCAACAAGTCAGTTCTTCACATCAGGTGGCCAAACTATTGGAGTTTCAGCCACAGCATCAGTCCATCCAATGAGTATTCAGGACTGATTTCCTTTAGGATGGACAGACTGGATTTCCTTGCAGTCCAAGGGACTCTCAAGAGTCTTCTCCAACACTACAGTTCCAATACCAAACCATCAATTCTTCAGTGCTCAGCTTTCTTTACAGTCCAACTCTCACATCCATACATGAGTACTGGAAAAACCATAGCCTTGACTAGATGGACCTTTGTTGGCAAAGTAATGTCTCTGCTTTTTAATATGCTGTCTAGGTTGGTCATAACTTTCCATACAAGGAGTAAGCGTCTTTTAATTTCATGGCTGCAATCACCGTCTGCAGTGATTTTGGAGCCCCCCAAAATAAAGTCAGCCACCGTTTCCACTGTTTCCCCATCTATTTCCTATGAAGTGATGGAAATGTATGCCATGATCTTCGTTTTCTGAATGTTGAGCTTTAAGCCAACTTTTTCACTCTCCTCTTTCACTTTCATCAAGAGGCTCTTTAGTTCTTCTTCACTTTCTGCCATAAGGGTGGTATCATCTGCATATCTGAAGTTATTGATATTTCTCCCAGCAATCTTGATTCCAGCTTGTGCTTCATCCAGCCCAGTGTTTCTCATGATGTACTCTGCACAGCAGGATGACAATATACAGCCTTGGTGAACTCCTTTTCTTATTTGGAACCAGTCTGTTGTTCTATGTCCAGTTCTAACTGTTGCTTCCTGACCTGCATACAGATTTCTCAAGAGGCAGGTCAGGTGGTCTGGTATTCCCATCTCTTTCAGAATTTCCACAGTTTATTGTGATCCACACAGTCAGAGGCTGTGGCATAGTCAATAAAGCAGAAATAGATGTTTTTCTGGAACTCTCTTATTTTTTTCAATGATCCAACAGATGTTGGCTATTTGATCTCTGGTTTCTCTGACTTCTCTACATCTAGCTTGAACATCTGGAAGTTCACAGTTCACACATTGCTGAAGCCTGGCTTGGAGAATTTTGAGCATTACTTTTCTAGTGTGTGAGATGAGTGCAATTGTGCGGTAGTTTGAGCATTCTTTGGCATTGCCTTTCTTTGGGATTGGAATGAAAACAGACCTTTTCCAGTCCTGTGGCCACTGCTGAGTTTTCCAAATTTGCTGGCATATTGAGTGTAGCACTTTCACAACTTCATCTTTCAGGATTTGAAATAGCTCAACTGGAATTTCATTACCTCCACTAGCTTTGTTTGTAGTGATGCTTCCTAAGGCCTGCTCGACTTCACATTCCAGAAAGTCTGGCTGTAGGTCAGTGATCACAGCATTGTGATTTTCTGGGTCATGAAGATCTTTTTTTGTACAGTTCTTCTATGTATTCATGCCACCTTTTCTTAATATGTTCTGTTTCTGTTAGGTCTATATCATTTCTTTCCTTTATTGAACCCATCTTTGCATGGAATGTTCCGTTGGTATCTCTAATTTTCCTGAAGAGATCTCTAGTGTTTCCCATTCTATCATTTTCTTCTATTTCTTTGTACTGACCACTGAGGAAGGCTTTCTTATCTCTTCTTGCTATTCTTTGGAACTCTATATTCAAATGGGTATATCTTTCCTTTTCTCCTTAAGAACTTAAGAGAGCATCAACTTAAAATAATCATACACACAGAGACATAGATGTTGTTAAAGATGAGCCTCATGATGACCAAAACCCCCAAAAAACTGTAATACATATACATACAAAAAAATCAAGAAAGGAATCCAAATAGGACAAGAAGATAGAAACAGAAATCTACAGATATAATCAATGAACAGTGAACAAAATGGCAATAAGTTTATACTCATCAATAATTGCTTTTAATGTTGAAAAGCTAAATGTTCCAATCAAAAGACATAGGGTGGGTGAATAGATGGAGAAAACAAAACCCATATATATGCTGCATACAGGAGAATCATTTCAGACCTAAAAACCCTCACAAGTTGAAAGTGAGGGATAGATTAAAGTCAAACAAAATAACATTCCATGCAAATGGAAACAAAAAGAAAGCTGGGTAGCAACACTTTTATAAGATAAAGTAGACTAGTTTTTTTTAAATATCTCTCCTTTTTAAGATGCCACATATAAATGACATCATATGATACTTGTGTCTTATTTATTTTCATCTTTTTGTTTTTTTAAGGTTTTGGCCGTGCCGTGTAGCTTGTGGGATTTTGGTTCCACAGCAAGGGAAAGCTCCAAGCTCTGTACCACCAGGGAATTACCCAAACAGACTTTAAAACAAAGACTGGGTGAAGGACGTTACATAGTGATAAGGAGAACAGTCCAACCAGAGTTAACAATTTTAAACATATATGGACCCATTTAGGAGCATCTAAATACATAAAGCACATGTTAACAAAGATAAAGAGAGAAACTGACAGTAACATAATAACAGTAGGCATTTTTAACCCCTCATATACATGAATGGGTGGACTTCCCTGGTGGCTCAGATGGTAAAGCGTCTGTCTACAATGCGGGAGACCCGGGTTCAATCCCTGGGTTGGGAAGATCCCCTGGAGAGGGAAATGGCAATCCAGTCCAGGACTATTGCCTGGAAAATCCCATGGACAGAGGAGCCTGGTAGGCTACAGTCCATGGGGCCGCAAAGAGTCGGACATGACCGAGCGACTTCACTCACTATACATGAATGGAGGGCCTTCTCAGATGACTCAGTGATAAAGAATCCACCTGCCAACGTAAGAGACCCAGAAGACTTGGTTTCGATCCTTGGGTCAGGAAGATTCCTTTGGAGTAGGACATGGCAAGCCACCCCAGTTTTCTGGCCTAGAAAATCCCATGGACAGAGGTGGGCTACAGTCCATGGGGTCTCAAAGAGTCGGACGTGACTGAGCACAGCACAGCAGCATACATCAATGGACAGATCACCCAAACAGTATTAATAAGGAAACACTGGACCAAAATAACAGGTTAGATCAGACTCTCTCTTTCTTTCTCTCTTTCTGTATATGGAACCTTGCCATTTGTGACAATAAGGATGGATCTAGAGGATGCCAAGCTCAGTGAAATAAGTCATATAGACAAAGACAAATACCATATTATCTCACTTATATGTGGAATCTAAAAAACAAACACCCAGAGAACAAATTTGTGGTTCACAGAACGGAAGTGGGTAAAGGTAGTGGGTGAAACAGGTAAAGGGGGATTAAGAGTTACAAACTTAGTTATACAATAGATAAGACAGGGATGTAATAAATGGTATTGTCAATAGTATTTACCAACTATGTGTACAGGTACTAGACTTATTGTATGCAGATACCAAATCACTATGAAGTATACCTGAAACTAACATATTTAACTATATTTCAATTTTCAAAAAGAAAATTAAAAATTACTGAAATAGGCAAAACCCTGCCCGGATTAATTCAGGAAACAAAGAAAGAAAAACACACATGAACAATATTAAAAATGAAAATGAGGGCAAAACCATACGTGCTATATACATTAAAAAAGACAATAAGATGATATTATGAATTATTTATTCTGATACATAGTTTTATTGAGTTAGACAAGACTGTGGTCCATGTGATCAGATTGGTTAGTTTTCTGTGATTGTGGTTTTCTGTCTGTCTGCCCTCTGATGGAGAAGAATAAGAGATTGATGGAAGCTTCTGGATGGCAGAGACTGACTGAGGGGAAAACTGCATCTTGTTCTGATGGGCAGGGCCATGCTCAGTTCAGTTCAGTTGTTCAGTCATGTCCGACACTTTCAACCCCATGAATTCCAGCAAGCCAGGCCTCCCTGTCCATCACCAACTCCCGGAGTTCACTGAAACTCACGTCCATCGAATCAGTGATGCCATCTAGTCATCTCATCCTCTGTCAGAGTCTTTTCCAATAAGTCAACTCTTCGCATGAGGTGGCCAAAGTACTGGAGTTTCAGCTTTAGCATCATTCCTCCCAAAGAACACCCAGGACCAATCTCCTTTAGAAAGGACTGATTGGATTTCCTTGCAGTCCAAGGGACTCTCACGAGTCTTCTCCAACACCACAGTTCAAAAGCATCAGTCCTTCGGTACTCAGCTTTCTTCACAGTCCAACTCTCACATCCATACATGATCACTGGAAAAACCATAGCCTTGACTAGACGAACCTTTGTTGACAAAGTAATGTCTCTGCTTTTGAATATGCTATATAGGTTGGTCATAACTTTCCCTCCAAGGAGTAAGCGTCTTTTAATTTCATGGCTGCACTCACCATCTGCAGTGATTTTGGAGCCCAAAAAAATAAAGTCAGCCACTGTTTCCACTCTTTCCCCATCTATCTGCCATGAAGTGATGGGACCAGATGCCATGATCTTAGTTTTCTGAATGTTGAGCTTTAAACCAACTTTTTCACTCTCGTCTTTCACTTTCATCAAGAGGCTTTTGAGTTCCTCTTCACTTTCTGCCATAAAGGTGGTAACATCTTTATATCTGATGTCATTGATATTTCTCCTGGCAATCTTGACTCCAGCTTGTGCTTCTTCCAGCCCAGCGTTTCTCATGATGTACTCTGCATAGAAATTAAATAAGCAGGGTGGCAATATACAGCCTTGACGTATTCCTTTTCCTATTTAGAACCAGTCTGTTCTTCCATGTCCAGTTCTAACTGTTGCTTCCTGACCTGCATATAGATTTCTCAAGAGGCAGGTCAGGAGGTCCAGTATTCCCATCTCTTTCAGAATTTTCCACAGTTTATTGTGATCCACAGAGTCAAAGGCTTTGGCATAGTCAATAAAGCAGAAATAAATATTTTTCTGGAACTCTCTTGCTTTTTCAATGATCCAGCGGATGTTGGCAATTTGATCTCTGGTTCCTCTGCCTTTTCTAAAACTAGCTTGAACATCTGGAAGTTCACAGTTCATGTATTGCTGAAGCCTGGCTTGGAGAATTTTGAACATTACTTTACTAGCGTGTGAGATGAGTACAATTGTGTAGTAATTTGAGCATTCTTTGGCATTGCCTTCCTTTGGGATTGGAATGAAAACTGACCTTTTCCAGTCCTGTGTCCACTGCTGAGTTTTCCAAATTTGCTGGTAATAATGAGTTCAGCACTTTCACAGCATCATCTTTCAGGATTTGAAATAGCTCAATTGGAATTCCATCACCTCCTCTAGCTTTGTTCACAGTGATGCTTTCTAAGGCCCATTTGACTTCACATTCCAGGATGTCTGGCTCTAGGTGAGTGATCACACCATTGTGATTATCTTGGTCTTGAAGATCTTTTTTATACAGTTCTTCTGTGTATTCTTGCCACCTCTTCTTAATGTCTTCTACTTCTGTTAGGTCCATACCATTTCTGTCCTTTATCAAGCCCATCTTTGCATGAAATGTTCCCTTGGTATCTCTAATTTTCTTGAAGAGATCTCTAGTCTTTCCCATTTTGTTGTTTTCCTCTATTTCTTTGCATTGATCGCTGAGGAAGGCTTTCTTATCTCTTCTTGCTATTCTTTGGAACTCTGCATTTAGATGCTTGTATCATTCCTTTTCTTCTTTGCTTTTTGCTTCTCTTCTTTTCACAGCTTTTTGTAAGGCCTCCCCAGACAGCCATTTTGCTTTTTTGCATTTCTTTTCCATGAGGATGGTCTTGATACCTATCTCCTATATAATGTCACAAACCTCTGCCCATAGTTTATCAGGCACTCTATCAGATCCAGTCCCTTAAATCTATTTCTCACTTCCATTGTATAATCATAATGGATTTGATTTAGGTCATACCTGAATGGTCTAGTGGTTTTCCCTACTTTCTTGAATTTAGGTCTGAATTTGGCAATAAGGAGTTCATGATCTGAGCCACAGTCAGCTCCCGGTCTTGTTTTTGCTGACTGTATAGAGCTTCTCCATCTTTGGCTGCAAAGAATATAATCAATCTGATTTTGGTGTTGACCATCTGGTGATGTCCATGTGTAGAGTCTTCTCTTGTGTTGTTGGAAGAGGGTGTTTGCTATGACCAGTGCATTCTCTTGGCACAACCCTATTAGCCTGTGCCCTACTTCATTCTGTATTCCAAGGCCAAATTTGCCTGTTACGCCAGGTGTTTCTTGATTTCCTACTTTTGCATTCCAGTCCCCTATAATGAAAAAGACATCTTTTTTGGGTGTTAGTTCTAAAAGGTCTTGTAGGTCTTCATAGAACCATTCAACTTCAGCTTCTTCAGCGTTACTGGTTGGGGCATAGACTTGGATTACTGTGATATTGAATGGTTTGCCTTGGAAACGAACAGAGATCATTCTGACATATTTGAGATTGCATCCGAGTACTGCATTTTGGACTCTTTTGTTGACCATGATGGCTATTCCATTTCCTCTAAGGGATTCCTGTCCACAGTAGTAGATATAATGGTCATCTGAGTTAAATTCACCCATTCCAGTCCATTTTAGTTCACTGATTCCTAGAATGTCGATGTTCGCTCTTGCCATCTCCTGTTTGACCACTTCCAATTTGCCTTGATTCACGGACCTAACATTCCAAGTTCCTATGCAATATTGCTTTTTACAGCATTGGACCTTGCTTCTATCACCAGTCACATCCACAACTGGGTATGGTTTTTGCTTTGGCTCCATCCCTTCATTCTTTCTGGAGTTATTTCTCCACTGATCTCCAGTAGCATATTGGGCACATACGGACCTGGGGAGTCCCTCTTTAAGTATCCTAATCATTTTGCCTTTTCATACTGTTCATGGGGTTCTCAAGGCAAGAATACTGAAGTGGCTTGCCATTCCCTTCTCCAGTAGACCACATTCTGTCAGACCTCTCCACCATGACCCGCCCATCTTGGGTGGCCCCACATGGCATGTTTCATTGAGTTAGACCAGGCTGTGGTCCATGTAATTAGATTGACTAGTTTTCTGTGCGGAGAAGGCAATGGCACCCCACTCCCGTACTCTTGCCTGGAAAATCCCATGGGTGGAGGAGCCTGGTGGGCTGCAGTCCATGGGGTCGCTGGGAGTCGGACACGACTGAGTGACTTCACTTTCACTTTCACTTTCATGCATTGGAGAAGGAAATGGCAACCCACTCCAGTGTTCTTGCCTGGGGAATCCCAGGGACAGGGAAGCCTGGTAGGCTGCCGTCTACGGGGTCGCACAGAGTCGGACACAACTAAAGCAACTTAGCAGCAGCAGCAGCAGTTTTTTGTGATTATGGTTTCAGTGTGTCTGCCCTCTGATGCCCTCTCGCAAACACCTACTGTCTTACTTGGGTTTCTCTTACCTTGGGGTATCTCTTCACGGCTGCTCCAGCAAAGCGCAGCTGCTGCTCCTTACCTTGTAAGAGGGGTATCTCCTCACTGCTGCCCCTCCTGACCTTGAACGTGGAGTAGCTCCTCTCAGCCCATGCTCAGTAAATCTTTAATCCAATTTTCTGTTGATGGGTGGATCTGTGTTCCCTCCCTGTTATTTACCTGGGGCCAAACTATGGTGGAGGTAATGAAGATAAAGGTGACCTCCTTCAAAAGGTCCCATGAACCCACTGCTACACTCACAGCCCCTAACCCAGCAGCAGGCCACTGCTGACCCACATCTCTGCCAGAGACTCCCGGACACTCATGGGAAAGTCTGGGTCAGTCTCTTATGGGATCAATGCTCCTTTCTCCTGGGTCCTGGTGTGTACAAGGTTCTGTTTGTGCCCTCCAAGAGTCTATTTCCCCAGTCCTGTGTAAGTTCTGGCAGCTCTATGGTGGGGTTAATGGCGACCTCCTCCAAGATGGCTTATGCCATACCCAAGTCTGCTGCACCTAGCCATACCCAAGAGCCCCTGCCTCTGCAGCAGTCCACTGCTGACCCATACTTCCACAGGAGACACTCAAACACAGTTCTGTCTCAGTCTCTGGGACATGCAAAGATGAGCACAGTAAAGGACAGAAATGGTATGGACCTAACAGAAGCAGAAGATATTAAGAAAAGGTGGCAAAAATACACAAACTATACAAAAAAGATCTTCATGACCCAGATAATCACAATGGAATGATCACTCATCTAGAGCCAGACACCCTGGAATGTGAAGTCAAGTGGACCTTAGGAAGCATCACTAAAACAAAGCTAGTGGAGGTGATGGAATTCCAGTTGAGATATTTCAAATCCTAAAAGATGATGCTGTGAAAGTACTGCACTCACTATGCCAGCAAATTTGGAAAACTCAGCAGTGGTCACAGGACTGGAAAAGGTCTGTTTTCATTCCAATCCCAAAGAAAGGCAATGCCAAAGGATGCTCAAACTACCGCACAATTGCACTCATCTTACACACTAGCAAGGTAATGCTCAAAATTCTCCAAGCCAGACTTCAGCAATGTGTGAACTATGAACTTCCAGATGTTCAAGCTAGATGTAGAGAAGTCAGAGAAACCAGAGATCAAATTGCCAACATCTGTTGGATCATCGAAAAAATAAGAGAGTTCCAGAAAAACATCTATTTCTGCTTTATTGACTATGCCACAGCCTCTGACTATGTGGATCACAATAAACTGTGGAAATTCTGAAAGAGATGGGAATACCAGACCACCTGATCTGCCTCTTGAGAAATCTGTATGCAGGTCAGGAAGCATATGAACTGGACATGGAACAACAGCCTGGTTCCAAATAAGAAAAGGAGTTCACCAAGGCTGTATATTGTCATCCTGCTGTGCAGAGCACATCATGAGAAATGCTGGGCTGGCTGAAACACAAGCTGCAATCAAGATTGCTGGGAGAAATATCAATAACTTCAGATATGCAGATGATACCACCCTTATGGCAGAAAGTGAAGAAGAACTAAAGAGCCTCTTGATGAAAGTGAAAGAGGAGAGTGAAAAAGTTGGTTTAAAGCTCAACACTCAGAAAACTAAGATCATGGCATCTGGTCTTATCACTTCATGGCAAGTAGATGGGGAAACAGTGGCTGACTTTATTTTTGGGGGCTCCAAAATCACTGCAGATGGTGATTGAAGCCATGAAATTAAAAGACGCTTACTCCTTGGAAGAAAATTTATAACCAACCTGATAACACATTAAAAAGCAGAGACATTACTTTGCCAACAAAGGTCCGTCTAGTTAAAGCTATGGTTTTTCCAGTGGTCATGTATGGATGTGAGAGTTGGACTGTAAAGAAAGCTGAGCATGGAAGAATTGATGCTTTTGAACTGTGGTATTGGAGAAGACTCTTGAGAGTCCCTTGGACTGCAAGGAGATCCAACCAGTCCATCCTAAAGGAAATTGGTCCTGAATATTCATTGGAAGGACTGATGCTGTGGCTGAAACTCCAATACTTTGGCCACTTGATGCGAAGAACTGACTTGTTGGAAAAGACCCTGATGCTGGGAAAGACTGAAGGCAGGAGAAAGGGACGACAGAGGATGAGATGGCTGGATGGCATCACTGACTCCATGGACATGAGTTTGAGTAAACTCCAGGAGTTGGTGATGGACAGGGAGGCCTGGCGTGCTGCAGTCCATGGGGTCACAAAGAGTCTGACACAATGAGGGACCGAACTGCACTGAACTAAACTTATCCTGATACATTTTAAAACTCTAGTGAATAAATACATCCTTAAAAAATTGAGAGTTGTCTTCAAAATGTCAGTGTTATGATAGATATATTTTTTAACAGGTTTGGGAATTATTCTTGTGCGTAGGTGACTAAAAGAAATGAATGAGAAATGAAAAATGTAATGTGATATTTTCTTGGATTATAGGTCAATAAACATTTTTTTAAAAAGCCTATAAATGACACAATTGGAACTTTAGGGGAAATATGAATATAGATTGCATGTCAGTTAAGAGAGTAATATCAATTGCAAATTACCTAAGAATGGTAATAAGAAAACACTACTCAGTGAAATACTTAGGGGTGAAATATAGCTATAATACAACTAACTCGTAAATGGCACAGAAAAAAATATGATTATGTATATATATAGCATTATGTATCTCTGTGTGAAGGAGAGATGGAGACAGTGAGACAGAAAAAGGAAGCAGGAAAGCACAAATGAGTCAAAATGTTAACAATGAATCTAGGTGAAATATTAATATATGAATTCTCATTGAGGTATTTTAGACTCTTTCAAAAGGTTTGAAAGGCTTCATAATAATTTAAATACACATTAACAATATAAATATTATCTATACCAATACCAATACAATAAAATACCAATACCAATACAGTACCAATACAATAAAAACACAAGAACATTGATTCAAACAATATAGGAAGTGACCCAGTAATTTAAACCTCTCATAAAAACACTAGGTTAACATTTTAATAAACATTTAAGAAACCCATAATTCCAATCTTAAATAAAATTTCCTAAATTTTAAAAAAGGCAAGAATGGCTCCAAGTTTCTTTGTAAGTTTACATTATCTTGATAACCAAACCTAACAGTACAGAAGAAAATAAAATTATAAGATAAACCGCTTCAGGAACATAGATGCAAGTAGTCTCCTTCCCCAGAAAAGAAAATTATCAAGCTGACTTAACAGTATTAAAAATTGGGACTTGTTTCAGAAACAGAAGGTTCATTTAATTTTAGAAAATAGAGTAATGTAATTCACACATTAAAGTATTTAAAGAAATAAATGGATGCTAATTTAAAAGATGCATAAAGGTCTTTTTAAGATTCAATATATATTCATAATTTCTAAAAAATCTCAGAAAACTATGAATAGATGGAAACTTCCTCATCTTTTAATATGAATGTATATGCTGCTGCTGCTGCTAAGTCGCTTTAGTCATGTCATCTGTGTAAATATCTCTATATGTGTATTATATATAAATCTATATGTTATATAATAATATACATATTAGTCATGTTAAAAGTCATATTTAATTGTTAAACTTTGAAAGCTTTTTCTTCTGTGACTGGGAATGAGGTGAGGATGCTAGTCTTATCTCTTTTGTCCAGTTTTGCATTAGAGGATTTAGTGAGCATGATTTAAAAAGAAAGAAGAAAAAGAAGATAAAAAGATTGAGAATAAAAAGAAACAAACTCTTACTATTTTCAGATTATAAGACTGTGAATGCAGAAAGTAAAAGACTCTATAGAAAAATCATTGGAATCATTAAGAGCTTCTAGCAAGGTTATGGGATATAAAAATAATATGCACAAATCATTTACCTTGCTATATAGCAGCCACAAATAATCATTTTAAAATAGAAACATCAAAAAAAACCTCAAAAATAATTACAGTAAAAGACCTCTACAGATAATATGATAAAACATTATTAAGAAACAGTAAACGGACCTAAATAAATGTCTGGAGATAGCAAGTTATGAGATCAAAGTTTTTTAATTTTATTTTAAAGATGTTTCTCTCCAAAAAAACACACCAATTCAATGCAATCCCTATAACAACTCAGAAGTGCTGATAATATATCAATATATAATACATATATCTCACTTTTTCTTTATGCATTTATCCATTAACGAACTCTTAAATTTTTTCAAATAATGCTATAATGAACGTGCATGTCGTAAAGACAAAGTGCAATGGTGATTGCCAGGGACAAGGAAGTGGGGAAACTGGGAAGATGTGGTTTAAGGCTACAGACTTGCAACTAGAAGATGAATAAGTTCTGTAGATCTAATGCACAGGGTACCAATTACAATTGACAATACTGTGATATAAACTTCAAAGTTGCTAAGAGACTAGATTTTAATTGTTCTCAATACAAGAAGAAATGATAAGTATTTGATGCCAGAGAGGTGTTAGCTAGCATTATTATGGTAATCAGATTACAATATATAAATGTATCAAACCAACACGTTGTACACCTTAAGCTTACAGTGTTACTTCCCTGGTGGCTCAGACAATAAAGCGTCTTGCTTACAATGCAGGAGACCTGGGTTTGATCCCTGGGTCGGGAAGATCCTCTGGAGAAGGAAATGGCAACCCACTCCAGTACTCTTGCTTGGAAAATCCCATGGACGGAGAAATGTGGTGGGCTACAGTCCATGGGGTCGCAAAGAGTCGGACATGACTGAGCGACTTCACTTTCACTTTCACATGTCAATTATATCTAAGTTTAAAAATCCAAAAAGAGTTATTTATCTCTTGATTTTATGGAGCTTTACAAGCTAATCTAAAATATATTCATAAGAATGGCCAAAAAAGCCCAAGACAATTGCATACCTTGTTGGTAAATCTTGCCTTATCTTGTATTAAAATGTATTGCAAAGCTATAGTAATTAAAATAGAGACAAACAGTCTAGTGGAGTAGAATTGCGTATGAAGAAGCATACCCATGCAAATGGGCTTACCAGGTGGTGCTAGTGATAAAGAACCTGCCTAGCGAGACATAAGAGATGTGGGTTTGATCCTGGCTCAGGAAGACGACTTGGAGGAGGGCATGACAACCTACTCGTATTCTTCCTGGAGAATCCCATGGACAGTGGAGCCTAGTGGGCTACAGTCCAAAGGGTCACAAAGAGTTGGACACGACTGAAGTGGCTTAGCATGCACAAACACACCCATGTAAATATGGTTAAAACAATATTGGATACCAATGAAGACATAATGCCTTTCCATAAATTGTAATGGGACACAGCAACTCCAAGCACATAAAAAAAAAAAAAAAAACTACATGAAAGGCAAAATTATATTTAAAAGATAATATGGGAGACTAGCTTCATGACCTTGAGTTAGAGGAGGTTTTTTTGTTATTTTTTAAACAATACATAGGAAGTGCTAACCACAAAGGAAATGATTAATAAGTGTGGTTATATTAAATTAAAAGAATGTATTCATCTAGTACCATAAAGAGAGTGAAAATAGGAGCCTTAGCTGTAAGAAGATATTTGTGGTATTTCTTAGTGACTAAGGTCTAAAATCCCAAATATATGTAGATCCTTATTTATTATGAGAATTACAAACCCAGATTGCCCAAGATTAAAAGCCTGATAGTACCTAACACTGATGACAATGTGGAGCAATGGGAACTACCTTATCCTATTGGTGGAGGTAGAAAGTGTCACAATTCCTTGACAAAGCATTAGGTATAAAGTTTAAGATATATATCCCATGACCTAGGAGAACCACTCCCAGATATTTAGCCTAGAGAAACTCTTGTACACATAGAACCCAAGAGTGTGTGTATTATCACTCTGCGATAGTTCCAAACTAGAAACATTCCAAACATCAATCCACAGTAGAAAGGATAAATACATTATGACATCTTCATTCAGTGGAGTATAGTAAGACAATGAACGTGAACAAACCACTGCCATACTCTTGAAAACCATGGATAAATCTCCAAAACATCATCCCAAGCAAGAAAAGTCAGGCACACAGGACTGACTATATGTGGCATTATTCAGTTCATATAAAACTTCAAACCTAAGCAAAAAGGAAAATTATATGTCTCAAGAATGGATTCATATATGACAAAACTACGATGCAAAGCACAGAGGTGATTGTGATAAAAACCAGGATTGGCTTTCCTTTGGAACTAGAAGCCCCCTGAAGCCAGGAGCCACATCTTTTCATCTTTATCCCCAGCATCTAACACAAGCCAGACACACAGGTGGCACTCAAGACATTATTCTTTTCATTAGATACTCTGGGTGGTATCTACAATTTAAATTATTAAAGTGTAATTGTTAAACATCTTTATGGCCTAAACTTGTCTTCTTTCCAGGCCACAGGTCCCAGACAGAACATCACAGAACTATCCCTGCTGGTCTTGTCTCCCTTGGCAGTGTTTGTCAAGAGCTCTTTCAATTTGTTGTTGTTTTTCAGTCATTAGGTTGTGTCTCTTTGCAACCCCATGGACTGCAGCATGCCAGACTCCTCTGTCCTCCAAAAATTAAAAATAAAATTTAAATGACTCATGGCT
This sequence comes from Bos mutus, assembly GCF_027580195.1. NCBI lineage: Eukaryota > Metazoa > Chordata > Mammalia > Artiodactyla > Bovidae > Bos > Bos mutus. The sequence continues at coordinate 127,983,063 of NC_091617.1, forward strand.
CTTCCCTACAAGGTTCACATCATGACAAAAGAGTGTAACACATAAAAGCATTGCTAATGATTAAATACATACATGACACATCCCGTGTGAGAATGTTTGGCTTTCACCAGGATTTTTCCATCTTTTATCCAGGCACTCCCCCAAAGGAGGTTGGTATGTGGTAATTCAGCTAGGGAGGACAGGAGAGATGGGCTGGTATTCCAAATCTTAGCACTTCTGTTTACCACACTACTTGCTGCTTACCACTGGATTGCCCAACCCCACCCCCCAAAAAAGGTGTTTGGGTTTTTCCATACCAACAAACACGAATGAACTTTTTGGCCATACCACTATTTCTATTTGGCCAGACCACTTGGAGGAGGGCATGACAAGTGCTGATTTCACCTACCTCTCACCTCCACCTCCCCCCACCCACCCCACTCCTGGGTGTTTGCAGGAGAGGCTGGGAATGTGTGTTGGATTTTGATAATGAGGGTCAGGGACCAGGAAACCTGAGAAGGAGAGTGAAGGGCATTCCCCTTGGACACAGACGCTCCTCTGACAAGATACTGTATCTTAGAAAAAGAACCAGGGACTGAAGAGGGGCAGTGTCCATAAAAGAGCCTAAAGAGGAGGCATTTGGGTGTGCTGACCAGGGTGGGAGGCGGAGATGGCCTCCGGCTATGGGAGGTTGTTCAGGAGGCATCTCATGGGACACCTAGATGGATTGCGCTGCCAGTTACTGTGTGTGCTTATTTCCCTAGTCTTATTCAGAAGCTTGTAGTGGAGTCTTGGTTAAATATTCCTGCCTGTTACCAGGTGCTGCCCACAGGGAAATAAGCAAAAAGCTGCAAGTCATTAAAATTTAGACAGGGAGTGGCACCACCTGAGGCCACCATGGTGATGGCAGCAGTGACTTGCCAGGAGTCCCCAGGGAGAAGCTGAGCATCAGAAGACAGGAATCAAGGCTGCTAAACCCTGCATTCCCTCCTCAGCTATGCCCACATGACAGATACTTCCTCCTCCCCCCCATTAGTTTTATGAAGGGACTCAGAAGGTTTTGCTTTGTCAGGGCAGCTGGCTTTGGGCCAGCGCAGGGTGGCAGAGGGACTCTCTGTTTCTCACCAGCAGTCTCCATTTCCCCAGGAAGCCGGAGGACCAGGAGGATGTTGGAGTAAGTGGCACAGTGGGTGATCACAAAGCAGGACACAAGGGACTTGCGAAAATCTGCCTTCCAAATATATCTCAAAGGGTATTGAGACAACTGTTGGTGGCTCCCCAGGACACGGGTGTGGAGTGCTGCCTAAAAAGCCCACTGCTGTCTGAGGCCTAATTTGTCACACTCAGGTCTGGGACAAGTATGGGCATGTTCTTGATTTAGTCTCTGTTTTGTCACTTTCCGAGGGAGAGATTTCCCGAGTCCAGCAGATCTCCACCACCACCCCACCCCCCACCGTTGTGTTTTCACAGCTGTGTGCTGTGTTGCTGTCACCAGTTCATGGAAGAGAGACTTCCAGCATAGACAGGACTCCTGGTTGAGCTGAGAGCAAGCTGAGTCCTGGATGAGGTTTTAGAGGCAAAAACAAACAACTCAGGTAGGAAAGCTGGGGCAGGACCATTTGCAACCAAGGCTGACTCAGAAGAGAATTCCCTTCCAGAATCCAAGATTCCAGACCCCAGGGTCTAACGTCCTGGAATCGGGCTCAACATGTAATCAAGGCTATGAAAAAGGAGACCATCTTTGCTGCCAGTTTTCACTAAATTGTGGGGAAGTGATGATTAACTAGAGCCCACGACAGACAGTTTCTTAAAATACCAGGGAGAGAAGCCACATACCGCTCGGAGGTGTACTGCTACTGCGGCCACAGGAACAACAAAGGCATCTCACATGTAGCTCCCATCTACAGATCCAAGATTTCCTCCTGCCAGCTGGGCTTTCAATCCAAGAAAGGACTGAGAGGCATTGATATTCCAGTTCCGGATTATCCCTGCAAGTGCTGCCTCTCCAAATACAGCTACAAAGCGGGGTCTTAGGAAAACAAACGGTCTTATAAACCTGAAAATAGCCAAAGCAGCACATTATTTTGAGTCATATCATTGCAGTTCTGCTGAAACTCTTAGTTTATTTCCACCTGGGATTTTTGCACAGGATGAGATTGGTGGGGAGTAGGTGGAAGCCTCTCCAGGCACTGTTGAGATGAGAGAAGAATAGAATGGAGTGGGTGCTGAGAAAATCCACAAGGCAACTTGACTTAATTCATGCCAAGACCTTTCCCTCCAGATGACCTCCACTCCTGTGAACTGGAGATGGCCCCAGCTGGTGAGAAACTCTAAATCTCACACTTGTCCAAAGACTAAGGAGGAAAATATACTTTCATAGATGGCAAAGGCACTGGAGAGAGGCACAAAATTTTTACTTTTAATAAAAATAAAATTGGATACTGTGTTGAAGGAAATGAAAATGGACTTCTGAAAAGAGATACATTGGTGGTTCTGAGCAATGAAACATAGTCTTCTGGGTTTCATAGACTGAGGCACATATCCTATAAAAACTGATAACTCAAAAAAAAAAAAAAAAGGAGAGAGAGAGAGATGGGAATTCTGGACAAGCTGTGCTCCTGTCACCTGGACAGAGATCTCCAAATTAAATTGCTTACATGCTGGCTGTGCTTGACAAGTGTCTGATTTGGCCATTTCCACCCAAGTCCTTGGTGGTAAGCAGTTTGGAATCCACACTGTGCCTCTGTCCTCAGACCATGATGTGCTTTGCTGGCCATCAGATCCTTTCATTTGCCAAGTGCCTCGTGGCCTGGTCCAGCAGAGTGCTCTTTGCCAAGCTCTAGGCTTTCCGCCCTCCCAACTATAAAGTCCTGCCTCCCTTTGAGTCCAGTGCTCTACCCAAGCCACTTGGCAGCTTGGAAATAAATGGAAGTCCACAAATCGGCAGTGTGAGCAGCTGGCCTCTTACTCTACCTGAAGATAAGGTCATTGCTAATGCAGTTCACTCCAGAGGAAGCTAAAGAGGACATATATTGGGAATCTTTCCTCTTCTTGGAAATTATTCTTCTTATTGCTTTTCAAAAAAATAATTACAATTAAGGGGACTGAATTACAAGTGTCTGTAAGATGACCATCAATTAGATCTTGAACAAAGAATCATATTTCAGATATTACAGTCTTAAAACTTATATCCACAAAACCCCCTAAGAATTGTGTGCTCCCGGAGAAAGCAATGGCACCCCACTCCAGTACTCTTGCCTGGAAAATCCCATGGATGGAGGAGCCTGGTGCGCTGCAGACCATGGGGTCATGAAGAGTCGGACACGACTGAGAGACTTCACTTTCACTTTTCACTTTCACTTTTCACTTTCACTTTTCACTTTCATGCATTGGAGAAGGAAATGGCAACCCACTCCAGTGTTCTTGCCTAGAGAATCCCAGGGATGGGGGAGCCTGGTGGGCTGCTGTCTATGGGGTCGCACAGAGTCAGACACTACTGAAGCAACTTAGCAGCAGCAGCAACAGCAGAGAAGTTAATCCCTTTAGCCCTGAAATATTCAACATGCAGACACACACACAATTTTTTTTTCAGGATGCCCAAACCTTTACAAAAACTGAGATTTGATTATCTGATGTGGAAATAAACATGAGTCAATCCTGCTTCTTAACAGACTGCCATGTGTGAAAATGGTTTCAATGGGAACAATAAAGGTATTATGATGACTTTTTTCTTGTATTAATCTTCTGGGTCTCATGGGGAGTTTACCCTTCCTGGACTCTAGGAGGCAGAGGCAGTGGACATCTCACACAAAACCCCCCTTTTGGGAATGGCTGGAACATCCCCCAGCAGGCTAGACAGTAAATCACTGGTCTCTGCTTGCAGGATGGTTTTCAATTGAATTCAGCAAGTATTTATTGAGCTCCTTGCTGTGAGCAGGATGAAAGATGGAGAAGTACCTCCACCTCCCTCGCCTTGGGGCAGGGTGGATTGATGGCTCCAGCTGGAGAGCAGGATGAGCCAGGCTGTGGGGAGAAGCTCCCTGACCTCAGCAAGGTCAGGCTTTGGGATGAGTCAGGTTTTAGGGTTTGTTTCTACACTATTCACCCCGAGTCCCCAGCAAGTTACATCTGAGGCAGCTTGGAAGGAAACGGTAATTTAATACTCCCATCCCCAGACCAGAGGCAGAGGGAAGAGGAACGGTGAGACATGGCTGGCTATGGTCTAAAGAGCAGTCAGACTTGTGGCCCGGGAGTAAGGCAGGGAGTGGATTAAAAATCCACTCAGTTCCCCAGCTATTGAAGGCCAACCAAGAAAATCCCCTGAATCCATTGGATCCCCCAAATTTCATTTCCAGAGGGCAATTACTCCACAGTGATAATGGTCCTAGGGATCTCAGCTTTCTTCAAAATGGTATTGGATGATTTCAATTATGATAAAGAACACAGGCTCCAGGGTAAGTCTTCTTGGGATTAAATCCTGGCTCTGACACTTGTAAACCTCTATTTTCCCACCTATAAAGAAGGATAAGAGTAATAACACCTCCCTGATAGGATAATATGAAGCACAAAGAGATCATCTAAGTCAAGAAAGCACAGGACCAGGCACCAGGATTCAGTAGTGTTGCCTACTGTTTCATTTATTTCTTCAGCAAATATATAAGTATCTACTAGGACTGGTGTCAAGCCTCCATGTTCTTTAGACCTCACAGAAACAAATGCAACAGAATCCTGTTCTGTGGGAATGTATGAAGAGAGGAGTGAAGCCAATTACACTGCCATTGAAGAGTGCTATGAGAAAGGAAGCCAGGAGGCTGTTGGAACATGAAGGTCCCCTGGCCCAGTCAGGTTTCTTGCAGGGTTCAATTCCTAGTTTGCCTTAAAGGGGGAATAGAACTCACTTGGTGTAGAGAAATAAGAGGAATCAGAAGGGCACCTCAGAAAGGTATTATTGACAAGCTCCCAACAGACAGAGCCATAGAGGCTCAATAACTAGGAATCTCTGGCGGTAACTCAGTCCATGGGAAACAAATGCTGGGATTGAGGGCAACAGAGTTCAGAAATATTTAGGAAGTAAAATTGGCAGAACTCCGAGGTTGGTGGGATATAGACCATGGAGGGAAAAATCAAGACCGGGCTTCTAGTGTGGGAAGATTAGTGGAGACTGGTGCCAATGTCAGAAACAGAGAAAGCAAGAGAAGGGCAGGAGGGTAAGGAGCTTGGGTCTGGAGCAAGTTGGATTGGGCCAGAGGTAGGACAGTCAGGATGCAGGGCAAGGTGACCATGATGATGGGGGCTGAAGTGGGTGACTGGGCAGACAGAGTGCCCAAGCAGGAAGGGCTTCAGTCTGCTTCTGTTGGAACTCTAGAGGAATCCCTCACCCTCTGCCATCCAGCGCTGGCTCCAGCCGTGATGCTGGATGTAGCTGCTGAACATCCTGCACACACCTGCTGAAGAAATGTGAAGGCATCATGACTTTTCCATTACTTGCAGATGGTCCATGAAGACACTGGTTCTCTTACACTGGTTCTCTTGCCTCCTGCCTCTGCCCTCAAATACATCCTCTCTACCCCTGCAGACTGACCTCTTTACAAGACTACATAAACCAGTTTACTTCCTTGCTTAATAATCTTCAATGGCTCCCCAGTGCCTTCACAATACAAGCAAATCTCTACAGAATGGAGATTCCATAACTTTCTGTTCAAATAGTGTCTACATGGTTTCCAAACAACTCAGGGGAAAAAGGAACAAGTGCAATCAGCTACCTGGATACTTTAGAACAGGTAGAGATGGTTCCAGAATCCTTTAGTATCTTCAGCCCCTTTATCACATTGAGCAATATTCCAGCCCCCAATATTGCCAGGCACCTGTGTGTTCTAGAATTTCAGTAAAGGCAAGGCTCAGATGCCAGAGGACTCCCTGCCTTATGCAAGGTCTTCATGTTGTGGGCCCTGCCACCGCTCTTTCTCTCTTTCTCCTTCTTCACACCCACTGTCATACCCCAGGAAAACACACAGGAGCTGCACATATCTGATGCCATCCCTTTCCATATCAGACATCCACACATGCCTTTACTTTTTTTTTCTATAACCCTAATGGTCTTTCATCAACTCCCCTCCCTTTTTTTTCCAGACTATTTAAGACATCTTGAAATTCACCTCCTTCAGATTCTTCCAGAAATCTCTGATGCTTCAGGTCAACTAGGTATCTTGCTTCTCTACTCCTACACCGGGGCTTCCTTCCCTCCACCATGTCACTTCCCACACTGCTGTCCTTGCTGTCTCCTCCTCTAGCTGGTGAGTTCCTTAAGGCCAGAGGCTGTGTCCTGTCCCTCTTTGTGTCACTACTGCTTAGCACAGAGACCCTGCATGAAGTAGTGTTGACCCAGTAAGGCGTAGTAGCTAAAATAAATGCACACCTAAAGCTGAGAATTATATTTTATTTTGTTTGGTGGACTTGTTGAGGACTCAAGCCCAGGAGGCAGCCTCTCAAATAACTCTGAGTGACTGCTTCCAAGAGGAAAGGGAGGAGCCAGGATACACAAGAGTTCTGCACAAAAACCACGTAGTTGCAACATCAAAGATTATCACTAATTAAAGAAATCAGACATCCCCAGTTAACAAATTAAGTGTTTTTCTCTGCATGGGAAAATGCAAGAGTCTAGGCTCAATGAAATCGTTCTTTTGATAGGCACCTTGGTATCCTGTATTTGTCCATCCTGAATCCCCTCAGTAGGCACAGGTCGTGTCTGCAGTGACTGCTAGCTTGATGGCTACAACATCCTTTGTTTACTGATACAGCAGGCAACAGTTTTTGTCCACAGAGGCATCCAGAATAGATAAACTAATTTCTCTAAAAACTCATGACGGAATGTGTTTCCCTGGCATGAGTTTCATCTAAATGCCAGACAGCTGCTCAACAGTTGTAGCAGTCAGCAAGGCCGGCAGTAGCATCCATTGCTGAGCATGAGGCCTTGTTAACACACCAAGCGGGGCGTTGCTGTAGGAAGTACTGTTTGCTAAAGGATAGGAGAAACAGGATTATGAAGTGGAGCAAGTGGCCTTTTAGGAGTGGCACCATTTAACTGTTTTATCTTGTCTTCTCCATTATTCTGAGAAACTGGGGTGGAAAATGAATATTAGACATTCTCCAAAGAAAATACGTTCATAACTTTCCATTTAGACAGTATCTGCATGTTTTCTAAAGTAGATGGAAAACTGGAAAGAAAGTCCCTTGCTTAGCTATCTTGACTGAATAGGTATGGTCTCAGAATCCCCCAGCATCTTCAGCCTTTTCATTCTGGTGGCTGACACCCTGGCTGCACACAGCCCAATACTCCAGGAGGGAGTCCTTCCTGGCATTTTAGAATTACTAAAGAATCTTCGAGACCACAGAATCCTATAGTCTCATTACAAATATCAAAAGAACTAATGCTCAGGCACACTTTAAAGTACATGTGTATTTCATCCGATTAGAGTAGGAAATGGCAACCCACTCCAGTATTCTTGCCTGTGAAGCCCCATGGACAGAGGAGCCTGGAGGGCTGCAGTCCACGAGGTTGCAAAGAGTCAGACACAACTGAGCATACTCCATCCGATTAAGAGCACACCTAAAATATCAAGAAACTCGACAATATTCCAAGCTCAAAGGATTAAAGATGCATTCCTTTAAGGGTTTTGAATACGAGGGCCCTCCCTCCAGGAGCTCAAAGCCTGGTGAGGAAACAGATAATTGAAACTGGAAATCATGAGCAAAGTACAGGAATTAGTGTAAACACTAGCAAGAGCGGGCAGTCAACTTAGAACAGGAAAATCATCCTAGCCTCTTACAATTGGAAATATCTGGACTGAGCCCTCGTGTATGTGTAGCCAGGTAAAGAGGTAGGGTGAGTAGGCAGCACGGTGTCCTAGAAAAAAAGGTACTGCATATATTACAAAAGCCTTGAGATAAGAAATCATAGCAAGTTTTGAAGATAACAAATGGTTCAGAAAAACTGAACCTTGGATTCAGAGATTAGGTAAGGAGGGATGAGCCAGGAAGCTTGAAAAGGGACCCTAGGCCAGACTGAAGTGACTTGTATTGTATTGGTAAGACATAGTGACGCTGAGCAATTCAGACCTTTTTTCTAAAGTCGATGGGGAGAAATTAAAGAGGAGTGATGTGAGCAGAGAAGCATTTTAAATCACTTCAGTCTGGCTGCAGGGGGAGAAAGGACTTGAGAACCAATAGGAAGCCACAGCCAGACAAGAGAGGAGCTGAGAAGGGGCAGCAGGAATGGAGGAAGGCGGCATTGAGAAACATATAAAGGAGACTTGAGGGTTCTTGGTTATTAATTGACATGAGAGGTTAGGAATAGGAAGCAATCAAGGGTGATATTAGGTTCTGAGTTGAGTGACTGGTTGATGTCAATTCTGTGAATGAAGAATACCCAAGAGGAGACACCAGGATGGGATCAAGATTTAAGAACTATCATTTATTGAGCACTTGCTATATGCCAGGATGAAGATCACTGCTTTTCATGTTATTACCTAATGTAATCCTTGAAAAGTAGTGAAACTGTTGGTCACTCAGTTGTGTCCAACTCTTTGTGACCCTATGGACTATAGCCTGCCAGGCTCTTCTGTCCGTGGAATTCTTCAGGCAAGAATACTGGAGTGGGTAGCCATTCCTTTCTCAAGGGGATCTTCCCGACCCAGGGATTGAACTCAGGTCTCCTACACTGTAGGTAGATTCTACACTATCTGAGCCATTACTGCAAATGTTATCAAGTAGGTGATATTTTCTGCCTAGTTTACAAACAAGATACTGCAGCACAGAGATACTAAATATTTTTTCCCAATATCTCACAACTCCTAAGTGACTGAGCCAAGATTCAGACATAGGATTGGGTAGAAATCAACAATTCTGTTCAGTTTTGAATGCTAATTAGACACACAAATGGAGCTATCAGATAGATAGCCAGAGCCCAGATTTCAGGAGAGAAGTCCACCCAGTATCCTGGATGTCAAGAGGAGAAAGGGCTTCAAGAAAGAGGGAGTGATTGACAATGCAAATGCTACTAAGAGATCAATGCCAAGACAGAGACTGGATCTTAGATTTGGGAACATGGATGTCATGGATCGCAGCAAGAGTGGAATTAGGAAAAGTGAAGACAAAAGCTCTTTGAAATGGGCTCAAAAATAAAAATGGGAGGTAGGGTCATGGAGACAGTAACTATACACTTTTTCAAAGAGCTTTGCTACTAAAGGGATCAACTGGGCAGAAGAGAGGACGTTTTGTTGTTAAAACAACACATGCTTGCATGCTATTGAGAATGAGCCAATAGGGAAGGGAACTTTGATATTTTAAGAGAGAGAGACTGGAAAAGTCTAGGAGAAAAACTCAGATTCAGGTGGAATGGTTGGCTTCAGACAGGAGCAAAAGGGATGCCTCCATTGTCCAAAGTGGAATGGCTGAGTCTTTAGAGGCAAAAGGTTGCTGGATGTTCTGATGGAAATTTGAAGCTGTCTTCTCATTTTTTCTGTTTTATCAGTGAAAGAAGAAGCAAAATTACAGACTTAAGGTAAGGAGATACCAGAAGTTTGAGAACAGAGAAATGTGTGAAACATTGTGTACATCTGGGGACCTACTTGAGATCTGTGATGATGAATTCAAAATGAGAGCTGATGTTTTTCTCCAGCTGTGTGTAGCTTCTAAGATGCAACTGTAGAATGGGTAGAAAGTTGACTTTATCCAACAGGAATTAGATTCTTTTCAGGGAAGTGCAATGAGAGGAATGAGAAGCAAGGGTATACTCAAGAATAAATAGTGATGAAATTTAAATTTGAAAATAAGGGAAACAGGGGTGACGGACAGTGAAAGTGTCTGGGCTCCATATTAGGATCCCAGGGAGTCAAGGAATTGCTGGAGTGAAGTCAGGAAAGGAAATGAATGGGAAAGTTGGCTGAAGTCAGAGTTTGCTAAGCTTTAGGCTAAGACTTTGAGGTTACGGTCATTACTCACAAGAAGGTCTTCAGTGTGTCCATGAGAGTGGATGAAGAGGTGGAGTGGAGGATGATCTCAGTGAAGATGAGACAGGTAAGCAACTGAGAGTTCATGAAATTGGATGCCTCATTGCACGAAAGTCAAAGTTACCAAAAATGATGGCAAGTGAAGAAGATAAATATTGTGAGCCAGATGGATGACTTATATCTGAAGAAGAGTAAAAGGACAGTATGCAATTGCAACGAATCAGATGATAGGCAAGGGAAACAGGAAGAAGGAAGAAAGGATCATTAGGATACGTCAATCAGGAGCGAGGAGGACATCTGACTCAAATCTAGGCTCTGACAGAGAAAAGACAGCCTCCACTTGAAAAGGCTTCTGAGGAAGCCAGGTCCTTGGGGGAAAGTCAGCTATTGGCACAAGAAAGGAGGTGAAGGGACCATTCAGAGACAAGGTCTTTCCAGGAAGCTCAAGGCACATGTAGAGGGGGTTAGCCAGTAGGGAGTGGGCCACCCAGAGCTGTGTGGATGAGGAAAGAGATCCAGTGTCTGGGGTCCACAGTGATGAGATTGATCCTGATTGTCCTTTTGGATTTCTGTGTCACAAGTCCTCTTTGGGGTGTACTGAATTTGAGGTGCCTGCAGGGCATCCAGGACCCATTGATGTCCAGTGGGTGGTGGCAGCTACAGGTCTGAGACAGAAAAGAGAGCACCAAGCTAGAGATGGAGTATTTCTGAAGAGTGGGCTGCTGGCAGGTGACAGTTGAAGCCGCAGGAATGTGTCAGACCATCCCCAGGTGTGGGCACTGTGAGAAGAGAAGAGGACCCAGCACAAAGTTCCTGGGAACACCAACATTAAGAAGTGGAAGAGATTAGGAATGTCACTCAGGAGACAGAAGGAACATCCAGAGGAGATGGAGGAAAACTCAAAAGCTGTGGGGCCATGGAAATGTTGCCTGTTGGAAATGCTGCAGAGAGGTCAGATGAGGTAAGGAAGGAAAACTTTCCATTGCATTTAGCTACAGTCACTGGTGCCCTTGGAGAGAACCATTGCAGTGGATCCATGAAGGAACAGACTGGGCTGGAAATTCCCCACCTCTACCGCCACCCCTTGCAGCAGTACCTTAAAAAATCTTCTTGACTTCTGAATCTTCATTTTTTAACCTGGAAATAGGGGCACTGATCCCAATCATATGAGGTTGTGATTAAGTAAAATCAGGTACAAGTGTGTTTGGCAAAGAGCAAATATGGAATAAACAGTAGTTATGGTAAACAGGACAAAGAGTAGGTGTGCAATAAACAGTAATTATGGTAAACACTATAAGAATTTATTGCTGCTGCTTGGCTATAAAGGATCTGAGAAATAAGATTGGAGCCAGAATGGATGTTTCATAAATTTTTATATGTCTTTAACATGGAATAGATTCAGTGAATCTATTCACTGAAGCATGTTTAGAGATAGAAAATATAGCTGTAGAAAATGAAGAAAACTGTCCCTTGTTGAAATGAACCCATGACCTTGGCTGTATTAGCTCCATGGTGAGGAACAGAGCTGACTAGAACATTTTCAGATACATTTGGAAAAGCCACCAAGGTTCCCAGAAAGTGTAGCTAGCTGTTCGGAAACCTTGGGAAATGCCATCCATAGCTTCAATAGACCTTATCATTCCGGCTAGAATATGCTTTCTAGAATGGAATGTTGCTGATTATACAGCCAGGCTATGATTTTCTGATTTGTGCAACAACATCTCTCTGGGAAGAAGATAGATTGTCATGCGTTGAATTCCTAACCAGATGCCTAATTTTGTCCACGGTACTGTAAATCTTGATGCGTTACCTGAAAAGAAACCTTTGATTTCTAAAAAGTGAATATTATAGAGCTTTCTATGACCCAGAGAGACTTGTGGAGCCGGCATAAGCCATGTGGCATGGATTTTTGCCAGCTGCATTCAGGTGCTGAATAGAGAAAACAGCAAATGCTGATCCTGGCCAACTGTCACCCTGGGTCCAGTGACCCCTCACCGTCAACAACTTCAATTGCTGAAAGTCTGAATTAGCACCAGGAATTAGTGAGGAGACGATGCTACTCTTTAGCAAATAAAGTACAAAAGAGTTAATAATTCACATCTGAATCATCAGGGTATTTTTGGTCTCTAAACGGTCTGCAGGAGAACCATCCAAATTTCAGTCACCTCTCCAGGCCTGGGGGAAGAGGAAAGGTGAGATCCGAAGACTACAAAAGCAGCTTGTAGGCTATCAGGAAACAAACTCAACCAGAATTTTCAATGTTAACTCAGTTTACCTCCTTCAGGAAGTCCTCCTTGATACGCTTAGGAGGTTGGCTCTGTGTCCCCATGGTCTCCCCTGCTTAAACTCTCAAAGCTCTTATTTATTGAAAGTTCCAGAATGTCTTTATAAAAATGGATGAATGTGCCTCAATCTGGTGAGCAAAGGCCCCTTGGAACTGTAGTTCCCTATCCTTTTACAGAAGATTGAGGAAAGACCAATTGTCCCTGTCAACAATTGTGGGGGGAGAGGCCACTGGAACATTAAGAAAAACCTCCAACTGGCACATGCCTGCATATTCCAAGTTCTCAGGAGGAGTTTGTTGAAATTATGTAATTGATGGAATGTTTTGTTTGTGGCCTGAATCACCTCTTGTCCGTCAGTTCTTTGAACTCATATCCCAGCGCTTATATTTCCCTCTCTGCTGTGGTCTTTTGTCTGCTGCTTTGAGAAGCTCTGGAGGGAGACTCTAGAGAGCAGGTTGAATTGGTATCAATCAGAAAAGGCCTTTAAAAGAGGTACTGAGGTTCTAGACTGGTCTCCAATAAAAAGTTAAGAGTTTTTAGAATAAAATCGAGGCAAGAACATTGTAAGTAGTAAGAGGCCTGAGCACAGTGGCGAGCAGAGGGACTCGGGAGAGCTCTGATGTGACTACAGCACGAGGCAGGACAGGGTGTGTATGCGAACCACTGACCATGTTCTGAGGGGTCTGGAGTGCAGCTCCAGGACTGTGAATATAATTTAGCGGACAATGAGAGCCAAGGAAGGTTCTGAAGGGGAAAAAGTGAGAGCGTTAGTCACTCGGTTGTGTCTGACTCTTTGCAACCCCATGGACTGTATCCCACCAGGCTCCTCTGTCCCTGAGATTATCCAGGCAAGAATACTGGAGTGGGTTGCCATTCCCTTCTCCGGGGGATCTTTCTGACCCATGGATCGAACGCAGTTCTCCTGCATTGCAGGCAGATTCTTTTTTTTAAATATAAATTTATTTATTTTAATTGGAGGCTAATTACTTTACAATATTGTATTGGTTTTCTGAGCCACCAGGGAAGCCCTCTGAAGCAGAGGTTTCTGACAAAAACTGTTACTTACAAGACAAGATTGCCCGAATTTGCATTAAAAGGATAACTTTCTTAAGTATCCATTGTTTAAATACTAAGCACTTTTAGGAATAGTCACTATTTCTTGAAATTGAGGCATGTGGTTCTCTTTCATAGGTATACACACAAGGTCATTTATCTGACAAATTTGTAATTGAATCCCTACTGCTTACATCACACTGAAGCAGGCATTATGAGGTTGCAAAGATATCTAGAAGCAGATTCCCGCCCTCTGGAGGCTTAACACTTAGAGGAAAGATGAGGCAACTATAGTAACACAAATATCTGTGTGATCAGAAGTAGCAAAAACCTACCCAAGTTAGCTACAACTGGTAACAGACTTAAGCTGTGAAAGTGTTCATGATAAAGATACAGAGGTCTTTGTAAAGATACAAGGACCCAGGAAAGGGCAGAACAGCTGAGCGTCCCCAAGGGCTGACAGGAGAGACTAGGGCCAGCTCACCCTGCTCCACCACCCCTCATTCTTCACCTGTGGCCACCACACTGCAGCACAGATGGCTGCCACTTGAAGTCAATGCCTTTCGGACCCAAAGTAGGATTTCCAGGACACAGAACCCAGTTGGCCTGATTTGGGTCAGGTGTCCAGCCTGGTCCAATCAGCTGTGGGGTGGAGATGGGTCACCTGGTGTAACCATGACCCCTCCCCTGTGGCAGTGGGTAGCACTCTGTCCAAACAGGAGGCCGTTGTGGGGTGGACAGATATCCCCTAACACTCCACCCTTGCCAGAGTGATCTCAGGACTTCAGAGGGCAAGTTGTCTGGGGTTCAGAGGAGGATAAATCAGCTGAGGGGTGCTTGGAACCTTCATGCCTTCAAGGATCAAGGACCTACGGGAGGGGAAGAGCCCACTAGCAAGATAGACTTGGGAGGAGGGAGCTCACACCACATCCAATGGGTGCAGCTTTATCTCTTCATGAAGGACTGAATGCTGTTCTGTTCACATAAAGTCTGCAAATAGAGTCAAATTAAAAGAGGTGGAAAACAGAAAATGACTTCACCATTGACGGTCTCGACACCAGCCTTTTTGTATCTTTGCCCCAGAAGGAAGGATACATGTCTCGAGGAGGGAGTCTGGGAGACTTTGTGGCACAAGATGACCAGCCACAGTGGGATCCTCAGAGATGACCATGCAGGCACCCAAACTGGCAGCAGAGAGGGCCCCAGAGGGGCAGCTGGGGCTCTAAGGCCTTTGTGGGATGGGAGGGTTGGCACTGGCAGACTCTGCTTTGCCCAGGGGTGGTCCCAGCACAGAGATGAGGAAGCTGAGGGTCAAGCACCATCTCCACACAGTGTGTAATTCCAAAAGATACAACATGTGCTTTCAGACCTGAAGGCACCATAGAGGATGTTCAGGGCTGGGACCTAGCAGTGACCACAGGCATCATCCAGTGCAACCACAGGAATTAGCTGGGCCTAGAGGGGTGTCTTCCAGACCCATGGAGTGCTGCTTCCTCTGTGCTTACTGCCTCCATGACATAGCCTTGCTGGAGCTGACCTTCTGTAGTGTCACAGGTACTTGGTGTTGGCCAGGACCAACTTCACAACCACTCAATCCTCATTCAGTGTCACACTTTCCATCTTAGGGCTTCTTCCTTCATTGCTTTTTTTTTTCTTCCCTCCTTTACTTATTCATTCATCAAATACTTAGTATAAAACTCCTATGTGTCAGGCACTGTGTGAGGACCACATGATTGAGATAGGCAGTCCCTCTCCTCATGGACTTCTTAGATGATGAGAGCAGAAAGAAACTCACACACACAGAATAAACAGACCAGCAAAGGTAAAGATGCTTCCCTAGTGGCTCAGACGGTAAAGAATCCATCTGCAATGTGGGAGACCTGGGTTCGATCCTTGGGTTGGGAAGATCCCCTGGATGGGGATGGCATGGCAATCCACTCTAGTATTTTTGCTTGGAGAATCCCCATGGACAGAGGAGGCTGGGGGGCTACAGTCCATGGTGTCACAAAGAGTCAGACGCGACTGAGTGACTAAGCACAGCACAGCAAAGGTAGAGATAAGTCCCATGAAGGAAAATATCAAACTGTAGAAGAAACAGGCTAGGGGCTATTTTACATGATCTTACACAGATGGTAAATCATCTCACCAATCTCTCTAAGGAGAGGACACTTAAGACCTAAATGATAAGAAGCTGGCCCTGGTAAGTGTCATTTCAGGCAACACTCAGCATGTGCAAAGGCCCTGAGGTCAATGTGAGATTGGTGGGTCGGGGTGGAGTCCAGTGACTGAGGGAGGGCCATGTGAGGTGAGAACAGAAATGGACAGGGGCAGGTCATGGAGGCCTGAAACCATGGTAGGAGCTGAATTTTGTGCAACATGAAATGGGAAGCCTTTAAAGGGTTTTAAGCAGATGTGTGTTACCAGACAATTTAAACATTAAGCAGAAAGTTTCAGCAGCTGTGTGAAGAGTGGATGAGAGAGAGCAAAGTGACACAGGAAGATCAGTTAGGAGGCTTCCATGGTGTCTCTACGTGAGAGAAATGGTGCTAGATCAGGAGGAGGACTGTGAAGATGGAGAAATGTGGACAGATTAGAGATACAGATGACAAGATAGTGCTGTGTGCTGGTTGGCTGTAGAGGCTAAGGGACTCTTAGGTTTCTGGGAAGGTACTGTGTTCTGGAGGGAATAATTAAGAGTCCCAATTTGGAAGGGTTAATTTTGTCACGTCTTTGAATTTTCTAGGTACAATCAGGTTTGTGCAAAACTGGAGTGCCAAGGAGACCTCCAGGGAGAAGCCTCTAAAGTAAGCTTCCATAAAGTGGCTTTGTTGAGAGGATTCAGAGGACTCTCACCAAACCTGAGGGCACAGATTGCAGACAGGCTTCCCAGGGAGCTGCAGCCAGCAAACCCTGAGGACAGAGGCCAGGAACCTGCAGCGTCTCTGCCTCTGTGACTTGATGGATGCCTGTGGACTCGCTAAGTCTGGGACTCTGGTCTGTCTTTATGTCCCTCTTTCTCGATGTCTGCTGTGTGTGTTTCTGCATTTTTCTCCACATCGCTGTTTGCCTCTGTATGTCTGTCCCTCTGAATGTGTGTCTATGGGAGTCTATGGGAGTGGGTGTGGGCTTCTCCTTGGGTTTTTGGTCTCCAGGATTAGTTCTCTCCTTTCTTCTCTTCGTGTTCAAGAGTATCTGTGTGCTTCTGTCCCTGTCCTGTCTGTCTCTGCTGGTCTGTCTCTCCAGCAGTACTCTCTCTTAAACTGCTTTCTTTTCCCTTCTCTCTCTGTTCTGTGTGAAGGTGACTTTAGTCTCTGCCTCCATACAATGTTTATACCATTTTCTGATTTGCCTGCGCTAACCGAGACTGACCACCAACTCTGAATTCCAATTCCAAATTCCTGGGAAACAGGATCTGATTGGCCCAGCTTGGCTCAAGTGTTATTTTCTTGTTCAATCTATCCATGGACAGGAAAGCTTGAAGCTGGAGCAAGGAAATGTCAGGTAATATAAAACGACTGTGTGCTACTGATGAACAGAGCACAAAGGTCCTGGCCAATGGAAAAGAGAAAGAGGACAAAAGACTTAGCAAAAAAGATAAAATGACCACTATTTAGAAACATTATAAACATCTAACTAGAAACACTAGCAGGATCGAACAGTATAGGGAAGCTTGGCAAAATGCTGGATTAAAGGCAATCCAGTAATTAAACCCTAAAAATCAGTATCATTTCTTTACATGTTTCTTTATACCAGTGATAACCAATTAGCAAATGTAATTTTTAAAAAATATAAGGCATCTGTGAAAAAGCATACAGTTAATAATTACTTTTGATGGTGAAACACTGAATGCTTTCCTGAAGATTGGAATAGTTCAAAGATTTCTCGTCTTGCCAATTTTGTACAACGTTTTACTGCAAATCCTTATACACAAAAAATAATTTAAGAGAATTTAGATCTACATGTAAAAGCTAGAAACATAAATTTTCTTGAATAAGATAAAACATACAGTAATATCTTTGTGACCATGAGTAAGTAAAGATTTTAAAATTGAAACTCAAAAGGAACCAACCATAAAAGGAAAAAAGATAAATCAGGCTTCCATAAAATTAATATTTTTTTCTCATTAAAAGTAACCATTAAGAAAATGAAAATGCAAAATACAAACTGGAAAAAATATTCATAATATATTTATCTGACAAAAGGCTCATATCTAACAGACTGAAGTGGGGAAGATGTGCTGAGAATTTCTACAAGTCAACAATGAAAAGATAATTCAAGAAGAAAGATGGGCAAAGGATATGAAAAGTCACTTCACAAAAAATTAGGCAATAAGCACATGGAAGGGTGCTCAACATCATTAGTCATCAAGGAAATGCAAATTAAAAATCACAATGAGACACATTTTGTATTCACTAGTATCAGTTCAGTTCAGTTCAGTTCAGTCGCTCAGTCATGTCCGACTCTTTGAAACTCCATGAATCGCAGCATGCCAGGCCTCCCTGTCCATCACCAACTCCTGGAGTTCACCCCAGACTCACGTCCATTGAGTCAGTGATGCCATCCAGCCATCTCATCTGTCGTCCCCTTCTCCTCCTGCCCCCAATCCCTCCCAGCATCAGAGTCTTTTCCAATGAGTCAACTCTTCACATGAGGTGGCCAAAGTACTGGGGTTTCAGCTTCAGCATCATTCCTTCCAAAAAAATCTCAGGGCTGATCTCCTTCAGAATGGACTGGTTGGATCTCCTTGCAGTCCAAGGGACTCTCAAGAGTCTTCTCCAACACCACAGTTCAAAAGCATCAATTCTTCGGCTCTCAGCCTTCTTCACAGTCCAACTCTCACATCCATACATGACCACAGGAAAAACCATAGCCTTGACTAGATGGACCTTTGTTGGCAAAGTAATGTCTCTGCTTTTGAATATACTATCTAGGTTGGTCATAACTTTCCTTCCAAGGAGTAAGCATCTTTTAATTTCATGGCTGCAGTCACCATCTGCAGTGATTTTGGAGCCCAGAAAAATAAAGTCTGACACTGTTTCCACTGTTTCCCCATCTATTTCCCAGGAAGTGATGGGACCGGATGCCATGATCTTCGTTTTCTGAATGTTGAGCTTTAAGCCAACTTTTTCACTCTCCTCTTTCACTTTCATCAAG
Source organism: Bos mutus (assembly GCF_027580195.1). NCBI lineage: Eukaryota > Metazoa > Chordata > Mammalia > Artiodactyla > Bovidae > Bos > Bos mutus. The sequence goes on from NC_091617.1 coordinate 128,001,541, forward strand.
AGGCTTTTAGTTCCTCTTCACTTTCTGCCATAAGAGTGTTGTCATCTGCATATCTGAGGTTATTGATATTTCTCCCGGCAATCTTGATTCCAGCTTGTGCTTCTTCCAGTCCAGCGTTTCTCATGACGTACTCTTCATCCACTAGTATAGCTTCTGTCTAAAACTGATAAAAACAAATATCAGTGAGGTTGTGGAGCAACTGGAACTCTCAGACACTGTTGGTAGAATGTAAAATCCTACCTTAATTTTAAAGGATAATTTGGCAATGTCTTATAAAGTTAGACACAAGCCTACACTAAGACCCAGCAATTCTTCTCCTAGGTATCTATCAAAAAGAAACAAAAACCTATGTCTACAAAAAGACTTCAATGTTAATGTTTATAAAAACTTTTACATAATATATAAAAATAGAGATCATCCAATTGTTTATCAAGAGACAAATGAAAAACAAATCAACTCAGCAAAAAGGAATGAAACGCTAATATTTACACCAATGAATAAAATACAGTAGATATAAAAGAATTCAGACTAACTCCATTTATATAAAGTTCTAAATCACATAAAACTAATGATAATAGTACAAAACAGAAAACAATCATGGTTGGGGTGGAATTAACAGAAGAGCTCAGGGAAATTTTCTGGGGCACTAAAAAATACTCTACATATAAAAGTTGTCTTAACTAATTCTGGAATTTTATTCTTCCACATAAATTATTGAGATATAATGTTACATAGAAAGATCCCAAGTATTCAGTTAAATGTTAAATTTTGAAAGCTATATGTAAATGTTGATGTATACAAGTTACAGCTCAATAAATCTTACTGAAGAATAAAAACCTATAGTTAAATAGGATAATCCTAATAAAGAAGTATAACAAGGAAAAACGTTCTTTATCAGATAACAAAATATACTATAAAAACATAGTAATAAAAACAGCCTGGCATTGTTCTACAAATAGATTGTGGATCAAGAGAACAGAATAAAGAGCCAAGATGGACCATTATCATACCTTTTGCATAACAAAATAACACTATAAATGAAAGCAAATGTTGGTTTAATAACAGTGTTAAAAAATGGAATATAAGAAAATTAAAGCTGGATTCCTGTTTAAATGTCACTTTATTCCACATAGATAAAAGATGTAAGAATCTAGAACATTGTTATGACATAGAAATAGAATAACAATTCCTAAATAATGCTTCAAAAATACAAACCATGCAGAAAATTAGCTGGATTTGATTATGTCAAAATTACATATTTTTCAACTCAGTGAAAGACATTTTGGAAAGTTACTAGATGACAGAAGGAAAGCATATATTTGTGGCATTTAATATCAAAAAAGGAATTAGAGGCACAAGAGGCTCCTATAAATCAAAAGGAATATAGATAGCAATCCCATATTAAAAATGTTCAAAGATACAATTTAGCAGTTTATAAGAAAGAAAATTCAAAATGCTCAAACTCATTATTGATTAGGGAAATACTGATTAACAAAAGAACTATCTCTTTATACTTAGTGACTGGTAAAAAATGAAAAACTGGATAATGCTAAGTACTGGAGGGGACTGGGGTATGGAAATTTCTGTGTACTGCTGGTGGGAAGGGTGCAGCCATATAAAGCCAATAAAGTCTAGTAATATTAATTTAAATTAGATATTGAAATACCTATGACCCAGCTACCCTGTTTCTTCAGTATATATCTCAAGAAATTCTCACACAATCCAAGGTGCACAAGTATGAGGATGCTGAGTTGTTGCCAGGGGGTTGGAAGAGTGGTTAGGTATATCATAGCGAATACACAGCCTGACGTAAGTACCAGTTAGCTGTTAGTAGCAATGGATCAGCTTATGTACATGGCAACAAAGATGGATCTGGAAAACACAGAACTCAGTAAAATAATGAGAATTGAAATATATGAAACACTAGCACTTAGGTAAATTTAAAATACAGGAGCACAAAATGATAATATGCCATTTGCAAAAGGTATTGCATTAAACAATCTTCCCTTATGGCTCATCTGGTAAAGAATCCGCCTGCAATGTGGGAGGCCTAGGTTCAATCCCTGGGTTGGGAAGATCCCCTGGAGAAGGCAAAGGCTACCCATTCTAGTATTTTGGCCTGGAGAATTCCATGGACTGAGTAATCCATGGGATTGCAAAGAGTCGGACATGACTGAGCGACTTTCGCTTTCACTTTGCATTAAACAATTTAGAATGAATGACTGGTTGAAAGGAAAGGAAAATGGAGAATAAAGAAGAAAATTAAACAATAGAGAGACCTTGTAAGGACCATGTTGATTTTGACTCACAGATAAAAAAGACTAACTCAAACCTCTACACCTACAACTTAAAGCTAGCTCTAAGAATTCCTTCTTGGGGAAAGGACAATTATCTGGAAGGGAGAGTGAGGGCTATAGAGTCAACAGGTTACCAAGAGCCCACCATGAACCAAATGATGACAAAGGCAGTGTCTTCATCTTCAATTTTTTTAGAAGAAGGAATTGAAGTTCAGGGAAGTTAAACAACTTGTAAGAAGCTGTGCCTGATTTCAGACTCAGTATCAAAATGAGTCATCACTTGACTGTTACTGCCTTGACCAAGCCAACACGGTTGCTCACCAGGACTGCTGCCCTAGCCTCCTCACCATTCTCCCTGCTCCCAGCCATGCCCTATATTCTACTCCTCACAGCAGCTGGAGCATCATTGTAAATCCCTGCAAATGTAAGTCAGATCATGTAAACTTCCAGCTCAGAATGCTGCCAGGCTGTCCCAGTCTCACATCATTCAGAATGACATCTGAAATGCCTGTGTCCCACAAGACCCTGGATGGCCTGGCCCCTGTCTAGCTTTCCAGCCTCATCTGTGATCACTCTCCATCTGACTCTTTCAGCTATCACATTGACCTTCTTGCTGTTTTTTTAAACATTCCCAGGACAGTCCAACCTCAGGACTTGGCACTAGCCTAAACTTTTCCTTCATTCTCACATCATATTGTCAATCCCTTCATTCTGATCTCTGCTCAAATATTACCTGCTAATAAAGACCTTCTCCGACTACCTTATCAGTCATGTACCATCTTCTGTTCTTCATTTTTAATGCCTTACTCTGCTCTGCTTCTACCATTTATCCCTACCTGACAGCACATTATCTATATTTTTGTTGGTTGGTTTATATTTGTCTCCCACATTAGGATGAGGGCAAAATACTGCTCTGAATCATGTGCTTTGTACAATCCCTTGCCCAGGGAAAACCCAGATCCAGTGTGTGTGGATGGGTGTTTAGATGTGTGAGCCTAGACGCATGTTCTTTCCACTGTACCACTCACAGCTCCCAAACAGGGCTTGGGGAAGGGAGTATGGTAAAAATAGAGACAACAACAAAGGTCTAGGTGGCAGGTGTGTGGGTCAGAGAGAGGAAAACCCAGAACCTGATGCGGCTGAACAAAGCGCAGATAGGAGGAAGAACCAGCAGGCGTTGAGATTTTAGGATTTCAGCCTCTCTGATCTTTCTGTTTCCAAAAAAGATGAAAACCAAACTGACCAATCAGTTGCCCCAGCCTTAGATCAATGCCTGAACTTGATCTAACGCCTGAACAATACCTGACCTATGAACCTCAAGGGAGAAAGACTTCACCAGGGCTGTACAAAATTCCTTTCACAATAAGACCATCACAATAAGAAATCTGGCCATATTACAGGTATTAATGTCTCTTGCTACAATTTAATCCCATTTCTTCCAAGAAATGTATTGTGTAATTGAGAAATAAATAAAGAGGTAAATTTCTATGGAAATCTAACATCATTTACACAATCAAATAAGAGATTTTCCCCTGGATCGTAATTATGTTTCTTGTTAATCCCAGCTAGCTCTCAGAACCTAGCTCTTGGGACTGAGCTTAGCAATCAGCTTCCATAAAGATGTCACTTAGTGTGTGTCTTTCTTAAGGGACACTATTGATAGAACCATTAAGAGGAGAGATTCCTTGGTGGGAGGAGAGAAAACTCTTTTCCCAAACAATTCATTGACCTTCTGCTAAAAGCACATTCAATATTCATTTTTACCCACACTCAATGATGTTCTTAGGAGCCCTGGAAGAACTCTAGTCGGGCTACAAAATCCGTCTGGTTGGCAAAAAAAGACCTGACTAGTCTCCCTCCAGCATCACCTGAAATGCCATCCTATGGATTAATTCCTTTTGAATGAAGCATTGCCCCCTTCAGTTCTGCATCTAAAATCTCAACAACTGAAGATGAGAGAGACAAGTCCTTAATGTCTCGGTGTACTGGGCCTGTGTTGCTTCTGCTGCATCCTTCAGTCATCCTTCTTCTGATAGCTGCACCCATCTCATACACCCATCTCAATTTTCTTGCAGCAACCATCGTCCGTTGTATCAGTTATTTTTTGTTGTAATAATGCTGCATAACAAACAATCACAAACCTAAGTGTTCACAGAAATAAGCATCCATTGCTGATATGTCTGCAATAACTGCAATTTTATCTTGCATGGGCTTGCTCACACTTCTGGGGACCACCTAGCTGTTTGCTATTCCAGGACAGTTGGAGTGATTTGACTCTGTTCCATGTGTTTCTCATATGCCTGGATATAGTCTTCTGTTGATGACAGAGGTATAAGAGAGCATGCTAAACATTCAAGGTCTCCTGAGGCCTTGGCTCAGAAATGGTACAATCTTACCAGCTATCGAATAAATGCAAACTTAAACAAAGACAAGGTACCTTTTGCACTTAGCAAACTGGAAAGATGAAAAAAATGTTGAGGCACAGGATTGGTGAAATGGAACTGAATCATCCCATTCTTGGTAGAGAAAGAATCAGTTGGTAAATCTCCTCTATGGTGACTTGTCCCTTTGATCTGGACACAACACTTCTCAGGGTTTATTCTAAGCAAACAGAGAAATGTACCAAGATGGGTGTACAAGTGCATTTAGTACAATAGGTAAAAATTGGGACAAATTAAATGTCCAATATTAGGAGATGGATGAAATATAGTACTTACATGAAATGAAGTATCATATATTACATATGGTATTATATAGGATAAGTATCTAATGTTGACTGCTCCTACTTTTGTTAAGAAACCACACACATATGTAGATATATAGTCATCGGAAAACAAAGTTTAAAGAATCCAAAACGTTCATTGCAAATATCTATATCTGGGTAGAGAATTATAAGATATTTTATTTCTTTTTGCTTGTGTTATCTCACTTTTCCACAGTAGGCCTGTATTAGGCATTTAATTTAAATCTTTAAAATTGTTCCAGGGAAGAACTGACTTCATGCTGGGTCTGTTTATTTTACTTTAACTTTTGCCTCCCATTGCTTTTGTCCTCTAAAAGCATACTGTCCATACATAATGGCCTGTCTCAGGAAACCCCCATCCCTCTGCCTGCATGTTAAACCAAAATGCCTTTGTTCAAAACCCTGCCTGCCTGTAGATGGCTACAGAAAGGAAGAAATTAACACATTCCCTCCCCCAAGGCTTGCTATTCCAGGAGATATTTGTAAGATTAATGGCCTTTTGTACTTTACCTCCTCACAGCCCTTCTTCTCTGTTCTGTAAAGGAACCTGGTATCCAGACCCCAGTAAGATGGTTATTTTGAGACATTAGTCTGCCATCTTCTTTGTCAGTGGGCTTTCTGTAAAGTCATATTCCTTGCCTCAACATCTTGTCTCAGTTAATTGACCTGTCATGTGACTAGCAGAGTGAGCTTGAATCAGTAACAAAATGTGTGGGGTTGTCCATCCTATTGAAAATCTCTCTAGCTTGCAACTTTTTCAGGGGAATTTTGCCCAAAGTAGACTCCAAACTCCCCTGTCCCCTTGACCTAGCCCTGCTTTTCAAGGCTGGCATCATAACCATAATCCTCTCCAGTTTCTTTACTGCAGCGGGTTTATAGCCCTGTAACTGTCTAATTAGGGCTTCCCAGGTAGCTCAGTGGTAAATGCAGGAGACTTGAGTTCAATCCCTGGATCAGGAAGATCCCTTGGAAAAGGAAATGGTAACCCACTCCAGTATTCTTGGCTGGGAAAGCCCATGGACAGAGGAGCCTGGTGGGCTACATTCCATGGGATCACAAAGAGTCAGGCACAACTTAGCAACTAAACAACAAAAATCATCTAATTCAAGAGAAGAAACTGCAGTGCCAGTGGCTCCTGGATCCCTAGCACCATGTGGAGTGGGTGGCCTGGTGACAAGGCTCACCCCAGGCTATGGTTCCATTCCCAGCTGCAGGAAATTAACCTGCTTCTTTCTGCAGGAAGCAGAGTATCCCAGGTGAGGAGTGCCTTTCCAGCCCCAGAATTGCTGCTGAGTACTCTTGGGAACAGGAGCCCTGTGCAGAATGCACTGAGGAGCTCATTACTCAAATATGCCTGGTGGCAAACCATTTGCAAAGCAAGCAAGCTGTTTGTAGAGTGAATAATCACTCTAGCATTTGAGATTCACTCACAAGGAATGTTAACAGCACATTGTAAACATTATTCATGTTAATATTGTTTTTTTTCAATCCTTCATTTTCAGATGAAACATTTCTTTCATCTGTCCCAGATCCAAAGCTTATATATATTGGAGAACATGTACCTGGTTAGCAAATAATGTTTTCCAATTTGTATTCCAATGTCTGTATTGGCTTTGATTTGGCCTTAAAGACTTGGCTGACCTTTCAAGCCAGTGAGGTGACAGATTTTTTCAGAAACACAACTAGGATGAGCTGAGAGCAAAGATCAAATTTAAGGCTTATATGATCTTCACTGAGATGTCCCTGGAGGTGACTGGACCTCTTTGTTCCCTCCCCTTCTATCTGCATGAGACTTAATCCATTAATCTACTATTAGGAAAATACCATAGACACAAACCATAGAAATAAATGCACATTTATTTCTCATTTGTTCTCTAGCCTGGAAAGTCCAAAGTCCAATATCTAAGATCAAGGCAAGGAAGGAGAAAGGAATCTCTGGGTCTATATTATAAGGTCATCACTTACTTTCATGAAGGCTCTATCCTCATGACATAATCACCTCCCAAAAACCCCACCTCTGTATATGATTATATTGGGAATTAGGTTTCAGTATACAAATTTGTAGGGACACAAACATTTAGTCTAAAGCATTGCACCTCTGTGCATGGGATTCAAGGGCCCTAAAGCCTCTAAGTTTTGTTTTCTTGATCCATCAGTCTGTGACAGCTCTGTATTAATATCTCCCACTAGGACTTGGGACCATCCATTTCTCCTTGTAATCCTGCCTATTTTTAGGCCTTGTTATTAGAAGCGTGAGGTCATAATTATTATATCTTGATGAATTACACCATTTGTCATGCACCATCTTAATGCTTTCACCTTAAAATCTATTTTGTCTGATAGAACATCTTTTTTTGGGCTAGCATTTGCATGATGTGCTATTTCCATCCTTTATTTTTACACTTTCTATATTCATTTTATTTATGACTCTTAGAAGCAGCAGATAAATGGATTTTAAAACATGGCTTTGATTTTTAGTCAACATGATAGTAGATAGTCCTTGCATTTTAATAGGTTAGCTGAATAAGTTTACATCTGGATTTCTAATTTTTTTAGTTGTTTCCCATGGTCTTTATGTCAATTTTTTCTCTTTCCAAACTTCTCTTTTCCCATTGATTTGATTATGTTTTACTTCTCTTAATCCTCCCTTTATCCCTTAATGGTTACAATATCTGTTTTTATTATTTTAATGGTTGCTCAAAAAATTTAATATGGATCTTTAATCCAACCAGTGCATCCTAAAGGAGATCAGTCCTGGGTGTTCATTGGAAGGACCGATGTTGAAGCTGAAACTCCTATACTTTGGCCACCTGATGCGAAGAGCTGACTCATTTGAAAAGACCTTGATGCTGGGAAAGATTGAGGGCAGGAGGAGAAGGGGACGACAAAAGATGAGATGGTTGGACGGCATCACCGACTCAATGGACATGGGTTTGGATGGACTCCGGGAGTTGGTGATGGACAGGGAAGTCTGGCATGCTGAGGTTCATGGGGTCGCAAAGAATCGGACATGACTGAGTGACTGAATTGAACTGAACTGAACTGAATTTTGGAGAAGGCAATGGCAACCCACTCCAGTACTCTTGCCTGGAAAATCCCATGGATGGAGGAGCCTGGTAGGCTGCAGTCCGTGGGGTCGCTAGGAGTCGGACACGACTGAGCGACTTCACGTTCACTCTTCCCTTTCATGCATTGGAGAAGGAAATGGCAACCCACTCCAGTGTTCTTGCCTGGAGAATCCCAGGGACGGGGCAGCCTTGTGGGCTGCCATCTATGGGGTCGCACAGAGTCGGACACGACTGAAGCGACTTAGCAGTAGCAGCAGCAGCAGAACTGAATTTTATATATTTTTAACACTGTCTAAGGGCTTCCCTCATAATTCAGTTGGTAAATAATCTGCCTGCAATACAGGAGACCTGGATTTGATCCTGGGTCGGGAAGATGCCCTGGAGAAGGAAATGGCAACCCACTCCAGTATTCTTGCCTGAAGAATCCCATGGACAGAGGAGGCTGGCAGGCTACAGTCCATGGGGTTGCAAGAGTTGGACAAGCGACTGAACCACCACCAACAACAATACAGTCTAAAGTTTGGGGGTATTATACCCTACTCCTTCCTCTAAACCACATGAAATCATCTTCATTGGTGATACTGTTTAGAATTTCAGCTCTACCTCTGTTGAGGAGGTAGGAGAGAAGAACCAGTAGGAGGTAGAGGGTAAGCCCCTTACACTAGAAATATTAATAATGCTCATTCACATTTCTTTATTTAACACAATTAAAATCATTTTGCTGTATCTTTCGATTTTTTAGAATATATGTTTATTGTGAAATATTTTCAAAACTGTACAGAAAAGTATAAGGGCAAAATAAAAGCTACCCAAAATCCCTCTACCATGTAATGACTAGATTTTGATAACCAACCACTCATATAGCTTTATATACATATGCACATTTTCATAAATGGATTTATATATTCACTTTTAAAATCAAATGACTTACTTCACTCTGTATAATAGGCTCCACTTTTGAGTTTTGCTTGCTTCTCTCTTAATCTAATACACACAACTTATATAACCAATATATTAACAGCTTACCTAAATATCCTATCTGAGTTTTTTCCAGGTTCATTTAATTAGAGATTAATAAGATGAAGGGAAGAAAGGGAGAGAGGGAAGGAGAGAGGGAGAAAGAGAAGATGGGCAAGCCGATAAATATATAAAACTTCAGTCACTGTGTATTTTATAAAACTAGGGTTATATTACTTACACTTCTCTGAAGTTTGCTTCTCCCACCTTATAATTCATCATGTAAATCCTCTGCAGTCAGCCCCAGTAGACTTAACTCATTCTTTGTAGACTTTTATTATGGGAATTTTCATACATACACAAAAGAAGTGAGAAAAATATAATGAACTCTCATATTTCCATTTCCCAGCTTTAATAATTATCAATATTTACATTTCACCAATCTTCTTTCATTAATCCTTCCTGCTGTAGGTAGAAAGATGCCCCCAAAGATGTTCACATTCTATCCTCTAGGACTATGTTACCTTCCAAGGCAAAAGGGATTTTGAGGGTGTAACTAAGTTAAGTACACTGAAATGAGATTTTCCTGAATAATATAGATGTGCCAAACCTAGTCATGTGAATCCTTAAAATCAGAGAAACTTACCTGACTGTAGTTAAAAAAAGAGATGTAACTAGGAAAGAATGACCAGAGAAATGCAACTTTGCTGGCTTTAGTATAGAGGCAAAGGGATTCACTGGTAGTCCAATGGTTAAGAATTCCCCTTCCAATGCAGGGGGAATGGGTTTGATTCCTGGTTGGGGAGACAAGATGCCTTGGAGATCTTGTGCCTCAGGGCCAAAAACACCAAAACATAAAACAAGCAATATTGTTACAAATTCATTAAAGACTTTGTGATAATTTGTATGGCAACAACAAAAACCGGACACACCTCTGCCTCCTTCCTCTCTCCCTCCTTCCCTCTTTCCTTCCATTCTTCCTTTCTTCCTAGTGAGGGCTGCAATATTTTTTCTTTTTACTAAATTCCAAATATCATCACATTTTGCCTACAAATACTTTACCATATATTTTTATCAGATGAGGATTTTAAAAAATAATCACAATACTTAATACTTAATTCATCTTACAAAATAAACATTTGTTGAATATCATCCAATTTGTATTCAGATTTCCCTTTTTGATTTCTAGAAAAGGTTTTTTTATACTTTGTTTAATCAGGTTCTAAATAAGGTCCTTGAATTATATTTCACTGATATTTCTCTTAAGTCACTTTTAATTCATAAGTTTCCCCTTCCTCCCTTTTAAACGGCTAGTTTTTGAATAAAGAACTGATATGCATCACTCCAACTGACATTTCATTGGTTAAAGCAAGTCATGTGACCAAGCTTTATGTTAATGGAGTGGAGCTGTATAATTCTCTTAGTAGGAAGGGGAGCAAATAATGGAGAATAATACAGTCAGTCACTGTCACTGTCTGATGTGACAAAGAGAGCAGCAACCTTCGTGGGCCAGCTCTGCGCTGGTGTCCTGCAAGTCGTCCCTGAAAGCTCAAGGTAGACTCACTCCTCCAAGCTTCCAAGCATTGTGTGCCTACCTCATCCCCGACATCAACCCACTTTATCTTCAAATTAGCTGTGATTGAACTCTACAGACACAGTATGGATGCATCACAACTTATTCATTCCACACTGATAATTAATCATTTTGTTTCCAGGTTTTTTATAAAAGAATTTGCTACTAAATATAAAGCTGTAACAAAATCCTCTAAAATATATACTTGAATGCTGTATCTTTATTCCTCAGGAATATCTTTTTAGGTGTGGGATTACAGAGCCAGAAAATATAGATCATTTTAACTGTAGTAGTTTTTCACAATTCTTTATAAAAAAAATGCTAAAATAAGTATTCCGACTTTCTTCCTAAGTCTTTACCAGGGGTATGTAATTTAACTCTTTAGTATTTTGCCATATGATAGATCACAAAGTTATTGTTAGGCCCCTTAATTTGCATGTCTCTGAACACTAGTGAAGCTAGGCATTTTTCTTTTTTTTTTAAACAGATTTATTAAGGTGTAGATAACATACCAGGCTTTCCTGGTAGTTCAGTTGGGAAAGAATCTTCCTGCAATGCAGGAGACCCCTGCATTTGATTCCTGGGTCAGGGAGATTCACTGGAGAAGGGATAGGCTACCCACTCCAGTATTCTTGGGCTTCCCTGGTAAAGAATCCACCTGCAGTGTGGGAGACCCAGGTTCAATCCCTGGATTGGGAAGATCCCTGGGAGAAGAAAATGGCTACCTACTCCAGTATTCTGGCCTGGAGAATTCCATGGACTGTCACAAAGAGTTGGACACAACTCAGTGACTTTCACTTTCAGATAGCATAAGATTCACTTATTACAATTGTACAATTGAATGATTTTTTAGTAAATTTGTAGAGTTGTACAACCAGTGTGCATGTTCAGTGGCTCTGTCATGTCAGATCCTTTGCAACCCTATGGACTATAGCCCGCCAGGCTCCTTTGTCCATGGGATTATCCTGGCAAGAATATTGGAGTGGGTTGCCACTTCCTTCTCCAGGGGACCTTCCCAACCCAGGCACTGAACCTGAGTTTCGTGCACCTTGTGCATTGGCAGGCGGATTCTTTACCACTGAACCACCTGGGAAAGCCCCATTGTAAATAATGCTGGTATGAAACCCTGGATACAAGTCTTTGTGTGAATATACATTTGTGTTTCTCTTGGTCAGATATCTGAGTAGAAGTGCAGATACGGTAAAATTATGTTTAACTTTTTTAAAAGTGTCAAACATTTCCAAAAATGGCTATACACATCCATTCTTCCTCCAGAGATGTATGAGGCTCTCTCCACAACTTTTGATTAGAGACATTCTGGTGGATAGGCAATGATATCTCATTGTGGGGTTTTTTTTTTCCATTTTTTTAAATTGAAGGATAATTGCTTTACAGAATTTTGTTTTCTTCTGTCAAACCTCAACATGAATCCTCCATAGATATACATATATTCCCTCCCTTTTGAACCTCCCTCCCATCTCCCTCCCCATCCCACCCCTCTAGGTTGATACAGAGCCCCTGTTTGAGTCTCTTGAGACATACAGCAAATTCCCGTTGGCTATCTATTTTATATATGGTAATGTAAGTTTCCATGTTACTCTTTCCATACATCTCACCCTCTCTCCTCTCCCCACGTGCATAAGTCTATTCTCTGTGTCTATTTCTCTGTTGCTTCCCTGTAAATAAATTTCTCATTACCATTTTTCTAGATTCCGTATATATGCATTAGAATACAATATTTCTTTCTCTTTCTGACTTACTTCACCCTGTACAATAGGTTCTAGGTTCATCCACCTCATCAGAACTGCCTCAAATGCATTCCTCTTTATGGCTAAGTAAAAGGTCAGTTTTCATTCCAATCCCAAAGAAAGGCAATGCCAAAGAATGCTCAAACTACCGCACAATTGCACTCATCTCACATGCTAGTAAAATAATGTTCAAAATTCTCCAAGCAAACCGTGAAGTTCCTGATGTTCAAGCTGGTTTTAGAAAAGGCAGAGGAACCAGAGATCAAATTGCCAACATCTGCTGGATCATCGAAAAAGCAAGAGAGTTCCAGAAAAACATCTATTTCTGCTTTATTGGCTATGCCAAAGCCTCTGACTGTGTGGATCACAATAAACTGTGGAAAATTCTGAAAGAGATGGGAATACCAGACCACCTGATCTGCCTCTTGAGAAATTTGTATGCAGGTCAGGAAGCAACAGTTAGAACTGGACATGGAACAACAGACTGGTTCCAAATAGGAAAAGAAGTACGTCAAGGCTGTATATTGTCACCCTGCTTATTTAACTTATATGCAGAGTACATCATGAGAAACGCTGGACTGGAAGAAACACAAGCTGGAATCAAGATTGCCAGGAGAAATATCCATAACCTCAGATATGCAGATGACACCACCCTTATGGCAGAAAGTGAAGAGGAACTAAAACGTCTCTTGATGGAAGTGAAAGTGGAGAGTGAAAAAGTTGGCTTAAAGCTCAACATTCAGGAAACGAAGATCATGGCATCCGGTCCCATCACTTCATGGGAAATAGATGGGGAAACAGTGGAAACAGTGTCAGACTTTATTTTGGGGGGCTCCAAAATCACTGCAGATGGTGATTGCAGCCATGAAATTAAAAGACGCTTACTCCTTGGAAGGAAAGTTATGACCAATCTAGATAGCATATTCAAAAGCAGGGACATTACTTTGCCAACAAAGGTCCGTCTAGTCAAGGCTATGGTGTTTCCTGTGGTCACGTATGGATGTGAGAGTTGGACTGTGAAGAAGACTGAGCACCAAAGAATTGATGCTTTTGAACTGTGGTGTTGGAGAAGACTCTTGAGAGTCCCTTGGACTGCAAGGAGATCCAACCAGTCCATTCTGAAGGAGATCAGCCCTGGGATTTCTTTGGAAGGAATGATGCTAAAGCTGAAACTCCAGTACTTTGGCCACCTCATGCAAAGAGTTGACTCATTGGAAAAGACTCTGATGCTGGGAGGGATTGGGGGCAAGAGGAGAAGGGGACAACAGAGGATGAGATGGCTGGATGGCATCACTGACTCAATGGACGTGGGTCTCAGTGAACTCTGGGAGTTGGTGATGGACAGGGAGGCCTGGCATGCTGCGATTCATGGGGTCGCAAAGAATCGGACACAACTGAGTGACTGATCTGATCTGAACATTCCATTGTGTATATGTACCACAGCTTCTTTACCCATTCATCTGTCAGTGGACATCTAAGTTGCTTCCATGTTCTAGCTATTGTAAATAGTGCAATGAGTGATGGGAGGCCCATGTCTTTTTCAATTTTGCTTTCCTCCAGGTATATGCCTAGGAGTGGGATTGCTGTGTCATATGGTGGTTTTATTCCTAGGTCTTTAAGGAATCTCCATACCATCTTCCATAGTGGCTCTATCAATTTACATTCCCACCAAGAGTGCAAGAGCATTCCCTTTTCTCCACACCCTCTCCAGCATTTATTGTTTGTAAACTTTTTGATGATGGCCTTTTGGACTAGTGTGAGGTGATATCTCATTGTAGTCTTGATTTGCATTTCTCTAATAATGAGTGATGTTGAGCATCTCTTCATGTGTTTGTTAGCTATCTGTATGTCTTCTTTGGAAAAAATGTCTGTTTAGGGCTTTTTCCCACTTTTTGATTGGGCTGTTTGTTTTTCTGGCATTGAGTTGTATGAGCTGCTTGAATTTCTGAAAATTAATCCTTTGTCAGTTGTTTGCTATTATTTTCTCCTATTCTGAGGGTTGTCATTTCACCTTGCTTGTAGTTTCCTTTGCTGTGCAAAAGCTTTTAAGTTTAATCAGGTCCCACTGTGATTTTAAATTCTGCTTCACTAATGATTAATGATGTTGAGCACATTTTCCTGTGCTCATTAGCCATTTGCATTTTTCTTTTGGTAAAATGTATACTTAAAACCTTTTACCTGTTTCTAAGTTGGCTTGCTTATCTTCTCATTATTGAGTTATAAGACTTCTTTATATATCTTAACATAAATCATTTACATATATATGATTTACAAATATTTCTCCCAGCTGTGATTAAGCTGTTGGTGTTGACGCCCCATCTCATCCTGGTAGAACCAAATTAAGACAGAAGGAAATAATGAGGAATAAGAACAGTCCCAGACAAGATGCCTTCATACCTGAAGGTCAGTTGGTTTTGCATGAATAAATATTTCTCAATATCTGGTCAATTTTAAGAAGTCTCAAATGATTGTTTGGGCCACATATTTTAGTTGTGTTTTGAGGAGAGGATTCACCAATCTCTTCACTCTATGCTGAAAGTTGCTAGGCAGCCTTTGTTATGTATATCATGATTTGGAGTTGGGTTTCTTTCTCAACAGTCCCAGCAAGTGCCAAGGCTGTGTTCTATTTTCTGGAATTGGGATTGGGTCCTGCACCCATCCCTGGACCACTCACAATGGCCAGGGAAATGCAGTGCTATGATTGGTCACACTTGAGTGCCCCACCCACTCCCAGAATCTCAGAGGGAATGAATTCCCACAGCACCTAGCATGAGAGTGGAAAAGACTGATCATCCAGAAGTGACTTGGGGTAATTTTTCCTACAGACTCTCTTCAGAGTTGATTCCCCAGGGTGAAGCTCTTACATCACAGGCCAAGGACCAGAACCTACAATGTCTACCAGACTCATAGAGACCCTCCTTGACCATTCACCTTGCTGAGTTCTGAATGATCCAGACATTCAGGTGTGTGTGTGTGTGTGTGTGTGTGTGTGTTAGTCGTTCAGTCATGTCTGACTTTACGACCCCATGGACTATAGCCTGCTAGGTTCCTCTGTCCATGGAATTCTCTAGGCAAGAATACTGAAGTGGGTAGCCATTCCCTTCTCCGTGGGATCTTCCCAACCCAGGGATCAAACCCCGATCACCTGCATTACAGGCAGATTCTTTACCATCTGAGCCAGCAGGAAAGCCCCAAGATAGAGCCTTCCACAGTGCAGGCAGAGAATTCTGGTTTAGGATGTGAGTAGATTTCAGTGCCCTCTAAGATCTCTTCGTACCCTGAACCTAAGAACCTAGAGTTCTAAATTTCTGTTTTGTTTTACATTGCATTTTTTCCTAAAATTTCCTCGTAGTGTCTTGTGCCTTCTATTCAACAACGTTCTGTTTAAACATCCTGTACCTTCCCATCCTAAAAACTCTGGTTGTTGTCTGGCATTCTCTGTTGCTTTATCTTTCTCTCTCACTCTCTCTCTTTCATTATGAACATCTATATATTGAACCCCCACAACAGTCAGGTAGTGTGCACAGCAACAATGGTGTGAAAACAAAGATGTATTAGTTACAATCCTTTGCTTCAAGTTTACAATGTCTTTGCCAAAGAGAACCTATCATTTTTGGTGAAGCTTAACCCAAAAGTCTAACATGTAAGTGCGACATGAAGGATGCTGACAGTGCAGTCTTTGCATTCTTCCAAAGCTGGCCTTGCACACAGACAGATTACCAGAAAGCTTCTGTAACTACAAGAAGGCATCTGAGCTCCAGGATACCGTCCTCTTCCCAGGACTTGAAATAACACACTTCATTTCTTTACACTTTTGAAAAATGCCAGTAATGCGAGAATTACTAGGATGCTGGACACCAGGCATTTGCAATGAAAGACAAATTCATTCCAAAAGGTAGGTTGCTTCTTAAGACAGAAAGTATCACTTTAAATAAAGATGGCAGTTTTGATGTGGTGGGGGAAGGATTCTGGAGCAAGGATACATGCTGGGGTGGGGGGCTTGCATGGGGCTCCCCGAGGGCATTGTGTGCCTGTGATGCAGGATAAGGTAGGTACAGAGGAAGAAAGAGGACCCATAGAAGGAGGGAACCTCCAAGTGTTGATTCTATATACTTCTCTTCTGTGCCAAGGACCACTCAGAATCCCATCCATTATCCCTTGTTTAATTTTCTTCCTCCTTTCTGTTCCTTTCCCACTCAATTGCCAGTTGGTGGGCAGTAGTTTGTATGTGATTTAGAGCTCAGGGATCTAGACAAAGCATTTTGACTTTTGTTGATGTTTAAAAATTGTGCAGTTCCTGTGATCACTAGTTGCTAATGTCACAGGCTGGTGAGTAACTATAAAGAAAAGCCAAATCTTCCATTCCATCGTGGGTTCCTTGCCATCACAGTGAATTATTACAAGGGTAAGCCAAGTGCAGAAACACCCTTTGGGGGAGGGGGAAATGAATAGGATTATTCTTGCTATGGAAATTTTTAAAAACTGAAAAAATAGACCCTGGAAAGGGGTGGGGGAAATCACACAATAAGAAGAGAAAAAAAGAATACTATCTCACCTTCGAGTGTGAAATTAGTTTACCTTCGTTAAGACTCCAATCCCATGAAAATTATAAATATAGCATCCTGATTATTTAAGAGAAAAACGCTAATTTTCAAGTTTGTGCTATTTCTAGCGATTCCAATCTGCTGTGCAGGAAGTGTGAGAGTGCTGATAATTAAGGAACACTATGTTAGGCAATGATAACACACCACCTCTGGATCCCAGCTCATGGTGCCTTGTAAATGTGACAAAATCAGATTTGATACTGCTAAAATGTCAGGGCTACATGTTAGCAATTCTCTTATTTCAATACAATTCAGTGACACCTAACTTCCCACTGCAATTCTTGTGTCAGTGTTCCTTGTCATAGATTATGTGAAATCAAGATAATTATTGCAAGGAAGTATCAAAAAGCCACAAGCTGAAATCATTAACAAATCACTTCTACCCCGCCCCCACACACCCCTACTTCTTGTCACTGGCCTCCATAAATTGCACAATTAGTAGTCAGGAGAATGAGGGGAGTTGATGGATCTCCTCATGGCCTTCAAGACTGTGAAACATCAGAGAATGAACTTGTGATGGTCTTCACCCTGTCACCCATCCCTAGATGCTGTTGATGACCCACTAGCTGTTACCCAAGTGGGTTATATTTCCAGATTCTTCTTTGCCTCATGCCAATCTCACCAAATCCTAACAATTTTACATATACTTCTCCAATACCAGGTTCTCCCTCAGATCTCCCCTGTCTTCTGAAGTCACCTCCTGTGTCCCGGCCTGAGCCCCATCTGGCTGCCTGAGTGAGGTATCCCAAAAGGCAAATATAACCACACCTTTCTGGAAAAACCTGCAGTAGTCCCCTTGCCTTCTATGTTGAGGTTCTAGTTCTTTGGCGTGCGTATATGGTGCTTGGTGATCTGCTCTATGCATTCCTCTAAACAGATGCCCCCTCCTCCTTTGCTGTCTGCACCTTGTACTTCCTGCCCAAACCAGAAATACCAAACTCTGGTATGGTATGCATGGTGGAGGGTTCCATGCACTTCTTGCTGCTCCAGTTGCATGTTTTTGTCCCTGTCAGCATCACCCACCACCTTCACCTAGACAGCTACACTCATCCTTTAAGACTGTGCAGAAGGCATTTTCTCCAGAAAGTCTTCCCTGAGCTCACAGAGCGGAATCAGTGTGCTTTCTCAGAGTTTTCCAACCTTCTATCTATTCCATCATTTGTTGACCTTTCCATCAGCCCCGAGAGCTGAGAGGTCCCTCATGACAAGAGCTAGGGCTCATTCATCTTTCTACTCCCAGCACAGAGTAGCAGCCCAGGACTGTTGGAGGCATCCTGTGCATCTTCTTAAATTTGAATCTGATTGTCAGTTTGATTAAGTTATTGGTAAAAGTTGTACAAATTCAGATTTCATGGGTGTGGGGATCACTTCCTTCAACCCCTGCAATTCCTGTATTAAAGCAGCAGTGGTTGAATTGAAGCATTTATTCAAATAGGTCATTAAATTATGAAGTCATGGACTGTGTATTTATTCATCTGCAATATTATATTGTTCTATGTTCTAGAACTTACATAAAAGAATCATTCTCCATGTTTTGAGATATACCTTGTTTTTTCACTCAATGCATTTTTAAATTGATTAAAGATGATACATTTAAGATCTAGCTCATTCAATATATTCCACTGGATGACTATATCATGGCATATGTGTTCATGATTGTTGTAATTTCTTGCTAGAATATTTGACCTATATGGGGGTTTTCGTTTTATTTTTAATAACACTGTTTCCATTAAATTAGGTTTTCTCTTATATTGGAAATTCCTCATAGTTTGCTTTCTTTCTATTTGTATTTTCAGGTATAGTTTGCCCTTTTTATTTGTAGATATTCACTACGATTTTATATTTGGGATGCTTTAATGAAAAACAAAAAGTTAGATTATTATTATTTGTAATCAATCCATTGTTTTTTCTTTTGATAGGCAAAACCTATGAACGATGAGATTTAGAATGAATGGATCTAATTTATTTAGATTTAGTTATTACCAGGAAATTTTTAAATTTACTTTCTTCAGTTTCCTTTCTTGACTTTCTTGCCATCTATTGAATGAATACATTTTTCTTTATTTTTCCTTTCTCCTCTTAACTGGTTTACATACTATAGACTTTTAAAATTCTATTTTGTTTTACTTTTAATTTTTAATAAAAAATTATTGAGATACAATTCATATATAATTCACCCATTCAAAATGTACAATTCAGTGCTTTATAATGTATCCATGGAGTTGTCCAACCATCACCTTAACATCCCAATACGCTTTAGAATATTCATCACCTTACAAAGAAACCTCATACTCATTAGCAGCCACTCTCCATTTTCCTCAGAACCCTCCCTCCCAGCCCCAAGCCACCCCAATCTATTTTCTGTCTCTATGGATTTTCCTGTCCTGGATATTTCTTATAAATGGAATCATACAATATGTGGTATTTGTGACTGGCCTCTTTTACTTAGTATAATGTTTTCGTGGTTCGCTGATGCTATAGTATGTTAACACTTCATCTCTTTTTAGTGCCAGGTAATATTTCATTGTATGGATAAGCCACATTTTATTTATTATTTGATCAATGATGTACTTTTGAGTTGTTTCCATTTTGGCATCATTATGAGTAATGCTACTATAAACAGGTACAAGTTATTGGATGGACAAATGCTTTTATTACTGGGGTATTTCTAGGAGAAGAATTTCTAGATCATGTGGTAATTCTATATTTACCCTGTTGAGGAACTTTGGACTATTTCCCAAAGTAGTATTTTGCATTCCCACTAGCAGTGTGGGACGGCTCCAATTTCTTCACATTCTCACAATATTTGTTGTCTGATTTTTTAATCCTAGCCATGCCAGTGGATGGGAAGTGGTATCTTGTTGTGGTTTTGAGTTCCATTTCCCTAATGGCTAAGGATGTCAGACATCTTTTTAAGTGCTTTTGGTCATTTGCATATCTTCTTTGGACAAATGTCTGTTTAGATCCTTTGCCCATTTTAAATTGGGTTATTTGTCCTTATGGGGTTTCCCTGGTGGCTCAGTGTAAAGAATCCTGGAAATGTAGGAGATGTGGGTTCAATCTCTGAGTCAGGAAGATCCCCTGGAGAAGGAAATGGCAACTCATCCAGTATTCTTGCCTGGGAAATCCCATAGGTAGAGGAGCCTGGTGGACTGCACTCCATGGGGTCACAAAAGAGTTGAACACAACTGAACAACAATGACAACAATTTGTCCTTATATCATTGAGTTGTAGGGGTTCTTTATAAACTCAAGATACAAGTCCCTTATCAGATACATAATTGGAAAAAATATTGCTTTTCATTCTCTTGATGATGTCCTTTGCA
The DNA here is from genome assembly GCF_027580195.1 of Bos mutus. Lineage (NCBI taxonomy): Eukaryota > Metazoa > Chordata > Mammalia > Artiodactyla > Bovidae > Bos > Bos mutus. The sequence goes on from NC_091617.1 coordinate 128,021,856, forward strand.
GAACAAAGAATTTTAAGTTTGTTGATTTCTAGTTGATCAATTTTTTTTTGTTTTGTTGCTTATGCTTTTGGTGTCATAAAAGAAAATATTTCCTAACCCAAGGTCATAAAGTTTTACACCTATGTTTTATTCTTTTAATTTTTAAGATGCATACTTCATTATGCCACAATTTCCTTTATTCTTTTTTCTGAAAATCTAACTCACTTTACAGTTTCTCCATGTCTCCTAACTGATTTTTTATTTTAATGTTGTTATGCCATATTCTGAATTAATTTGTCTACTCTCTTCTAATTTTTTCCAATCTAAAGTTGATTCCATCAACATTTTAATATTCCATTTGTTTATTTTTCCAGGGTTTCAAATAGGGTTTTTTTTTTTTTCATATCTACTGGTCCTGTTTCATTTTACCTATTTAATTCCATCAGTTCAGTTCCGTCACTCAGTCGTGTCCAACTCTTTTCAACCCCATGAATCGCAGCACGCCAGGCCTCCCTGACTATCACCAACTCCCGGAGTTTACTCAGACTAATGTCCATCCAGTCGGTGATGCCATCCAGCCATCTCATGCTCTGCTGTCCCCTTGTCCTCCTGCCCCCAATCCCTCCCAGCATCAGGGTCTTTTCCAATGAGTCAACTCTTCGCATGAGGTGGCCAAAGTATTGGAGTTTCAGCTTTAGCATCAGTCCTTCCAATGAACACCCAGGACTGATCTCCTTTAGAATGGACTGGTTGGATCTCCTTGCAGTCCAGGGGACTCTCGAGAGTCTTCTCCAACACCACAGTTCAAAAGCATCAATTCTTCGGCGCTCAGCTTTCTTCACAGTCCAACTCTCACATCCATACATGACCACTGGAAAAACTATAGCCTTGACTAGATGGACCTTTGTTGGCAAAGTAATGTCTCTGCTTTTTAATATGCTATCTAGGTTGGTTGTAACTTTCCTTCCAAAGAGTAAGTGTCTTTTAATTTCTGCAGTGATTTTGGAGCCCCCAAAAATAAAGTCTGACACTGTTTCCACTGTTTCCCCATCTATTTCCTATGAAGTGATGGGACCAGATGCCATGATCTTAGTTTTCTGAATGTTGGGCTTTAAGCCAACTTTTTCACTCTCCTCTTTCACTTTCATCAAGAGGCTTTTTAGTTCCTCTTCACTTTCTGCCAGAAGGGTGGTGTCATCTGCATATCTGAGAGGTTATTGATATTTCTCCCGGCAATCTTGATTCCAGCTTGTGCTTCTTCCAGCCCAGTGTTTCTCATGATGTACTCTGCATAGAAGTTAAATCAGCAGGGTGACAATATACAGCCTTGACATACTCCTTTTCCTATTTTGAACCAGTCTGTTGTTCCATTTTCAGTCCTAAATGTCTTTTATTCATGGAGATCTTTTCTTTATCTCTTTGAGGAATCTAAATATGCCTTTTAAAATTAATTTTCCCATGGTCAGATTTATTTCACCTGGAGTTAATTCAGCTCACAATTGTCCACCTTTCTCTTATTTTCTCTTAGCTTTGGGAATTTTCATTTACAATCTCACCTTGAGTGAGGAGGTTTATTTTTCTCAACCTCTGTCTCTGAACTCAAAACTCATAATAATTGTTCACAGTCCCTCTCCAATGGTGATATTTTGGATATTTCCAGTCAGGCAGCAAATGTCAGCATGGCGGGGACCAACCTGGGCCTGCATCCCTGGGCCTCATTGGCAGCACAAGACAGCTTTTCATCAGTCATTTCTCCAAGCAGCAGGAATTTATATATCAAATTTCTTTCTAAATGACTAGAAAACCCAGGCTCAGTGATATCCTCACAATATTCTTTATCTGTGAACAATCAGAGACATTGTGAGGCTAACTCAGCTAAGAAATTATGATACTGGGATTTAAATCTAGTTCTCTGACTCCAAAGCCCAGTATGCTTTGTGACTCTGAAGGAGGGTGGCAGCAAGTCATCTTCACACAGCCCCTAGGGTCCCATTCAGAGAAATTCTCATGGACTGAGGAAACAGAGGCCTGCCCGTGAAGCTGTTGCATATAAATATTCCTTCCTTTGAATGAATTGCCTGCAAATTGGTTCCACTCCCTTGAACAGGTAAACCATGCCCAGGAGACTTTGCAGGGAGTGGGTGAATGACTCTGAAACTGTGCAACTCAAATTGAGAGTTGAACCCATAGTCTTTCAATTGAGGTCACACACCTGGTTTCAGGACTTAATGAAGCCCAGGTTCTAACTGTCTCATCATAGAAACAATTCAGTGAGAGATAAAAGTGATAGGTAAGAAGTGAATTTACTTAGAAACACACTCCACAGACAGAGTGTGGACCATCTCAGTAGGTGAGAACAGTTCCAGGATATGGGGTTGTCAGTTTCTATAGGGGTGGGTAATTTCATATGCTAATGAGTGGGAGGAGTATTCCAGCCATTCAGGAAAGTTCAGTTCAGTCACTCAGTTATGTCCGACTCTTTGCGACCCCATGGACTGCAGCATGCCAGGCTTCCCCATCCATCACCAACTCCTGGAGCTTGCTCAAACTCATGTTCATTGAGTCAGTGATGTCATCCAACCACTTCATTCTCTGTCGTCCCCCTCTCCTCCTGACTTAAATCTTTCCTAGCATCAGGGTCTTTTCAAATGAGTCAGCCCTTCACATCAGATGGCCAAAGTATTGAAGTTTCAGCTTCAGCATCAGTCCTTCCAATGAATATTCCAGGTTGATTTCCTTTAGGATTGACTAGTTGAATCTCCTTGCAGACCAAGGGACTCTCAAGAGTCTTCTCCAACACAGTTCAAAAGCAATTCTTTGGTGCTCAGCTTTCTTTATAGTCCAACTCTCACATCCATACATGACTACTGGGAAAATCATAGCTTTGACTAGATGGCCCTTTGTCAGCAAAGTAATGTCTCTGCTTTTTAATATGCTGTCTAGGCTGGTCATAGCTTTTCTTCCAGGGAGCAAGCGTCTTTTAATTTCATGGCTACAGTCACCATCTGCAGTGATTTTGGAGCTCAGGAAAATAAAATCTCTCACTGTTTCCATTGTTTCCCCATCTATTTGCCATGAAGTGATGGGACCAGATTCCATGATCTTAGTTTTCTGAATGTTGAGTTTTAAGCCAACTTTTTCACTTTCCTCTTTCACTTCCATCAACAGGCTCTTTAGTTGTTCTTTGCTTTCTGCCCTAAGTGTGGTGTCATCTGTGTATCTGAGGTTATTGATATTTAACCCAGGAATCTTGATTCCAGCTTGTGCTTCATCCAGCCCAGCCTTTCCCACGATGTATTCTGCATATAATTTAAAGAAGCAGGGTGACAGAATACAGCCTTGAGATACTCCTTTCCTGATTTGAACCAGTCTGTTGTTCCATGTCTGGTTCTAACTGTTGCTTCTTGACCTGCATACAGATTTCTCAGGAGGCAGGTAAGGTGGTTTGCTTTTCCCATCTCTTAAAGAATTTTCCACAGTTTATTGTGATCCACACAGTCAAAGGCTTTGGCATAGTCAATAAAGCAGAAGTAGATGTTTTTCTGGAACTCTCTTGCTTTTTCAATGATCCAGAAAAGGATTTGGAGGAAACGGATGGAGATTTCCAGGAATTGGGCCACTGCCCACTTCTTAACCTTTATGGACTTAGAACTGTCATGGCATCTGTGGGTGTATCATTTAGCTTGCTACAATAAGCAATGCAGGAGACCTGGGTTAGATCCCTGGGTTGGGAAGATCCCCTGGAGAAGGGAATGGCAATCTACTCCAGTATTCTTGCCTGGAGAAGTCCATGGACAGAGGAGCTTGGCAGGCTATAATCCATAGTATTGCTCAGAGTCAGACACGACTGAGCAACTAACACTTTCACTAACACTTTTACTGAGGCTCAAAGTCTAGTGGAAGTCAACTCATCCTCCATCTTGGATCTATTTGGTTCGAATCAGTTTATGTCATGTCCTAGGGCTATGTCATTCTTTTAAATGTTGTGCCCTGCCCTCCCTTCTGTTTCAACACAAGTTCCAGTCCCAACTCTGCCACTTACTTTCAGGGTAACTTAGGTTATGTTACATCTCTGACTCTATGCCCTAGGTTATGAAGTGGGGACAGTAACACTATCTCACTGGTCATAAGAAGGATTCTGTGAGAAGACTCACAGAACAGTACTGTCATAGTGGGTCACCTTTCCCTTTCTATGGACATAGTCAGTTTCACATAGGGGCCTGAGTATTGCTGGGACCATGCTTCTTCTCCTCCTCTTCTTCTCCTCCTATGCCTAGAATCTGGAAAACACACACACACTAGGAAAATCTAAGGCACAGTACATAGACTATGTCACACTCTCTGCTATGAGATACACTTCCCTACTGGCCAAGACCATGAGATGGGTAGAAGGGGGCAATGAAACCAACAAGATCCTGTGGGACTCCTGGGCATGGAAGCCTTTCTATGTCTACCATTTCTTGTTAGTAGGAAGAATGTTTCAGCCCCCATGATCTTTGCTGAGTTCCAAAGGGCAGATGCTTGGAACAGCTGCCAATCAGGGAAGAGAGAGGATGAAGAAACAGTTGGAGGAGCAGCCAAGAAAAAATAGTGCAGCCTTGAGGTAGGGTCATGGTTCACCTGAAGGGATACACACAATATCTTTAAGCTCTTTATAGAATTAAAATCCTCAAACACATGGAAGATGCTCACATTCTTCCTTCCAAAGAAGATCATCTGAGACCAGGTTAAGGAAACCAGAGAAACTCATCAAGAGACTACCCTACAACTAGAAACTAGATTAAAAGCATGCAGGCCCTACATATATGTTAATCTTATCAGCAATCCCACCCTTGAACCATTGCTATAAAACTCCTCACCAAATCTTTCCAGGTTGGGACACAGAGCATTTGAGGCAGGAGTCTTCTGTGTTCCCCTTTTGCCTGGCAAAGCAATAAAGCTCTTCTTTTCTACTTCACCCAAAACTCTGTCTCTGAGATTTGATTCAGCAACAGTGCACAGAGGCTGAGTTTTTGGCCTCTGTAGCATATGAAGGCAAGACCTGTGAAGGCCCCCATTCTAGTCCTCAAGAGAGAACACTTTCCCTTGATAACCTGGAACAGAACAGAGCCTCTGGGAGGTGATAATTCTGGGTGACAGCTCCATAGGCTGATACAGACTATGAAGCAAGTCTCCAGAGAATGCTTTTGTTTCAAAGAAAATAGGAGTAAATCAGAGACTTGGGATTTTCTGTGAATAATGCATCTGAGCTTCAATTTTGAGCAGGCTTGAACACCATAACCTTCTTAAAATAAGACTTATGCCTTGGGTGAGACAAATATTTCTTAAATATGACAGCAAAAGCACTGTCTATAAGAGAAAAAATTAACAAATTGGACTTCATCAAGATAAAACTTCTGCTAACATTGTTAACAGAATGAAAAGAAGCAAATCATATGTCTGATAAAGGACATGTATCTACAATATATTAAATAAGAAAATAAACAATGCAACATTTTAAAGGGACAAAAGTTTTAACAGGCACTTCACCATAAAAGATATACGGGCAGCTAAGAAACACATGAAAAGGAACTCAACAACATTTGTCACTGAGGAAATGCATATCAAACACACAATGAAATACTACCACAAAGCTGTTAAAATAACTAAAATGAATTATATACACTATGGCAAGCACTGGTAAGGAACTAGAAGTTTCATACACTGCTGGTGGGAATGTAAATAGAAGAATCCTTTTGGAAAACACTTTGGCAAGAAGTCAAACTTAACTTACCATGTAATCTAGTCATTGGACTCTTAAGGATTTATCCAAGAGAGAAGAAACTTGAGCTCTTACATGTGCTCCTAGCTTTACAAATAAACCTACTATGTGCATCATAGTAACTTACTTTGTAATAGCCTCAAAGTAAAAGTGACCTAAATGCCCTTTAACAGATGCCTTTGTCATCAGATGAACAGATAACAAATTATGGTATATCCATACAGTGGAATATTACTTAGCAATAAAACAGAATGAACTTTTGATACATACAATACGGAAGACTCTCAAAATAGTTTTGCTGAGCAAAAGAAGCCATACAGAAAAAAAGGAGTATGTATTGTATGACTATTTATATAAAATTCTAGTAAATGAACATGTAATAACAGAACGTAGACTAGTGGTTGCCTGGAGCTGGCAGGCAGGAAGATGCAGAATGAAGCTTTTGTGGTTTATTGTGGTGATGCTTTCATGGGTGCGTACATATGGCAAGGCTTACCAAAGTTTACACTTTAGATATATGCAGATTATTGTACATCAACTACATCTCAATAAAGCGATTAAGAGAAGGAAAAAGGAGGAGAAGGAGCCCTGAGTTCTGTGATTCTTACTGTTGACCAGTCCCTCCAAGACACTAGCAAAAGTTCCAAAATATAGGAATATCTTTCAAATTTGGAAATTCATACTGGAAATTCAAGATCACATAGGGTCTTTCAGGGTCTTTACAAGTTTAAGGAGTTTTTGAAACTTGATGCTTAAAGGTGTTTTTTACATGAAGCTGTTATCCCAGGTTTTGGAGTTTTTGGTGGAACTATCATTCAAGTCCCCACCTCCATCTTTTCCAGGTTCCAGTCAGTTTCCTAGTCACCTTGCTACTTGTATAGAAAGTGTGGTGTCTCAGCTTCCTGGTGAATGGCCTTGCAGACACACCTGCTCCCACTCCAGCCCGCTCCCTTCAAGTTCCTAACCCCCAAATCTTGTCTCTGCCTGCCATGCTTGACCTGCTCCTGCCTTCTAAGCACTTGGCTTTTCATCTCTACTCTATCCTTTGTCCTCTGGCTCACTCATCCTGGTCACCCATGCAGATCCTTGGCCCTAGTTGTGGTTATACAGGATTCAAACGCTGACCAGACACATCTGGTACCTCTGCGGGGTTAAGGGCAGAATTGTGGGGAGGTTGTTCAGATTCTCTTTGGCTGGATTTTCCTCTGACCTGCAGATAGTATCACAGGTTCCTTCAGCTAAGTTTACACAAGTGGCTCAGAGTATCTCCGTGGAAACACTCCTGACCCCCATCCCAGGCTGGGTTGAGGGCCCATTTTCTCCTCAAAGATCTCGTTTCCCTTTGTCATTTCATTTACTTGCTTTTCTTTTTATTTTCTTGCCTTTCCCAAATTCATATCCCTTTTCCAATATGAGAGACTCTGGAGAAAAGGAATTTGTGTATTAAACATCTCTGTATTCTCAGTACACAATGTAGATCCAGGCACATAGAAGACAAACAGCTGAACAGCTAATTTAACTTAGAGCAGTGATACCAGCAGGGCCTGAGTTGGTAGGTCCTGGAGACCATCTGTTTGTTTCAGCTTGCATTACAAATGTGGTTCCATGACTTTCGATTTTTATCAGTGTGGTTTGGAAGGAAGCAATGACCCTGTTCTTTGATAAACTTTAAAGAATATCTAAGTCTTGAAGACATATAAATGCTAAAGAAGGATCAATTTATTCTTCCCAGATGAACTCTAACCTGCTTTCCAAATATATCACATTTCCTACCCAGCAACCAGAAAGCTATGTGCATTACATTCCTTGAAAAGAGAGATGGCTGAGATTCACATCCCGAGTCCCTGGCCAATCTTCTTCCCACACTGTACGTGATAGGTCTCCATGCAGAATAGGAGAATAATCACTCCAGGAAAGTTTGCTTCTGAAAAATGTTGCTCCCCATCTACTTTCCTGCCTGCCTGCTCCCCATCTACTTTCCTGCCTGGGGAGTAGGCTAGAGAGTGAGAATCATGTGGGACTCCTCCTACCTCTCTGATTTGAGGTCTCTGCAGAAGCCAGCCAAGTGTCCTAGTCCTGCCCTAATTCCCTCCAGTTCCTGTTTGGATACTGTCCACTAAGCAGGAGGCATTCTCATACTTGTCAGACTGCAGTGCTCCTAAGAGGTAGATAATGCATGGTGTCCATCTTTCCTCCCTTTCATTTCTGGCCCTAATCCCTTTATCCCACCCCACTCCCCAGGTGAGAAGGTGATGGTCCCTGAGGGCCCTTGTTCTCATTGGGTTTTGCTCAGACCTGAGCTCATCGGCCCCAGGAATGAAGCTGGGGGCAGGGGTGAGGCCAACAGAGGGAGGGTGATCACAGTTACACATAAAGCAGGATGACGGAAGAGATGTGAGGAATGGCAGCTCAAGCCCTTATTTCTGATGCCCTCTCTCACCACAGCCCCTGCAGGAACTCAACAAGGAAGCAAAAATGACACATAGGTGGGAGAGGTCCTAATCCTCTTTAGGTCCAAGTCCTAAAGAGAGCCAACACATGTCTGAGTTTTCAGGTTCCCAGGGACTGGATGGTGGTCAACTTCTGCTCTGTGGGACCTGCTTCAACCACCTGGAGGAGGTAGGATCCAGTGGAAGGAAAGTGGAGTCCTTTCTGGCCAAATCTGGGTGAAGACATCTGACCACCCAGCAGGATGCATTGGCCCAAGACATCGACCATGAGCTACGAAAGGCATAGAGAGAAAGGCCACTATCTTTAGTACTGAGAGAAAACCAGTCCTTCATGTCCTCTGCCTTGCTCTTCCATCCTCCACTGATGCAAGACCATCAGCCTGACCTGCTCATGTGCTGGTGAGAGTCACGCCCACAGACAAGGGTATGGAATGAATGAGTCCAAGTGAAGAGCTTGAAGAGGAGCCAAGCAAAGAGCCAGACTTCTTCCCAAGGAGGAACTTAAGTGAAAGAAACAAGAAAAATTATAGAGAATTTCATAGAAACTGCAGAAAGCTATACAACTAGAAAACCAAAAAAGAATTTGTGTAAGTTTTTTAAAAACATCTGAATTGAAAAATACAATTGCAGAACTAAAAAATATTGTAAACAACTACATGCCAATAAAAATAAATTTTAAAAAGTGTAGAAAATTCTAAAAAAATAAGCTGAAGGAAAATTAAGAGATCTCACAAGGTCACAGTCATATGATGCCAGTAACATTTTAATTTTTGTGTTATCTTTCTGTAAATATATGGAAATACAACACAAAAATGTCAAGCTTTAAAAAAGAACTAAAAAGTAGAACTGATGCAACTGAAAACTAAATTAGTAATCAAAAACATCAAGTAGAGGAATGATCTCACTACACAAAAGCAGAAAATATAAAGAATAAAAGAGTAAAAAGAATAAGAGATGTGGAGGATAGATCTAGGAGACTCAAGATGCAAAGTGCATAGTTTCAGAAAGAGTTAAATGAACAGAACTAAGAGAAGCAAAAAGGTTAAAAAAAAGAAAAACTCTTAGTTGAAAACAATACAAACTTTAAAGATACATTTGAAAAAATTTCTAAACTTTGAAAATAAAGAGATTGGCTTACAGGCTTCCAAACATGGCAAGAAGTTTCATTTCAAAGGCAAGAGAATCAGAGCACAACAGATTTCTCATCTGCAACTTTAGATACTAGAAGACAGTGGGAAAATGTATGTTTAGTTTTTCAAGAAGAGCATTGTGATCCAAGAATCTTACACTGTTCAATAAAGTATTCCTTAGTGGCTCAGATGGTAAGGAATCCACCTGCAATGCGGAAGACCTGGGTTTGATCCCTGGGTCGGGAAGATCCTCTGGAGAAGGGTATGGCTACCCACTCCAATATTCTTCCTAGAGAATCCCATGGACAGAGGAACCTGGAAGGCTACAGTGCATGGGGTCACAAAGAGTCAGACATGACTGAGCGACTAAGCACACACACATTCATGTGGGAAGAGAAAGAATTTTTTCAGCTTAAGAAGATTCATAATGGATGCCACCCAAGTATATTTCTAAGTAAATTACTTGAGGGAGTGCTCTATTTTTTTTTTTTTTTTTTTACTTAGAACAAAAACTCTCAGATGAAATATTCAAAGAGTAGGAGTTAGTGAAAAAAAAAAAGAAAAAAGTTAAGCTCTCATTTTGTTCCAGCATAAAGTGGTGAGCAAGACAGGGCTCTGCCCTCCAGAAGCTGCTAATCAGATGCTCAGTGTTGTGAAGATTTGATGGGGGTGATCTGCGGGAAAAGGAACTGATATGCTGGTGCTGCTTTGGCAGAATTGGAGACGGCATTTGAGTTAACTGAACCCAGGTCTCCCACATTGCAAGCAGATTCTTTACCAGCTGAGCCACCAGGGAAGCCCAAGAATACTGGAGTGGGTAGCCTATCCCTTCTCCAGCAGATCTTCCCAACCCAGGAATAGAATCCTGCGTGGCAGGCGGATTTTTTACCAGCTGAGCTACCAGGGAAACCCCTTCTAAGGAGAAGACAACCTTGCATACTTATAGGAGAAGAATATTCTGAGCAGAAAAAAACACAGTCTTAGTGAGGAAAATAATGATGGTATGTTCTGCTCATTCAGACATGGTATGTTCTGCTCATTCAGACAGAGTGGGTGGCTAGGCATAGGGAACATGAGCAGGAACGGAGGAAGAGAAAGTCAGGGAGGCAATGGAGCAGAGACTACCACCAACTTGCTGAAATCTAGGTTGCTTTTATTCCAGGACACGTTAGATCAATCCTCCAGCCTCCTGGGAAAGTGTGTGTGATCATGAGAGTTCCAGCAAGTGCAACATGAACAGAAGTGACACTCAATTCTGCCCCATCAACGCCACCCATATGCACTCCTCCCTGCTTTTTTCCCTTCTTCCGGCTAGTTAGAATGAAAATGACCCCCAGGCTGACTTTCAAAGAGCATAAGTTGAAGATGACAGCAGCCTGCACCCCTGATGTTTACCAATCAGTGCTGGTATATGAGCAAGAAACAAACATCTCCACACTTTTGTAACTGAAAGTGGGGTCAGTCTTGCTGCTCGCCACTCAAAAGCCAATAAAAAGGCAAGGTTGGTGAAAAGGAAAGTTTGCTTTATTTTGAATGTTGGCAATCAGTGGGGAGGGCAGATGCCTGTTCAAAGGCTGACACCTGCCATTGACAATCAATGGGCAAGAGCTTTTACAGGCTGAGATAGTGAGTTATAAGCAGAAACAGTACCAGGACATCTTGAAATTGGTCATTGGTGGTGTGACCCGTGTCATCTTTTTTTTTTTGGCTGCACTGGGTTTGCATTGCTGAGCGTGGGCGTTCTCTAGTTGCAGTGAGCTGGGGACTGCTCTCTAGTTGTGGTACAGGGGATTCTCACTTCGGTGGTTTCTTTGTTGCAGAGAATAGGCTCTAGGTGCTTGGGCTTCAGTAGTTGCAGCACATGGGCTTAGTTGCTCTGAGACATGTGGAATCTTTCCAGACTAGGGATAGAACCCATGTCCCATGCCTTGGAAGGTGGGTCCTTATCCACTAGACCATCAGGGAAGCCCCTGACCAGTGTCATCTTGATTGTTACAAGTACAGTTAGACTTCAGTTCCAGGGTCAATTTGTTACCAGTTCCTTGAGGTCAGTTCTTGGAACTGTAGCAGCTTATGTCATGGCTACAGTCTGATCATGATGTAATTAACTTCTTAAACCTGGCGGAGGTTTCAGTGTCTATGATATAGCTCACAGGATACTACCTATAGCTCAGAATATTGCCTATAGCTCTTGAGAAGCAACTAAAAGGTCCTTGACCGTGTTTAACTGCTATTTGTTCTCCTTTGACTGTTTTCTTTTGTTTCTGCATGTTTTCACTTCTTTCATTAAACTTATTCTTTGGCTAAAGTTTTTCCACAGACAAAATACAAGCAGAGGACATGTGGGACAAGGACCACAGGATCCTGCTCTGTTTCAGTGAGCCATTGTTGAGAACTGGGGTAAATTTGTTTCAGCAGTTAGCACACTCTGACCACCACAGGCAGACAGGATCTTATGGGATCATAGTCCAGAGCTGAATTTTCTCACCACATATAATCAGAAAGGCCAGAGGTATCATGGGAATGGGAGGAGTAGGAAGTTCAAGGAGGAAATATCATGATCAAACTTCTAAGTTCTAAGGCCAGGGATCAATCAAGAGACCATTTCCATGGTCTTGGGGAGAGATTGCTGTGTCTTGAAGCAGAGATTTAGAAATTGAGAGGCCATAATGTGATTCAATTAGGAGAAATTTTGGAGGTAAAGTTGATATTTTGAATGTGGGATAAGTGAGGAGAATAAAGGATGATTCACGAGTTTGAGGTATTTTACTGAGATGAGGGCAGTTAGTCGAAAGCAACTTTGAGGAATGGAAAATTCAGATTTCTGTTTATTCCTGTTAAATCTGAGATGTCTACTAGATATCCAAGGGAGATTTTAGATATATGAATCTGGCATCTCACACAGTAAATGGGAACCCTCAGTGTCTGTTTTTCTGACACCTGTGACTGGGACCTCTTAGGGGAGAGTGCTGGTAGAAATGAGTCTGGCACTTTGGTTTTGTTGGCTAGGAGGAGCCAGCGATGGGGACTGAGGTATGCCAAGAGGGTAGGAGGAGAGCCTGTGAAGTGTGGATTCCCAGAAACTTGATGAGGTTTTCCCAGCACTGTCCGACTGTACTCATGTAAGTGAGGAATAAGCACACACAGTAAGTCCTGTACATATGAACCTTCAGGTTGCGAACTTTTAAAGATGTGAATGTACATCTTTATACCCAATCACATCAGGCATGAATGAAATTGAAGCTTGCCTTCCATCTCCTATTGCTGATGACCTTTCATCTCTACCATCTCCCACCTCCTCTCTTTCCTCTGGTCAGTGACTCTTCTTGCCTGCTCACTCAATGCCAGCTCCTGTGTGCCAGCTGTTGTACCGTACTTTTCAAGGTACTGTAAGATTAAAAATGTTTTCTTTATTTTGTCTGTTTTTTTATGTATTATTTGTATGAAAAGTATTATAAGCCTCTAAGTTCAGTTCAGCTGCTTAGTCATGTCCGATTCTTTGCAACCCCATGAATTGCAGCACACCAGGCCTCCCTGTCCATCACCAATTCCCGGAGTTCACCCAAACTCATGTCCATTGAGTTGGTGATGCCATCCAGCCATCTCATGCTCTGTCATCCCCTTCTCCTTCTGCTCCCAATCCCTCCCAGCATCAGGGTCTTTTCCAATGAGTCAACTCTTCTCATGAAGTGGCCAAAGTATTGAAGTTTCAGCTTCAACATCAGTCCTTCCAAAGAACACCCAGGACTGATCTCCTTTAGAATGGACTGGTTGGATCTCCTTGCAGTCCAAGGGACTCTCAAGAGTCTTCTCCAACACCACACTTCAAAAGCATCAATTCTTTGGCACTCAGCTTTCTTCATAGTCCAACTCTCACATCCATACCTGACCACTGGAAAAGCCATAGCCTTGACTAGATGGACATTTGTTGGCAAAGTAATATCTCTGCTTTTGAATATGCTGTCTAGATTGGTCATAACTTTCCTTCCAAGGAGTAAGCGTCTTTTAATTTCATGGCTGCAATCACCATCTGCAGTGACTTTGGAGGGCTAAAAAATAAAGTCTGACACTGTTTCCCCATCTGTTTCCCATGAAGTAATGGGACCAGATGCCATGATCTTCGTTTTCTGAATGTTGAGCTTTAAGCCAACTTTTTCACTCTCCACTTTCACTTTCATCAAGAGGTTTTTTAGTTCCTCTTCACTTTCTGCCATAAGGGTGGTGTCAGCTGCATATCTGAGGTTATTGATATTTCTCCCGGCAATCTTGATTCCAGCTTGTGCTTCTTCCAGCCCAGTGTTTCTCATGATGTACTCTGCATATAAGTTAAATAAACAGGGTGACAATATACAGCTTTGACGTACTCCTTTTCTTATTTGGAACCAGTCTGTTGTTCCATGTCCAGTTCTGTTGCTTCCTGACCTGCATATAGGTTTCTCAAGAGGCAGGTCAGGTGGTCTGGTATTCCCACCTCTTGAAGAATTTTCCACAGTTTATTGTGGTCCACACAGTCAAAGGCTTTGGCATACTCAATAAAGCAGAAATAGATGTTTTTCTGGAACTCTCTTCCTTTTTCCGTGATCCAGAGGATGTTGGCAATTTTGTCTCTGGTTCCTCAGCCTTTCCTAAAACCTTTTAAAGTACAGTAAAGACTGTAAAGAAAGCTGAGCACCAAAGAATTGATGCTTCTGAACTGTGGTGTTGGAGAAGACCCTTGAGAGTCTCTTGGACTGCAAGGAGGTCCAACCAGTCCATCCTAAAGGAGATCAGTCCTGGGTGTTCTTTGGAAGGAATGATGCTAAAGCTGAAACTCCAATACTTTAGCCACCTGATGTGAAGAGCTGACTCATTGGAAAAGACTCTGATGCTGGGAAAGATTGAAGATGGGAGGAGAAGGGGATAACAAAGGATAAGATGGTTGGATGGCATCATCAAGAGTTGGTGATGGACAGGGAGGCCTGGCGTGCTGCAGTCCATGGGGTCACAAAGAGTCGGACACTACTGAGCAACTGAACTGAACTGGAGTACAGTACTATACAGCCGATTGTGTTAGTTGGGTACCTAGGCTAACTTTGTTGGACTTATGAACAATTTGGACTTATGAATGTGCTCTCAGAATGGAGCTCATTCACTGTGTAGGGGGTTTACTCTAGTCAGTTTTAAGCAATTCAGGATTTTTCCAATCAAAAAAATGGATGAGTTAAGCAAAATGGATGAGTTTCCTAGGGCTGCCATAATAACATGGTGGCTTAAAGCACTAGAAATTTACTTTCTCTCAGTTCCATAGGCTAGAGGTCTAAAATCAAGGGGTTGGCAGGGTTGCATGCTTCTGGAGGCTCTGAAGGAGAATTCACTCTATGCCTCTCTCTTGGTTTCTGGTGACTGCCATAAATCCTTGGCAAAAATTCTTGGTTTTCTTTGGTTTGTAGACACAGCACTCTCTCTGATTTCTGCCTCCCTCTTCTAACTCTGCGTGGCTCCTTTTCTCTTATAAATAGTGCTTGTCATTGGATTTAGAACCTGCCCTAATCCAGGATATTTTATTACATCAGCCAAGATTCTTTTTTCCAAATAAGGTCACATTTGAAGATTCTAAGTAGGTGTGCCTGTGAGAGGGCCATTATTCAACTCACTACCAGGAGTGAGGGGCAAGTTGGTTAAAAGGATGTGCAAAGGGGCAATAGAGCTGAATCATGGAATCCAAGCTAGATGGGGAAGGAAAGAAGCATAGGAGACAGTCATGGAAAAATAGAGACTGCTGAGATCAGAAAGGGGAGTGGTTGAGCAGAAGAACCAGACAAGGTAGATGAGGAGGTGGGGTGAAAGGATGGCAGATGGAGTTCAGTTACTGATTATGACAGTCTGGGGAGTGGGCACCTGAGACGGTGACAATGATGGCATCTGAGAACACTCCATCGGAGGAGAGGTGGGTGTGAGGCCCTGAGAATGTAATCTGGGTCACCAGTGCGCATGATGAAGCCCTCAGAATGATGATGAGAGTGGAGAAGGGGGATAAGCAAGGGATAGACAAGGAGTAAGGACAGCAGCAAGGAGGACTGAGCAAGTGATAGTGATGGCTAAGTCAGAATAGAAGAGTGTAAGGGGTTGAAAGATACAGGATATTCTATCAAAATAAAAACTAAAAGCTGGGAATCAAATTCCAAATGATTCCAACAAAACCCAGTTGGTGGGGGAGGAACAGAGACAATGGTGAAGTAAACACATACTAACATTTTCATTTTGATGTGGAATATGTGGTTGGAATTGGGTTGAATGAAACTATACTAAAAAGTCTTCTCTTAAAAAATGGGGACAGTTAGTACATTGATAGAGAAGTACAGATTTGAATATACACTTTATGTATACATATATGTGGGCTTCCCTGGTGGCTCAGATGGTAAAGAATCTGCCTTCAATGCAGGAGACCTGGATTTGATCTCTGGGTCAGGAAGATACTCTGGAGAAAGGAACAACAACCTGCTCCAGTATTCTTGCCTGGAGAATTCCATGAACAGAAGAGCCTGGCAGGCTGGAGTCCATGGGGTTGTAAAGAATCGGACACAATTAAAGAACTAACACACACACACACACACACACATACACAGATATACACATATACCCATTAAAAGAGAGAGACATGTAGAAAGGCATTCAAATCACCAGAAAGCAAAATACTAAATAAAAATTAAAACTTTTCAATTAAAATTAATTATTGGTTAGGGATCAAATTAAAAACTTAATTAGGAATTAAAAATTGGTTGGGGAACAACAGAACAAATAATATATAATAGCACAAAAAGCACACAATAAGATAAAATAAGGCCAAACATGTCTTTTTTCAATTATGGACATGGTATTTAATGTCCCTATTAAAACATCATTAGGCAGTTATTTAAAACAATCATTTTGGTGATTATTTCATGTATGTACACTGTGCACTTTAAATATGTATAGTCTATTATATATCAATTTTACTGCAATAAAGCTGCTTTTTGAAAGAAACAATGAAGACTCTAAGAGCGAATGAAAAATAAAATTCTAATTTTATGTTTTATGCATATACCTAAAAAAGACAGACAAAGGTTGAAAAGAGGAGTGGTGAATGCAAACAAATAGAAAGCAGGCACACACACACATCGCACAAAGTGGATTCTGAGGCTAAAATTACTGTAAAACAATGTAAGTATATTTTAATGATAAAAGGTAACATTCACAATATTCTACAGACACAAAAAGCTTTCATGCACCAATAACATAATTTTAAAATATGCAAAGCACTGAGTCTTCCCTGGTGGTCCAGTGGCTAAGACTCTGCACTTCCAATGTAGGGGGCCCAGGTTCGATATCTGGTCAGGGAACTAGATGCCACATGCGACACCTAAGAGTTTGCATGCTGCAATGAAGATCACATGTGTGCTGCAACTAAGACCCGGCACAGCCAAATATAAATATTAATATATATGTGTATATATATACATATTACATATATGTATATGAAGTATATACATATATATATGTGTATTAACTCCTAGAAATACAATAGACAGGCGAATCTACAATCATATTAAGAAAATCCAAGCTAGGTTTCAATAGTATGTGAACCGAGAACCTCCAGATATTCAAGCTGGATTTAGAAAAGGCAGAGGAATCAGAGATCAAATTGCCAACATCTGTTGGATCATAGAAAAAGCGAGAGAATTCCAGAAAAACATCTACTCTGCTTCATTGACTGTGCTAAAGCCTTTGACTGTGTGTGAGTGAAGTGAAAGTTGCTCAGTCGTGTCGGACTCTTTTTGACTCCATGGAATTCTCTAGGCCAGAATACTGGAGTGGGTAACCTTTCCATTCTCCAGGGGATTTTCCCAACCCACAGATCGAACCCAGGTCTCCCGCATTACAAGCAGATTCTTTACCAACTGAGCTATCAGGGAAGCCCCTGTGTGTGGATCACAACAAACTGTGGGAAATTCTTGAAGAGCTGGAAATACCAGACCACCTTAACCTGTCTTCTGAGAAACCTGTATGCAGGTCAAGAAGTAACAGTTAGAACCAGACATGGAACAACAGACTGGTTCCAAATTGGGAAAGGAGTACATCAAGGCTGTATAATGTCACCCTGCTTATTTAACTTATATTCAGAGTACATTATGAGAAATTCTAGGCTGGATGAAGCACAAGCTGGAATCAAGATTGCCAGGTGAAATATCAATAACCTCAGATATGCAGATAACACCACCCTTATGGCAGAAAGTGAAGAGGAATTAATGATCCTCTTGATGATAGTGAAAGAGGAGAGTGATAAAGTTGGCTTAAAGCTCAACATTCAGAAAACAAATATCATGGCATCCAGTGCCATCACTTCACAGCAAACAGATGGAGGAAAAATGGAAACAGTGACAGACTTTATTTTCTTGGGCTCCAAAATCACTGCAGATGGTGACTGAAACCATGAAATTAAAAGATGATTGCTCCTTGGAAGAAAAGCTATGACCAACCTAGACAGCATATTAAAAAGCAGAGATATTACTTTGCCAACAAAGGTCCATCTAGTCAAAGCTATGATTTTTCCAGTAGTCATGTATGGATGTGAGAGTTGAACCATAAAGAAAGTTGAGCACCGAAGAATTAATGCTTTTGAACTGTGGTGTTGGAGAAGACTCTTGAGAGTTCCTTGGACTGCAAGGAGATCCAACCAGTCCATCCTAAAGGAAATCAATCCTGAATGTTCATTAGAAGACTGATGCTGAAGCTGTAACTCCAATACTTTGGCCACCTGATTCAAAGGGCTGACTCATTGGAAAAGACCTTGATGCTGGGAAAGACTGAAGGAAGAAGAAGGGGATGACAGAGGATGAAATGATTGGATGGCATACCGACTTGATGGACATGAGTTTGAGCAAGCTCCAGGAGTTAGTGATGGACAGGGAAGCTTGGTGTGCTGCAGTTCATGGTGTCTCAAAGAGTCGGACACGACTGAGCGACTGGACTGAACGGAACAAATCTTAATATACTTCTCTCAGAACTTATAAAATCTAGTAGATACATATGAAATAAATCTATAGAGGACTTGAATAACAGTTAACAAATGACTTAATACACACAGACATGGAGCTTAATCCTCAACAAATAGAAAATGTAGATTCTTTTCAAATACCTTAGAACTTTGTATATTAGCACACAAGGTAAACATCAGTTGCTTACAAAATAAATAGAAATCATAAAATAAAACTAGCAAATGTCAAGAAAAACTTAGCCCATAAAATGTAAACAAACAAAAATCCACTTGGGAATTTTGAAGTTTCTTTTCTAAATCATCTTGAATTAAAGAAGAAATAAAAACTTGGATTTTATTTAGAAATAAGTGAGAAAATTATATGCTAAAACCTTGTGAGAATAAGCCAAATAGTGATATTTAATAGAAAATGTTTTTACTTTTACTGTTATGTTAGGAAAGAAGGATGTTTAAATAATGAACTAAAACCTAATTCAAGAAAATAAAAAGAATTCAGAATAAAACAAAATGAGATAGAAGGAAATAATAAAATTTAAAAAGTAATTATCAAAATAGAAAAAAAAGAAAACCCTATGGTCCTTGTTCTTAGGAAGAAGTTTCAGCTAATTGAGAGGTTATGCCTTTGGCAAGAAAAAAGGCAGTAGATCCACCAGGAATGACCAAAAAAGATAAAATTGCAAACAATAAGAAGGCTTAAGAATTTTAAGTCAATACACTGTAAGTACTTAACCAAGCCAAAGGTGGATGATTTCCTAAAAAAATATAAATTACCAAAACTGACTCAAAAAGTAGAAATCCTAAACAGTCCAGAAAAAGTTAGGATGCCAAAGATATGTCTCTAAAAAATGCTTACATACAGAAATAGAAATATAATGTTGAACACATAAATCTTATGTAAGGTTATATACCTGATGTTAACTCAATAAAAACAAAAGCAAACAAAATATTTCCTCTACCTTACAAAAAAAAAAAAAAAAGAGAAAAATGCTTGGCACATTGATAATTCACAGTGCAGTAAAGGCTGTGTATTCTTCCTTGCTCTGCCTCTTACTGGCCATGTCACATTAGTATAGTGGCCAGATTTAGCAAATAAAACTACAGTACACTG
Organism: Bos mutus; assembly: GCF_027580195.1. Lineage (NCBI taxonomy): Eukaryota > Metazoa > Chordata > Mammalia > Artiodactyla > Bovidae > Bos > Bos mutus. Next base: position 128,041,297 of record NC_091617.1, read on the forward strand.
AGTTAAATATGAATTTCTTATAAACAACATATATATTCTATATCAGGATTCCCATTCATAAGTTGGAGATTTTTCCACTTCAGAGTCAGCGACCTGTGGCCTTGTTGAGATAACTTGACTCTTCCAGTCTCTGTCATGTCAAACAGGCATTTAAAAAAGAATAAATATATGTAAGGATCCATCATACCTCAGAGACCATTTGCTTTTTCTTCCACTGAAAGCACTGTGGTGGGTGTCAAGCCTTGGGTGCTTTTGCTTGCATAGGTTTTTCCCTGGAGTGAATTTTTATGTGTGCTCTTTCCTAATGAGAAACAGTAACTGAGACAGAAAAACTTTGCCTAGTCTCTACTTTTGTCTGCTGTGGTTGTTCCATTTCCCCTGGTGGCCAGGCCTCCAAAACCAGATGCAAAACACCAGCTGCTGCTCCACGTCTCACCCCCTCCCCAGGGGACCCCTTGCCCTTTGAGCCTACCTTAGTGCCTCCCCACCTTTCTCCTTCAGCTTCCCACATGCCCGCCTGTGGCCTCCCCTCTCCCCCCAGTTCCATCCTACCCTGAGGCATTCTGCAAGGGTAGGAAGGGTATGCTTGGCTTTGTCTCAGTCTCTGGGCTGCAGAGTCCTTTGGGGCCAGCTCCAAGGAAGAAGTGTCCCCACATCCTTAGTCCCATCTGCTTCCTGCATGCTGGCCCCTGCTTCTGCTCTCCGCAGCAGATGGTATCACGTCCCAGCATGCCACACTTTCCTCCAGTGTCTTTTATTTACACTTTACAGTGGCTGCTAAACAATGAGGCCACTGCATTAAGGATTGTGGGAAGAAAGGCTTTATTTCTAGAGCAGCTGAGTTCCTACTATGTCCCAGACACTGGGCTAAGACTCTGACTATATATTTTTCCCATTTAATTCTTGAATAATGTCATGAAAGAGGTGTGTCTCCCTCCATTCTACAAATTGAAAAGCACAGATTCAGATAGTTTGTGTCTAGTCCAAGGTTACCCACAAGTCAGTGGCTGAACTGGAATTTAAATTCAAGTCTCTTTGACTCTGAGATGATGACTCCATCTTTTCCATGACCCCACACTGATTGCCAGCTGTGGAAAATTTGATTCAATAGTTGTGTGTATGTGTGTGTGTGTGTGTGTGTGTGTGTTTGTGTGTGTGTGTGTGTTAAGGTTTTTAAAATGCACCTAGATCTGAGGAAGTTCTGGTTTTTCTGGCCTCCTGGTCTCCTTCCTGCTCTTGCTTATGGGCCTGTCGCTTTGCCTTCCTGTCTATTCAGTCTCCATAATCAGCTAGTTCAGAAAGCACGGTGGGAGCTAAGGGTAAGTAAGGTGGCCGCTGCCTCTCGCTGCCATGGTGAAGCAGATCCCATAATAAAAGCCTGAATCCCCAGACAGTGTCTTGCCTGAAAGCACAGACCCTTGCTGAGTGGGGAGCAGCCAGGCTGGGATGCAGCTGTCAGCTGCCAGGTCATGTCCACACGCTGGCCAGACTGGGAGCTTTGTCTCCTCTTTCATTTTGTTTCTCTCCCATCTTCCCTCTCCATCTTTTCTAGTAGTTTCTAGGGCTTCCATAACAAAGTGCCATGGACTAATTGGATTAAACAACAGGAATTAATTTTTTTTTTTTTCACAATTCCAGGGGCTGAAAGTCCAAGATCAAGGTGTCAGCGGAGTTGTTTCTTCTGAGGCTTCACTCCTTGGCTTGTAGTGTCAAGAGTCACAGGTGACACTCTCGTGTGTCTCTCCTAATCTCTTCTTATAAGATCATTAAACTAGAAACTTCCCTGGTGGTCCAGTGACTAAGACTCCATGCTCTCAAGGCAGGGGGCCCAGGTTTGATCCCTAGTCAGAGAACTAGATCTCACGTGCTGCTACTAAGAACCCTCATGCTATAATGAAGATCAAAGATCCTGCATTCTGCAACTAAAACCTGGCACAGCCAAATATCTGTATCTATCTATCTATGTAAAGGAAGATCATTAACCAGCCGCATTGGGTAAGGGCTATCTCAATGATCTCATTTAATCTACTAACTTCTTTTAAAGACCCTATCTCCTAATATAGTCATATTTCTGGGGTGCTGGGAGTTAGGACTTCAACAGGAGAATTTTAAAGAACAAACAACTCATTACACACACACTCTCTTTCAGACACATACACATACACACACCTATTAATAGTTGAGACTGAGGCTGGACCTGTCTCACTGGAGATTCCTGAGTCCCAAGTTTTCTCCAGAAGAGAAACCAGTGCCTTAGTCACTGTTTCCTTATTACTAAGAAGGAGGAGTGATGGGTGCTGGCCAAGGGCTGGTGGTGGGGAAGGTTTCCATGAGTGTGGAGTACTTGCAAAGGATGCTGGAGATTTCAGGAATGGACTCTTGGACCAGGTGCATTTCTGACTTGTGAGTGTGAAAAGAATGAAAAAAAAAAAAACAGGAAAATTGGGACCCATGGTTGAGCATTTTCAAGAGCTGGAGTCCATGGCCACTTTCGTAGAGTTTTGAAATCCTCAACAAGGATAATTTTTCAAATTTCTATTTTCATTTGAATGATCATCTAAGAAATTAACATAAATACATCCTAAAATATCAAGATGACCACCCAGATGCCAGGGCTGCCATTTCAGTGCCTACATTTGTGTTCATTTCTATCACTGTGTTAGTGCCAAAGAACACTATTCTAAATGCTCAGAGCCCAAAAGAAAAGAATATATTTGAATCTATGCATAAATATAATGTTTATGCAAAGTGAAGTCCAAATAATGGCACAGCTCATGGTATAAGTTGGAGTTTAAGTTATTGAGTTGCTAGAACAGAGAAAAGAGAATTGAATCATCCCACAGCACAATTAAAATCTGACATTTGCAGGTAATCACATACCTTAATCCACTCACTTATAATACTAACTTAATTAATGTTGCTAGTTTTGTTTGCAATCACTTTTTAAAACTGGTTAAATTTGTTAGCCAAGATTTTAGTAGGTTTAAATTTCTTAACTGGTTTTGAATTTTGTTTGTATAGCCTATTACTATAAGAATTGGAATCTAGCTTTATATTGATACACATTTAAGAAATATATTAAATTTAAGTCCAGACTCATACTTTTAGGTGAGACTGAATAGATTGTATCAGACTAATTTTCCAGCTAAGAAAAAAATGTAAGAGGAGGCTAAAAATCCAAAAATAGTGTTTGATGGCATCAGAGAATAAATAAAGTATCCAGTATTTGAGGGAAATGCTTTGTGGTGAGTCCTGCATTCAACCGTTTTTTCTCCTTGAGTCATTTATCAATTCCTAGCTGGGACTATAGAGTCAGGAAAGAAAATCAGGGATCTAAAGCATCCAGTAGCTTCTCTGGGCTGGATGGATACAAACTGGAGTTGAATTTGCCACAAAGAAACCACACAAAATCCAGGACTTGTAACCCAAGATCCTGGAGAAAAAGAACAACAAAGAGATAAAGCTGACATTAAATCTGAATTTCTCCTTGAATCATTTTACAATTTCCAAGCTACATGTTGGATGAGACACAGAGAAACCAAGTGAAAAGAAGTTGCCAAGACAGTAAAAATCTAAGCACGGAGTGTTGGAGCCTCATGGTGCTTGCAAGACAAAAATTGAGGCTTGGGGCCTGTAATAAGTGAGGCCCTGGTAAACACTCAGGGCTTCAGTTGAGACCCCAGAAAAGCTATGTCTCACAGTTAAGGACAAACAGAAGCAGAAAGTCCTGCATTGAATCAAAGTGATCTTGCCATATCCTATCTATTTGCAAGAAGATTTATTCTCTTTCTATTTCCAGTCTGGCGAGAACAGGTTGGGGTCACATGGAGCTGCTCCCCTACAATCTGCTGAGCTCACATGTGGGAACTCCATGGCTTCTCCCCCCACCTCCAGTCCACCAGGGTCCACACCAACCCTGAGGAGTTTAACCCTGGCTTTGTGGCACATTTGATACCCAAGGTAGAGTGGGTAGCCCATCTGGAGGTGGCTGATATCCTGCATCTGGTCGAGCTGTCCAGAGAGGCCATCTGCAGTGTGAGTGTGATGAGAAATTTCAGAGGAAGATATACTACAAACTACAAATATATTACAGGGAACTCCGCCACATCCAGAGCCTGGACATCTCTTCCCCATCAGCAGTGGGATTCCCAGCATGCTTGCTGAGTAACAAGGAGACTGAGATTCAACTATACCAGGCACAAAATTTTAGTTCTGTGACCATATGTATCTTTGTTTATATGTATCGTGTTTTCTGGTTCTATCGTGTACACCCCAAGACTTGGCCCCATAATACCTCAAACAACATTTTCTTTAGCTCAGTGTGTATATATATATTTATAGTTATAGATATAGATATAGATTTTCGTTAAAGTTTCAAAAAAAAAGGAAGAAGAAGACGGTGATGATGACAATAACATATTCTTCTCTGGAGGCAGAAAACATCATCTCAAGTCTCTAAAACTTTTTAAACTCAATGTCCAGAATTAGATAAAGAAAATTACCAATTATCCGAGGAAACAAGACCAAATCAGTGAAATCCAAGAGAAAAATAGTCCATATCAATAGCCCCACAGGTGCTCTGGATATTGAAGTCGTCAGAGATATGCTTTCAAATAACTATATCATGTTCAAGAATGTAATAAAATTATAGACCCTTTTACCAGAGAATTGCAGTGAAAAAAAAAATCAAATAGGAATCCCAGGTCATCAACCTCTCTAAGCTATTGTTTAGTCTAGAAACTTAGGTCTTATTTTTGATTCCTTCATCTTCTTCAGCCTATGAGTACACCTCTGCTTCACTATCCATTGCTAATGTCACTTCCCTAATTAAGGGCAACCTCATGTCTCACCTGGAGAAGGCAATGGCACCCCACTCCAGTACTCTTGCCTGGAAAATCTCATGGGCAGAGGAGCCTGGTAGGCTGCAGTCCATGGGGTTGCTAAGAGTCAGACATGACTGAGCGACTTCATTTTCACTTTTCACTTTCATGCATTGGAGAAGGAAATGGCAACCCACTCCAGTGTTCTTGCCTGGAGAATCCCAGGGACAGGACAGCCTGGTGGGCTGCCATCTATGGGGTCACACAGAGTCAGAAATGACTGAAGTGACTTAGCAGCAGCAGCGGCGGCATGTCTCACCTACACTCACACTCCATTCCACAGAATGAACTTTCTCTACTGTAAATCTGATCAATCTTCATAAACTCATTTGGTGGCTCTGCTCTTCAGAATAAGCTCCAAGCCCTTTCCTGTGGGCTACTTGGCTCTGGTTTTTCTCTTGAGAAACAGAATATTTTCTGCCATATCAGTAAACAAGGATGTCACCATCATCAGCAATTGCTGCCCTCTAATGTGAGCCAATGAGCTCTAAGGGAGCAAAGGAAGGAAAAGAACATCTGCCATCTAGCAGCCATCAGACTGCATCCACTCCCTATGGTGAGCCTCAAGGAAGCACAGGATGTGAAAACACTGGCCCCAGACAGGAGAGGTGTGTATAAAAGGAATGATATCAGTGAGCCCAGACTCTTGCATCTTCCCTTATGTAGAAAAGCACTAAATTCCTTAACTGGGGAGATCTGGTTTTCTTTAATTAACAATAATCTTTTGACATTAAGACCACCCACCCTTTGTTGCAAAACTTCTCTATAACCTAGCTCATCCCTCACCTCCTCAAAGAAGTTTTCTTGGGGCTACTTGAGATGCTGCCTCCTGGGCTTAAGTCCTAAAAATTTCCACAGAATAAAGCATGCCTCTCAACTTTCGGGTTGTGAGTATTTTTTAAGTCTACACTCTCTAGTATGCACCTTGCTTCTTCAACACCCCAAACCTTAGCAAACACTTGTCCTTCAACTACAGTAAGTTAATTTCAGTCATCAAATGTACTGTGCTTTCTCCACCTCCTGAAAAGTGCATATACTGTTTCCTTTTTGTGACATGTTTTCTTTCTCTTCACGTAGCAAATTCTACCCACCTTTCAAAAATTGTCTTCCAAGAGGTTCTCTCTGAGTCCTCAGGACCTCTTTAACCCTCTCTTCTAACATAACATGTCCTTTTTCAGAGTATTTATCATGCTAGAAGGTAATTAAACATGACACATACATCTCCCCCATAAAATTCTTTGATGGAAGGAACCATGGCCTCTGAGAGTTTGCATAGTAGCTCACATATTATAGGATAGCACTTGTCCTGGGAGATGGCACTGCAACCAGGGTCCTGAGAACAAAGATTCAGCGTATTTTTTTAAAAAGATTCAGCCCACCAATGATCCCAACTAGGACCCAAATAATGACCTTGAGACCGTAGCTGTTTGCCTCCACCCACTAGGGTTCCTGGGGTGAGATCAGTCTCCATGGAGAGCTGGTAATTACAATCAAGCCCAGAGCCTCTGGGGCCCCACACCCCTTCACGCCAACCCAAGGACAGCTAAATGCCAGTGTTCCATTTCCAAACCCCGTGAAGGTCGTAAGTGTAAGGAACACAATCCCCAAGGGCCTGTCTTCAAACCACAGGCAAAGAGTAAAGCTAGCTGTTCTCCGGCTGTGACTGCTTTCTAAATGGCCTATAAACGTCTATGTTCTTCCCCAAAGTGATCTTTTCTCTTAAAACTTAAGTGCCTAATCAGTTTTGTCCTACCCACAAACTGGAGTAAGAAATGTGAGTTTAGAAAAGTGTATTTGGAGTGATTATACAAACATAAGGAGCAGCTAATACTCTTCTGTGACTGTCACATAGACCAGAATAGATGAGGCTGTTCCCATCAATAGTGAACAAATCTAAGATGCTCTTCAAGCCCCAGCTTTTTTTTTTTTTTTTTTTTATGTGGACTATTTTTAAAGCCTTTATTGAATTTGTTACAATGTTAATTCTGTTTTGTGTTTTGGTTTTGTGGCCCTGTGGCCTATAGCATCTTAACTGCCAGACCAGGAATCGAACCCACATCCCCCTCCACTGGAAGGGGGTCTTAAGCTCTGGACCACCAGGGAAGTGGTGGCCTGGCTCTTAAAGCCCCAATACATTGATCCCTAACAGCATGAGCGTCTTCTCAGATGGCAGCTTTAAAAACAGCTGAAACTAATAATACTGGTAAATAACCACTACTCAAATTTTTATACAGCTTAGTCTTTCATCTTCACAATGAGCCTCCAGATTGAGACTTATTATCTCCATTTTGGAGGTAAGGACAATGGAGCTGAGAGGCTCAGTAAGTTGTCTAAGATCACACAGTGACATGTAGCTAGGATTCAAACTCATGAATCTGACGGATGCACTAATCTGAGGATTATTTTCTCTAATGTGGAAGCAACTGCTCCAGGCACAAGTCACTCCTGGTCCTCTGGACTCTGCTTGCAAACCACGTGCCTGGGAAGAGGCAAACACGATTTTGAATTCTACGCTTATAAAACTAAACTAAAAACAGTGGTACTATCAGAATAGGTCAAGGGTCAAAGCTATTTAACTCCAGGACACTGTCTGCTAAACAGGAATCTGTTTCTCCCCCTTTTAAGTCCCTCTTTCCAAGAGCATCTTTGCTACCTGGATGACTCCCTAGCATAAAGAGTTCCAGGGCTCTCCCAAGACCAGTAAACCAAATGTTTATGTGCCGCAAATCTCCTTCTAAGGAGCTGAGGCAACCCTGGTCCTCTGATTACACTTGATGGCACAAGATAAAGTAAAAAAGAAAGCTTCATAATGATGATGCACTGCTTCCTGCCTCAGCCATAAGGAAGGAAAAGCTCACTGCTGCCTGATTCACAAGACATTTGCCCAAGTTCATATCAAGGTAGAGACATTATTAACTCATGACCTAGCCTAGAACCCAGGCAGCTGTAAAATGTTTCAGTTAGAAAACAAAAAAGAAGAAAGAAAGGGGAAAAAAAAAAAAAAAAACTCCAGGATATATTGCTGATAAAATGTTTGCAGTCGGTTTAACAAACTTTATAGTAATGATGCTTTAAAAATGTGTTTCTCATGAATGACTTTGTGATACTGAATGCAAATAAAGAAATAATGAGACTTGGAATTGCAAACAGATTATCTTTTCCCTGGAGTTGATGGTATCCACACATTCTCCCCCACCAGCCCTCAGCCAAATCCATACACATGGATTTGCCACTTGACTCCTGGCAGATCCTGTAAGTTGCATTTTAGTCACCTTGTCAAGTGGCATGGTGACAGCTGGATGGTTCTGTATGGCTGTAGGTGCCACAGCAACAGATCAGACTTTTCTCATTTCACTTATATTAAAAAATAACCAAAATATCCTAGAGGTTTGGGAGTGGGCCATGTGAGCACCATGGAAACGAGAGAAACTGAGGAAAGCGACACAACTCTTAGGCTGACCTCGGAATGTTTGACCTGGAATAAATGTGAAACAGAGAGAAAGACCAATCTTGCATGGAATCAGCAGAGATGTGATTTTAACCCAGAGAAATAGCAGTGCAACTTGTAAGCATGATGAGGCTGGATGCTGAAGTGAGAGCTAGGGCACACCTGAACCAGTCTTTCAGGCAGGACCCTGCAGACCCTAGGGAGAACCTTAGTCTGCAAGGCTTTGTGTCCCCATAGACTCTGGACACATGGAAAGGGAAAAGCTCAGTTTCATGATCTATGGTAACTTACATTCAATATCTCCAGGTAAGCACTGTAACACAGCCCACTCAGGTCTTAGCTGCTGGCTGGTGGGGAGGGCTAGAAAGTAAAAAGGTGGCATTAGAGTGAGCAAAGAACTCTCATCAGGGAGCAGAGAACACAGATGCTGGAATGAAGGGAGAGTCACAGCATTAGGTGGAGTGACCAACCCGCCTCTGATTGCTCAGAACCTTCCCCGTTCTAGCACCGAATGTCCTGGTCTCAGGAAACCTCTCAGTCCCTGGCAAGCCCTGGCAGCAGGGCACCATGCATAGAGAGAAGCAGAAGCTGCAGCCTTAGCAGTGATTCCTAAATGAAACCCAAGACGAATCATGCAAAGCTCAAGGGAGGATTGCAAAGCCTCTTTAGAGGCTGTGCTCATGATGGATGCAGAAGGCTGGCTGAAAGAAAACCCGACAGCTTGGCACTGAATGTCTGGAGGGAAAAAGTGCGGGCAGCTCTGGAACCCAGGAACACACAGTTATCAATAGGACCTTTGGAGAAGGACCAGTCCAGGCTGGCCCCTGGGTTCTCCAAAAATTCCTTTCAAGGCTTAGAAATGGTGATCAGAGATCACCATGTATCTCTTATAGTTTATGTATATGACAAGAGTACTTCTTTCTCCCCTCTGTGTGTGCACCATGCTCCATCGTGTTCAATACACTTTTCTGTCCATCTCACAAAGCCTTTAATTAAAGAACCTTTCTGGGATCATGTCACATGTGAGCAGGCTTGGTTTGACCATTGCGATAACATTCTGGTTCAAATTCTGCTTTAATCTCCCCTGGTCTGTCCCCACCTCCACATCACCCTGATGGAGCTGTCCCTGTTATGCAAATAGGATTTCACAGCCCAGACAGTGATAGGGTTCAGGCAGAGAACAGAGTGATTTCTCTCATGGATCCAAGTGAGGGTTTACACGTCGTTCATTCCTGACAGAGGCCATGATATAAAATTATCTTTAAAAAAGGCTTTGAAGACCATGAGACTCTATGTTGGTATTATACAAGGGACTGCTGCTGCTGCTTGGTCACTAAGTCATATCTGATTCTTTGCAACCCCATGGACTGTAGCCCACCAGGCTTCTCTGTTCATAGGATTTCCCAGGCAAGAATACTGGAGTTAGTTGCCATTTCCTTCTCCAGGGGATCTTCCTGACCCAGAAATCGAAGCTGCATCTCCTGCATTGACAGGTGGATTCTCTACCACTGAGTCACCTGGGAAGCATTATATAAGGGACAATTATTATTAGCTAGCAAGGCGATGGCACCCCACTCCAGTACTCTTGCCTGGAAAATCCCATGGACGGAGGAGCCTGGTAGGCTGCAGTCCACGGGGTCGCGAAGAGTCGGACACGACTGAGCGACTTCCCTTTCACTTTTCACTTTCATGCATTGGAGAAGGAAATGGCAACCCACTCCAGTGTTCTTGCCTGGAGAATCCCAGGGACAGGGGAGCCTAGTGGGCTGCCGTCTATGGGGTCACACAGAGTCGGACACGACTGAAGAGACTTAGCAGCAGCAGCAGCAGCAGCATTATCATTAGATATTAGAGTGAAGTTTGATACATTATTCTTCTCATATCTCCTGCCTTTTCTGGCAGAGAGACCATCACAAGATATGCTAGCTAGGAAGGAACTTGCTGAGGTTATACTCTCGGGTCAGAGAGGAGCCCACTCACCCCAAAAGCACAAGAGCCCCCTGAACAGTCTGGATTAGAGAGGCTGCTTTCTTCACCGCCCTTCTGTGACTTGAAGAGCACAAGCCCCAAGAAGTTGAACAGAGAGAGCACTATGAGTCAGGGACAGACCTCATCTAGGGACCCCTTCCCAAGTAGAGACTTTCAAATGCAAGCGCCCTAGTGACTGGAGGTTGGGCAACGCAACAACAGGAAAGGGTGTGCAGAGCAGCTGTGCGTGGTTGTGTAGGCTATGCAGGGTGTGCACTGCACACAAGTGCTCCCTGCCAGGGCACGTGAGCACTGAAGTCTAGGCCCAGTCCTGCTCACCAAGCATCCTATGGAAGGGGAAAGAGCATGTTTGTTGTTTGATTTGTGACCTGTTATCTATTCACCAACCTCTGTTTCTGTTGGTCCCTGCCTGCCCAGATGGGGCATCATTTTCAAATTCACACAACCACACTTTGAGCTAGTCTCTTGCTGTAAGCATTAGTCTGCAATTTCTGAACACTCCCACTTTGCTTCCTGGTCAATGCATGTCCTTCTGATTGTTAGCGGCTCCACTGTCCTTGATGGGACAGAGGTAGCAGATGGCAGGAAGGAGCCTCTTCTTTGTGGAAACGGGAGGCAGGCAGGATCAGGGTTCTACGCTAACTCCACCCTGAGTTTGCCCACTTATCTGAATAGGCTAAACAGTCAAGGGTACAGTCAGCCCAGAGACACCTGTCCTTGTAGGGAGGGAGGCCAGCAGAGGAGCAGGACCTTCACAACTTCCGGACACACCAGGCATCACTCACCAAGGGCCATTGGTATGGGCAGTCAGCTGTTACCCCCAGAAGCTTTCAAAATGGTCAGAACAGGGTATTAAATAAAATCACTCCAAGGCCCCACTACAGTCAAGGCCAAAAATTCACCCCAGTTATATTTCCCATCTCAAATTTCAAGCCATGCTGTCAGATATAGCTCGGTAGAGGAAGCCCAACCACAAACACCACATGATAGCTTAAAAATACTCCAAGGAGCAATTTAAAAATACCCTGAACTCGAGCTCTGTGGAGCCCTCTCCATTATTAAATTCTAGCAGAGAAACTGGAGTTCAAAATTGTAGTTCTCGTCCTTTTGCAAATTAAAATCCCAGCAAATCAACACCTTTCCTCCCAGATTTGAATTCCTGGAGTCTTGGTCAGTGGAGCTCCCCCAGCTGGAGTCTGAGTGTCTCGCCCCCTCCCCCAGAGCAGCTGCTCTTCGCCTAGTGTAGCCACAATGGGTGTGTCCTCCCACCCCCCATCCAGGAGATGGGATTTATCCAATCCCCAAATTACTCATATATCCCACTTTTCAAAGAGTTTGAAAGTCAATAGGGCACACAAGAATAAACCAGCCCCAGCCATACACCCACTAAATTTAGCCAAGCCATGCAATGTTCTCAGAACCCATGTTTCTGCTGCAGGCCAGACATCTGGGAGAAAGAAGTTAGAGCAAACAAATGGAGACATAGAAAGAATATATTCTGCATCTCAGACTCATTAGAATTGCCAAGAAGACTGGCATGTGCAACCCCCCTGCCTCCAGGTCTTCTTTGAGGTGCCATCACCTCCACATCTAGCCCATATCTACAATACCTCCAAAAGCCACTCCAGTATTACCTGGAGAATTCCATGGACAGAGGAGCCTGGCAGGCTACCGACCACGCAGTCACAAAGAGTTGGACATGGCTGAAGTGACTGAGCATACATGCACAAATTCCTGTTGGCCCTTTGAGCCTTCTGTTCCCGGCAGCCCTGGGGCTGCTACAGGAGATCAGTCCTGCCTGCCCCTTCCTTCTTGTGAGCAGGAACTTGCCCAAGCCAGGTGTGTATCGCTCTGCTTTCCTGACACCCCCACTCCTCTATGGGACTGTCACTTGTACCTGAGTATTTCCGGTCCTTCCCTGTATTCCCTGCTGCTTCTGCCCCCTTGCAGGCCTTGTAAAGCCTGTCTATTGCAGCCTTTTCCATCTCCCTAGTTTCTGACTCAGTTGAAGAAATACCAGGAACCGAAGCCGCTGTTAAGACATCTGGAGAAGACCCACTGTCTCCTTTCCTGCAGCGGTGGGATAGCCCTCTGGAATCTCATCTCCTTCTGGACTTCCCTGACTCTTTTTAGGCTGAGTTTTACAGTGTATACCCTGCTGCTTCAGCTTGCCCTTTTCCTTCTCTACTATGGGTAGGATTAACATTGCTTCTGGGTCCTGGTGCTTTGCTTTATTTCCCTATTTCTTTGTTTTCAGGGCCAGATGTTTGTGGTCATGGACTTCTCCTGAGTTGTCATGTATGGCCCCACAGAGCAAGGGAAAGTCAGAGGCAGAGGCAAAAGTACCCATTACCCAAACATATCCTGCCTATCTTTGTCACTTCCTCTCTGAGAAGTTCAAGTCCACCAGGATGCAACTTCTCAACAGTCATTCATCCCACAAATATCCACAGAGGACCTACTGTGTGCCAGGAATCACCCTGGATGATGGACATGGTAGTGAGCAGGCCTTAGCAAGGCTCTTACTCAGGACACCAGTCCAACACTTAAAGTGGACCTCACTCAGCCATGAGTCTCCTACCTTCAGCTTCCCTTCCAACCATACTCCACACACTATCTGACCCATTTCTTCAAAAACCTGTGCCAGGCCCACTTTCTTGCTTGCAAAAAGTATCTTATCTTGAAATTTGCCTTAACATGCTGGAATCATTCTTCTGGGGTCATTCTCATCTTTCCTCTCAAATCTATGCAAGCTTTCTTCAATCCATCTTGGTCTTCAAGCAGGAATTCCCCAACTGCTTTTAGAACAAGTTCTTTCTAGCTAAAGCTTCCAATTCCTTTCTTAGGCATGAGGTTTGTAATAATTCCATTTAGTTTGTTGGCATCTCAGTCCAAAAAAATGAAACATCATCTGGAGAAGACCATCTGAATCCTTATATATCTGAATCTTTATGCCTCTACAATCTTTATACCTACAATTCAGGGACTATATGATGATTAACTCAGACAACATATATCAGAAGTTAATATATGTGTTTAGTCACAAAGTCATGTCTGACTCTGTGCAACCCCATGGACTGTAGCCAACCAGGCTATGTCACACTTTGAATCCTTAATCCTCTTTATCTATTTACAGATAAAAATCTTCTATTTTTCGAAATGCCTTGGCATTCCTGGTTAGGACTCCCTGCTCTCACTGCCGAGAGCTCAGGTTCAATCCCTGATCAGGGAACTAAGATCCCACAAACCTTGTGGTGTGACCAAATAAATAAATAATATTGTATTTCTCAAAGGAAAACCCCACATTTCACATCCCTGAATCCAGAATCCTAACAGCCAGATCCTGGACCAGGTGCTTGATATGTAAAGATTAATCACAAATAAGAAAGTAAGGAGGACACATATCCATTGCTGCTATTTAGTTGTTAAATTGTGTCCAACTCTTTGCGACCCCATAGACTATAGCCCACCAGGCTCTTCTGTTCATGGGATTTCCCAGGCAAGAATACTGGAGTGGTTACCATTTCCTTCTCCAGGGTAATCTTCCCAACCCTTACACTGAAACTGCATCTCCTGCATTGGCAGGCAGATTCTTTACCACCTGAGCCACACATGTCCATTAGGGAAATAGAAATCACTCTCCATATTTCAAGAGGGAGAGATTTATTGCAAGAGATTCAATATTTATAAAACTGATGGGAGATCTGGGGAAGTAATGATAATGGGACATTGATGCTGGCTTTCAGAAAATGAGGAAGAGAAAGAATGTCCCAAAGCCACTGTCTGCTCATGCATGGGTCTGCCATTCCTGGAAGTAAATAATGACTTGTCCTCTTCTTTTAACTTCCAAATCCCATGCACCAGCCTTTTGTTTGAAGAAGTTAAACTAGAACTCTGCTGGTAAAGGAATCTGGATAATATAGTTTCCAGACTTCCAGCCTCTATGATACAAGGACAAGCTTTGAAAGCCAGAGGTGGTGTTGAGCATCAGTGGACATTTGGTAGCACGGCACACTAGTTCTAACCAGAAGGGTCAAGAAAAGTCTCTTGCAGGGTAACATCAACTAAGCCTTGAAATATGAAAAGGTGGGTCCACCAGAGGGAGTGATGTGAGTGAAAACAGAGTGGCAGAGTCTCCTAAGGAATGTAAAATTAATGAATCCAGTTAAAGCAAGTGTGTGTGTTAGTCACTAAATCATGTCCAACTCTTTGTCACCCCATGGACAGTAGCCTGCCAGGCTCCTGTGTCCATGGAATTCTCCAGGCAAGAATTCTAGAACGGGTTGCCATTTCCTTCTCCAGGGGATCTTCCCAATCTAGGGATGGAACTCAGGTCTCCCACATTGCAGGGGAATTCTTTACCATCTGAGCCACCAGGGAAGCCCTAAACAAGGAGACCAATGAGAACACTTTGCCAAGTGCCAGATGATGGTGGACTGGAGCAGTGGCCATGGGGAGGAGGACCAGGGGCTGGTTTGGGAGGTGGCAGGGGTAGGACTGAGTGATTCATGGACTGTGGGTATAAGAGAGAAGGAAGAGTCAGCCATGCTTCCAGTTTGCATGATTAGAGGATGCTGAGACCTTTCACTGAAGTGGGAGCTTGGGAGAAGGGTCATGTTTAGAAGGTAAGGGAGATGGGGATTGCTGAGTTTGGTTCTGCTCAAGCTGAGTTTGAAGTGCCTGGGTGATGGAAATGATGTTAACACCAATATGGTGTGAGCTGACATCCTAACCAGAGGCCAGACCATCTGCTCTGTGCCAGGAGCACATAACAATACCTGTCTTGGAGGAGCTCTGAATTCAGTCCACCCTGAAAGAGACTCAACAATGGAAATCCTTGGGGAATATTCAAACTTCACTTGAGGCAAATGTTTTCTGTTCTACAATGTCTGCAAGTAAAACTATCCTGAAAGTGAAGTCACTCAGTCATGTCTGACTCTTTGTGACCACATGGAGTATAGCCTACCAGTCTCCTCCATCCATGGGATTTTCCAGGCAATAGTACTGGAATGGGTTGCCATTTCCTACTCCAGGGGATCTTCCCGACCCAGGTATCAAACCCAGGTCTCCCGCATTGCAGGCAGACGCTTTACCATCTATGCCACCAGGGAAGCCCTATCTAGGAAAACTATCCTAGAGATACTCAAAAGCATATTGGAAATGAGTGCTCATTTTCCTTCCTCTGGGCCCCACCCACTGTGGGTTAGAAATCATAGGAGGGAAGGAGAATGCTCTTCTGCCATTTGGTCTTGATTAAATCTCCAGCCTCTCTGAGTTCTAGTTTATCTATCAAACAAAATGATCGGACTTAAAACATTTTTAAGTAGGCACAAGGGTGATTTAAAGAGTTTTCTTGGTGGCTCAGTGGTAAAAAATCTGCCTGCAATGCAGGAAACCAGGGTTCAATCCCTGGGTTGGGAAGATCCCCTGTAGAAGGGAATGACAATCCCCTCCAGTATCCTTGCCTGGGAAATTCCATGGACAGAAGAACCTGGAGGGCCACAGTCCATGGGGTTTCAAAAGTCAGATATGACTTAAGTGACTAAACCACCACCACCACCAAGACAAAGCTGGAGCCCTGGACAGCCAGTCCACTCTGTATGGCTGGCTGAGGGCTCTCTGGGGCCGAATTACAAATAAGATTCTACTGAAGCACTGGCATGGGCTAGGGACATGCTTTACCCCCATTTCCCCAGGTTTTAGCTCTGAATTTCCCATGCCCTGGGAATCCCTCCATCCCCGATAACCTGGGACATTTGGTCATCTTATGTGGGATCATGTGCATCTCATTGAGTTGAGGTTCCCCAGGAAGACTGGGATAGGGGTCTCAAGACATCCTGGGCCAATTTTAGCCACTTCCCTCAGACCTACAATGGCTGGCAACCAGGAGAGTGAAAAGTCACCTAAACACAATGTATGTCAAGTTCACTTTCCCAAGGAAAACGCTTGACTGCCTTACTGTTGTGCAGCACGGCTCCTAATTTCCAACTCTCGAGCTCCTTTCCCCTGCTTTCATTTTAAAATTTATTCCACGGCATTTTCCAGCTTCTGTCATACTAGACTATGTATATAGTTATTGTGTTTATTGTCTGTCTCACCTGCTAGAATGTAAACTCCTTGAGGGCATGAATCTTTTGTGATATTTGATTCTCCATGTGTCACATTTGTTTGGAACATTGTAAGCCCTCAGTCTAGACTTGTGGAATGAATGAATGAGTTAAATGTGCTCTCGATCTATAGGATTTTAGACAGACCATGAACCAATCTTGACTTTTTAAAATTCAAACGAGACTAAGGAGACATTTGCATTATTTCATATTCAAAGCCGACTGTTGACACATTTAATCTTGCTAAACTCTCCAAGTGTGGCAGCTTTCTTCTGCCAGCAGGTTACATAATCTTCCAGGCACACATTTGAAACACCAAGCTAACCCTTGCGCATGGCAGCTGTGGAGTGGTAATTGCGAGGGGGTGTCTCTGAAGGGCTGGAGAAGGCAGGCCATCTGCCACCGCGTCGGAGACAGCCAGGGGCGAGGATACCTGGCCTCCTGCAATGTCTCATCTGCCAATTAGCTCTCCCCAGGCTGGCTGAGTGTAGGCTGCAGGCTTGGCTGGCCAGAACCATGGATGGAACAGAGAGGCCCCAGCATAGGGACCCATCAGCTCACCTGTGCTGGGGCCCGCATGGGACTGGCTGGATCATATCCTAGGGAAGCAGGCAGGAAGCTCTTTCCATTTTCCCACCCACAAGCCTGAGGAGGGGAAGGACTAAGATATCCAGAGAGCAGCTGGTCAGGCTAGCATGGGGCTGCCTGACTCTCTGACCACCCCACACTGAGCCTCTTTTCCAGCCTCCTGCCAACAGAATTAGTCACTCCTTAATCTGAACAACTTCAATAACAATAAAAATAATAATAACCATAGCAGCAGTGACTGTCAGCACTAGTCACTGTGCTGTGCCTTACACGCGGTGCTATCCTTCCCGCCCCTCATGTTTCTGTCTTCACATAGTGACAGGGTGTCTCCACACTGGCTCCCACTCCTCCAGGTCTCAGCTCCCAGGAGACAGGATCTGTGTCTATTTGATTCTCCTCCATAGGCTAAGCCATACCAGCACTTGGCATATAGTAGATGTGCAGAAAGCATTTCCTGAATTAAATAATAATATAGGTAAAGAGCTGGCACCATGGTAGCTGGACTCAAACTGATCTCACTAATTAGGTTAACTAGGAGGAGAAGCGGGCGGCAGAGGATGAAAAGGTCGGATGGCATCACTGGCTCAATGGACATGACTTGGAGCAAACTCAGGGAGACAGTGATGGACAGAAAAGACTGGCGTGCTGCAGTCCATGGGTCGCAAAGAGTCAGACACCACTGAGCCACTGAACAACAACAACGAGGTTAATTAAGAGTATCGGGAAACTGATGGGTTTGAATCCATATCTACTGACTCAGTCTGCATTTTCTTAGTGTCCCGAGGTATTACAAATCTGTGAGAAGGCCCCAGACTCCCCAGGAGCAGGGATGCCAATGGCCACTGAAGCCTCAATCTCCTGAGGGTCCTCAGTGCCCTGTGATGCCCAAGGCCATGTGCACAGCGGGAGTCAGGGGTCCAATAACTACCCCCAGAAGCTGCCAACTGGGTTGTAAATTTATGAAAATGTAAGTACCACTGAGAGAATATCCCAGAAGCACCAGATCTGTGTGGGAGCCCAACTCAAGGCAGTAGGGACCTAATCAGTGACGATGGGTGTTCATGGTCTACATCAATGGCGGTTCTCCTTTCCCCATGTTTCCTTATCACATGCCTTGTCCACAGGGCCCCAAATCATCCAACTTAGAGCCCAAGGTTCTGACGAGACAGAACATGGGAACATGAGATGTGACACCTAACAGACAGTTCTGTAAACCATTCAGTCCTTCTCCCTCAGACACAAAGAATGCCAGAGAATCCTTCTCTTCTTTTGCTACTGAAAATAGCATCCAGCCTGGCCCAGCATCAGAACCACAAGACACCTGAATCCCAGGATGCTGGAAAACACAGGAAGTAGCCCGGCAGGGAGGAGTCATCTCACCCATGCTTGGTCAGGGCTCCCTGGCTGCTCCTCTCTGTGGAAGCCAAGGTCAGGTTTCCCAGAGGAATCAAAACAGTGGAATGCCTATGACACCAGCTGCTCTCCTCTTGAGAGCCCATCTGCTTCCCCTGTAATACTTGCTCCTCCAAACATGGCTGGAGATGGACACCACCACCCAGACAATAATGACTCGGGTAAGAGTCATATTCACGTCACACCTACCCTGTCCCAGGACCTGTTCTAAGCATTTTACACACAGCAGCTACTTTAAACCTCACAACAACCCCTGAATGCGTTGCTAAGTCATTTCAGTCATGTCCGATTCTGTGCGACCCCATAGACGGCAGCCCACCAGGCTCCCCCGTCCCTGGGATTCTCCAGGCAAGAACACTGGAGTGGGTTGCCATTTCCTCCTCCAATGCATGAAAGTGAAAAGTGAAAGTGAAGTCACTTAGTCGTATCCAACTCTTAGCAACCCCATGGACTGCAGCCTACCAGGCTCCTCCATCCATGGGATTTTCCAGGCAAGAGTACTGGAGTGGGGTGCCATTGCCTTCTCCAGTATGCATTACTATACCCATTTCACAGATGAGGAAACTGAAGTACAGAAAGGCTAAATATCTACAAAGTCATCCAAGGGCCCTAGGAAGTTACTCAACACAAAATACCTCTTCCGCTAGTAGCCACTTTTACAATTAGTACATTCCTTTGCAGAACAAAGAGGAGAGCTCTTTTGCAATGTTCTCAAAAGAAAACGCCTAGAGTAACCACTACATTGATGAGAGAAGTGGTTAATACTTTAGGTTCATATATTGGTTTCCTTTCCCATCTTGCATCAGCTGTGTGACCCTGCGCAAGTTGCTGAAGTTCTCTGAGCCTCAATTTTTTCTTTATGCAAAATGAAGACAGATTTGAGTTGCCTCAAGGATAAAATGAGACAATCCCTATATAATGCCTAGAACACCTGAGCATTCAGCAAATGCTGGCCCCTGTCATTGTTATGAATACTGGTGTTACACTACTGAGAATCTGTTTTTCTTTTCCTCTTCTCAATATCTCTAGCAGAGAGTGAAGTCTTGCTAGGCTGGGAGGGAGACAGTTTTAAGGGGAGGTGAGCAGGCAGAAATCATCTCACCATCTTGGTTTGTGCCCCAGGAGGCCTGGTATGAAAAGGGGAATGAGAGAGCAGGTCTCACGAGGACACAGGTCCCACAGCAGAGGCACCAGAGGGAGCAGGAGCCCACGGAACGTGGTGGGATGGTCCAGACAGGAAAGTGTGGCCAGACGCAGAGGTGTGCAGTTATGTTTGGGCTTTGGAAGCAGCATAAGCACCCTCAACAGTCCTGGTGCTGCCAGCTTTTTGCTCCCAGACAAGCTGCAGAGGCAGATAGGATCACCCCACTTCAGCAGCACCAGGGGTCTGAAACGGCAGTCCTAGGCAGAGAACTCACTTCTGTTCCCACGTCCAGGGCTCAGGAGGATGTTTTTCTTTCTTTCCTTTGGGAGGAATGTTCTTCCAAGAGATGGTTGGGCCATGAGGCCAGAGAGGAGGCGGAGTTGCCCAGATGGCACTGTCTCTTCTGCCACCCCCCGGTTCTTATATAACATAAGGTCCCCCCAGCACATTTCCTCCCAGGATTATGAGCCAGGAAAGGCGAGTGGGCCGACCAGGCACCCTGTTTACAATAACAGCCTTCATTTTCCAGATAAGAAACCTCAGACTCAAAGAAGCTAAGACCTTGACCAGTGTCACACCTGGATCTCAGGCCTTTGTCTCTGAGACACTTCTGTCCCCTCCCATATGGCACATCACCCCACTTCAGGAGATGTTTACTTCCGGGGGGCTTGCTTTTCTCAGGTACATAGAACTACATAAACAATAGTGCTCCCTTTCGCCTAGGGATGCCATGAGTTTGAGCTAAATTTAGAGAACCCTGTCTCTTATTTTGATTTCCTGATGCAAGTTTCTCCTTTCCTTCTTTGATGTATTTGCAGTAAGTTCTTTATAAAATCTTTGTCTTAACTGCCCTAACGCATGTGTAAGCTGCTCAGATCCCTATTGGGAATAGGTATAGGATAAATAACAAATTTCAAATGTTTACATTTAAACATAGTGTCTACACGACCCTCTGATACGGAAATGTGTCTGGGAAATGAGATGTTCTGAGGATTAGGAGATTCTGATGGATGGAGATGGGCAAACCCTACTCACAAGTGGAGCAGGAGGCTGGCAGCTCCCCTGGTGTGATGTAAGGGGTGCGTAGAGGCTGCACGTGTAGGGGATAATACTTTCCCACTCCTGGCTGGCACCCGATACACCAGAGTGGGAATTTCATCCTCCAGCTAACCATTTTGAAATCCCTAGGGAAATATGGAAGGTGGTAAGAAGGGTCGCCTGCGAGCTGGATTCAGGCATGGCCGCCTTGGTGCTCCTCTGTTAAATCAGATCATCTTTCGGGGCAAGGTCATGGTTTACAGGGGATGAGGCTGCCCTGAATGCGACACCGCGGCAGCCTGCCTGCACCGTGTCATCTGCCAGTGTCACCCCTAAAAACACTAGTGCCGCAGGGTTAGCTCTCACCTCTTGACCCCCCCGCCCCTCCCCCACCCCCAGCCCTCTCTCACCCTCCCAGTTTCTGACCCCCTGGCTTAGGCTGCCATTGTTACCACCATCAAGTTGGTGACACTTGCTCTTCCCCCTCCCAGTTTCCTGATTCTGGGTCCCTCTTTTCCATGCCTGCAGCTTTCCTTTCCCCAAAGGCCCCATGCCTGCCCTCAATGTTCCCCAGAAATGCCCCACCCTTCCCTAAACTGCTTCCTAGAGGTGTGGACTAGAGGAGTGGGAAGACATAGTGGCTGGGTGGGGAGGGGTGGCTTGTAAGGTGACATTGATCATCTCTGGGGCCACTGACCTGCCACTACTTCTCTTGGAGCCCCAGCAGTACAAAAATCAAATTGGATTTAGCATCTCTAATGCCCTCCCAGTTTAGACATTCTCTGGTTTTCTAAAGTTACCATAGTCTGGGCTGTGGTCCAGCTTGAAACACCCTAATGGTGCTCATCTCATCTCCCCAGACTACACAAGTGTGCATCCCAGCCCCGCTTCTGAATTTCCATGTGATCGTACACAGAAGGGGGCTCCCAGGATCATCGAAACCCAAGTCCAGGTCCCTGTGACTAATTCCTCCACCAGAGGAATTATGAAGAGCTAGTTAGACTGAGGTTCTGGAACCACTAGTGCAGTAGGCTCCCACGAATGCACTTGCAGGACAGCTGAGAGCCCCATTTCCCAACTGGTACCTCATAGGAAGGACAGGTGAGACAGGTGTCCAGTCTGAGGAGGAGGGGAGGGAGGGGCTTCTTCTGGTCCTGCAGCTCTAAGCCATCACTCCACCGGCATCCCCAGGGCAGGCTCTGCTCCACACCTCCACCCAGCATATGCATATCCATTTATTGTTGTTCAGTTGCTCAGTCGTGTCTGGCTCCTTTTGACCCCATGGACTGCAGCACGCCAGGCTTCCCTATCCATCAGCAACTCCCAGAGCTTGCTCAAACTCATGTCCATTGCGTTGGTGATGCCGTCCAACCATCTTGTCCTCTGTTGTCCCCTTCTCCTCCCGTCTTCCATCTTTCAAAACATCCTTCATGGACTCAGCCAATGTCTGCCCTCAAGAGGTAAATTTTAACACATTTGTTCCCCTCTGCTTCTACCAAGTGGGAGACATGGAGCAAGTTTCTTCAGGCCGCTTGCCAAGAGCTGGGTGGGTGGAGAGGAAGAGGGCTTTTCATTCTGGGTCACAGTCAGCCCTCTAGGTATCCAGCTCCTCTCTCCCCTCGGGCCTGTGGGAAGCAGAGTGCTGACTTCACGTGGGTAGCATGGAGACTTAGTGAAGCCTCGGGGCCCGGGGCAGCATCACTCCTGCTAGTTCACCAACACTGACCTGCTGACTGACACTGAAGGGTGATGTCTCTGGCCACATCTGAGAGGACAACCAGCACGGCTCCTCGGCTGGAGCAGTGTCCTCTGTTCATTCACAAAAGGCCTCACGGCTTCCCTGGGGTCACTGATGGCCCTGCTCAGATAGGGCTCCAGGCTGAGGGTTCTTCTGGTTGGCTTGGGGACAACTTCACAGAGCCTGCCCTTCAGAGCCTTTGTGTAGTTTTAGGGTCTGTGTGAGTGAGTGTGTGAGTGAGTGTGTGTGTGTCTGTTGGATTGAGTAGGAAGGGGAATGAAACTTCATAGAACCGCAAAGCTTGCTTTTTTTGTCGGGGCTTGAATTTTCAATTCCAGGGCCAAGAATTTGACATCTCTATTCCCTGTTGTTCTCTGAGGTCCCCCTTCCCAAGGGCAATGAGATTCCAATTTGATTTCCTGAATTAGGGAGAAAACCTCAGAATACAAGGAATACTTCATGTCAGATGAAGTTAGTTGAAACAAAATGTTATTTTAACATGATCCAATCTGAAGTTAATATGAATAACTCACTACATTACAAGGCATGACTAATTATTACAGAAACATTTATTGACCATGTACTATATACTTTATGCCAAGCAATATGCTAAGATCTTGAGGGAATGGGGAGAGATGGCATAAAGATAAATAAGACAATCTTTACTCTTAGACAATCTACTAAAAGCAATAAAATACATAGACATTACAATAATTCAAGACAGGATATAAAGGCAATGGATAAATTACAAAGTGTTTGATGGGGTTATTAGGCATAAAAAGAAGAACAGCTTAAATACAACAAGGAAGACAATCTGATTCTTTACTTAGAAAACTCAGGTTATTGCACTGAAGAGCCATAAAAACCAAGTGAGTGTAGGAAAGTGATTGGATACAAGATCATACAACAGCCAGAAGCTTCCTCGACACTAGTAATAGCCAATTACCAAATGTCATGGAAGGAAATACCTTATTTACATCCACAACCAAAACTGTAATATATCCAGGAATAAATCTAACAGGAAATGTGCAAGACATGCTTGAAGAAAGTCATAAAACTTTATTAAAGGACATGAAAAAGAATTGAGTAAATAGAGAGATATCCCAAGTTGTTACATAGAAAGATTTGCTATTGCAAAAATGAAAATTCTTCTCAAATTAATTCACTATTCAATGTAGTCCAATCAAAAACCCCAATAGATTTCTTTTTGGAATTTGATGAGTAGATTTCAAGTTTATCCTAGAAAAGAAAACATGCAAGAACCCCCACCCCAAAAACAATGTGTTAAGAAAAAGAGAGAGGAAGAAGAGAAAAGGGAGAGGGGACCTTCCTCACCATATATTATAATAGCCTCTAAAGCTAAAGTAATCAAAGCAGCATGATATTCACGCAGAGCTACATAAGTAGTTTATACTGGGGAGGGAAAAAAATCCCAGAAACACATCCCATGTGTCTGAGAATTTAACATGTGATAAAGTAGTCATTTCACTAAGAGAAAGAATGAAATACTCCAGTGAATGACATTGTCCTTGAGTCCATTTTTTCCCTTGAGAAAGACATTGTGCAGAGTGGGGAGGCTCCTAGCTTGGGAATCAGAGAAACCTAGATTTGAATCCTCGCTCTACCAGTTAAAGCTGTATCACACTGAACATGTTTCTTCAACTCTCTGAGCTTTCTTTGAAAAAAACAGAGAAGTCAATTCCTATCCACCCACATCACAGGATTGTGATGACAAATGAAACAATGTGTGTATCTAAACAGAGCTTCTGTGTTGTAATTCTCAGGATTCTAGAAATGAAGGCCCCAGGACTAAACAAAACCAAACAAAATAAAAATACCTCATTCATCTAAAGCCTGAAAGGTCGCCATTAGAGTATCTTCCTTTATTTCATGGTCTTGGTCTATGTTACAGTGTAGATTCTCTGAGAGGCAGTTTAAAGAAACTATTGCCAATCATGGACATCTAGAGAAAAAGAATACTCTGGGAGTAGGCTTAAATGATAAAGACAAGCATGAAATAACCAGCAGAGGACAAGCCCAGGGGAAAAGAAAGCTTCAAAGACGAAAGACCGTCTTGACCACCTTCCAAGGACTGCAGCAAGTCAACTCTGCGGCCGTTATGAAGAATAGTGGTCATTGGCTTGTTTGCCCTCCTGTCCATTCCCGTTGTTTTGCCTTCTCTGCTTGGCACATCCAGAATTGCTTTTCCCAGGCCTTCCTGCCAGCCTATTCCCAGGTAGGTTCAGATAATGGGAGGCATGAGCAGAAGACTGGAGGGTGGCAAGAATGTCTTGCCTCACCTCTGGTGGCATCTCAGCAAGGGCTAGCAACCTTGACAGCTTTTTCCTATTATCCCAGCTCCGGAGACACGGACTCTTCCTTTATTGTCTCATTTCTCACTGCACAGGACGCCACTGACAGCAACACTGACAGGTGTTGCTAAACTCTGGGATTCCTCACTGTCCCATGGTTTGGCTCCTCAACTCTTCTATTATTTGCATGGCCAATTCCCTGAGTTAATTTCCTGTGCTCCATAAGATTCCAAGTGATTTCTGTTTCTCCTGTCTTGGAGAAAATATTAGATACTTACACTAACATTAATACCAACAGTAATCTCAAAGTTATTGAGTATCTATAAATGCCAAGTGTTGTGTCTTGAGATTGTTTTATTCATTCCTCACATCAACCCCATGAGATAGGCTCCTTTTTACCCTGATATTACAGATTATACAAAGAGACCTATATGCAAAATCGAAGTCTTTCTTCCTTAGGAAATACTTACCTGTGAATGGCTAGCTAATTTTGAAAAGAGGAGAGATCTGAGTCAACCCACAAATCTCTGTAGCTCATAACACTGCCTTTCATGTTTCAGGAGGCTCTGTGGTGGCACGTGCCCCCTTCCAAGCCCTCATCCTAAATTGCAGCCCCTCTGGAGCCTCTGTGTGGGATTGCAGACACCCTCTGGCTACTTCATCAGCTGAAGTGGGCACTAACTCTGGCCAGTGACATTTTCATCTATTTCCTCTCTGCATAGGAAAGCATGGTCATGACAAGCAGATGGTCATCTGTCCTCTTCTAACAAACATCTCTGTGGTGGCTTTGAGGGAGAGGGCTCATGCTGACACCTCAGCCATTTCCAACCATGGAATCTTTTATCAACAGCTCAGAACCTTTGCAAAAGGTTAGGCTGGTTGGGCCTTTTACTTCCTGAATCTTGTCTTTTATCATTTTTGCAGAGAAAATAGGAGGTGTTATTCAGACTGCACAAAAAAAGGCTGCAATTTGCTCTTCTTGTCCTGCTGCTGCTAAGTCACTTCAGTCGTGTCCGACTCTGTGCGACCCCATAGACGGCAGCCCACCAGGCCCCACCATCCCTGGGATTCTCCAGGCAAAAACACTGGTGGGTTGCCATTTCCTCCTCCAATTCTTGTCCTAATGCTTCTCAAAAACACCATTTTTCCCTATCACTCCCCTTCCCATCTCACCCCACCCCCTGCCATCACCACACCTATTATTTTAATTATCTTCCCAAGGTAATAACATTGAAAGCCCATGGAGGCTGACTTCTGGGAGATCTTCTCTCTGCCTCAGCTCTTTTCTTCCAATTCAAGGAAGGCACTTATAATTTTCCCCTGTGCTCCTAGATACATCTCTTCTCTTTATCACATCTTGAGATCAAGAGTTCTTGGACTCAACATGCAAAAATTCATCATACTCTTTTCCTAATACATATGCCTATCCCCTTCTAGAGAACTCCATGCCTAATCTGCTTAGTGGAAGCACTTAATTCACTTCAATTGATTACACATTAAAAAGATAGATAGATGATTGATGATAGATACAGAGTGTTTCTGAGGACCACTCTCCTTGGAGAACTTCAGTTTTAGAGAATATAAAGAATCATCAGAACACCAGCAGGGTGAGCCTGTTATTTTTTGTTTGTTTGTTTTGAATTTATTTTGTTTTGTCTTCTGAGGGAAGAAGGTCCCTAATGTGTTCTACAGTTTGGTTTAATAATAAGAGGTTAAGCAACCAAAGGGCTTCCCTGGTGGCTCAGATGTTAAAGAATCTGCCTACAATGCGGGAGACCTGGGTTCAGTTCCTGGGTTGGGAAGATCCTCTAGAAAAGAGCATGGCAACCCAATCCAGTATTCTTGCCTGGAGAATCCCCATGGACAGAGGAGCCTGGAAAGCTACAGTCCATGGAGTCACAAAGAGTCAGACATGACTAAGTGACTAAGCACAGCACAGCAAGCAACCAAAAGTTTATCTTCTGTTCAGAACAGACATCTCCTTTTTTCCATACCCTTGGGGCCAAATGGAAACTAAGTGTGGTTCTATGTCATTCAGCTTCTTATAAACTAGGAGTCACTCATGTCTGCTTATAAGAGGATCCAGTTG
This sequence comes from Bos mutus, assembly GCF_027580195.1. NCBI lineage: Eukaryota > Metazoa > Chordata > Mammalia > Artiodactyla > Bovidae > Bos > Bos mutus. Next base: position 128,068,043 of record NC_091617.1, read on the forward strand.
GAGAACGGACTCAACTTTTAAGACTTGTCCCTTATTGAGTTCTGTTCCCTTTTAGATGCACTTAAGCAGAGAAAATTGAACAGTGTAAGCAATTACTCTAAACTAATGTAAATTCTTATCATGTCAAGGAATCTATTTTGTAATGGAGGACAGTTGCTAGTGAAAAATCAGAAATGTAAGGCCATCTCTTCACCATCACTCAGTCAATTCATCTTGAAAGTCAAGTGTGAGCTCAACTTGCCTGCTGGGCCCTGGGAGCAGGCACGAAGTGGCTGACCCAGCTCTTATACTCTCTGGATTTACCATAAGTTTGGGGAGATATGGTTAGTAAGGGTCACATCTTGATCTCCAAATGTACTCCCCTTAAAGTAGTCAAGAGGGCAGTTGGGCTGTGCTCAGGAGGGATGTGAAAGCTCCTGGTAACTGTGGCAAAGCACCCAAGTTTGCCTGTGGATAATGAGCTGGTTTGGCACTAGGGCAGAGTTAATGAGGGATTCTGAGTGTAGCCTGACTCCTGAGCGTGGTTCCTGTCATAGAGATAACTCATTTGAAAGCCTGGGAGGAGAGGGATGAAAAAAGGCAAGGCATAAATTAAAGGAGTAATACCATGTTCAGGCTTCCCTGGTGGCTCAGTGGTAAAGAATCTGCCTGCCAACACAGAAGATGTGGATTCTATCCCTGGGTCAGGAAGATCCCCTGGAGGAGGGCAAGGCAACCCACTCCAGTATTCTTGTCTGGCAAATCCCATGGACAGAGAAGCTTGGTGAACTATGGGGTCACAAAGAGTCAGATACAACTTAGTGACTAAACAACAACAAATACCATGTTCATTAGGACTCTTTGGTTGCAGGTAACAGAAACTCACTGAGGCTGGATTAAACAGCAAATGAGAATGTGTCTTAAAGGCATGGGTCAGCTCTCAACACTCAAGGGTCAGAAGCAACTGGAAACCAGAAAAGTCTATAACCAGAAATGGAAAACTAGCAGGAGTCCAAAAGCAGTGTTTCTGCATCTGTCTTCTCTGCTTCTCTCAGCTCACAGGGGACATCATTTCTCAGAAAAGTGTCATTTAGCTACAAGAGGGTAACCTTGAAGTTGGAGAAGCTGACAATGAATGAGAGTAGAAGAAAATTCTGCAGAAACACTGAGTTGGAGCCCTGATGAACTGCTCCTGCCAGTGGATATTTTTACTTATACGACCCAGGAAATCCTCTCTTTGTTTTATAATCCAGTTTACGTCAGCTTTCTCATTAATTGCAGTGCCCAAAGAACACTGTCCCCAAGGAAATTTTATTATTTCCTTACATCTAGACAGCACCTGAAGTCGAAGAACTCTCGGAGCTCTTATCTCATGTGTCCTCCCAGTGAGCGTGTGGAAGCAGCTTGGCAACTTTGCCTTTACTCTGTCTTGTGTTCAGGAGGAAGGATGATTGAGTTGATTGGTTTTTTTAATTATTGTGGTGAAATGTGCATAACATGAAATGTACCATTTTGAAGCGGCATTGGGTACATTTACATTGTTGCACAACCATCACTGCCAAATATCCCCAGAACTCTTTCACCTTCCCCAGCGGAAACTGTACTCATTAAACTAAAACTCCCCATTTGCGTCTCCCCTCAGCCCCTGGCAACTATTGCTCTACTTTCTATCTCTATGAATTTGACCCCTCTAATCACTGGATATAATTGGAATCATACAATGTATGTCCTTTTGTGACTGACTACTTCCACTCAACACAATGTCTTCAAGGGTCATCTATGCTGTATCACATGTCAGAATTTCCTTCCTTTTAAAGAATGCCTAACATTCCATTGGGCTTCCCTGGTGGCTCACATGGTACAGAATCTGTCTGCAATTCAGGAGATCCAGGTTCAGTCCCTGGGTCAGAAAGATCCCCTGGATAAGGAAACGGCTATTCACTCCAGTATTCTTGCCTGGGGAATTCCATGGACAGAGGAGACTGGCAGGTTAAAGCTCATGGGGTTGCAAACAGTTGTGTAGGACTGAGCAACTAACACTTTCACTTTTAACACTCCATAGTTTATCTGTGCATTTGTTGAAAGACAGTTGTTTCCACTTTTTGGCTATTGTGAAAATGCTGCTGTGAACATGGATGTACAAATATCAGTTTGAGTCCCTGTTTTCAAGTCCCTTGTGTACATATCCAGACGGAGGAGCCTGGTAGGCTACAGTCCACGGGGTCGCAAAGAGTCGGACACAACTGAGCGACTTCACTCACTCACTCACTCATAGTAATTCTACATCAAATTTGGGGGGGAGGGGAACTGATATAATATGCTCCGCAGTAGTTCACCATTCTACATTCCCACCAGCAGTGCACAAGCGTTCCAATTTCTCCACATCCTTGATAACATGTATTTTGTTTTGCTTTGTTTGTTTTATAATAGCCATCCTAATGGGTATGAACTGTGAGCTGCTTTTTATCATTAGTAGCCCACCCATCAGCCAGGCACATGCACCTAGGAGATGTCATACCTTAGTGCTGTGGTGCTGTGGGTGCACAAAGCTAGGACACCTAACTGAGCATGGGTCAAACAAACTGGAGCTGCTCTATAAACGATTGTTAAAAGAGTGAGTGGATAAGCAGCTTACTTGAATGAATCCCCCACTGAAAAAAAACCCCAGAATACTCTACTGCAGGGCTGGGAAAGTAGAATGGGTGGTAGGCTAATGGCAGAAGGTATAATGTGGGCACCAAAGTGAGGGATGAGGGTAAGAATGGGGGGTGAGGCCAAGCTTCTCAGAAAACTTTCTAAGGACATCTGGTCCGGGCACTCTCTGAAATGCTTGCCCTAGTGTTATGCCTTTATCTATGTCTAGCATCCTCCTTTTGATGTTTTCAAGCCCCTGTCTCCTAGAGTAGTACATTATAATCAGAACATCAGTGACACCAGCCCTACTTGTTGTGTGTGTGTTCAATTGCTCAGTCATGTCCAACCCTCTGAAACCCCATGGACTATAGCCCACCAGGCTCCTCTGTCCATGAAATTTTACATGCAAGAATATTGGAGTGGATTCTTATTTCTTCCTCCAGGGGATCTTCCCAACCCAGAGATTGAACCCGCATGTCCTGCATTGGTAGGCAGATTCTTTACCATCTGAGCCATCTGGGAAATTGTTTAAGTATTATTGTGAGTATGTCCCTTTTTCAATCTGTGTCTTCTCCAGCATTAGCTGGAGAAAGGTTCTATAGGGGCCTGAATCTCAGCAAACTTTCCAGGAAGAAGCTACAGAGAATTGTCCTCAGGACATGAGATCAGGGTTGATCAAATCCACACTGTTTCCATTGGGAAGAGCCTGGGGGGTTAAATACAGATAAGTTTCATGTAGCACAAGGAACACTTCAAAGCAGCTGGAAGTTTTGCCTACCAAACCGTTAAAACTAATCAGATATTTCGCTAAAGCTTGTCCAAACCACTTTGGTCTGGAGACAAGGTTGGAAATCTCCTGGAGAAGCAGTCTCTTTCTAAAGTTTGCTTTTTCTGTTTCTAGGGAGGATGAAAATAGTAAACAAACAGCAATGTGACCTTGATAAAGTGATTTTCTCCCCAGTAATCAGGCTGGAAGGAGGTTGGCACGTTGTTTTCCTGTTTGCTGATCTCTGTTCTGGAAACCCTGGATGCTGTTTCCCGGACATTTCACTCCTCCCACCAGTTTCTTCCCCGAGTCACTGATGCATCTTCATCTTTCCCTCCTGCCCCCATCTGCACACTCTGATCTACAACCCAGCCAGCAGCAGTTAGTGGCAACAGCGGGGTGGGGGTGGGGGGAGGCGGTCTCCTGGGAATATGTGGACAATCCAGTCCCTCCTAGGTAAGGGAAGAAAGGGCAAACTGAACATGCACCAAAGCCAAAGTGAAGTGAAGCCACTCAGTCGTGCCCAACTCTTTGCGACCCCGTAGATAGTAGCCTGCACCAAGATCCTCCGTCCATGGGATTTTCAAGGCATGAGTACTGAAGTGGGTTGCCATTTCCTTCTCCAGGGAATCTTCCCAACCCAGGGATCGAACCCAGGTTTCTCACATTGTAGATGGATGCTTTGCACCAAAGCCAAGGTATCCAAAATATCCGATGAGGTCCTATTCTCAAAATATTCTGTTCTGGCCTAGGTGGTTTTGCTGGAAAACTCTACCAAAGGATTTAGGAAGAAATAATACCAATTACACAAATTCTTAAAGAAAATAGAAATGGCAGCAATAAAAAGGAACAAAATACTGACACATGTAAAAACATGAATGCATCTAAAAAGCATTATGGTGAGTTTAAAAGCCAGGCACAAAAGGCTTCATAGTGTATGATCCAGTTTATTCAACATTCTGAAAAAGACAAAATTATAGGGAGAGGTAGAAGATGTGTGGTTTCCAGAGGCTGGAGGTGGGAGGAGGAGATGGTTGCAAAGAGGCACACAGAACCTTTTGGGATGATGGAGTTACTCAATGTATTGATTGTAGTGTGGCTATGACTGTATACATTTGTCAAAATTGAGGTGTACACTTAAAATAGGTGGATTTCACTGTATTAAACTATACCTGGAATATACTGACTTAAAAAAAGAAAATCCTAACTTTCAAAGCATTAATTTCAATTTATTTAAAACTAACTTTAAAAAACACATTATTTATTATTAAATAATTATTATTTAAAAACACAGTATTTATTATTAATATATATGTATGCATTTTATTGGAGAAGGCAATGGTACCCCATTCCAGTACTCTTGCCTGGAAAATCCCATGGATGGAGGAGCCTAGTGGGCTGTAGTCCATGGGGTCACTGAGGGTTGGACATGACTGAGCGACTTCACTTTCACTTCTCACTTTTGTGCATTGGAGAAGGAAATGGCAACCCACTCCAGTGTTCTTGCCTGGAGAATCCCAGGGATGGGGGAGCCTGGTGGGCTGCCGTCTATTGGGTCACACAGAGTTGGACACAACTGAAGTGACTTAGCAGCATGCATTTTATACATACATGTATATGTACATATGTATGTTCACATATGCACATTTTTTCTTCTCATGCTACCATGTTATCATAGCATCCTCAATGTTGGGAATAAGAACAGCTTCTCCCCTGGGCTCCCTGTCTCTAGTTGCCCTTGCTCTCACCCATCTCTTTCATCTCAGGCAAGTGGATCTTCCCTAAGCTCAGTTTTGTGCATAGACATAGCAATAACTCAACCAAGGTCAGAGTTAAGTCCTGCCCTCAGGAAACTCACAGCTTGGCAGGCCTCAAGGGGATCTATGCTACTGATAGGCAGTAGGTTTGTGAATTATGTTGTCCTTCTAATATAGTAGGGATATTTTGAGGATTCAACTGATAAAATGCATGTGGAGAGCATTTTCCACACCTAAGTACCTAAGAAGACCCCAACAGAAATGAAAATCACTGTTATTTTTATCAATATTTCCACTTTTTACTTCCTATCATAAGGCTCCGTTTGATTTTCCTGTTAATAGGTACCATTTCTGGAAATAAACTAGCCCTGTCCCTGTCATCACCTGCAGAGTTGAGCAAGGAATGAACGGAATCTTACATTGTATGTATACTGAAGCATGAAGACTCTCAAATGATAATCAGTTAATTCTTCTGACATGGTTCTGGTACCATCTTTACTGTGTCCAGGTCCAGGGAATGCCACCACTAGTCTTACATGTTTCAATTATGAACAAATATTCTTCGAGCACCTAAGATATACCAAACATTCTTCTGTGTATGGAGGATACAGCAGTGAACAAAACTCCCTGCCTCAAGGGTCCTGCTTTTTCATTCTAATCCAAAGTGATCTAATGTAAAAGAGGGACTTCACTGGGGTAGGACCATATGGCCAGAGTTTCAGACATTTCCTCTACTTCAACAAAAGCAGGGGATTTGAATCTATTTTATATCCTGGGAACTAACTTAAGATTTTCAACCAAATATTCTGTATCTAAAAACAAAAACATTAAACCAGTGAACCATATCCCAGAGTCTGTGCCTCCCAACTTGAAGCAAGCTTCATGAGTTTGTGGGTTCATATTGGAGGTATGGAGGCAGTTGATGATGGGGAGAGGCCCATGGAGCCCCAGACTCAACCAGGGTCTTATTTCTGCCATTCAGCCATGCTGATGTGTGCGGGAATGATGCGGTGAGGTCAGGAGGGATTGACTTAATTTCTTTTTCCAGTGGGTGCCTGTGACTTTAGAAGAGAAACAAGGGAGGCGGTAGGGGGCGTGGGAGTTCTAAAAAAAAAAAAAAAAAAAAAAAGAAGAGAAACAAGGGCCCAACTTACCCAAGGTGCTAAGCCATGATGTGATTTTCTGAGTCCTTCCTCGCCACTTTGGAGAGAAAAACAGTTTCAGCACCAAGGACAGTGCCAGAATGTTTAAACTCTGTACTGTTCTTCAAGGGGAGACTCAGCAAGAGAATTCAACTTCATGCCCCCCACCCGTGTGAAAGCTGTACCTACATCTTTCCAGTTGATGAAAATCCCAATTCTACATCTAGGCTTCTTTGGGTCCCCATCTTACTAGAAAATCAGACTCTGCCACACTTAATCATTTCCCATCTAATCTGAACATCCTCCTTTGATTCAGAGGTAAAATTAGCCTTAATAACATGCTAAATATAAAGGTACACCACTCACCTCCAGGACATGACAAATGAAAAGAGAGCTGAAGGACCCTAATATTTTCTGTGTTCTCTACTAAATGCTAATAAAGCAGCCAATAAACCACACTTAGAGATACTGGAGTTTTGCTAGTAATGGGGGAGTTCTGCAAAAGGAATCACCTCAGAGGTCAAGGTGAAAGTTTACCCCCACAGTGTAAGAAGGAGACACTATGAAACAGTGTGATGGACACCTACATCTGGCCTCCAACATTCCTCAATGTCTTGGCCACACCCTTGGCTGGTCACTTTAATTCCCCAGCCACAGTTTTTTTTTTTTTTTTTCTTTCTTTCTTAGGTGAAATGAACATAGTGTCTCCCTTCCTTCAGGATCATAGGAGGATGAAATGAGAAAACGGGCATGAAATCATCCAGGACAGGGCTAGGTGCATAAGTAGGCACCATAAGTATTACATTATATCCTCCACACTTGGAAGACATTGTTTCTCTTCAGAGTAGATTGATATGGTTTCTAAGTGGCTTATTAATGACCGTTCAGAAAGCATAAGCCTCTCCTTCCATCTGCTGACTTTCTGCAAAGGCAGGCAGATAGGTTTATGCCAGGTTCTCGGCCCAGTCTTATCTAAACTGACCCTTGGCACCATCAACTCCACATGCTCCAGTGAAGTCAGAAACAGGTCAGTAAGTTTTGCATAGGGGTCCAAGATGGCTCTTCCAAATCACCAGTTTCTCAATTACAAAGGAAATGAGCCTGAAAAATGTCTATAGCTTAATCATTAAAGGTGCTTTAGCTGAGAACCAAAATCCATAGTGTTCTTCCCTTGACTAGAAAGTGATGGCTAAGCATTTACCACACTGAGTATTGTGCTACACTGAACTACACTGAGTATTAGTTCATTCTGGATTGAAAGTGAAAGTCACTCAGTCGTGTCCAACTTTTTGCAGCCCCATGGACTATACAGTCCATGGAATTCTTCAGGCCAGAATACTGGAGTGGCTTGTATTAATTGCCGACTCTGTGCCAAGCACAGCTCCTACTGGCCTTGGGTCTTTGTCTGGTGGGATACCCCTTGTTCTTAGAGACTCATCTCAGGTATCACCTCCTCCTCCAGGGAGCCTTCACTGCCTCAAGGTGACCTGGGGCCGCTCTCTGTGTCCCCCTTGTCTCCTTCACCCAACCAAGCTCCTTAAGAACAGGATCTGAGCCTGACATTTTTTTGGCTCCAGTGTCTGGCACAAAGCCTGAAATGGAATTCAGCTGCAAGCAGTCTGTTCAATGTTGAATGAACATGCATGAGATCTCCTAGTTTAAAAATATTCAAAGTCTATTTCATAGAATCCTGGTTCCAGGGTTTATTACTAGCTATGATATGAAAAAAGATTTTTGTGGCCACTTAAGTTTGAGAAATCGCAACCTTAAAGAAGTTTCCTTGTTACGGAATTCTGAGAACTACATGCCATGCTTATGTGCCCTGTGAATTTCTGAGGATAAACCAACATCAAGGCCTGTCAAATTTGTTTAAACTTGGGACACCAAGTCAGTGCGGATGGGGCGGGGACGGTGCTGAGAACGAAGAGGGAGAACCTCAGACGACTAGGGTTCTCTGGAACACACTTCAGAAAACACTGTCCTGGACTGGCTTGCATCTCAAAAATTTAAGAATCTGAAAGAGGAAGCAAAGCATGCTGTCCCTAGGAGACATGGCATATGGGGAGCTTGAAGAGATGGGCCAAGCGTCCCAACCGTCCCTCCTCTATTGGAATGAGGAAACATGGGTCACTGTCACAGGAGCCCTGTGTTTCTTCTGCTTACAAATCTGGAGTTTCATCTGCACCAGCTTCCCTAGAAATGCAAACTGAGAGCAGCTGGCAAGTCCCCATCAACAGCTGGACAACCTAGTTCCCCTATAGTCTCCTTATCAGGAAAATGCTTCTGAAGGCATTTAAGCCTTCTAAGAAACCTCCTTATCAGAAAAACGCGTTGCTATTCAATGTTTGGGAAGGAAAACTCAGGTGTGGAAGCATGGCTGTGGTGTCTCTGCCGTCATTCCTTCTATCTTGTCCATCTTCCCCACTGTGCTCTGCACATTCCCCTGTGGCCTCTTGTCACTTATGGGCCAAATGCATTTGTACTCTCCAGGCAAAGCTCCAGGCAAAGCTGCTGATGGTCTAAGCTGACAACCATCCCCATTGCTAGGCCAGCCCTTCATTTCTGATCAGCTCTGGGCTCTTGGCACTTTGTAAACAGATTTCTCCTGGATCAAGGGCTGAAAGCTGGTCCAGTCAACAGCACACCCCTCCCCTCCCTCTGCAGGAGGTGCCACACCACACTGCTTCTTCCACCAGAGGTATGGCAGAGCCCCACTGGCTGGAGAAGGACTCTGGCCACACAGATGCCATGATGGGCATGTCCAGGACAAATCCTCTCTGACAGCATTGCTAGCTGTACCAATGGGGGAGATGCAGGCAGAACCACTTCCTGAGTCTTTCACAGCAACACAGAATGAAACTACACATGAGAGCCCTCTGAAAACATCTGTGTTTGCTCACACTTGCAGAGCAGGGCTTAAGTGCATAGACTTTGCAATGGACTGTCTGAGTTCAGCTGCATCCTTGAGCAAGTTACTTCGCCTCTCTGTACCTCAGTCTTCTCATCTGCAAAATAGGGATAACAATGAACCTGATTTCCATTAATCAACCACGTGTAAAACACTTAAAATAGTGCCAGACACTTAGTGACCTAACTACTATCACTACTCTCCTTGGAGGCAAATTTCCTGAGTGGAAAACTCTGGGGTGTTCCCCACACCTAGAACTCACCGTAAAGGGGAGAAGGGTTAAGTATTTGGAAACCACTTGGTTGCTTAAAGCCAAATCCAGAATGCAGATGTTAGTCTGCAGACACTGACCCCTCATTTGATGAGGCTTGTGGGTGCAGCAGGGTCAGAGGGCTTCTTTCTGGAAAGGGGAGTGATCCAGAACATTTAAGAAAGGAAGAGCAAATGTCGCTCTCCACCAGGGACTTGGCTTATCTCAGGCAGCAACATGCAATTGAAACATATTGTAATCATTGTGCCCAGTTGGTTCTACCTCCAAATATATCTCTGACTACTTTTATCCTTCTCTACTGCCCATCCATGTCCTTCCTCTATTCTATCTTATCTGTGCCATGGTCACCAAGTCCTCTTCATTTACTTGTTTCCTCCACGGTCAGCATCGGGTAGGGGATGGGGGGAGCGGCCCTTGAGACACATTCATCAGATCAGGTATCTCCTGCTGAAATCCCGCCTTGCCTTCCAAGGGCCTTGCCTTCCAGGTCCCTGCCCCCAGGTCAGTTGTTTTCTCTCCTGCTCTCTCCTCAGGCTCTTGCTGTGCAGCCCTTCACTCCGTCATCAGGTTCCTCAGCCTCGTGCGGTCCTGTACACATGCTCCTCTGCCCAGAAGGCTCTCCCTCCTCAGCATGTGGGTCTCCTTAGACCTTCTCTGACCACTCTCCCCAGTCTAAATCAAACCCCCATTACATTCCTCCCTCCTGCCTCTGCCTTTCATTCTTGGCACTTATCATGAGTTATCTTGCATTTATTAATGTAATTAGCTGTCTTATGCACATCTCCCAGCACACTCCAAGCTCCTAAAACCATAGAGCGCGTCTGTCCTATTTCCCACTGTGTCTTCTGTGCTGACCTCAGCTCCATAAATACTGGTTGAATGAATAAAACCAATATGGTCTCTGAGATCAGAGGCAGCCAGCAGAAGAACCCCCTCGGGCTCCAAGCACTGCAGCAAGGACCACCCCAAAACTCCTCAGACTGGGTGGAGCTGGTTTGAGGGAAAATCTAATTTTATAGGAGTTATCCAGTGGCTTGTCACATAACGTGGCCCAAGAGGTCTTTGTGGAGATAACATACTGGTGGTCTGAGAATCCAGTGACATCACAAACATATTTTTCCTGCCTGCAGTGTTAGCAACTAATTTGTTTTTCACTTTAATACCCAGACTTTTAGATGAAAATCTGAAAGATCCAGCATGGCATAGCCCACTGGACCTATACTACCTGCCTTTCCCAGGTAACTTTGAGCTTCCCACCATCTTCATTGTGCCTCATTCATTGTTTTTGGATTCATGGTTTTTTTTTTTTTTTGTAGCTCTTCTATATTCTTATGTCTTATATCTATATTGTGAAATTTTAACTGTGATCTACATGTTGACAGACACAAGCAAAGTTTTACTGTCTACAAATTATTTTTTAAATTAAAAAGTATTTTATGTGCGTTTGGCTTATATATATATTTGACTTACATATATATGTGTGTGTGTGTGTGTGTATATATATAATATATATTTCAAATATGCAATATAGTAGTATTGACTATAGTCACTGTGATGTACATTACATGTCCAGGAATTATCTTCTAACTGGATATTTGTACCTTTTAATCCCCTTCAGCCATTTCACCCCCTTCCACACCCCACCTCTGGCAAACACCAACCTGTTCTCTGCATCTAGTATGGGGAAATTGTTTATTTTAGCCTTTTGTTTTTGTTTTTATTTTTTTGTTTTTAGAGACCACATGTAAGTGAGGTTGTGTGGTATTCATTGTTCTCTGACTGACATTTCACTTAGCATGATGCCTTGGAGGTCCATCCATGTTGTCAAAAATGACAAGATTTCATTCTTTTCTGTGGCTGAAAAACAGTGTATCTATATCGCAACTTCTTTATGCATTCTTCCGTTGATGGACACCTCATTTTTTTCTGTAGCTTGGCTGTTACAAATGAATACGTGAATGCACATATCTTTCACAGTTTGTATTTTTATTTTCTTCATATACAAACCCAGAAGTGGAATTGTTGGATCACGTGGTAGTTCTACTCTTAATTTTTTTGAGGAACCTCTATACCATTTTCCATAGTGAATTTACTACTTTACATTCTATTAACAGTGCACAAGGGTTCCCTTTTCCCCACATCCTCTCCAATGCTTGTAATTTGTTGTCTTTTTGATAATAATTAAATGTGAGGTGGTATCTTGGGTGGTATTTTGCTATGGTTTTGATTTACATTTCCCTGGTGATTAGTGATGCTGAGCATCTTCTCAGGTACTTGTTGCTCATCTGTATATCATCTTCAGAAAAATGTCAATTCAGGTTCTCTGCCCATTTTTAAATCAGATTGCTTCTTTTTCTTTTTAAACTATTGAGTTGCATAAGTTCTTTATATATTTTGGATATGAACCCCTTATCAGGTATATGGTTTGCAAATATTTTCTCCGGTTCCACCAGTTGCCTTTTCATTTTATTGATGGTTTCCTTTGCTATGCAGGAGCTTTTGATTTTGTTGTAGTGCCACTTGTTTATTTTTGCCTTTGGTGTTTTTGCTTTTGGTTGCTGCTAAGTTGCTTCAGTCATGTCGGACTCTGTGCAACCCCATATATGGCAGCCCACCAGGCTCCACCGTCCCTGGGATTCTCCAGGCAAGAATACTGGAGTGGGTTGCCATTTCCTTCTCCAATGCATGAAGGAGAAAAGTGAAAGTGAAGTCACTCAGTTGTGTCCAACCCTCAGCGACCCCATGGACTGCAGGCTATCAGGCTCCTCCGTCCATAGATTTTCCAGGCAAGAGTACTGGAGTGGGGTGCCATTGCCTGGTATTCAAATCCAAAAAATCATCACTAAGACCGATGTTGAAGAGCTTTACTGTCTATGTTTTCTTCTAGGAGTTTCATGCTTTCAGGTCTTATAGTCAAGTCTTTAATTTGAAATATTTCAAGTTAATTTTTGTGTATGGTATAGAAGAAAGTGAAAGTGAAAATAAAGTTGCTCAGTTGTGTCCAGCTCTTTGCCTACCAGGCTTCTCCGTCCATGGGATTTTCCAGGCAAGAGTACTGAAATAGGTTGCCATTTCCTTCTCCAGGGGATCTTCCCAACCCAAAGATCAAACCCTAGTCTCCCACACTGCAGACAGACGCTTAGCCATCTGAGCCACCAGGGAAGTCATATGGTATAAGATGGTGATCATTCTTTTGCATGTAGCTATTCAGTTTTCCCGGAGAAGGCAATGGCACCCCACTCCAGTACTCTTGCCTGGAAAATCCCATGGACGGAGGAGCCTGGTAGGCTGCAGTCCATGGGGTTGCTAGGAGTCGGACACGACTGAGCGACTTCACTTTCACTTTTCTGCTTTATGCATTGGAGAAGGAAATGGCAACCCACTCCAGTGTTCTTGCCTGGAGAATCCCAGGGACGGGGGAGCCTGGTGGGCTGCCATCTATGGGGTTGCACAGAGTCAGACACAACTGAAGTGACTTAGTAGCAGCAGCATTCAGTTTTCCCAGCGCAATTAATTGTTTTTCCCCCATTATATATATTTGATTCCTTTGTTATAAATTAATTGACCTTACACATGTGGATTTATTTCTGGGTTCTGTTCTATTCCATTGATCTATGTGTCTGTTTTTATGCCAATCCATCCTTTTTTAATTACTATATCTTCATAATATCATTTGAAATCAAAAAGCTTAATGTTTCAAGCTTTGTTCTTTTTTCTCAAGATTGCTTTGGCTATTTAGGGGTCTTTTACAGTTCCATACAAATGTTAGGGTTTTTTTTTCTGTTTCTGTGAAAAATGCCATTGGTGTTTACATTAAGATTGCATTGAACTTGTAGATTGCTTTGGGTAGTATGGTCATTTTGACAATATTATTCAGTTTTTTGTGTGTCTTTTTCATTTCTTTCATGAGTATCTTATAGTTTTTAGTGTATAAGTTTTTGCCTCCTTAGTTAAGTTTATTCCTAGATCTTTTGTGTTTGATGCAACTGTAAATGGCTTTACTTTTTAATTTTCTCTTTCCATTAGTTCACTATTAGTGTATGGAAGGAAACACAACAGGTTTCTGTGTCTTGATTTTTTATCGTACTACTTTACCAAATTCTGTTATTAGTTCTAACAGGTTTTTTGTTTATTTTTTGGCTGTGTGTGTGTGTGTGTGTGTGCGTGGTCTTTCTTCACTCCTCTTTTTTTTCCTCTGATGCCATGGGCAAAACCCAGAAAGCCGTTGCCTCATACCTCAGCTTTTTGTCGCGTAGATGTAAAACCATGGATTCACTCACTCACATCCTAGCTCCATTATTTATCACAGTGTGACCTGGGCCACAATACTCAAACTCTCAGACTCTAGCTCGTTATTTGTAAAAATTGCCTAATGAAAACCTAGGACAAGTTGTTGAACCTCTCTGTACCTCAGTTCCCTTATATATAATAGTACCTCCTTCACAGTTTCACTCTGGGAACTCAATGTTTGAATACACGTAAAATTCTTCAGAGAGTGTCTGACCAAGTGTAAGCTCTCAATGCTGCTGCAGGGATTTTAAATTAGATGATACACATGAAAGCACTCAAGACAGTGCTGAATACGTGGTAGGTGCACAACAAAGACTGTTTCTTCTCTATTTCTCTTTTCCCTCCCTCCCTGCTTTCCAATGAATCCTGGAATAGGGTATAGACCCTGAGCAAGCAAGGTCTAAACCATTAATAACCAAAGCCACTTTAATTAAGTTTCAATTAAAAGTTCTACATTCTACGGCCAGGGTTTGCCAGTTCTTATATATTCAATGCAGAAAGCTTTCTTTGGCCTCAAAATATCTTCTAGGAAAAACCATTGAATACCCCCAGAAGCCTCTTAAAATCACACCCTCAAAGCAGACCCTTCTGCTACTCCACCCTGGGACCCCAGTCTCAGTTAATGGCACTTCCACCTACCTAGACAACCAGAAGGAGGGGGAAAAAACCTTGACTTCACCCATCCTTCCCATTATACGTTCAGCTAGTCCCCAAATCTTGCCATGTTTTAGATATGACACACATGTCTACCCATAGTCCCCAGGGAGAGTCCCTTCAGCTCTAACACAGATGACCACAGTTGCTTTCTGGCTCTTTTCCCTGTCTCTGAACTTGTTCTCTCTACGTGACCACTAGAATGACCTTCCCAATTCCCACATGAGCTCCTGCTGACCATCCCCACCACCTACAGAATACAGTCCAAGCTCTCAATGGCTATGCAATCAATATCCTCCTTGGTCTGACCAGTGCTTCTCCACACAGGTGAATTATACCTTTTGTCCCTAAAGCGAACAACTTCTAGTTCCTTAACTAGTCCATGCTGATCTCAGCCCCACAGCTTTCTCTATGCTAGTCCTCTAACCTGGAATGCCCGTCATGGCAGCCTACCCCAAAGAGTCCCACTCCCTGACAGTTATGCCCTCATGTAACCTCCTCCCATATTGAACAATGCTGATTGTATAACCAACAGGATATAACAGAAATGACGGTAGGGAGATTTTGAAGCTAGGTCATAAGAGACATTGCAGATTCTGACTCACTCTCATATCACTCATGCTCAATGAAGCTGCATTATGAGGACTCTCAAGCCACAGAAACCTCCTGCTAACAGCCGTGTGAAGGACCCATCCTGGAAGCAGATCCTCCAGCCTCAGACAAAGCCTTCCTGAAGACTGCAACCTATGAGAATCCACAAGCCAGAACAATCCAGCTAAGCTGTTCTTAAATTCCTGACCCACAAAACTGTGTAAGATCACAAATGTTCATTGTTGTTTCACTCCACTAAGTTTTGGGGTAATATGTTGCATAACCAGAGATATCTAAGTGTATCTTTTCTACTCTTCTCTCCCTGCTTGATTCTTACACATCCTTCGAGACACTGGTCAACCATGAGCTCCTGCAGGAAGCTATTCCTGTCTATCCTTTATTGAGTAGGCATCCTCACTTGTCCTTGGAGCACACCACCAAAATGCAGTTTTCTCTTTTCTTCCCCACCAGACTTTGGATGCTTCAGAGCAGTATCTAGACCTTGCCTTTACTCCCCTTCAATTTTCAACATGCTGTGAGTCATTCATTTACTTTGATGAATGAATGAGTGGAGGATGTCAGATTAATAAAGGAGCCAGGAGTGGAATGAAAGTTTGTTATTCCATGTCCTGTAGTCTTTCTTCTACCATCAGTGATTCTCTTCTTTTTCAGCAATGAGGTGCTTTTGGAAAATTCTTCTTCTATCATTGTATGGATTGCATTTGACCACCATCATTCAGACTCTGTTTGACCCCAAAAGAATCTCCTCCTTAGCACAGCCTCACCTGTGGTCCAGCCCTTTCCTGGGACGATTGCTAAATTCTTCCTTCTCTCTTCCTCTTATCTCTTTTCTTCACCATCCAAGGATGGGCCAGTGTGGGAAGACATTTTTTACAGAAACACTCCACCCCTCTGCTTGACTCTGAAATGACCCTTAACTCACCTTCTTCTGGCTCTGTGGCTTAAAGATGCAGATGAGGAGATGGCCAGATGTAGTACAGAGCCCATCATCAGGTGTGGAGCCCAAGTGTCCCACACAGGCATCCAGAAACATCAGAGCCCAATGTGGGCTGCTCTTTGGATCCTGGGGCCCCATCAGACCCTTGGGTGCTATCAGACTCTCCCCTGGCTGGTAGATGCAGCCTATGCAGCATCAGTTAAGAAGACTTGTTAATTATAATTCTCACATGCAGGTTGTTCAAAATTGGTGTTCATACATCTGGAGGATGGATCTGAAAGTAAATCACTTTTGTTTGCTCCTTCCAGTGGCTTCCTTTCTAAACCCCCATGGTTTGGGTCTCCACAGTAGCATCCTTGCTGACCTTGGCCATTCCTCTCACACCCCACCCCTTTCCCACCATGCAGATAAGTGTTGTTTCTAACCCTCTAATGGTTTAGGATTGAAGCCCAAATTCTTGATCATGCGGATAGAGTCACTTTAGTCTGGCTGGACTGATTGCTTCACCCACATCTCCTATTACCCATTTCTAATCATCCCTTAGCACTTACCTCTGCCCAATGCCCTGAGAAGGCTCAAAGCCTCTCCAATCTCCTTCCTTCCTTGAGCTTCAGAGCCTATGCTTCTCTGTGTTCTGCTTTTGTCTATTATTTTGTAACAAATTACCACCAAGACACCTGCTTCTTGGGAGGAAAGCTATAACAAACCTAACAGTGTATTAAAAAGTGGAGACATCACTTTGCCAACAAAGGTGCATATAATCAAAGCTGTGGTTTTTCTGGTAGTCATATACAGATGTGAGAGTTGGACCAGAAAGAAAGCTGAGCACTAAAGAATTGATACTTTTGAATTGTGGTGCTGTAGAAGGCTCTTGAGAGTCTCTTGGACAGCAAGGAGATCAAACAAATCAATCCTAAAAGAAATCAACCCTGAATACTCATTGGAAGGACTGATGCTGAAGCTCCAATACTTTGGCCACCTGATGCAAAGAACTGACTCATTGGAAAAGACCCTGATGCTGGAAAAGATTGAAGGAAGAAAGAGAAGGGGAAGATAGAGGATGAAATGGTTGGATGGTATTACCAACTCAATGAACATGAGTTTGAGCAAGCTCTGGGAGTTGGTGATGGACAGGAAGGCCTGGCATGCTGCAGTTCATGGGGTTGCAAAGATTCGGACATGACTGAACTGAACTGAGTGACTGAATTAAACTGAACTGAATCTCCTTATGTCAAGATCCTTAAGTTAATCACATCTGCAAAATCCCTTTGCAGATACTAACTAAAATATTTCCAGATTCCAGGCATTACATGTCCACATCAACTATTCTGACTGCCATACAGCCCCAGTTGAAATTCTTCTATTCTCAGAAGATATTCATCCCAATTATTTTGGTGCAGAAAAATTACTAATTGTAATTCAAGGTCACTTTTCTTCTAGAGCCCTGAATTTCAGGCATCTCATGGGTATGCTCAAGCTCTAACCCCTTAGAGACAGCTATTCCTTCTACTCAGACAACTCATGAAGGGCTCATACAATCCATCAACAACTGAGCACTCATTTTCCATTGGTACCTTTACTCAACATTTACTGAGTTCTCTGAGCTGGACCATGTGATAAACCTGGGATACAGAGATTAACAAGAAAGAAGGACCCTGCCTTTGAGTGGCTTATGGTCTTCTCATTTTTCCTGTGTCTTGTTCAAAGCTTTTTCTGAGACCAGTCCCTGTCTGGTGGATGGCACATGCTTGGCAAAAAGTCTGTTGAGCTGAGTGATCTGAGATGTCACTCAGCATCATCATCCTCCCATAATTTCTCTCTGCCACTCTCTTCCTCTCTCATCATCATTCATGGTTCATGGTGAGAAGTGTCTGTCACTAGACTGGAGCCCCTGCTGAAGGCAGGAAACCTGGGGTGTATGTGTGTGTGGTGTGTTCGCTCTACTCAGAGCCAGGTTTCTGATGGCTAGAGAGCCCTCTCCCATGTGATGCTCCACAGCAAAACACCTGGCCATTGTGCTATGTGGTTCAGACCCATAAATACTTGTGGCATAGAGCAAGCGCCTGCCTGATCCGGCAGACACAGAGGGACTCTGCACTAAAGGAATGTGCTTCTGCAGCTGAAGTCACATGAAATATTTATGCCTGAGAAACCTGCGTTTTCTCCCACAGAGAAAGAAGTCAGGAGCAAACTCTAGAATGGCGGTATCCTAAACAACAACAAAAGTGGTAAAAATGATGTCCACAGCCATACTTTGTCAACGAAGGGGTTCAGAGAAACGTTCATTTGTTCAACAGGTGAATGAGGGCCTCCTGCATACCAGGCACTGTTGCAGATACTGGGGGATTGGCGGTGAACAAGGTAGTCAAAATCTCTGCACTTCGAGAGCTTACTTTCTGGTAATAACTGATATTTATTGGATGTAAATTGTGTGCCAGGCACTGTTCTAAGTGTTTTACCTGTGTTAATTCCTCCTGGTGACCTAGGGGATGTTATTGCTAGTCCTGCTAACAAAGAAGGAAACTGAACACAGAACAATCAATTAACCTGCCTGACATCATAAAGCATCAGAGTAGACAAGCTGGGACTTGGTCCCAGGAAACCCTATGAATCCTACACTTAACTACTTCCTGGTTCTTCTCATGTTAGAGGTGGAGAATTTAGGAAAAAGTTTTATCCTCCAAACAGTGCAGAGAGAAAGAAAGATTCTTTGGCCTCTGGGATTTAGGACAAAAGAAGCTGAAAATACGTAAGAAGAATAGAAGGTATTAGGCTCCTTATGGGTCTCCATGAAGCCTGACATGCCATCATTAAAGTTTATGTTACTCTGGACAAAACATCATCATGGTCTACATTAAGTAGCCTATGAATGGACCTAATGTCCTCTGAGCTTTCAGAGGCCAAGAAGGCAGCACTTTGTATAATATATCTTATTTAATCTTTATATCAACCTTTAAGGTCAATATAACACAATTCATCAAAGGAGAAAATCAGGTTAGGCTATTGGATGAGTGAGGTTTCAAACTGAGGCCTGTGGAAAGCCCTGTCTAATGCACTTTCCAAGACCTACCCCTCCCTTTTTTGGTCTCCACCATCAATATTTGGACTGCAGCCACAAAATTAAAAGATGCTTGCTCTTTGGAAGAAAAGCTATGACAAACCCAGACAGCATATTAAAAAGCAGAGACAGCCCTTTGCCAACAAAGACCCATAAAATCAAAGTTATGGTTTTTCCAGTAGTTATGTATGGATGTGAGAGTTGGACCATAAGGAAAGCTAAGCACTGAAGAATTGATGTTTTCAAACTGTGGTGTTGGAGAAGACTCTTGAGAGTCCCTTGGATAGCAAGGAGATCAAATCAGTCAATGCTAAAGGAAATCAACCCTGAATATTCATTGGAAGAACTGATGCTGAAGCTGAAGCTCCAATACTCTGGCTACCTGATGCAAAGAGCTGACTCATTAGAAAAGACCCTGAGGCTAGGGAAGATTGAAGATAGGAGGAGAAGGGAATGACAGAGGATGAGATGGTTGGATAGCATCACTGACTCAATGAACATGCATTTGAGCAAACTCTGGGAAATCGTGAAGGACAGGGAAGCCTGGCGTGTTGCAGTCCATGGGGTTGCAAAAAGTCAGAAACAATTTAGAAACTGAACAACAATGATCAATATTATTTCAAACATTCGATTCTTTTACCCCAGAAAATCTACTTCTAAAAATTCTGTTCTTAGAAAACAGTCAGATAAGAATAAGAATGTTTATTGCAGTCTTGTTTACAATAGCAAATTTTAAAAGTGAGGAGAGGAAATAACACAAATATCAAATAAAAAACTAAATAAATGGTGGGACTTGTTTAAAAAGATCTTTGCAATACTTTCATTAAAGATATATTTAAACATGGATAATTATTCCAGAGATATTAGGCAAATATAATCAAGTTTTGAAATAAGTATGGAGGCTTTTATGCATATGTCTATATGAGGTGGAACCATTGAAACTGCCATCTTGTAAACCAAAAATGATTGACTATCAACAATTTCACACAGTTCAACCTAAAAGGGAAAAAAAAAAAATTATTATATTCACCAAAATGCTCATTGTGGGTCTCTTTTTTGTGCTTTCAAATGGACTTTTCATTGTTTGTGCTCTTTCATAGTTACGTTTCATCCACAATGTGCATGCATTGCTCTTGATCACAAAAATATATTAAAATAAATGCAAATAATCAGAGACATTAAAAGACTATTCAACACATTTTGAAGGCGTATGCTAGGTCTCTCAGATGTTATGATCTAAAAATAGATTTTTTTTTTAATGATCCAGTTCCAGTGATTAAATTGAGAACTCATGAAAAGAAAGTTGAACAAGTGGTGAAATTGATTTGTCAGATGACTTTTTTCCCCCTATTGACAACATTTGAGCTCTGGGTTATCAATCAAATTTTGTGCAAGCTTTTTTTTTTTCTTTTTTATTTTATTTTATTTAACTTTACAATATTGTATTGTCTTGCCATATATCAAAATGAATCTGCCACAGGTATATATGTGTTCCCCATCCTGAACCCTCCTCCCTCCTCCCTCCCCATACCATCCCTCTAGGTCATCCCAGTGCACCAGCCCCAGCATCCAGTATCGTGCATCGAACCTGGACTGGCGACTCGTTTCATATATGATATACATATTTCAATGCCATTCTCCCAAATCATCCCACCCTTGCCCTCTCCCACAGGGTCCAAAAGACTGTTCTATACATCTGTGTCTCTTTTGCTGTCTCGCATACAGGGTTATTGTTACCATCTTTCTAAATTCCATATATATGCGTTAGTATACTGTATTGGTATTTTTCTTTCTGGCTTACTTCACTCTGTATAATATGCTCCAGTTTCACCCACCTCATTAGAACTGATTCAAATGTATTCTTTTTAATGGCTGAGTAATAGTCCATTGTGTATATGTACCACAGCTTTCTTATCCATTCATCTGCCGATGGACATCTAGGTTGCTTCCATGTCCTGGCTATTATAAACAGTGCTGCAATGAACATTGGGGTACACGTGTCTTTTTCAATTCTGGTTTCCTCAGTGTGTATGCCCAGCAGTGGGATTGCTGGATCATAAGGCAGTTCTATTTCCAGTTTTTTAAGGAATCTCCACACTGTTCTCCATAGTGGCTGTACTAGTTTGCATTCCCACCAACAGTGTAAGAGGGTTCCCTTTTCTCCACAACCTCTCCAGCATTTATTGCTTGTAGACTTTTGGATCGCAGCCATTCTGACTGGTGTGAAATGGTACCTCATAGTGGTTTTGATTTGCATTTCTCTGATAATGAGTGATGTTGAGCATCTTTTCATGTGTTTGTTAGCCATCTGTATGTTTTCTTTGGAGAAATGTCTATTTAGTTCTTTGGCCCATTTTTTGATTGGGTCATTTATTTTTCTGGAATTGAGCTGTAGGAGTTGCTTGTATATTTTTGAGATTAGTTGTTTGTCTGTTGCTTCATTTGCTATTATTTTCTCCCATTCTGAAGGCTGTCTTTTCACCTTGCTTATAGTTTCCTTTGTTGTGCAGAAGCTTTTAAGGTTAATTAGGTCCCATTTGTTTATTTTTGCTTTTATTTCCAATATTCTGGGAAGTGGGTCATAGAGGATCCTGCTGTGATGTATGTCGGAGAGTGTTTTGCCTATGTTCTCCTCTAGGAGTTTTATAGTTTCTGGTCTTACATTTAAATCTTTAATCCATTTTGAGTTTACTTTTTGTGTATTGTGTTAGAAAGTGCTCTAGTTTCATTCTTTTACAAGGGCTTGACCAGTTTTCCCAGCACCACTTGTTAAAGAGATTGTCTTTAATCCATTGTATATTCTTGCCTCCTTTGTCAAAGATAAGGTGTCCATATGTGCGTGAATTTATCTCTGGGCTTTCTATTTTGTTCCATTGGTCTATATTTCTGTCTTTGTGCCAGTACCATACTGTCTTAATGACTGTGGCTTTGTAGTAGAGCCTGAAGTCAGGCAGGTTGATTCCTCCAGTTCCATTCTTCTTTCTCAAGATAGCTTTGGCTATTTGAGGTTTTTTGTATTTCCATACAAACTGTGAAATTATTTATTCTAGCTCTGTGAAGAATACTGTTGGTAGCTTGATAGGGATTGCATTGAATCTATAAATTGCTTTGGGTAGTATACTCATTTTCACTATATTGATTCTTCCAATCCATGGACATGGTATATTTCTCCATCTATTATTGTCCTCTTTGATTTCTTTCACCAGTGTTTTATAGTTTTCTATATATAGGTCTTTAGTTTCTTTAGGTAGATATATTCCTAAGTATTTTATTCTTTTCATTGCAATGGTGAATGGAATTGTTTCCTTAATTTCTCTTTCTGTTTTCTCATTATTAGTGTATAAGAATGCAAGGGATTTCTGTGTGTGGATTTTATATCCTGCAACTTTACTATAATCATTGATTAGTTCTAGTAATTTTCTGGTGGAGTCTTTAGGGTTTTCTGTGTAGAGGATCCTGTCATCTGAAAACAGTGAGAGTTTTACTTCTTCTTTTCCAATTTGGATTCCTTTTATTTCTTTTTCTTCTCTGATTGCTGTGGCCAAAACTTCCAAAACTATGTTGAATAGTAGTGGTGAGAGTGGGCACCCTTGTCTTGTTCCTGACTTTAGAGGAAATGCTTTCAATTTTTCACCATTGAGGATGATGTTTGCTGTGGATTTGTCATATATAGCTTTTATTATGCTGAGGTATGTTCCTTCTATTCCTGCTTTCTGGAGAATTTTTATCATAAATGGATGTTGAATTTTGTCAAAGGCTTTCTCTGCATCTATTGAGATAATCATATGGTTTTTATTTTTCAATTTGTTAATGTGGTGTATTACATTGATTGATTTGTGGATATTGAAGAATCCTTGCATCCCTGGGATAAAGCCCACTTGGTCATGGTGTATGATCTTTTTAATGTGTTGTTGGATTCTGATTGCTAGAATTTTGTTAAGGATTTTTGCATCTATGTTCATCAGTGATATTGGCCTGTAGTTTTTTTGTGGGATCTTTGTCAGGTTTTGGTATTAGGGTGATGGTGGCCTCATAGAATGAGTTTGGAAGTTTGCCTTCCTCTGAAATTTTCTGGAAGAGTTTGAGTAGGATAGGTTTTAGCTCTGTTCTAAATTTTTGGTAGAATTCAGCTGTGAAGCCGTCTGGATCTGGGCTTTTGTTTGCTGGAAGATTTCTGATTACAGTTTCAATTTCCATGCTTGTGATGGGTCTGTTAAGATTTTCTATTTCTTCCTGGTCCAGTTTTGGAAAGTTGTACTTTTCTAAGAATTTGTCCATTTCTTCCACGTTGTCCATTTTATTGCCATATAATTGCTGATAGTAGTCTCTTAGGATCCTTTGTATATCTGTGTGGTCTGTTGTGATCTCTCCATTTTCATTTCTAATTTTATGCATTTGATTGTTCTCCCTTTGTTTCTTGATGAGTCTGGCTAATGGTCTGTCAATTTTATTTATCCTTTCAAAGAACTAGCTTTTGGCTTTGTTGATTTTTTGCTATGGTCTCTTTTGTTTCTTTTGCATTTATTTCTGCCCTAATTTTTAAGATTTCTTTCCTTCTACCAGCCCTGGGGTTCTTCATTTCTTCCTTTTCTAGTTGCTTTAGTTGTAGAGTTAGGTTATTTATTTGACTTTTTTCTTGTTTCTTGAGGTATGCCTGTATTGCTATGAACTTTCCCCTTAGGACTGCTTTTACAGTGTCCCACAGGTTTTGGGTTGTTGTGTTTTCATTTTCATTCATTTGTATGAAAATTTTGATTTCTTTTTTTATTTCTTCTGTGATTTGTTGGTTATTCAGCAGCGTGTTGTTCAGCCTCCATATGTTGGAATTTTTAATAGTTTTTCTCCTGTAATTGAGATCTAATCTTACTGCATTGTGGTCAGAAAAGATGCTTGGAATGATTTCAATTTTTCTGAGTTTACCAAGGCTAGATTTATGGCCCAGGATGTGATCTATCCTGGAGAAGATTCTGTGTGTGCTTGAGAAAAAGGTGAAATTCATTGTTTTGGGATGAAATGTCCTATAGATATCAATTAGGTCTAACTGGTGTATCATTTAAAGTTTGTGTTTCCTTGTTAATTTTCTGTTTAGTTGATCTATCCATAGGTGTGAGTGGGGTATTAAAGTCTCCCACTATTACTGTGTTGTTGTTAATTTCTCCTTTCATACTGTTAGTATTTGTCTTACATATTGTGGTACTCCTATGTTGGGTGCATATAATTGTTATATCTTCTTCTTGGATTGATCCTTTGATCATTATGTAGTGACCTTCTTTGTCTCTATTCACAGCCTTTGTTTTAAAGTCTATTTTATATGACGTGAGTATTGCTACTCCTGCTTTCTTTTGGTCCCTATTTGCATAGAAAATCTTTTTCCAGCCCTTCACTTTCAGTCTGTATGTGTCCCCTGTTTTGAGGTGGGTCTCTTGTAGACAACATATGTAGGGGGTCTTGTTTTTGTATCCATTCAGCCAGTCTTTGTCTTTTGGTTGGGGCATTCAACCCATTTACATTTAAGGTAATTATTGATAAGTATGATTCCGTTGCCATTTACTTTATTGTTTTGGGTTCGAATTTATACACCGTTTTTGTGTTACCTGTCTAGAGAATATCCTTTAGTATTTGTTGGAGAGCTGGTTTGGTGGTGCTGAATTCTCTCAGCTTTTGCTTGTCTGTAAAGCTTTTGATTTCTCCTTCATATTTGAATGAGATCCATGCTGGGTACAATAATCTGGGCTGTAGGTTATTTTCTTTCATCATTTTAAGTATGTCTTGCCATTCCCTCCTGGCTTGGAGAGTTTCTACTGAAAGATCAGCTGTTATCCTTATGGGAATTCCCTTGTGTGTTATTTGTTGTTTTTCCCTTGCTGCTTTTAATATTTGTTCTTTGTGTTTGATCTTTGTTAATTTGATTAATATGTGTCTTGGGGTGTTTTGCCTTGGGTTTATCCTGTTTGAGACTCTCTGGGTTTCTTGGACTTGAGTGATTATTTCCTTCCCCATTTTAGGGAAGTTTTCAACTATTATCTCCTCAAGTATTTTCTCATGGTCTTTCTTTTTGTCTTCTTCTTCTGGGACCCCTATGATTCAAATGTTGTAGCGTTTAATATTGTCCTGGAGGTCTCTGAGATTGTCCTCATTTCTTTTAATTCATTTTTCTTTTTTCCTCTCTGATTCATTTATTTCTACCATTCTATCTTCTAATTCACTAATCCTATCTTCTGCCTCTATTATTCTACTATTTGTTGCCTCCAGAGTGTTTTTGATCTCATTTATTGCATTATTCATTATATATTGACTCTTTTTTATTTCTTCCAGGTCCTTGTTAAACCTTTCTTGCATCTTCTCAATCCTTGTCTCCAGGCTATTTATCTGTGATTCCATTTTGATTTCAAGATCTTGGATCAATTTCACTATCATTATTTGGAATTCTTTATCAGGTAGATTCCCTATCTCTTCCCCTTTTGTTTGGTTTTGTGGGCATTTATCCTGTTCCTTTACCTGCTGGGTATTCCTCTGTCTCTTCATCTTGTTTAAGTTGCTGAGTTTGGGGTGTCCTTTCTGTATTCTGGCAGTTTGTGGAGTTCTCTTTATTGTGGCATTTCCTCACTACGTGTGGGTTTGTACAGGTGGCTGGTCAAGGTTTCTTGGTTAGGGAAGCTTGTGTCGGTGTTCTGGTGGGTGGAGCTGGATTTCCTCTCTCTGGAGTGCAATGAAGTGTCCAGTAATGAGTTATGAGATGTCTATGGTTTTGTATATTGGAGCTCAGGGCTGTGTTCCTGTGTTGCTGGAGAATTTGCTTGGTATGTCTTGCTCTGGAACTTGTTGGCCCTTGTGTGGTGCTTGGTTTCACTGTAGGTATGGAGGCATTTGATGAGCTCCTGTCAATTAATGTTCCCTGGAGTCAGGGTTTGGACTTAAGCCTCCTGCTTCCAGTTATCGGTCTTATTTTTACAGTAGTCTCAAAACTTCTCCTTCTATACAGCACCATTGATAAAACATATATATTGAAGGTTAATGGAACCTTCTGTGAGACGAGCTTACAACCAAGTAACCATTTCCTGACAAAGTGCTTCGCTTCTCTGCAGTCCAGGCCACCCAATTCAGCTATTCCTACTTTCATGCAAGCAGGTGATTCCTCCTTAGCTCATGGCCCCCTTCCCCCATCCTTAAAGACAGTAACACTGCATCTCTCTGACCCCTCTGTGTTAGTCACGTCTCCCTCTCTGTGCAAGCTTTAAGGTATTGAAATCACTGGACCATCTTAAAACTTCATGAGATGGATCTGGCATCAGATTAAAAGCTAAACCCTTGCCTGTGAAGAATACATAACTGGCTGACCTAACTGTAAACCAGTTAATCTTGTATACCATAAGGATCTACGAGTTTAAGGTTGGGAGGATGAATCAGTGCATGTCCTGAGCAGAAATGATTACAATAACTCGAAGTCAGAGTTTTGTTTGTATTTTCCTTGGAAAAGTCAGATATTTTTTAGCTTAAGTGAGGCTTCAAATTTTGAGCCACGGGAAAACACAGGCAGAACCAGAATCTTTGCTAGGAAAGCCAAGAGAGTATACAGTATACTACATACAGTGAACAGTAGTAATAATGATTCTAATACAATGGAGGCAAATGAAGGAAACCCCAATAAACAATTTTGCTTATTATATGAACTTCAATATTACAAATATATGGTCTTTAGCCAGGACACTGAAGCAACTGTTCTTTTTTGAGTCTTCATCTCCAAGCTCCATTCCATGCTGGAGATTCCATGCTCCAAAGAAATGAGACAGGTCCTCCAGAACTCTACTCTCCTGCTTGATTAGAATAACTAGCTTTGGCCGTTGATTTCCCTTACAGGTTTGGTGATTTTTTAAAAAACTATTTAGATTATTTCTTCTTTTGTTAATGGTGAGCTCCACAAGGAAAGAAAACATTGTTGACACAATTCTATGCATGCTGCATAATCACACACATTCATAGACAAAATAAGAATTCAAGGACTTCCTTGGTGGCCCAGTGGTTAAGAATCTACCTGCCAATATGAAGGACGCGGGTTTGATCCTTGGTCCAGAAATATCCCACATGCTGGGAGGCAACAGAATCCATGTACCACAACTACTGAACCCTCTCTAGAGCCCCTGCTCTACAACAAGAGAAGCCACCATAATGACAAGCCTGTGCACTGAAACTAGAAGCAGCCCTTGATTGCTGCAACTAGAGAAAATCCACACAGCAACTAAGACCCACAGAAGCCAAAAATAAATAAATAATTTCACCCTTCTTCATAAACCTTTCATCCTTTCCTTCTCACCCTTTCCTTCATAAACCATGTTTCTCAGCCTCCAGTCAGCCACTGTTGTGGAAGAAGGGAAGGGAGCAGAAATGGCATAAGGGAAACTCCCTTTAAATAGGAACTGGAAGCAGAAATCCCACTCTTAGTGAATAAGAGAAAGAGAAAGTGAAACAAGTAGAAGATGTGAGATGCTTGTTCTGAAATCCCCCTCCAGGTGCGGGAGGACTGTACATAGGCTAAGGGGAAACTAAGGTAGAGGGGCCTTTGTCCTGCTCCCTGTTCAGGTCTCAGGAGGCCCCACAGCAAATCTGGGAAGCCAATGATAGATTCCAAGTAGCAGCTCAGAATGACCCACAAAGGGAGCCTGAATTAGCATTCTTAACCCTGCTCAATGCAAAGAAATAGAGGAAAGCAACAGAATGGGAAAGATTAGAGATCTCTTCAAGAAAATCAGAGATACCAAGGGAACATTTCATGCAAAGATGGGCTCGATAAAGGACAGAAATGGTATGGACCTAACAGAAGCAGAAGATATTAAGAAGAGGTGGCAAGAATACACAGAAGAACTGTACAAAAAAGAGCTTCATGACACAGATAATCACGATGGTGTGATCACTCACCTAGAGCCAGACATCCTGGAATGTGAAGTCAAGTGGGCCTTAGAAAGCATCACTACAAACAAAGCTAGTGGAGGTGATGGAATTCCAATCGAGCTATTTCAAACCTGAAAGATGATGCTGTGAAAGTGCTGCACTCAATATGCCAGCATATTTGGAAAACTCAGCAGTGGCCACAGGACTGGAAAAGGTCAGTTTTCATTCCAATCCCAAAGAAAGGCAATGCCAAAGAATGCTCAAACTACCGCACAATTGCACTCATCTCACACACTAGTAAAGTAGTGCTCAAAATTCTCCAAGCCAGGCTTCAGCAATACGTGAACCATGAACTTCCAGATGTTCAAGCTGGTTTTAGAAAAGGCAGAGGAACCAGAGACCAAATTGCCAACATCTGCTGGATCATGGGAAAAGTAAGAGAGTTCCAGAAAAACATCTATTTCTGCTTTATTGACTATGCCAAAGCCTTTGAGTGTGTGAACCACAATAAACTATGGAAAATTCTGAAAAAGATGGGAATACCAGACCACCTGACCTGCCTCTTGAGAAACCTATATGCAGGTCAGGAAGCAACTGTTGGAACTGGACATGGAAAAACAGACTGGTTCCAAATAGGAAAAGGAGTACATCAAGGCTGTATATTGTCACCCTGCTTATTTAACTTCTATGCAGAGTACATCATGAGAAACGTTGGGCTGGAAGAAGCACAAGCTGGAATCAAGATTGCCAGCAGAAATATCAATCACCTCAGATATGCAGATGACACCACCCTTATGGCAGAAAGTGAAGAGGATCTAAAAAGCCTCTTGATGAAAGTGAAAGAGGAGAGTGAAAAAGTTGGCTTAAAGCTCAACGTTCAGAAAACTAAGGTCATGGCATCTGGTCCCATCACTTCATGGCAAATCGATGGGGAAACAGTGGAAACAGTGTCAGACTTTATTTTCTTGGGCTCCAAAATCACTGCAGAGGTGATTGCAGCCATGAAATTAAAAGACATTTACTTCTTGGAAGGAAAGTTATGACCAACCTAGATAGCATATTCAAAAGCAGAGATATTACTTTGCCAACAAAGGTCCGTCTAGTCAAAGCTATGGTTTTTCCAGTAGGCATGTATGGATGTGAGAGTTGGACTGTGAAGAAAGCTGAGCGCTGAAGAATTGATGCTTTTGAACTGTGGCATTGGAGAAGACTCTTGAGAGTCCCTTGGATTGCAAGGAGATCCAACTAGTCCACCCTAAAGGACATCAGTCCTGAGTGTTCATTGGAAGGACTGATGCTGAAGCTGTAACTCCAATACTTTGGCCACCTCATGCAAAGAGTTGACTCATTGGAAAAGACCCTGATGCTGGGAGGGATTGGGGGCAGGAGGAGAAGGGGATGACAGAGGATGAGATGGCTGGATGGCATCACCGATTCAATGGACATGAGTTTGAGTGAACTCCAGGAGTTGGTGATGGACAGGGAGGCCTGGTGTGCTGTGATTCATGAGGTCGCAAAGAGTCGGACACGACTGAGCAACCAAACTGAACTGAACTGAACCCTGCTCAGGGGCTGTGTGCAGAGAAGAGACCCAGCATTACAACAGAGGGAGTCAGATTTTATTTTCTGGGCCATTCAGGAATTGTTCATTGCCTGTCAACTTCTCCCAACTAGCCTTGGTTCTCAAGCCATGCCATCTTCCCTGTAGATCTACTCACTTCTCCTCAGGCTTAATCTTCTCCCAGAATACCAAAGGGACATCTATTATCACCCTAACTTTACTGGTTATATCTACCTCATTCTGCGGATGTCTTCCCAGACAGCCACTGCTGGCAGAAGCCAGAGGATCAATAGCTCAAAGTGACTCCCCTCTGTCACTATCCCAGGGGCCCCCTGGCCAGAGATACAGCGTCACCTCCGGGGGAGTCTTTAATTAACCTCAGGTGGTCACAAGTAGTTGGCTCCTATAGGAATCACCCTGCAGGGAAGAAAAAACCATCCCATTCCTACACATGCATGTCCTTTCAATTGAGCCAGAATCAAAACCAAGCGACCACCATACTGGCACATGTGTCAATACCCAAACCATCGGTCTTCGAGACGTCGGATTATGACTCTGTCGAGAATGTTGATGAATTCTGTGACACTGACCTCCACATCATCTCCAGCTAGCTGTGCAAAGAGCCTCTGGAACTGCAGGACTACCTCACTCTCATTGGCCTTGAAGTTGGAGGAATGGGTGCGAGGGGACAGGGCTGTAGGTTGTACTGCGCAGCCGCCTCACTATTGGCCCCCGGCTCAGGATGCTCAAGGCGGTTCCGCCTCTGCAGCCTCCGCAGCCAGCTTACCACCGCTACTGCAGGAAGTGATATGCTGCTGCTGCTGCTAAGTTGCTTCAGTCGTGTCCGACTCTGTGCGACCCCATAGACTGCAGCCCACCAGGCTCCCCCGTCCCTGGGATTCCCCAGGCAAGAACACTGGAGCGGGTCGCCATTTCCTTCTCCAATGCATGAAAGTGAAAAGTGAAAGTGAAGTCGCTCAGTCATGCCCGACTCTGTGCGACCCTATGGACATCAGCCCACCAGGCTCTTCTGTCCACGGAATTCTCCAGGCAAGAATACTGGAGTGGGTTGCCATCTCCTTCTCCTAGGAAGTGACATGGCTCCCCAAATATTTATGACTTTTGGAATGTAATACAGCTGCTCTGCTTGAGCTCCAAAAGATTCAAGCCATGTCTGTTTGCAAAACCTGTGACCAGGAATGAAGGCTGCTCTGTCAAGCACAGGGACAGAAGCAGAACTTACATAGTCTTCCAGCCACTAACACTTTGTAAGATTCGTGGCCATTCTGTGTATGCATTTCATCCATCCATTCTGCAGGCATCAGATGAGTACTCTCCTCTGCCAGACCCATGCTCCCTCGTGGTGAGTTGGATAGGATGCTGATCCCTCCTGTAGCTAACCATCTGTAGTGGGCAGAATGGTGGACTCCCGAAAAAGACATGTGCATGCTGTGATCCCTGAAACCTGTTACTATTACCTTATAAGCCAAAGATGTGAATAATTAAGAATCTCAAGAAGGGCATTCCTGGGTTAGCTAGGTGGACCCTAATTTCTCTCATATGCATTCTTATGAGAGATACATAGAGGAAAAAGTGCAGAGGAGGAGGCAGTGTGACCATGGAGGCATGCATTAGACTGATGTGGCACAAGGCAAGGAATCTAGAGCCACCAGAAGCTAGACGGGCAGGGAAGGACTCTTCCCTAGAGCCCTCAGAGGAAGCATGGACTTGATTTCAGAACTGTAAGGGAAATACATTTTTGTAGCTGTAAGCCACCTGGCTTGTGGTAGTTTATTTCAGCAGTCCCAGGAAACTAACAGAACATGTAATAAATGAAATATCCCAGTTGGCTTTTCTAGGGGCAAGTGAGGGATAGGGGTCCCTTCTCAAGTCTCTTTCGCTGAGGAAGGACCCAGGGTCCCTCCTGAAGGCAGATGTAGGAGGGTTTAAGGCCAGTCCTGGTGGGTCAGGTTAATCTTCTTCAATATGAAAGACTCTAGAGGGAAGGAATCCACTCCCAGGCCTTGTATTCTAAGCAAGGGCTCATAGTTTTTTCCAAAAAGCAGCTATTAAGAGAACAATCTCAGTCTTGGACACCATTTATACTGTCTCCCCAAAGAGTCACCAACCTGTGAGTTTTCTCATCTTAGAACCTCTGGTGGAGGAAGTGAGTACCCGCCTGTGTGGCTACACAGTCATGTAACATGACACTAGATAAGACTCACACAAGACTGCCTGTCTCTGGGAGGGCAGTGGCTCCCATCAGCAGGGTCGCAGCCAGCCACAGCCAGGAAAAAAAGAACAGAGCACTGCAGGGCCAGGCTTCATGACCTCTGAACAGGTGCTGTCCCTGCCCTAGGGTCCAGTTGAAGATTGTGTTTGTCTAATTTAGTTTAGACTTTGCTGATGGATAGATACTAAGACATTTCAGTCAACCAATGAGAGATCCCCACTTATGGAGTAAAAGACTTCATTATTGCTCATAATAATCAGGAAGTGAGATGTTACCCCTCAAGGGGCAGGGCTACCATACTGATGTGGCTGTTAGCCACTCTTTTCTTCTCCCAACTTTGAGTGAATAGAATTCCCTGAGGTTGTGCAAGGTGAAGGTCCTGTTTTGGACAGCCAGGGCAGCTCACTAAACTGATGAAAAATCACAGAATTGTCACTCTGGGCAAGACATAACATAGGGAAGGGCAACAGGGCTTAAGAGGGATAAAAAGCCCTGAGAATGGCTCCTGGTCATCAAAGAAGACAGGAAAGATTTCTGGGAACAGGGGGACCTCAGTTGGACATGAAAACTGAACTGTTTGAGAGGAGGCTGTGTCAGATATCTGGGCTCACCATCTGGTTTATCACTAGCTTCTGCCTTGAGTTGCTTGTGACAGTCTATATTTTTTAAACAATGAAATTCCTACTGCTGCTGACCCAGAAGCATGCTATATGACATTACCTGTATGGGAAGCAGCTTAGTCACAAACCAATGTGTGTACTTGGAAAGACCTGCACTGGGGATTTTTGATTTGAGAGTGTGTGTTGGGAACTTATGTCTGCTTTCTGGGACTGCAGTGTGTTATTAGACAGGCCATGTGTCCTCCAGCTGGCAGCCCCTGGGCCTCTCCTTGTACATTTTTCCAGCTGTTGTAGACCAGTCTGCATTCTACCCTGAGCTGCCCCCCAGGGCCCCCAAGGTTTTTACGGAGGCCACATGGTCTGTATTTTAAGACAGTCCATCCTAGAACTGTAAGTTTGGTGAAAAATCAAACCTACCACTTTTATGTTTTAAATAACAGATAAGCACATGAAAACTTACTTTCATTTATACAAATTCTGTCTGAGAATCAGGAACGTTTCGTGGAATCAGAGAATTTTCACCAAGGAAATTGGAGGGTGTTTACCAAGGCCACCAGACAACATGGTCAGCTCCAAGAGCTCGATCTGCTCTCCCAAGGCCCTACCTTCAAAGCAGGGAAAGAAAGGGTAGAAAGAGGAGAATAAACTTACAGGTCACAGCTAAGAGTATGAGGAGGCAGAAAACAGCAGGTATGAGAAATAGGTTGGGACAAACTGTTCAGAACTAAAGCTATGAATGCTGAGAATGTGACTCAATGCCAGATGGCTCAACAAAAATACCTGAAATGCCTAATAAAAAATGTGTCAGTTTCAAAATATATGTATACCTGATTTAGGATGTTTATTGACAATTAGCATTACCTATTTTTACTTTATATAGCATCAAATGGTTTTTAACCATTCTTTGTTTTTCATTCTACTAAGAAAACATTCATCTAAAGAAAATAAAACAAATTGTACTAGGAAGACCCATATAACCTTAACCTATAATCAAGTTATTTTACCACATAATTGCATCATATGTACCCACCCTCTCTCTCTCTAATAGTTTGACTAAGCTGTCTGAAATAAGGTGAAGAGTGAGGGTTTGAGATGGTAGCATAAGATCCTCAATTCATCTCCTCCCATGGGTAAAACAAACCCACAGCTGCATATGGAATAAATCCTTTTGAAAAGGACTTGAAAAGCTGCATGAAAAGAGTTTCCACAACAAAGAGTAAAAGGATAGCATTAAGAAGGGTGGAAAAAACATAGACACAGACTCACCAAGGGAAAAACTACACCCCAGTCACAATAATCCACAATCAGGAAGGAACACAAAGGTGTGCCCCTTTTCCCTGAGGAGTGAGAAACCTGAGCTCCACATCAGATATTCAAACCCTTACATTCAGCACAGGGAAGACAAGCCCCAAAACAACTGGCTTTGAAAACCAGTGGGGAATACATCCAGAAAAATTATAGAACTACAGGGGATGAAAACTCCACTCTTAAAGGGCTTGTGTACAGACTCACTCAATCAGAAAAACAGTACAAAAACTCTGGGTTGAAAGGCTCGTAGATTATAGAAAGGAGCCCACTTACTAACCTTGAAATGTCTGCCAGAGTAGCAGGAACCAATTAGGATACTCAGTATCCAGTTAAGATACTGAGACACTAATGGGAACCATCTTTGCAATCTTAGGTTATCATGCTAATGCAAGCACCAGTGGGTGCCATTTGGGAATTCCCTCTAACCTGTTAGCATCAATGGGAACACTCTGCTGAGAGCCTGAATCACCCCTGTGTCTCCACTGGGATTCTCCACCTGCACCTGGCAGCAGCCATGACTGAGCTAACACCTGTTCCAGAGGGCAGCCCTGCCCACCAGCATACCACTGCAGGACACTGCCGCAGCAGCCATGGCCCCCACCACAAGAAGAAGTTGCATGCAGCCTGAATAAGGGATACCCATGAATGCCTGGCTCTGGTGCCCTGGTGGGATTCTGCTTCTAAGCCCCACGAGACATCTACATAGGCCATGCTCTCAAGACTAGGAGAGGTAACTAACTTAACTAATACATAGAACCAAGCACAGAGAATTAGACAAGATGAGGAGACAGAGGAATATATTACAATCAAAAGAACAAGATAAGAACCTCAGAAAAAGACCTAAACAAAACAGAGATAAACAATCAACCTGAGAAAGAGTTCAAAATAATGTTTATAAAAATACTCACAGTGAGAATTTCAACAAAGTGGTGAAAAATATAAGAAAATATCAAACAGAAGTTATAATGGACCTGAAAAACACAGTAGAAGGGTTCAACAGCAGATTGGATGAGGTAGAAGAACAAACCAGTAAGCTAGAAGACAAAGCAATGGAACTCACCCAGACAGAGCAGCAAATTGAAAAAAAAAAAAAAAAAAGATCAAATCGTGAAAAAACCTTAATTGAACTTTGGGACAATATCAAGCAGAATAACTTTTTTACTATAGGGGTCCCAGGAGGAGAAGAGGGAGATAAAGGGCCAGAAAAATTATTTGAAGAAATGAGGGTTATAAAGTTCTCTAGCCCTGTCAAGGAAAAGACGTCTAGGTCCAGAAATTCCAGATAATTTAAAATAAGATGAATTCAAAGAGATACACACCAAGACACTTTAAAATTAAAATGGTCAAAGTTAAGGATAAAAATAGAATCCTAAAAGCAGCAAGAGAAAAACAGCTATGTACAAAGGAAACCACATAATGCTCTTAGCAGGTTTTCCAGCAGAAACTTTACCAGCCAGAAGAAGTGGCATGATGTATTCTAAGCGCTGAAAGGACTAAACTTACAACCAAAAATTCTCTACCCAGCAAGGTTATCACTAACAAATGAAGAAGAGATTAAGACTTCCTCAGATAAGCAAAAACTAAAGGAATTTACCACCACTAAATTGGCTTTATAAGAAATGTCAAAGACTCTTTTCAGCTGAAAAGAAATGGCACTAATTAATAATAATAAGATGGAGAAAAGTAGAAGTCTCACTGGAAAATGTAAATATATAATAAAGATAGTGAATCTATCACTTGCAAAGCAAACAGGATTAAAAAACAAAAGTAGCAAAAGTAACTGAATAAATTAGCTGAGAGACACGTAAAATAAATATATAAAATAGGCATATAAAATAAATACATAAAATGTGTATCTCTTAAAACATTAAATGTGTTATCAAGAATGAAATGCAGATTGCTTCCAGTTCAAGATGGCAGAGTAGAAGGACATGCACTTATCTCCTCCAGAATGAGCACCAAAATTGCAACTAGCTGTTGAACAACCATTGATAAGAGGAGTCTGAAACCCACCTAAAAAGATACCCTAGTCCAAGACAAAAAAGGAGCTACAGCAAAACGGTGGGAGGGGCATAATCACAATAAGATCAAATCCCATACCCACTGGGTGACTGACCCATAAACTGGAGAAAAATAATAACAAAAAAACTCCTCCAATATTGTCAACATTCTAAACTCCATCCCAATCTTCCCAGCATCAGTTCAGTTCAGTTCAGTTGCTCAGTCATGTCCGACTCTTTGCGACCCCATGAATCGTAGCACACCAGGCCTCCCTGTCCATCACCAACTCCCGGAGTTCACTCAGACTCATGTCCATCGAGTCAGTGATGCCATCCAGCCATCTCATCCTCTGTTGTCCCCTTCTCCTCCTGCCCCCAATCCTTCCCAGCATCAGAGTCTTTTCCAATGAGTCAACTCTTTGCATGAGGTGGCCAAAGTACTGGAGTTTCAGCCTTAGCATCATTCCTTCCAAAGAAATCCCAGGGCTGATCACCTTCAGAATGGACTTGTTGGATCTCCTTGCAGTCCAAGGGACTCTCAAGAGTCTTCTCCCACACGACAGTTCAAAAGCATCAATTCTTCAGCGCTCAGCTTTCTTCACAGTCCAACTCTCACATCCATACATGACCACTGGAAAAACGATAGCCTTGACTAGACGGACCTTGTTGGCAAAGTAATGTCTCTGCTTTTGAATATGCTATCTAGGTTAGTCATAACTTTCCTTCCAAGGAGTGTCTTTTAATTTCATGGCTGCAGTCACCATCTGCAGTGATTTTGGAGCCCCCCCAAAATAAAGTCTGACACTGCTTCCACTGTTTCCCCATCTATTTCCCCTGAAGTGATGGAACCAGATGCCATGATCTTCGTTTCCTGAATGTTGAGCTTTAAGCCAACTTTTTCACTCTCCTCTTTCACCTTCATCAAGAGACTTTTGAGTTCCTCTTCACTTTCTGCCATAAGGGTGGTGTCATCTGCATATCTGAGGTGACTGATATTTCTCCTGGCAATCTTGACTCCAGCTTGTGCTTCTTCCAGCCCATCATTTCTCATGATGTACTCTGCATATAAGTTAAATAAGCAGGATGACAATATACAGCCTTGACGTACTTCTTTTTCTATTTGGAACCAGTCTGTTGTTCCATGTCCAGTTTTAACTGTTGCTTCCTGACCTGCATACAAATTTCTCAAGAGGCAGATCAGGTGGTCTGGTATTCCCATCTCTTTCAGAATTTTCCACAGTTGATTGTGATCCACACAGTCAAAGGCTTTGGCATAGTCAATAAAGCAGAAATAGATGCTTTTCTGGAACTCTCTTGCTTTTTCGATGATCCAGCGGATGTTGGCAATTTGGTCTCTGGTTCCTCTGCCTTTTCTAAAACCAGCTTGAACATCTGGAAGTTCACGGTTCACATATTGCTGAAGCCTGGCTTGGAGAATTTTGAGCATTACTTTACTAGTGTGTGAGATGAGTGCAATTGTGCGGTAGTTTGAGCATTCTTTGGCATTACCTTTCTTTGGGCTTTGAATGAAAACTGACCTTTTCCAGTCCTGTGGCCACTGCTGAGTTTTCCAAATATGCTGGCATATTGAGTGTGGCACTTTCACAGCATCATCTTTCAGGATTTGAAAGAGCTCAACTGGAATTCCATCACCTCCACTAGCTTTGTTCGTAGTGATGCTTTCTAAGGCCCATTTGACTTCACATTCCAGGATGTCTGGCTCTAGGTGAGTGATCACACCATCGTGATTATCTGTGTCATGAAGCTCTTTTTTGTACAGTTCTTCTGTGTATTCTTGCCATCTCTTCTTAATATCTTATGCTCCTGTTAGGTCCATACCATTTCTGTCCTTTATCGAGCCCATCTTTGCATGAAATGTTCCCTTGGTATCTCTAATTTTCTTGAAGAGATCTCTAGTCTTTCCCATTCTGTTGTTTTCCTCTATTTCTTTACATTGATCTCTGAGGAAGGCTTTCTTATCTCTTCTTGCTATTCTTTGGAAATCTGCATTCACATGCTTATATCTTTCCTTTTCTCCTTTGCTTTTCACTTCTCTTCTTTTCACAGCTATTTGTAAGGCCTCCCCAGACAGCCATTTTACTTTTTTGCATTTCTTTTCCATGGGGATGGTCTTGATACCTATCTCCTGTACAATGTCACGAACCTCCGTCCATAGTTCCTCAGGCACTCTATCTATCAGACCTAGTCCCTTAAATCTATTTCTCACTTCCACTGTATAATCATAAGGGATTTGATTTAGGTCATATCTGAATGGTCTAGTGGTTTTCCCTACTTTCTTCAATTTAAGTCTGAATTTGGCAATAAGGAGTTCATAATCTGAGCCACAGTCAGCTCCCGGTCTTGTTTTTGCTGACTATATAGAGCTTCTCCATCTTTGTCTGCAAAGAATATAATCTATCTGATTTCGGTGTTGACCATCTGGTGATGTCCATGTGTAGAGTCTTCTCTTGTGATGTTGGAAGAGGGTGTTTGCTATGACCAGTGCGTTTTCTTGGCAAAACTCTATTAGTCTTTGCCCTGCTTCATTCCGTATTCCAAGGCCAAATTTGCCTGTTACTCCAGGTGTTTCTTGACTTCCTACTTTTGCATTCCAGTCCCTGATAATGAAAAGGACATCTTTTTTGGGTGTTAGTTCTAAAAGGTCTTGTAGGTCTTTGTAGAACCATTCAACTTCAGCTTCTTCAGTGTTACTGGTTGGGGCATAGACTTGGATTACTGTGATATTGAATGGTTTGCCTTGGAAACGAACAGAGATCATTCTGTCGTTTTTGAGATTGCATCCAAGTACTGCATTTCGGACTCTTTGTTGACCATGATGGCTACTCCATTTCTTCTGAGGGATTCCTGCCTGCAGTAGTAGATATAATGGTCATCTGAGTTAAATTCACCCATTCCAGTCCATTTTAGTTCACTGATTCCTAGAATGTCGACGTTCACTCTTGCCCTCTCTTGTTTGACCACTTCCAATTTGCCTTGATTCTTGGACCTGACATTCCAGGTTCCTATGCAATATTGCTCTTTATAGCATTGGACCTTGATTCTATCACCAGTCACATCCACAACTGGGTATTATTTTTGCTTTGGCTCCATGCCTTCATTCTTTCTGGAGTTATTTCTCCACTGATCTCCAGTAGCATATTGGGCACCTACTGACCTGGGGAGTTCCTCTTTCAGTATCCTATTATTTTGCCTTTTCATACTGTTCATGGGGTTCTCAAGGCAAGAAAACTGAAGTGGTTTGCCATTCCCTTCTCCAGTGGACCGCATTCTGTCAGACCTCTCCACCATGACCCGCCCATCTTGTTTGGCCCCACAGGCATAGCTTAGTTTCATTGAGTTAGACAAGGCTGTGGTCCTAGTGTGATTAGATTGACTAGTTTCCTGTGAATATGGTTTCATTGTGTCTGCCCTCTGATGCCCTCTTGCAACACCTACCGTCTTACTTGGGTTTCTCTTACCTTGGACGTGGGGTATCTCTTCACGGCTGCTCCAGCAAAGCGCAGCCACTGCTCCTTACCTAGGGATCCAACAAAGGGACTGAGAATCCCAGGGAGTCTGACCTTGAAGGCCACCAGATTCTGATTATGGGACTTTCACAGGACTGGAGGAAACAGAGACTCTGGAAGGCACAAACAAAATCGTGCATGCACCAAGATCCAGAGGTAAAGAGCAGTGACCTCACAGGAGACTGAATCAAAACTACCTGCTAATATTGGAGGGTCTCCTCTGGAAGCATGGGTTAGCAAGGGATTGATGCAGAGATGGGGGCACTGGCAGCAGCAGTCTGGGAAGCTCCCCCTTGGAGTAAGCCCTCTTGGAAATCACCATTAACCTTACCATAGAGCCCTTAGACCCCAGAGCTGGGTTGCCTCAGGCCAAACAACTACCAGGCAGAGAGTGCAATCTCACCCATCAGCAGATAATTGAATTAAAACTTTTCTGAGTGAGGCTCTGCCCAACAGAGCAAGACCCAGTTTTTCCCACTGCCAATCCCTCCCATCAGGAAGCTTACATAGGCCTCTTAGTCTCCTCCATCAGAGGGCAGACAGACAAAGCTAGAAGAACCACAGTCCCACAGGACTAAAACAAAAACCACATTACAGAAAGTTAATCAAGTTGAAAAAGCAGAAAATTATGTCCCAGATGAAGTGATGAAATAAAACCCCAGAAAAACAACCCAGTGAAGTGGAAATAGGCAAATTTCCAGAAAAAGAGTTCAGAATAATGATAGTGAAGATGATCCAGGATCTTGGGCAAACAATGGAAAAGATGCAAGAAGTGTTTACCAAAGACCTAGAACAACTAAAGACCAAACAGAGATGAATAATATACTAGAAGGAATTAATAGCAGATTAACTGAGGCAGAAGAATGGATAAATGACCTGGAGGACAGAATGGTGGACATCACTGCCACAGAACAGAATGTAGAAAAAAGAATGAAAAGAAACAGCCTAAGAGACCTCTGGAACAACATTAAATGCATGAACATTCACATTATAGGGGTCCCAGGAGAATAAAAGAGAGAAAAAGGACCTGAGAAAACATTTGAAGAGATAATAGCTGAAAACTTCCCTAACATGGGAAAGGAAATAGTCGACCAAGTCCAGGAAGCACAGAGAGTCCCAGGTAGGATAAACCCAAAGAGGAATGCATTGAGACATGTAGTAATCAAACTGACAAAAATTAAAGAAAAGGATAAACTATTAAAAGCAACAAATGAAAAACAACAAATAACATAAAAGGGAACTCCCATCAGACTATCAACTAATTTCTCAACAGAAGCTCTACAAGCCAGAAAAGAATGGCACAATATATTTAAAGTGATGAAAGAGAAGAACTTAAATCAAGAATACTCTACCCAATAAGACTCTCATTCAGATTTGATGGAGAAATCAAATTTTTCCAGACAAGCAAAAGTTAAGAGAATTCAGCACCACTAAGCCAGCTTTACCACAAATGCTAAAGGAACTTCTCTAGGCAGGAAACACAGAGAAGGAGAAGATCTACAGAAAATAAACCCCAAACAATTAAGAAAATGGCAATATGGTCAAATGCACCACCAAAAGACATAGACTGGCGGGTGGAAGAAAACATGTGCATGTACACACTTCCACTTAACACATCACTCTGCTTGACTGCTAAATTGTATGTAACTATTTTATATTGTTAGGTTAACCATGTTCCCATTATGGCTTGAAATTATGATTATCTTTTATTTTTTGACTGGCTATTGACTGGGAAAACTGATAAACATCTTTTACTATTGTGATTCTGTAACTATTACTCACTTAATACCATTGTATCATGATTGGACAACAAGAAAATAACAGAACTCTGTATCACCAAAACTACAATTTAGTAGAAAAACCTGTAATCACTTTTAAAAATCTAGATGCATATCAGAATTATCTTGGAATTTTTTGAAAAATACAAATGCCCAGGTATTGTTTTTTCTTTTTCCCTCCAGAGCTCCAGATATGTTTTTAATGAGAGTGCATGCTAAATTGTTTCAGCTGTATCCAACTCTGTGCAACCCTATGGACTGCAGCCTGCCAGGCTCCTCTGTCCATGGGATTCTCCAGGCAAGAATACTGTAGTGGGTTGCCATGCCCTCCTCCAGGCAATCTTCCTGACCCTGGTATCAAACTTGCGTCCCTTATATCTCCTGCATTGGCAGTCATGTTCTTTACCACTGAGCCACCTTGGAACTCTTCTAATGAGCAGTCATGTTTAAAAACAACTGGACTATATCATGATCTTTTACTTTCAATTTATCTATTTCATACTGAGTGCTCCTATTTCATTTAGTTTATGTTTTCCAATTTCTCCATCTCTGCTTTTTTTTATGTTCTTTCTCAAGCCATTATCAAGGTTAGTAGAATAGCTTTTATATACATATATATGTAAATAATATGTATAATTATATATTTTAGAAATCTTATGAATTTTTGCCTAACTTAAATATTTGAC
This sequence comes from Bos mutus, assembly GCF_027580195.1. Lineage (NCBI taxonomy): Eukaryota > Metazoa > Chordata > Mammalia > Artiodactyla > Bovidae > Bos > Bos mutus. The sequence continues at coordinate 128,109,650 of NC_091617.1, forward strand.
ACCTTGATTCCACCTATTTGACTTAGTATGAATAGAATGCTAGATTTCTAATTTAAACATAGGTATGCAACAAAGGATTACTGTATAGTACAGAGAACTATAGTCAATATCTTTTAATAACCTATAATGGAAAATAATGTCAAAAATAATACACACATATATGTATAACTGAATCACCTTGCTGTGCACCTGAAGCACTGTAAGTCAACTATACTTCAATAAAATGTACATATTAAGAAAAAAGAATAAAACATAGAGAGAAATAAAGATAAATCTTTGGAACATCTTCAAACTGAAGTTGCTCTCAACTTAAAACAGATTGCTATTTACACAGGATGTTAGATGTAAACCTCAGGGTAATCACAAGGAAAAAGTACTTAGACTAAGTACACAAAGAAAATGAGAAGGAAATCTAAATGTGCTCAGTCATTCAAGCATGTGACTCTTTCTGACTCCATTGACTGCAGCCTGCAAGACTCCTCTGTCCTTGGGTTTCTTGGCAAGAATAATGGATTGAGTTGCCATTTCCTTCTCCAGTGGATCTTCCTGACCCAGGGATCAAATGGGTGTCTCCTGTGTCTCCTGCACTGCCAGGCAGATTCTTTCACCACTAAGCCAACATAGCACTAAAGAAAACCAGCAAAACATGAAAGAAAAGAGAAAAAAGAAAGGAACAAAGAAGAGTCAGAAAACAACAAAATGGCAATAATTATATACCTATCAATAACTACTTTAAATGTAAGCGGGTTAAATTCACTAATCAAAAGACACAGAGTATCTGAATGGATTTAACAATTAATAATAATAAGACCTAACTATATGCTGCCTACAAGAGACTCACTTCATAAGTAAAGACACAAATAGACTGAAAGTTAAGGTATAGAAAAAGATATTCCATGAATATGAAAATGAAAAGAAAATTGGAGTGCCTATTCTCATATCAGACAAAATAGAGTTTAAAACAAAGACTGCAATAAGGGACAAAGAAGGGCAGTACCTGATTAAGGGATCAATCCAGGAAGAATATATAACAATCATAAACATATATGCACCCAACATAAGAGCGCCAAGTTTTATAAAATAAATATTGAACTTAAATGAAAAATTGAAAGCAATACAATAATGTTAGTGGACTTTAATACACCTTTTACATCAAAAAACTCACTTGAGATTCCATTCAAAAAGCAGCAGAATACACATTCTTCTCAAGTGCATATGGAACATTCTCCTAGATAGATTATATGTTAGGTCACAAAGAACATCTCAATAGATTCAAGAAGATTAAAATCATGTTAAGCATCTTCTCTGAACACAATGGTGCAAAACAAAAAATGAATCCCAAGGGGAAAAACCATAAAAACATGGATATTAAACAACATGTTACTGAATAAGCAATGAGTAATCAAAGAAATCAATGATGAAGTGGAAAAACACCTAGAAACAAATGAGTACAGAATATGACATACCAAAATCTATTGGGTGCAGCAAAAGCATTTCTGAGAGGGAAGTTCATACCAATACAGTCCTACATCAAAAAACAAGAAAAATTTCAAATAAACAATCTTAACTTTGCATTTAAATGAGCAAATGAACCCCCAAATTAGCCAAAGGAAGGAAATAATAAAGAGCAGAAACAGAAACAAATGAAATACAGACTAAAGCAATAAAAAGATCAATAAAACTAAAACTTGGTTCCTTGAAAGAATAAATGACATTAACAAGCCCTCAGTAGACTAACCAAGAAAAGAAGAGAGAGGACAAATAAATAAAATCTTTAATAAAACAGGAGAAGTTACAACTAATGCCATAAAAATACAAAGTATCATAAGAGTCTACTACAAACAAATAAATTGGACAACCTAGAAGAAATAGATTAAAATTTTAGAAATATACAATCTTCCAAAAATGAATAAAGGCATTAAAAAAATCTAAATAGACCAATTACTAATAAGAAAATTGAAGTAGTAATTAAAAAGGCTCCCAACTAACAAAACCCCAGGGTGAAATAGTTTCACTGGTGAATTCTACAAAACAGTCAAATAAGTTTTAATATCAGTCCTTCTCAAACTCTTTCAAAAATTAAAGAGAAGGGAAATCTTCTAAACATGTTTTATAAAGTCAGCATTGATACCTAAACAAGATAAGGACACCACATGAGAAAGAAAACTAGGAGCCAACATATCTGATGAACATGGATGCAAAATTCCTCAAAGAAATATTAGCAAACCAAATTCAACGATATATAAAAAGGATAACACACCATGATTAAGTGAGATTTAGTCCAGGGATGCAAAGGTGGTCCAATATTCACAAATCAATCAATGTGATATACTACATTAACTAAGGAAGAATAAAAATTATATGATTATCTCAATAGATACAGCAAAAAGCATTTGACAAAATTCAACATTCATTTGTGATTTAAAAGTTCTCATCAAACTTGGTATAGAGGGAACATATCTCAATATAATAAAGGCCATTTATGACACACCCACAACTAACATCATATTCAATAATGAATAAGCCTTTTCTCTAAAATCAGGAACAAAGCAATGATACTCACTCTTGCCACTTCTATAACACAGTACTGGAAGTCCTAGCCACAGAAATAGACAAACAAAAGAAATAAAAGCATCCAAATTGGAAAGGAAGAAGTAGAACAGTCACTATTTACAGATGACATGGTATGATATATAGAAAACCCTAAAGACTCCACCGAAAAAACTATTAGTAATAAGTTAATTCAGTAAAGTTGCAGGATACAAAATTATTATTTAGGAATCTGTTGCTTTTCTATATATTAACAATGAACTATCAGAAAGAAAAAAATAAGAAAACAAATCTTATTTATAATCACATCAAAAGAATAAAATAAGAATTAATCATGGAGGTAAAAGACCTGTATTCTGAAAACTATAAAACTTTGATGAAGGAAATAAGAGAGACTACAACTATGCCAAAGCCTTTGACTGTGTGTATCACAATAAACGGTGGAAAATTCTGAAAGAGATGGGAATACCAGACCACCCAACCTGCCTTTTGAGAAATTTGTATGCAGGTCAGGAAGCAACAGTTAGAACTGGACATGGAACAACAGACTGGTTCCAAATAGGAAAAGGAGTACGTCAAGGCTGTATATTGTCACCCTGCTTATTTAACTTCTATGCAGAGTACATCATGAGAAATGCTGGGCTGGAAAAAGCACAAGCTGGAATCAAGATTGCTGGGAGAAATATCGATAACTTCAGATATGCAGATGACACCACCCTTACGGCAGAAAGTGAAGAGGAACTAAAAAGCCTCTTGATGAAGGTGAAAGAGGAGAGTGAAAAAGTTGGCTTAAAACTCAACATTCAGAAAACAAAGATCATGGCATCTGGTCCCATCACTTCATGGAAATAGATGGGGAAACAATGGAAACAGTGTCAGACTTTATTTTGGGGGGGCTCCAAAATCACTGCAGATGGTGACTGCAGCCATGAAATTAAAAGATGCTTACTCCTTAGAAGGAAAGTTATGACCAACCTAGATAGCATATTCAAAAGCAGAGACATTACTTTGCCAACAAAGGTCCGTCTAGTCAAAGCTATGGTTTTTCCAGTAGTCACGTATGGATGTGAGAGTTGGACTGTGAAGAAAGCTGAGCGCTGAAGAATTGATGCTTTTGAACTGTGGTGTTGGAGAAGACTCTTGAGAGTCCCTTGGACTGCAAGGAGATCCAACAAGTCCATTCTGAAGGCGATCAGCCCTGGGATTTCTTTGGAAGGAATGAGGCTAAAGCTGAAACTCCAGTACTTTGGCCACCTCATGCAAAGAGTTGACTCATTGGAAAAGACTCTGATGCTGGGAAGGATTGGGGGCAGGAGGAGAAGGGGACGACAGAGGATGAGATGGCTGGATGGCATCACTGACTTGATGGACGTGAGTCTGAGTGAACTCTGGGAGTTGGTGATGGACAGGGAGGCCTGGGGTGCTGCGATTCACAGGGTTGCAAGAGTCAGACACGACTGAACTGACTGACTGACTGACAAAGAAATAGAAAGATATCCTTTCGTGGATTGGCAGAATTAATATTGTTAAAATGTCCATACTACCCAAAGCAATCTATGGATTTTATGCAATTCCTATCAAAATACTCATGATATTGTTCACAGAACTAGAACAAGTAATTCTAAACTTTGTATGGAACCATGAAAGACCATGAATAGCCAGATCAATCTGAAGAAAACAGAACAAAACTGGAGTTATACCATTCTCTGACTTCATAAAGCGAAGTGAAGTCGCTCAGTCGTGTCTGACTCTTTGCGACCCCATGGACTGTAGCCTACCATGCTCCTCCATCCATGGGATTCTCCAGGCAAGAGTACTGGAGTGGGTTGCCATTTCCTTCTCCAGGGGATCTTCCCGACCCAGGGATCAAACCCGGGTCTCCTGCATTCCAGGCAGATGCTTTAACCTCTGAGCCACCAGGGAAGCCCCTCTGACTTCATAAGATAATACAAATCTATAGTAATCAAAGCAGTGTGGTACTGACACAAAACAGACATAGATCCATAGAGCAAAACTACAGACCCCAGAAATAAACCCACATACTTATGGTCAATTAATCTATGACCAAAGGGACAAAAATATACAATGGGGAAAAGACAGAATCTTCAGTATGTGGTGCTCAGAAAATTGGACAGATACATGTAAAAGAATTAAATTAGAACATTTTGTCATACTGTATGTAAAAATAAACTTGAAATGGATTAAAGACCTAAATATAAGACCAGAAATCATAAAACTAGAAGAAAATATAAGTAGAACACTTTGACATAAATTGTAGCAAATATTTTTTTTTTTGATCTCTCTTCAGGCAAGGGAAACAAAAGCAAAAATGAACTAATGAGACATAATTATACTTAAAAGCCTTTGCACAGCAAAGGAAACCATCAACAAATTGCAAAGACAACATACTTAATGGGAGAAAAAATGTTTGCAAATGATATATCTGATCATGGGTTAACCCAAAATATACAAACAGTTCATAGAATTCAAATTTTAAAAACCCAACTTAAAAATGAGCAAAACTCAGAATTAGAGAACAGAGTTGTGGACACACCAGCGGAAGGAGATGGTGGGATGAATTGAGAGAGTAGCATTGAAACATATACATTACTATATGTGGGCCTTAGAAAGCATCACTACGAACAAAGCTAGCGGAGGTGATGGAATTCCAGTTGAGCTATTCCAAATCCTGAAAGATAATGCTGTGAAAGTGCTGCACTCAATATGCCAGCAACTTTGGAAAACTCAGCAGTGGCCACAGGACTGGAAAAGGTCAGTTTTCATTCAAAGCCCAAAGAAAGGCAATGCCAAAGAATGCTCAAACTACCACACAATTGCACTCATCTCACACGCTAGTAAAGTAATGCTCAAAATTCTCCAAGCCAGGCTTCAGCAATATGTGAACTGTGAACTTCCTGATGTTCAAGCTGGTTTTAGAAAAGGCAGAGGAACCAGAGATCAAATTGCCAACATCCGCTGGATCATCGAAAAAGCAAGAGAGTTCCAGAAAAACATCTATTTCTGCTTTATTGACTATGCCAAAGCCTTTTACTGTGTGGATCACAATAAACTGTGGAAAATTCTGAAAGAGATGGGAATACCAGACCACCTGATCTGCCTCTTGAGAAATTTGTATGCAGGTCAGGAAGCAACAGAACTGGACATGGAACAACAGACTGGTTCCAAATAGGAAAAGGAGTACGTCAAGGCTGTATATTGTCATCCTGCTTATTTAACTTATATGCAGAGTACATCATGAGAAACGCTGGACTAGAAGAAACACAAGCTGGAATCAAGATTGCCGAGAGAAATATCATTAACCTCAGATATGCAGATGACACCACCCTTATGGCAGAAAGTGAAGAGGAACTAAAAAGCCTCTTGATGAAAGTGAAAGAGCAGAGTGAAAAAGTTGGCTTAAAGCTCAACGTTCAGAAAACGAAGATTATGGCATCTGGTCCCAGCACTTCAGGGAAAATCGATGGGGAAACAGTGGAAACAGTGTCAGACTTTATTTTTCTGGGCTCCAAAATCACTGCAGATGGTGACTGCAGCCATGAAATTAAAAGATGCTTACTCCTTGGAAGGAAAGTTATGACCAACCGATAGCATATTCAAAAGCAGAGACATTACTTTGCCAACAAAGTTTCGTCTAATCAAGGCTATGGTTTTTCCTGTGGTCATGCATGGATGTGAGAGTTGGACTGTGAAGAAGGCTGGAAGCCGAAGAATTGATGCTTTTGAACTGTGGTGTTGGAGAAGACTCTTGAGAGTGCCTTGGACTGCAAGGAGATCCAACAAGTTCATTCTGAAGGAGATCAGTCCTGGGATTTCTTTGGAAGGAATGATGCTAAAGCTGAAACTCCAGTACTTTGGCCACCTCATGCAAAGAGTTAACTCATTGGAAAAGACTCTGATGCTGGGAGGGATTGGGGCAGGAGGAGAAGGGGACGACAGAGGATGAGATGGCTGGATGGCATCACTGACTCAATGGACGTGAGTCTGAGTGAACTCCGGGAGTTGTTGATGGACAGGGAGGCCTGGTGTGCTGCGATTCATGGGGTCACAAAGAGTCGGACACGACTGAGCGACTGATCTGATCTGATGTAAAAGTAGATAGACAGTGGAAATTTTCTGTATGATGCAGGGAGTTCAATTCCAGTGCTCTGAGGCAACCTAGAGGGGTGGTCTGGGGTGGGAGGTGGGAAGGAGGTTCAAGTGGGAGGGGATATACATATAAATCTGGCTGATTCATGTTGATATATGGCAGAAACTGACACAATATTGTAAAGCAATTATCCTCCAATTAAAAATAAGTTAAAAGAAAAAAATGAGCAGAAAACCTGAATTGACATTTCTCCAAAGAAGCCATACAGATGGCCAACAGGAACATGAAAAAATGCTCAACATCACTAAATTTTAGGGAAACATGAATCAAAAGTACAATGAGATATCACCTCACACCTGTCAGAACAGGTATCATTAAAAACACAACACACAACAAATTTTGGCAATGATGTGGAGAAAAGGGAACCCATGTATACTGTTGGTGGAGATGTAAATTGGTGCAGCTATTATGGAAAACAGTGTGGAAGTTTCTCAAAAAATTAAAACTAGAACTACCGTATGATCCAGCAAATCCATTCCTGGATATATATCCTAAGAAAGCAAAAACACTAATTTGAAAAGATACATCCACCCCAATGTTCATAGCAACACTATTTACAACCAGTAAGACATGGAAGCAACCTAAGTGTCCATCAACAGATGAATGGATTATATATTTATACACAATGAAATATTACTCAACCACAGAAACAAATGAAATGTAGCCTCTTGTAGCAACATGGATAGACTTGGGGGAAATCATGCTTAGTGGAGTAAGTCAGGTGAAGACAAATACTGTATGTTTTCATTTATAGGTGAAATCTAAAAAATAAAACAAATGAATATAACAACAACAAAAGAATGAAATTCTGCCGTTTGTGACAACATGGATGGACCTTGAGGGTATTATGCTAAGTGAAATAGATCAGACAGAGAAAAATTAATTACCATATGATTTCACTCATACGTGGATCTGAAAAAAGAAGGAGTGAGAGGAGAGAAAACAAAATAAAACAAATACAAAAAACCAACTGATAGATAGAGAACAGATCAGTTGTTACCAGAGTGAAAGGGGATTGGAGGTAGGCAAGATAAGTAGTTGGGGCCAATTGACTGGAGATGCATGGTAACTAGACTTGTGGTGGGGAGTACACTGTAGTGTATAGACATTAAACTAGTGCTATATACCTGATATAGAAATAAATTTTAAATAATAAAGTAATGCACAGATATTAGAACAATTCATCAAAAAATACATATCTATTTTTTAATATAAATTTATTTATTTTAATTGGAGGCTAATTACAATATTGTGGTGGTTTTGCCATACATTGACATGAATCTGCCACGGGTGTACATGTGTTCCCCATCCTGAATCTCCTTCCCCATCCCATCCCTCTGGGTCATCCCAGTGCACCAGCCCTGAGCACCCTATATCATGCATTGAACCTGGACTGGTGATTCATTTCACATATGATAATATACATGTTTCAATGCCATTCTCCCAAATCATCCCACCCTCGCCCTCTCCCACAGAGTCCAAAAGACTGATCTATACATCTGTGTCTCTTTTGCTGTCTCGCTTACAGGGTTATCGTTACCATCTTTCTAAATTCCATATACATGCATTAGTATACTGTATTGGTGTTTTTCTTTCTGGCTTACTTCACTCTGTATAATAGGCTCCAGTTTCATCCACCTCATTAGAACTGATTCAAATGTATTCTTTTTAATGGCTGAGTAATATCCCATTGTGTATATGTACCACAACTTTCTTATCCATTCGTCTGCTGATGGACATCTAGGTTGCTTCCATATCCTGGCTATTATAAACAGTGCTGCAATGAACATTGGGGTACACGTGTCTCTTTCAATTCTGGTTTCCTCAGTGTGTATGCCCAGTAGTGGCATTCCTGGGTCATATGGTAGTTCTATTACCAGTTTTTTAAGAAATCTCCACACTGTTCTCCAGTGTAAGAGGGTTCCCTTTTCTCCACACCCTCTCCAGCACTTATTGCTTATAGATTTTTGGATAGCAGCCTTTCTGACTGGCGTGAAATGGTACCTCATTGTGGTTTTGATTTGCATTTCTCTGATAATGAGTGATGTTGAGCATCTTGTCATGTGTCTGTTAGTCATCTGTATGGCTTCTTTGGAGAAATGTCTGTTTAGTTCTTTGGCCCATTTTTTGATTGGGTCATTTATTTTTCTGGAATTGAGCTGCAGGAGCTGCTTGTATATTTTTCAGATCAATTCTTTGTCAGTTGCTTCGTTTGCTATTATTTTCTCCCATTCTGAAGGCTGTCTTTTCACCTTGCTTATAGTTTCCTTTGTTGTGCAAAAGCTTTTAAGTTTAATTAGGTCCCATTTGTTTATTTTTGCTTTTATTTCCAATACTCTGGGAGGTGGGTCATAGAGGATCCTGCTGTGATTTATGTCGGAGAGTGTTTTGCCTATGTTTTCCTCTAGGAGTTTTATAGTTTCTGGTCTTATATTTAGATCTTTAATCCATTTTGAGTTTATTTTTGGGTATGGTGTTAGAAAGTGTTCTAGTTTCATTCTTTTACAAGTGGTTGACCAGTTTTCCCAGAACTACTTGTTAAAGAGATTGTCTTTTCTCCATTGTATATTCTTGCCTCCTTTGTTGAAGATAATATGTCCATAGGTGAATGGATTTATCTCTGGGCTTTCTATTTTGTTCCATTGATCTATATTTCTGTCTCTGTGCCAGTACCATACTGTCTTGATGACTGTGGCTTTGTAGTAGAACCTGAAATCAGGCAGGTTGATTCCTCCAGTTCCATTCTTTCTCAAGATTGCTTTGGCTATTCGAGGTTTTTTGTATTTCCGTACAAATTGTGAAATAATTGTTCTAGCACTGTGAAAAATACTGTTGGTAGATTGATAGGGGTTGCATTGAATCTATAGATTGCTTTGGGTAGTATTCTCATTTTCACTATATAGATTCTTCCGATCCATGAACACAGTGTATTTCTCCATCTACTTGTGTCCTCTTTGATTTCTTTCACCAATGTTTTATAGTTTTCTATATACAGGTTTTTTGTTTCTTTAGGTAGATATATTCCTAAGTATTTTATTCTTTTGATTGCAATGGTGAATGGAATTGTTTCCTTAATTTCTCTTTCTGTTTTCTCATTGACAGTGTGTAGGAATGCAAGGGATTTCTGTGTGTTGATTTTATATCCTGCAACTTTACTATATTCATTAATTAGCTCTAGTAATTTTCTGGTGGAGTCTTTAGGGTTCTCTATGTAGAGGATCATGTCATCTGCAAACAGTGAGAATTTTACTTCTTCTTTTCCTATCTGGATTCCTTTTATTTCTTTTTCTGCTCTGATTGCTGTGGCCAAAACTTCCAAAGCTATGTCGAATAGTAGTGGTGAGAGTGGGCACCCTTGTCTTGTTCCTGACTTTAGGGGAAATGCTTTCAATTTTTCACCATTGAGGATAATGTTTGCTGTAATTTTTTAAAAAGCTTATTTTTTATTACCAAAAGCCTATCTTTAAGGAATGTGAAACTCATTGATAAAGACTTCATGCCAGTACGTTATGTTCTTAGATGCACAGATTATTGCCTAACAACTTCCCACACAATGCAACTGGAAACAGAACACTTAATCTTTTTACACAATTCTCTGCAGAAAGAACATACTCAAGTATCTACATTATCAAGCCTTTAAAATGTGGGATGGCATCAGGTGGAGTCATCTCAGCCCCTCTGAGATGCAGTGGGAGGACAGGGTGAGAGACGGGGGCAGTGGAACAGGAGACAAGCAGTGGCCAAAACTCCCAGTGACCTGCCTGTCTCCTCTGTGTAAGTGATGCCATAAGGACAGGGGTGCAGTAAGTGGAGGGGAGAACCAATGTAGAGACTGATAACAAAGACCAGAGATATGAGAAAACCAAGAGAAGGGCTAAACATTCATGGGATGCTGAGGATGCTGCTGCATTATTACTAATTATGCTGGCATCACTCCTTGAGCCCTTAATATGCCCCAGGGGCTGACTCAAGACTGTCCACACTCCAGTTTGCTTGATCCCTGCTGTGTCTCCTCTTGCCATTGTTATCTAGTCTTGAAGTTGTGTCCATCTCTTTGCAACTCCATGGACTGTAGCCTGCCAGGCTTCTCTGTCCATGAGATTTCCCAGGCAAGAATACTGGAGTGGGTTGCCATTTCCTTTTCCATGTATCTCCTGAGATAGGTTGTATTGTCCTCGAGGACAAGACAAAGTTAAGAAATTTTTCAAATCCACGGTGTTTGTCAGGATGACATCTGATAGGAGCTATTCTCAAACTGGTTTGTATTGGCTCACATGGGGTTTGGGCTGTGCCCCACCACAGGGCCAGGCTGAGGTGTTTCATCTCGTGCTCCTCCTGGAACCCCACAGCAGAATTGGAGAACCGTTATGGGTGTAGGTAGGCAGAGATCAGACAACCAGTCTCAGGAAGGCCTGTAGGGGCTACACATGGGTTCAAGAAAGGAGGAGCAGAGGACTTGAGACAGACCTGGGACCTGGGAGCCTTTGCTGCAGTGCTGCAAAGCTTGGACCTGGACACACCTCTCCTCGAGCTGCAAAATACAGAGACTACATGGGACTAAAAATAACTGTGTGCATGTGCAGTTGGGGCAAATTTTGGACCAGAAGATACAAAAAGATATAAAACAAACAAACAAAAACCCCTAACTGCCATTTCTAAAGAGCTGGGAGCAAAAACAGGGTGTCTGGAGCAAAAGCAGGGTTCTGTTCATGACCCCTACACTTAACATCACAAAAGGGTGAGCAAACTAAGCCACCCCTCTGGCCCAACCGCTGGACACAACCCCACCCTCACCCCATATAAGGAAGGAGCTTGCCCCCACCTGGGGGGAGCGAGCAAGAGAACATGTTACTTGTTTTCACTCCTTCTGGCCACAGGAGTAGAGGGCCCAATAAAGCCCGGCCTGAATTTCTTGTCTGGTTTCTAGTCAATTTCTCTTGATTGGGGAAGGTCAAGATCCCTAGTCAGTATCACAACCAGGAGTGTTAGAGGATCTAGGTCAGACCATCAGGCTCTAAATATCTTCCTGCTGGGAGGACTGGTGCTTTTCAGGAATCTTCTGCTCAGACAGGTGGGTAGCATCTTCTTGGCTAGTGCTTCAGCCTTGGAGCAAAGACCATTAGCCATAACAATCTTCTTGAAGCCCGGGCAGTGTTTGAGTCACCCCAAACCCCCACCAGACTCTTGAGTTCATCTCTGTATTAGAAAGAAATAGCCATGGCTAGAACCCCAGCTTGGGTCCTCCCGCAGCTCCCCAACACTTTCCAAGGTCACTGAGGACTAGGCCAAGGGGCTACTCCAGTCCAATGACACCATCCCTCTAGCTTAGCCCCAAGCCCTGCACAGGCACCCTCGTGGAGCAGAGTGAATCCTTTTGCCAAGGATAGAGATTCGTCTGGGCTTCCCTGGTGGCTCAGATGTAAAGAATCTTCCTGTAATGCAGGAGACCTGGATTCGATCCCTGGGTCAGAAAGATCCCCTGGAAGGAGGCACGGCAACCACTTCAGTATTCTTGCCTAGAGAATCCCATGGACAGAGGAGTCTGGCGGGCTAGAGTCCATAGGGTTGCAAATATTGGAAACAACCAATCAACTAAACAGCAGCATCAGAGACCATCTAAACTGATCTGACACAAGCAGCCCCAGCAGCTTCAGCACCGCATTCCCCAGGCCCACGGCCCAGTACTGACCTGCAGGGTCTTCTTACTCCCGACTAGCCAGAGTTGCTGGCCTAAACCAGGTACTACAGAGCCCCCTGTATGAGTGATCTCTTAGTTGGTTTCTGCTTGGCTTTTCACAGGGAGGCAAAGAGAGGTGCATACTCCCACACAGAGGGGACTCTAGGCTCCTCTGATCCCACTAGTCAAACCAAAGAAGAGCGTCCAGCATAGGTAGTTCTCAAAAGAGTACTTACTGCAGCTGAGAGAAAGCACACCAGAGCCTAAAAACCTGTGTCCATCACCACAAAGCTCCATCCCTGGTACCTAAGTCCTTACCACTATCCTCTGGGTGGAGCAAGAGAATGAGGGGGCCTCACTGGCCTTGGCCTCTGGGGCCTATCTGACCCTCCTGACTGAGCCCTTTTGCCCATGTCCTGTTGTGACCTAAAGGGATAGAGACCCCTGTATCAATCAGCTCCAGTTGCCATAACAAAACACCACATATTGGGTGCTTCCAGAACAGAAATGACTGTTCTCACAGCTCTGGAGCCTGGAAGCCCAAGATCAAGGTGCTGGAAGTTTGGGTTTCTCCCGCGGCCTCTCTCTTTAACTGGTAGGTGATCATCTTCTCTGTGTCCTCACAGGATGTCTCATCCATGTGCACACTCCGGTGTCTTTTCCTCTTCTTAAGATAGCAGGGCTGTGAGATTAGGGCCCATCTTTATGAACTCACAACCTTAATTGCTTCTTAAAAGGCCAAATTTCCAAATACAATGACACTAGAGGTTAGGGCTTCAGCATGAGTTTTAAGGGAACATAATCCAGTACTTACCAGTTACGTCTTTCCTGACTTCTATCTCTCCCCATTCCCATCCTGCCCTGCCCTTGGATTCCAGCTGAGAGGTAATACAGGATTCAGGTCTCTGAAGACAAGACGCATGCACACTCACTCCCCACACTCAGTCACGTGTGTAAGAGAAATAGCAGCCAGACCACGTCTGAGTCTCCTCTCTCTTGGGCATTTCTGTTGAGAGCCTGGAGGCTTCCCGAAGCCAGGTTTTTGTTTCTCTCTCCTACTTAATTAAGACGAGAGGCCAAACGGTGCTTTTTCAAATATAATGACTGTTCTTAATTAGCATCATCCAGCAAATGACTTCTTAAACTGAGGACCAGAAACCACCTAATTCTCTGGATATTTACAGTCACGTCTAAAGCAACACAGCTGCCACTAAGCCTGTGATTCCCAAGCTCCCACTGAGATGGGAGGCAGGCGACACGGGTCTCGCAGCAGTGAGACTTCCAAAGGAAAATAACAACTATCTGTCGGTCTCAGGGCTGATGAGACCACGGCCATTCTCCCAGACCCTCTGCATGCATTGCAGGGGTTGCTGATCCTCCAGACCCTGCCAGGCACAGCTGCCAGCTAGGAGAGGCAAGAGGGAGGCATCTGATCTGGGTTCAGAGCCCACACTCACCTCCTTCCAGTGAAGCCCTGCCCCTGCTCCATCCCTGTCCTGAAACTAAGCAAAATGCTTCCTTGTAGGAGAAATCAGAGATGGTGCATGTGAGACACCACGTCAGGGTTTCTTTTGAGCAGAGAGGCTCCAGATCAAGAAGAAAAGCTGAGTTCAAAAGTTAGACTGTGTGCCTACCTGGAAACACTTGCCTCATTTCTGCATTTCTGAATATCTGATGGGAGAGACAGGGTCTCGTGGCCTCTCTGTTGCTGGAGAGAGGAGCCAGTGTCACCTCCTCTAAGTTGCTCTGAACTATCTCCTCCCTCCTCTGTGGCGCAGAGCAAAAGCATTTTCTCCAGTGATCAAGAGAACTCCAGAATACGTTGGCTGTAGCCAAGGCTCTGAAAGGAAGGACTGTCAATAGGCGGTCTGAGAACTCGACAGGTAATAATATTTCAGCCTCCAGCTGAACAGAGTCGCCTCTTGCCCTGTGGGCTCCAGGGAGGCTGTGGAGATGATAGGTCACATTCCAGGAAAAGCACCTCAGTGCCAAGCTGGTCTGGCACCAACAGTACCAACAGCACAGACCAGTGTGCCTGCCCTCCAGACAGCATCCGCTCTCTACAGTCATTCTGTACTCAGAGTGCTTCTCTAACTTCTCTGATGTGGCTTCTCCTCCCAAGCCCAGAGGAGATGGGCGCCTACTCAGTCTGCTCCAGGCACCAAGTTTTTCTCCACTGAAGCTCTCACCACCCAGAATGGAGAACTGCCTCCCTCATCCCCCTCCTGATAGCACTCAGACACCGCTCTCCCTTTCACACCCTCTCCCCATGCCTCATCCTGCTGATTCTACCTATGTAACATTTCTCATCCTACTCTCCCTCTCTGCCTCACACTATCCTTCATGATCTGTCTGAGTCTACTGTTGACTGGCATATCTTGCCACACTCCTTCCCCTACTTGCCCCAGAGCTTTGCCCTCTGGCTACAGTGAGCCATTTTCAATTTCCTAAAGGAATGATTTTTCTCTCCCCTCCAGGATTTTGCCCTCTGAACCCTCTCCACCCCATAAATCTCCCATTGTATCACCTTCTTTGACTAATTTCTTTGTCATTCAGGACTCCACTTAGATGCCTCCTCCTCCAGGAAGCCTTCTAGGACTTCTCCAGGCAGATGAAGCTGCCCGCTTTGGGGTTCCCATACCCTTTGTGCTATCTCTACCAGAGACAGAGATATCATCACACAGGGCCAGCATCTCCTGAGTCCTGATCACATGGTACCAGCTTCATCTGTTCCATCTGGCCTGTGAATTCCTCAAAGGCAGGGTCTGTGTCCCCAGTCCAGCCAGGGCCTGGCTCACAGCAAACAATGACAAATGTGGGCTGGCAGTGAACACAACAAATGAATCACCTGCCACTTGCCTGCACCACCAGCTGCCACATGTCCACTGTGCCTGTACATCCACCCGTCGGATTTAAGACTGTGCTCTACTATTTCTGGCCAGGGCCTGAGGCTATAACCCCTGCTTGCTTGAGTCTATTTCAAAGATACAAATAGCACTGGGCTCCAAAGGCTGTTGGACATGGGTAGTTTTCAGGAAGGGGCTGAATAAACAAAGCTCTCCTTCCCCATTCCCCCACCAGACATCCATTTGTTTATTTTGCCTGGAATGTCTCCTCCTCTTTTCCAGCTACCTAGTCCCTATCATCCTCCAAGATTCAAGTAAGTTGTCACCTCTGCCAGGAAGTCTTTTTTTAAAAACTCATTTTGTATTGGAATATAGCTGATTAATAATGTTGTGACAGTTTCAGATGAACAGTGAAGGGACTCAGCCATATATATACATGTATCCATTCTCCCCCAAACTCTCCTCCCATACAGGCTGCCACATAACACTGAGCAGAGTCCCATGCATTACACAGCAGCTCCTTGTTGGTTATCCATTTTAAATATAGCAGTGTGTGCATGTCCATCCCCTCCTCCCACCTCTGGCAAACATAAGTTGTTCTCTAAGTCTGTGAGTCTGTTTCTGTCTGTTTTGTAAGTTCCTTTGTATCATTTCCTTTTGGTTCCACATATAAGGGGTGTCACATGATATTTCTTCCTTTCTGTCTGTGTCAGGAAGTCTTTCTTGATCCCCAGGTTGGACTGGACACCCCACCACTGTGCTCACACAGCTCCCATGCTCCCCTGTATGACACACGTTGTCCCCTGTGTTTCAATTTCCCACTTACTCTTTGTCTCCCCAACTAGATGTGAGCTGCTCTGGGACCAGACAAAGAGTATGTGTAACCCAGAGTGCAGGCCAGAGCAGTCTGGGCTCACCGCAGAGGGACTCCATTGAAGGAACTGGAGCCATGGGGTAGCAAAATGAAAGAGAAATAGATCTCCATTCTGTCTGTTTTTAACAGCTCACTTTAATGGCTAAAAGAAAGATTCACTTGATGAACTAGGGTCCTGAAGATGCTTAAAAGATAAATATTTTTGAAACAGAGAAGCTACCCTTTCTACCCTAGATTTGGAAAAAATCAAAGCCTTACTTTCAAGTCAGTTTAAAAGATTTATGAGACCTGCTCCTTGCTGTGTCTCTGGGTAGATGTTCCCTACAAATGCATTAATAAATAGTAAAGAAACCTCGCAGCAGCTGTGCTAAGTATATGCCAACAGAATTATCTCATGATGACCCTTGCCAGGGGCGGGGGCTGATTCCTGGGGTCATGACCCACAGAATCAAAGCTTTTGGACAAGCCTTTATGAACACTGTCTTGTTATAAATAAACCCTGAACTTGGAGTCATGGGAAGGCTGAATGTGGGCCTTTGGTGTGCTTGCTACCCTATGTGTCACCATCCAAATGGATATAAGTGTCAGGAACTCAACTTAAATTGCCTGAAGTATGATAAGGACTTTATGGGCTCACAAAACTGCAAAATCTAGTGGTAGGTCTGCCTGCAGACCTGCCCAGACTCAGAGCTCAACCTAGGCTGGCAGGTCCCAGGCGCTCTGTCACATTGCAAAGCCTTCCTCTGAGCTGCCGTTCACTCAGATGCTCTACAAAGTGCACCCTGAGAACCCCAGGCTTTCATCCCACAAGTTCAGCAGTCCTGGAAGATAGTGACAGGTTGTTGCTGAACCAAGAAAAGATGTTGGGATTCTTGGCCTCAGGAGGAGAAGAATTCAATCCGGGGCCAGAGATGAGGCTTGATCACTCAGAGCTTTTGTGCAATAGTTTTATTAAAGTATAAAAGGGATAGAGAAAGCTTCTGACATAGACATCAGTAGGGGGCAGAAAGAGTACCCTCTTGCTAGTGTTAACAATGGAGTTATATACTCTCCGATTATTATTACAATGAATCAAAAGAATGTCTGGAGGTTGTAAAGACCTCACTAGACCTACTCCCATAATTTACATCTTAAGATAACAGGATTAGCCAGAAGGTTTTTTCCAGAGACTGTCCTCAAGCAGGATACATTATTGTTATATAATCCTAAGGAATGTAGAGGGAAAAAAGTTTGTCCTTTCTTCCTCCTTGAGAATTCCAGATCCCTCTCTCCTTGGGGACCCCTGGACTTCTTATCAACCTGCCTAGGAAATGACTCTCTCATTCCCCCCTTTTCTTTTAGGAGAATTATGTTGCCAAGGGAATGGAGCATCGTTTTCATTCCATAACTACTTCCTGCTGTTGAGTGCCATGGTCCCTAAATTGTTGAGGCAACATATTCTCCTAACCCTCATATTGAGGGTCTCTGACCCAGGGGCCCCAAGTAATAGTTGGAGGAGGCTGTGGCACTCGTAGAGCTTGGACAACCATTTGTAACTTAAAAACCTTCATGTGACTAGAAACAAATCCAATTACACAGTTACAGATGCAGGGAGAAAACAGCAAAAACAGAACAATCAGAATTATTGTAATTAAGATAGTTTTCCAGCATGAGGAACTAGTTAACATCTCCCAAAGTGAGGCAATTGAGGCTTCAGGAGTATCCATAGCCTCAATCATCTTGTTCATATGTTTAGTAAAAATGAGTAACATTCGTGCTCATATCAGGTATATATGTACAGCATTGGGTATGAATAATGGCACAAGTTCCTCCTTGTACAGCTGTCAGAATATCTAAAGTCAATCTGTTTTGTAAGACCACCTTTCTAATTTGTGCTTGTTCAGCATTAAGAGCTGAAAGACTTAAGACTTTTTGAGAATCTTGTAATGCCTGTTGAGTAAAATTAGCCAAAGCATCCACTCGTAGCATAACATCTGTAGTTCCCAGAGAGGGAAAAAACACTGCAGCCAAATAATCATACCAGTGAAATACAGACCTTGCCCACCGAGTTTTAAGGTATGGTAAATTAGCAGGCTTTTTTTGGAAGCTCTGAAAATATAAAGCTGTGAGTAAAAGCTAGACCTAGGGTGCATGTCCCTATCCAACCAAGGGGAAGCCATGCCCATAGGTAAGAGCCACATATCCCATAGCTCCCTTTTGGAGCAAGTCAGCATGACTGAGATATCCAGTCCCAATCAGTGCCTGGCCAGGCAAAGGGAGGACCTGAATTGAGGTTGGAAAACACAGGAATGATTACATTCCATATTTCCAGAGACAAAAATCCCAGTGTTTCCAATCATTATAATTAAGTTGTTGACTAACTTCTGGGGATGGCTTTGTTTGTTCCCAGCATATAGGGGCAGCAGATATTAGATGTCCTTTTTCAGGAGTTAACCATATAACCCCATCCCATATTTGATAAATGTCAGATAAAAAACCATTAGATCTAGATCCATTTACCTTATATGTAGTGAAATAGTCATTAAACTGAGACAATGTATAATCAAAATTAAAAGTCACGTTATATCCATAGTTAAAGTACAAAGTGTTGCACCAGTCCATCCTAGGGTTGTTAGATGTCATCAGTTTAAGAAGAGGCATCACATGCGATTGTTGTTGAAGGTATTTGCAGACTTGGAAAGTCTTTTCTTGAAGTAGAGATGTCCACCACAGGAAGCCTTCTACTGATGAAGAGGGGAGCGCTCCTACGCTGCATTCCACAATCCTGGATCAAATAGAGGCTTGCTTGACTCAGAGGCTGGGTCAGGAGTCATCTCCCAGAGTTCCGTTAATGCCTGTTGAAAAGCTGAGAGCTGAGTTACATAATTAGTTAATTCCAAGGTGTCAGGATCTAGAACAATGTCTGTGCATAAGAAAGGCCTTCCATAAATACATTCAAAGGGGGACAGTCCCTCCCTTTTGGAGGCAGTCCGAGCCCTCATTAAAGCTGTGGGTAGAACTTTAATCCAATTGTCCTGCATCTCTTGAGTTAATTTGCGCAGATGTCTTTTGATAATATCATTAGCCTTTTCAACTTTTCCTGAGGATTGGGGTCTCCAGGAACAGTGTAAGTGATATTCTATTCCTAGAGCTTTAGATAACCCCTGAGTTACAGCAGCTTTAAAGGGGGAGCCATTGTCACTCTGAAGGCTCCGTGGCAGCCCAAACCTGGGGATAATTTCATGGATTAAAATCTTTATAACCTCCTTAGCCTGTTCACTATGACAGGGAAAAGCTTCAATCCA
Organism: Bos mutus; assembly: GCF_027580195.1. Lineage (NCBI taxonomy): Eukaryota > Metazoa > Chordata > Mammalia > Artiodactyla > Bovidae > Bos > Bos mutus. Next base: position 128,129,049 of record NC_091617.1, read on the forward strand.
TCCAGTAAAAGTATCCACCCAAACTTGTAAGCAAGAATACCCATTAGCTTTTGGCATATGAGTAAAATCAATTTCCCAGTCCTCTCCAGGATACTTTCCACTTCGCTGTAACCCAGATTTTGCTAGCTTTCCAGTCTTTGGGTTATTTTTCTGACAAACCTCACACCTTTTGATAATATTCTTTAAAGTTTTCATTACATTTTTACCTTCATACAAACCAGAAGCCATCTGGTAAGTACTCCCTGCACCCAAATGAAAACTCTGGTGTAAACCCTTAAGAATTTTCCATTGAGCATTTTCAGGAATTATTAATCGTCTATCCTTGGACTGTAACCATCCTTTATCAGTAATCTTTGCTCCTCTTTTCTCATATCTTTCTAATTCTTCCTCAGTATATTGTGGTTTTTCCTGTTTCACAGGACCTGTCCAGATCAAAGGCGTCTGTAGTGAAGGGGTTTCGTAAAGTGCCGCTTTTCTGGCTTGACAGTCAGCCAGCTGATTACCTTCAGCTACTGTACTCCCATCCCTGTTGTGTCCTTTGCAATGCATAACAGCTACTTCTTTAGGACAATATATAGCAGTTCAAAATCTCTCGATCTCTCTAAAATGTTTAATAGGTTCTCCTGTTGCTGTTTTAAACTTTCTTTCCATATTGCAGCATGAGCATGTAAAATCAAATAAGCATACTTAGAATCAGTGTAGATATTTACTCGCTGCCCTTTGCTTAACTCTAGAGCTTGGGTCAGAGCCACAAGCTCCGCTAACTGAATACTGGTTCCCTGGGGGAGAGATTTTGCTTCTAAAACCTGTTCAGCAGTCACCACGGCATAACCTGCTTTATGCTTTCCATCTCAAACAAAAGAACTGACATTGTAAATATTTCCATGTCAGGATTGTCTAATGGGGTATCCATTAAATCTTCCTGAGCTGCATAGTTCAAAGTTAGAAATTGGGAACAATCGTGATCAGGTGTTTCATTTTCCTTCTCAGGAAGGAAAGTGGCAGGATCTAAATTTCCACAAACTTTAAGCTTAGTTACTGGTCCTTCTAACAACAATGACTGATATTTAAGAAGCCTACTGTGTGTCATCCAAATATTAACCCTAGAATTTAAGATTCCACTCACATCATGAGAAGTCAATACAGTAAGGTTTCATCCATTAATTATTTTTAAAGCTTCAGGTGTTAATAAAGCCGTTGCCCCAATTACTCTTAGACAGTGGAGCCACCCACATGAAATTACATCTAATTCTCTGCTTAGATAAGCAATGGGTTGTGGGTGAGGCCCTCGGGGTTGTGTCAAAACTCCCAAGGCCATACCCTTACTTTCAGTGACAAACGAATTAAATTCTGACCCTGTGGGCAAGCTCAAAATGAGAGCTTGCAGGAGAGCAGTCTGAAGAACCTTAAAAGCCTTTTTACTATCTGGAGACCAAACCAGTTTGTCGGTTTGAACCTGCTGAGTCTCAGCTATCAGTTCAGGTCAGTCGCTCAGTCGTGTCCGACTCTTTGCGATCCCGTGAATCGCAGCACGCCAGGCCTCCCTGTCCATCACCAAATCCCGGAGTTCACTCAAACTCACGTCCATCGATTTGGTGATGCCATCCAGCCATCTCATCCTCTGTCGTCCCCTTCTCCTCCTGCCCCCAATCCCTCCCAGCATCAGAGTCTTTTCCAGTGAGTCAACTCTTCACATGAGGTGGCCAAAGTATTGGAGTTTAAGCTTTAGCCTCATTCCTTCCAAAGAACTCCCGGGACTGATCTCCTTCAGAATGGACTGATTTGATTTCCTTGCAGTCCAAGGGACTCTCAAGAGTCTTCTCCAACACCACAGTTCAAAAGCATCAATTCTTCGGTGCTCAGCTTTCTTCACAGTCCAACTCTCACATCCATATATGACCACAGGAAAAACCATAGCCTTGACTAGACGGACCTTTGTTGGCAAAGTAATGTCTCTGCTTTTGAATATGCTATCTAGGTTGGTCATAACTTTCCTTCCAAGGAGTAAGTGTCTTTTAATTTCATGGCTACAGTCACCATCTGCTATGATTTTGGAGCCCCAAAAAGTAAAGTCTGACAATGTTTCCACTGTTTCTCTATTTCCCATGAAGTGATGGGACCAGATGCCATGATCTTAGTTTTCTGAATGTTGAGCTTTAAGCCAACTTTTTCACTTTCCTCTTTCACTTTCATATAGAGGCCTTTTAGTTCCTCTTCACTTTCTGCCATAAGGGTGGTGTCATCTGCATATCTGAGGTGATTGATATTTCTCCCGGAAATCTTGATTCCAGCTTGTGCTTCTTCCAGCCCAGAGTTTCTCATGATGTACTCTGCATAGAAGCTAAATAAGCAGGGTGACAATCTACAGCCTTGATGTACTCCTTTTCCTATTTGGAACCAGTCTGTTGCTCCATGTCCAGTTCTAACTGTTGCTTCCTGACCCGCATATAGGTTTCTCAAGAGGCAGGTCGGGTGGTCTGTTATTCCCATCTCTTGAAGAATTTTCCACAGTTTATTGTGATCCACACAGTCAGAGGCTTTGGCATAGTCAATAAAGCAGAAATAGATGTTTTTCTGGAACTCTCTTGCTTTTTCAATGATCCAGCGGATGTTGACAATTTGATCTCTGGTTCCTCTGCCTTTTCTAAAACCAGCTTAAACATCAGGAAGTTCACAGTTCACATATTGCTGAAGCCTGGCTTGGAGAATTTTGAACATTACTTTACTAGCGTGTGAGATGAGTGCAATTGTGCAGTAGTTTGAGCGTTCTTTGGCATCGCCTTTCTTTGGGATTGGAATGAAAACTGACCTTTTCCAGTCCTGTGGCCACTGCTGAGTTTTCCAAAGTTGCTGGCATATTGAGTGCAGCACTTTCACAGCATCATCTTTCAGGATTTGAAATAGCTCAACTGGAATTCCATCACCTCCACTAGCTTTGTTCGTAGTGATGCTTTCTAAGGCCCACTTGACTTCACATTCCAGGATGTCTGGCTCTAGGTCAGTGATCACACCATTGTGATTATCTGGGTCGTGAAGCTCTTTTTTGTACAGTTCTTCTGTGTATTCTTGCCACCTCTTCTTAATATCTTCTGCTTCTGTTAGGTCCATCCTTTCTGTCCTTTATCGAGCCCATCTTTGCATGAAATGTTCCCTTGGTATCTCTAATTTTCTTGAAGAGACCTCTAGTCTTTCCCATTCTGTTGTTTTCCTCTATTTCTTTGCATTGATCGCTCAGGAAGGCTTTCTTATCTCTTCTTGCTATTCTTTGGAACCCTGCATTCAGATGCTTATATCTTTCCTTTTCTCTTTTGCTTTTCACTTCTCTTCTTTTCACAGCTATTTGTAAGGCCTCCCCAGACAGCCATTTTGCTTTTTTGCATTTCTTTTCCATGGGGATGGTCTTGATCCCTGTCTCCTGTACAATGTCACGAACCTCCGTCCATAGTTCCTCAGGCACTCTATCTATCAGATCTAGTCCCTTAAACCTATTTCTCACTTCCACTGTATAATCATAAGAGAGTTGATTTAAGTCATACCTGAATGGTCTAGTGGTTTTCCCTTCTCTCTTCAATTTAAGTCTGAATTTGGCAATAAGGAGTTCATGATTTGAGCCACAGTCAGCTCCTGGTCTTATTTTTGCTGACTGTATAGAGCTTTTCCATATTTGGCTGCAAAGAATATAATCAATTTGATTTTTGTGTTGATCATCTGGTGATGAGTCTCAGCTATAAGTTTATATAAAGGCGGAGCAAGTTCCCCATAACCCAGAATCCAAATGCAACAGTAGCCTGTGATTCCCAAAAATCCTTTCAATTGCTTTAAAGTCATAGGTAAGGTATGATTTAGTATAGGTTTAATTTTCTCAGGGCCTAAGGCCCTAGTCCCCTCTGATATGATTAGGCCCAGATATCGAACAGATTGTTGACAAAGCTGAGACTTTTCTCTTGATGCCTTGTAACGGCCTCCTGCCAGAAAGTTTAAGAAATCTGGGGCTCATGCACAAGCTTCCTCTGTCTCAGCACAGAGCAAAATATCATCTACATATTGTAACACCACCACTTGGGAGCTATTAAAGTTTTGTAGATCCTGTGACAAACTTTGTCCAAATAAGTGAGGACTGTCGCAAAATCCGTGGGGCAAAACTGTCCAGGTTAACTGAGAAGCTGGCTGCGTAGGGTCCTCAAAGGCAAATAGAAATTGACTTTCCTTTACCAAAGGCACAGAATGGAACGCATCTTTTAAATCAGTTACTGAGAAATATTTGACTTGTTCAGGAATTTCAGACAATAGAGTATAAGGATTAGGCACCACGGGGTGTAAAGGAACTACAGCTTCATTTATTATTTGTAAATCTTGAACTAGTCTCCATTTACCATTTGATTTCTTTATACCCAAAATAGGAGTGTTGCATGGACTGTTACAGGGAATTAATAGTCCCTGCTCCTTTAAATTTTCAATGATGGGTTTTAACCCTTCCTTAACCTCAGGTTTCAGTGGATACTGCTTCTTATGTGGAAGTAAGTGTGGGTCTTTGAGCTTGACAACTACAGGAATAGCATTTTTTGCTCAACCCACAGATTTTCCATCAGCCCATACTCTAGGATTTACATTTTGTTCAATTAAAGGGAGAGAAAGGGAAGGCTCCATATTCATGAAAACAGAGGCATGGACCTTGCTCAGTATATCCCTCCCCAAACGGACTGAGGGAGACTCTGGCACGATCAGAAACTCGTGTGAAAATAGCACAGAGTAAGTCACAACTTACAGAGGAACTGAAATAATTCCTTTTGGCTCATCCAGACAATCTCATTACAGAAGTGGATCGGGAAGAAAGTGGGCCAGGGGCTTCAGTAAGCACAGAGTAAGTTGCACTAGTGTCTAAAAGGAAATAGACGGATTGGCCCCTCACAGTTATTAATACCCGGGGTTCCTCAGGTGTAATTGGGACAGGAGCTTGTGTGGGGACCCCAGGGCACCTTCAGTCTTGATTGTCTTGAGAGTCCGGCCCCTAAAACCTACACCTCTGGGGACAGTCTCTCTTCTAGTGTGGTCCTTTGCAGACCTGACATGGAGCCGGGGGCAGCTTAGATGCCTGAGGGCAATCCCGCTTAAGGTGCCCCTCCTTTCCACAGTAATAGTAAGCCCATCCCTTTTCACCTGGGTCCCTCTGGACACTTTTCTCAGGCTGTTTAAGAATGGTTCTTATAGCCACTGCGAGGGCTTCTGCCTGTTCCTTTGTCTTTTTCTGCCTTTCTTTATTTTCCTCATATTCCCTACCATAATAGACTATCTGAGCCAATTGTAACAGACTGGTATCTAAAGACTGATTTGGTCCATATGCTCATTTTAATAGCTTACAGCGGATATCTGGAGCCAACCGAGTGAGAAATCTATCTTTTAAGATCACTTTTGGGATCAATCTCAGTGAATCTGCAAAGGGCTTCTCTCAGTCTATCTAGGAATTTACCAGGAGCTTCCTCCTCCTGTTCTATGTTTGCCAATTTGCCATAGTTTAAAGGCTTAGCATGCGCCTGCCTAAGGCCTTCAAGAATGCATCTGACAAAATGACTCTGATCCCATCTTCCTTTAGCTGTGTTGTAGTCCCAGTCTGGTTCTATAATTGGGGCCGCCTGATTCCCAGTGGGGAGGGAGTTATCTCATCCTCCCTTTTCCCTACTGATTCATTACCAAGCCATTCATCTCCATAAGCAACCGCTTTACCCAAAACTCAACTTTTTGAGTCAGGAGTCAGCGTTTGTCCCAAGACATACATCACATCCTTCCAAATAAGGTCATAAAACAGAGTAACACCTTTAAAAGCTCTAATATATTTTTCTGGGTCCCCTAAAAAGTCTCCCAGATCCTCCTTGATTCTTTGTATTTCGTGATAAGAAAAAGGCTTATTAACTCTCATAGCCTGATAATTTCTCCCGGTGGGTGCTTCATGAAGAGGCAAGTGTGGCTGTTCCTCAGTCTCTCTGGCTGCTCTGCGCATATGATCCCAGGGATAGATTGGAGAAATCTGCTTTATTTTGTCTCTTTGTCTCCTGTCCTCCATCACATCTCTTACTTCGATGGTCTGAGTTTCTATTGAAATCAGAGTAGTCTGAGGTCGTACTGAGACAGGAGTTGTTTGGACCTCTACTTGGGCAGTTTGAATCTCAGTTTGGGTTTTTACTGAGACCAAGGCAACCCTTCTTGGGGGCATTCTCTGACTTCCAGTTTGCACAGTTTGGAGCCCCGGGTATGGGGGCAAAGTAGGAGAACAGGAGGGAACTGAAGGTGTCACATCCAAATCTATACCCTTAGGACATAAGTCTGGCATATTTCGCAGAGAGAAAAAGGGCAAAACATATGCTACTTCTACCCATTTCCCTTGTTTTCTACAGAACCAGTCTAATTGTAAAACAGTATTATACTTAAGAAACCCTCCAACCAGCCACAGTTTGCCATCCTCCAGTGGGTACCGTGGCCATGCAGTATCACATAGGAAGACCAGGTGTGTCTTCTTTAAGCCCTGGGGATCAAATCTATCCCAGTTTTTCAGGATACAGTTTAAAGGAGTGAGGCTGGAATAGCATATTGAAAATCAGAGACATTACTTTGCCAACAAAGGTCTGTTTAGTCAAGGCTATGGTTTTTCCAGTGGTCATGTATGGATGTGAGAGTTGGACTGTGAAGAAAGCTGAGCGCCGAATAATTGATGCTTTTGAACTGTGGTGTTGGAGAAGACTATTGAGAATCCCATGGACTGCAAGGAGATCCAACCAGTCCATTCTAAAGGAGATCAGTCCTGGGTGTTCTTTGGAAGGAATGATGCTAAAGCTGAAACTCTAATACTTTGGCCACCTCATGTGAAGAGTTGACTCATTGGAAAAGACTCTGATGCTGGGAGGGATTGGCAGCAGGAGGAGAAGGGGATGACAGAGGATGAGATGGCTGGATGTCATCACCGAATCGATGGACATGAGTTTGAGTGAACTCCGGGATTTGGTGATGGACAGGGAGGCCTGGCATGCTGCGATTCATGGGGTCACAAAGAGTCGGACACGACTGAGTGACTGAACTGAACTGATCTGTAAGAGAGAAAAAAAGCGACCAGTGCCATCTTTCTACTGGGGGCATCCCTCCTTGCTCTAGATGGAGGTGTAGACAGACTTTACACCAAAGCTTTTCTTTCCTGGTCAGACTTAGTCTGTCCTTTACCGACACAGGCGCCGTACTCATCCTTCCCTGTTCTACTACCAAGACAGGGCGGGGATGCACCAGGGGTAGACCTGATGGCATCCCTGACTGACGTCCAGCTCCTCACCATTAAAACCTTGCTTGCCTCTGATGCCACCCGGGGTGCAATCAGAGTAACCTTCCAAAATGCCTCCCAAGCTAAGGCTGCTTGGGGAAACATTTGTCACCTGAGTGCCTGTGCACGACCCTGAGTATATTCCTGACCACAATAAGACCTATACGAACATAAAACTGAAATGTCCCTTCCAAGCATCACCACACCAGTATAAGAGCCTCCTCTGGTCCACTAAGAGCCAGTGCCACCAAAGGAAAAAAAAAAAAAATTGCAGTTCCAATCTAAGTAACCTTTAACCTCAGAGATGCTCTTGTAGCTAGAGCTCCATCTAACTTCTGAACTTTCGATTCCTAGCGAGTTTAGGTGCTTCCTGACTACCAATCCAAGTTTGGGACCTAAGTCATAGAACACAGTAACAGCATAGATCACAAGTCCCCTGAAAGCCTATGATCCAACAGATTAGGATAGTACTTCTAATTCCCAAGGAGTTATGAAATGGTCAAAGAAACTGAAAAGTCTGACCGAGAAAGGAGAGTTCAGTCCACATGCTTTTCCCACTTCTGGTTGGTCCCCAAAGGAGACATTGGGTGCCTCTTGGCATTGGCAGGTCGGTATAAACCTCTGACAGGTTTCTGCCATAAGCCATATGAGGTCACCGTGGAACCGCAGAGCAGGGCTCCTCACTTGCTTCGCGAAGGGCGTATCATTCATTCACACAAGCACACCGTAGAGTTAGTAAAATACAGCATAAAACATGTTTGCTGGGAGAACAAAGAACTAGAGGTCCAAGCATCCTTAGCTTGTCCTGAAGAATCCTGGACAAGCCCCCAAGATGAAAGGTTGTTGCTGAACCATGAAAAGACATCGGGATGCTTGGCCTCCAGAGGAGAAGAATTCAATCTGGGGCCAGAGACGAGGCTTGATCACTCAGAGCTTTTGTGCAATAGAGTTTTATTAAAGTATAAAAGGGATAGAGAAAGCTTCTGACTAGACATCAGAAGGGGGCAGAAAGAGTACCCTCTTGCTAGTGTTAGCAATGGAGTTATATACTCTTCAGTTAGTTATTACAATGAATCAAAAAAATGTCTGGAGGTTGTAAAGAACTCACTAGACCTATTCCCGTAATTTGCATTTTAAGATAACAGGATAAGCCAGAATGTTTTTTCCAGAGACTGTCCTTAAGCATGATACATGATTGTTATATAATCCTAAGGAATGTAGAGGGGGAAAAAATTTGTCCTTTCTTCCTCCTTGAGAATTCCAGACCCCGCTGTCCTTGGGGACCCCTGGACTTCTTATCAATCTGCCTAGAAATTGACTCTCTCATAGGGATCGAACCTGCATCTCTTATGTCTCCTGCATTAGCAGGTGGGTCTTTACCACTAATGCCACCTGGCAATTTAAAGGTAAGTAGTCAAGTTTATTTTAAAATCATCATTGTCACTAGTCATAATAATACATTTGTGGAACATCATTGCCAGATTGTTTAATGATCCCTGTGAATTTGGTATCATCATGCCCACTTGACAGATGAGGAAAATTGAGGCTGAGATTCATTGACTTGCTCAAGGAACCTCAGCTGGGAGGCTGAGGTAAGACTCAAAGCCAAGTCTGTCTGACACTGAAGTTCCTGTTCTCGACACTGAGTCACCACTCTTTCTCTGTAGGCTGTTTCACTCCACATTCTGCTTCCTAGTACCAGCCTCTGCTGCTGCTTTTCCTCAGGAAACCCACAGAGAACCCAGACTGCATGTTTTCATTAAATGTTGCTCAAATGATAACTGCTTTTGGAAGACCCTGTAGGGCTGCAGAGTCCCCCAAGCTTGGGACACTGCTGACAGGCAGAGCATGTTACTTGTTCTATGTTCACTAAACTGGAGGTGACAGTCTCAGTGAACCCAGAGGAGTGCACTCCCAAATGCTGACAGCTCCAAACTGAATTCCCATGATTCAGAGATGCGAGTGAGCAAGGCAGCCTGGCCAGGGGCAGCTGGCCCAGGCTCGCTTCCAAAGAGTCACACCAGATAAAAAATCCACTTCTGATAATCAGAGGGCGAGGGCTGAGAGATAATGAGCAGATGCCCACAGGCTCCTCCTATTACCAGGCAGCTGGGCCTAATGAAAAACCCACGTGCCTGGAATCAGGCGGTGGGTTCTCATCCTGACTGCTAATGCCAGGAGTGACCTTGAGCGAGGCCGTACCCACAGCTCTTAGGCTCCCCAGCTGTCGAGTGGGAAGAGTAAGCCCACCTGATCTACTTCTAGCAGCAGCTCTAGGCATTTCACAGACAGCCTCTCTCAATGTTCTGCTCTCTCAGGAAGCATCTTCCAATTACTCCAGGCTAATGTTCTTTCCCTTCTCTGGAATGCTAAAGTGGCTCAAATAAGCTGATTAAAAATATGGTATATGATCATTGTAGAAAATCTGGAAAATGCATACTAGAAAAAAAAAACCTTAAAATTACGCATCATCCCACCATGCATACACATGTATTTGTAACATTATAACATCATACATATATATGTGGTAAAGATAATTCTCTACAAACACTTATGCATTTTTCATTTAATTCTGTATCAAAAGAATTTTATTACTAAAAAACACCTTTGTAAGTATCATTTTACATTCTGTAAAATACTCTATTGTATGAGGGGGTCAATCTACTACCCACCTTGTTGAACATTTAGATGGCTTCCATTGTTTCAGTATTATAAATTATATTGCACGAATAGCTTTGTTCATAAAGCTTTTTCTTCTCCACTTCTGATCATTCCCTTAGACAGATTTCGAGAAATGACACCATCTGGTCAAAAGGTAACAGCATTCTGGAGGCTCATGTGGCATACAGAAATGTCGCAGCAATGTTCATACCCATCGGCAGAGTGGGACACAGCCAAGCTCCCACAGCCTTTCCATCATTTGATTATTTTCCCTTTAAAAAGTCTTTCTGTTATGATTAGATCAACAAGAAATTGCTGCTTCATTCAGATGTTTAGAATTACTTGTTAGGTGTTCTGTTCTTTTTCTGAGTGGGTTTAATTCTGCTCTGCAGATTTGTTAATTTTCTACTGCATAAACCTGTAGCTTACATCTAACCTCCTAAGAGACAAGGTCTCAGTCCACAGTCATGAATTGAACTGAAATTCCTTCTCCAGACCTTGTTTGAATGTTTCAGTATGTTCCTGTCACTTTCCTACCTTGATCCCACTCTCTGGCTTCTGAGAGGGTGGCTTCTCATTTTACTGACTCAGGATCTTAAGAGGTCTCCTGGAGAGCATCACACATCAGGGTCTGGCAGCCATGATAGGATGCTTCAGGGGCTCATGGTCTTCCTCTCCCACTAGACTGTAAGCTCCTTGAGGGGCTCTGTATCCTTGGCCCAAAGTAGGAACTCCAACCCTAAACTCCAGCCAGAAGTACCACTCAGATATGTATATTTCTCCCCATCCCTAGTCACTCCTGCCAGTCTGTGAGCTGGGAGATGGGTAAGAATGGCTGTGTGTGGCTCAGGCCATACTCTCGGATCTCTGGTGGGGCTGCCTGACCTCCAGATGCCCATGCTTCTCCACACCTGGAGTATGAGATAATCTGAACACAGGCAGGCTTCTTCCCTGTGGATGGTACTGACTTTGGCCCAGTACAAGAGAGATGAGGAACAAGAAGGCCCCAAATGATTTCTGATGCAAAATGATTTCTTTCTGCCATCTAAGCTCACCATCCATAATGCTGATGCTTATGCCACTCCCTAAACTCTGGACACCCCAGATTCTACAATACCCACAAAAGTGATTTAGTACCAGTAAAGGCTACACCAATGGTCTTTCCACCCTTTTCTAGAGTGAGATGAGAGGCTTCTGGAATTAACAAATAAATAATTTCCCAAATCCATGAAGTTGACTTTTTCTCTTCAACCATTATTTCCCAGATCTGTTTCTAGATTCTATGGCTATAATTGGGGTACACATATAAAGTATATTCTCTTACCAGTTTCCATTAGAGATACATGGCAGAACAAAGTCAATAGGACTGTCACCCATAGGACTCCTCATAGCCTTTAATATACTAGTATACATCAAGGCTGTATATCGTCACTGTGCTTATTTAACTTATATGCAGAGTACATCATGAGAAATGCTAGGCTGAATGAAGAACAAGCTGGAATCAAGAAAATATCAATAACCTCAGATATGCAGATGACACCACCCTTATGGCAGAAAGTGAAGAAGAACTAAAGAGCCTCTTGATGAAAGTGAAAGATGAGAGTGAAAAAGTTGGCTTACAACTCAACATTCAGAAAACTAAGATCATGGCATCTGGTCCCATCACTTTAGGGCAAATAGATGGCGCAACAGTGGAAACAGTGGCAGACTTTACTTTTTGGGGCTCCAAAATCACTTCATATGGTGACTACAGCCATGAAATTAAAAGACACTTACTCCTTGGAAGAAAAGTTATGACCAACCTAGACAGCATATTAAAAAGCATAGACATTACTTTGCCAACAAAGGTCTGTCTAGTCAAGGCTATGGTTTTTCCAGTAGTCATGTATGGATATGAGAGTTGGACTATAAAGAAAGCTGAGCACTGAAGAATTGATGCTTTCGAACTGTGGTGTTGGAGAAGACTCTTGAGAGTCCCTTGGGCTGCAAGGAGATCCAACCAGTTCATTCTAAAGGAAATCAGTCCTGAATATTCATTGGAAGGACTGATGTTGAAGCTGAAACTCCAATACTTTGGCTACCTGATGTGAAGAGCTGACTCATTTGAAAAGACCCTGATGTTGGGAAAGATTGAAGGAAGAAGGAGAAGGGTAAAACAGAGGATGAGATGGTTGGATGGCATCACCGACTCAATGGAGATGAGTTTGAGTAAACTCTGGGAATTGCTGATGGACAGGGAGGCCTGGCGTGCTGCAGTCCATGGGGTCACCAAGAGTCAGACAGGACTGAAGACTGAACTGAACTGAACTGATACACTTTACCTCTTTAAGAAGACATTAATTTAAGGATTGTGTTTCTCAAACATCTTTGACCTCTAAACCCTCTTTGATCTTATAGAACTAAAGTTCTGTAGAACATGCCTTGGAAAACCTGTGTTATGCAACCTTGGGGATGCCTCTGTCAGATGTTTATGATATTTCCCAGGAGAAGGGACTTTTTGTCAGAAGTGAAGTTCTGACTCATTCAGTCCCTGAACCAATTCCATCTCCAACCAGTGCCAGCATAGGATCTGGTACTAGTCTGCCTATATGCTATAGGGAAGAGGTAGGCAAATTTTTTCTGTAAAGAGCTAGACTGTCAATGTTTAGATTTTACAGCCATATGGTATCTGTTACAACTACTCTGCTCTGCTGGCATAGTAGGAAAGCAGCCATAGACAATTTGTACACAAATGGGCACAGTCATGTTCTAATAAAACTTTATTTACAGAACCAGGTGGTGGCATTAAAGAAACTCATGGGGATTTTTCATGGCATTTGAAATCTCAGAGAATAAAATGGTGGAAACTGATCCAAATTTTTGGAAAGGAGTATAAAAACCCTTCAAAGACTTGAGGAGATACTCTCCTGGTATTGTGCATTACCTGATGATAGGGAAATGCAAACATTGATCAAAATATTCTTAATAAATAATTTTACAAAGAAATAAAGCACTAATTCTGAATGGAAAAAAAAAAAAAAGGTGGTGGGCCATGTTTGGCCCATGGACAATAATTTTCTGACCCTTGGTGTAAGGGAACTCAGACCAGGGAAAGGGGTCTCTGGATATTGAGAGTGAAGAAGCAAGTTGGAAAGGACAAAGTCATGACAGCTTTCCAGAGGATAACCCACTCCTCAGTGAGGAAGCTTCCCCCACGGCCAGCCATAGTTTAACTGATGGGGAAACACTGTATGCCCTTCCAGCTCGGAGGGCACAGCTAGTACTCCAGCACCCGATGCTACCACTGTGGGATCAGAGAAAGCTTCTGAAACTCAAAAGCTCCAAGAGAAACCATGTGAGGCCTGTGTGAAGTCCCCAGGATTCCTGAAGAGGTATATTTATGTAGGTGAACTCAGGGTCAGTGGCCTCATCTGAACCAGGATGCTTAATTGGAGAGCAGCTGCTCAGCCCTCAGGGCATGAGAGCAGGGCTGAGTGTCTGCCTGCATTCCACAGGGCTTTTCCCCTTCTGGGCTGGCTATGGAAGAATGCACAGGGAATCCGATCACTGTCGGCCATGCCAACCCCCAGGTGGTGGGCCATGTGGGCTCAACAGGCTTCAGAGACACAAAGCAAGCCCCATTCTCTGTAAACTGGATCCTCATCCTCCAACCCACCATGGAGGGAACTTCATAGCCTCGTCATTCAGGATCAAGGGCTTTGTGAGCAGCATGTGTGGCTGGACAGGGAGGAGCATGGCTGAGGACAAAACCAGCATAGAGAGTTTGACCCAGAAATACAGCACTGGCTGACTGTCAAGAACCTACTAACATCAGGTGTCTTATTTAAAGCAGCACAGATTCTTATCTGCAGGGTCCATATTACCCCATCTTACAGTAGAAAATAGAGGCTCAGAAAATATCTGTGAGTTGTCCAAGTTACCAGAGTTAGGGAGAGGGGTGGACTAGAATCTGACCCCAGACTGTGTGACCCCGTTGGTTACCCCAAGGTGCCAATCTTCCTGGTCCTCTCCAGCTTCTAAACCTGACTGCTTCTCAGTTGGGTTGGAGGTGTTCCCCATCTCTACTCATTCCTACCTATACCAGCTAAGCCATGCCTGCCCTTGGAAAGGCTGGTAGTGATGGTCAGATTTATAGTATGTGAGGTCTCCCCAAGATCTGTGATTCCCATTTACAGACCTCACAAGCACCAATATAAGAAATGAGTGGAAAACAAAAGCTCTGAGAGTCATCAGGGTAGCCCTTACCAAGTGGCAGGGCTGATGCTCAACATGCCTGGGTATGCCTTATAACAACGGGAACATTTTCTTGGTGTTTGCTGGACAATAATTTGCATACATTATCACATTTCATCTTCCCAATGACCCACTGAGTTAGGTACTGTCATCACGCCCATTCTTACAGATAAGGACCGGGGCTCAAGAAGATTAAGTAGTTGATTCTGATCACATAGCTAACACAACCTCCTTAAGGGTCCCATGACCTCGCCACTATGCCATGCTCCAAACCCACTTCTCTTCCAATGTGTAACTTCGACCCAGGCAATCTGGTTTCAGTTCCTGCAAATAGGGGGACCCAAAGGACCCAGCTCCCCAAGAAATCAGCCCCATACTTCTGCCCCAGAACTGGACACCCATCACTTCTTTAGGCGACCCCCACCTGAGCCTATTCATCAATAGTTGTCTGCATTGAGGAGCAGAGCTCATCATGACAGCATACCCTGGATTTGCCTGGAAAATCCAGATTCAAAATATTCTGCTCCATTTTTACCCTGAGTCCTAATTTATAATTCAAAAAATGCACAAAAGTTACCATATTACGGGAAATAATTTTGGTGACCTGAGAATTGGGGAGTGAGATCTATACAGAGGAGGCAGCCTGGGAGGTTCATGTTGGAAAATGCAGAAATATTGAACTTCCTGGATCACCTCCAGAATGAAAAGAGACTACACTACAAGTCATCTAAAATAAGATGCTGCTAAAAGATCTGTACATGGGTTGATAAGACCTTTTTTATTAAATCTTCCAAAGATCCTGGGCCAGAACAAGCAACATAGAAGGTTGACTGAATAGATCATTTTTTCCCTGATAGATTAAATTAAGTCAAACTAGAATAAAATGCAAACATCATTGTTTGTGATTATGCTCCCTAGAAGCAGAACCCTGAGATGGGGTCTTTACTGGTCTATATTCTCAGAGGGAGAGGAATGAGGGAGGCACACAGTTCAGGCGATGAGCCCAGCAAGCTGTGGTTTCAGCTGGAGTCTGGCTTCAGCCTGATCCCATGGAGCACACTGGAGCACAGATTGTTTCAGAAAGCCAGTCCCTCCTTGAGCCAAGGGGGTAGGCCTTTTGTATGCTGCTGCTGCTGCTGCTAAGTCACTTCAGTTGTGTCCGACTCTGTGCGGCCCCATAGATAGCAGTCCACCAGGCTCCCCCATCCCTGGGATTCTCCAAGCAAGAACACTGGAGTGGGATGCCATTGCCTTCTCCAGGCCTTTTGGATATTCACCCCCTAAACCAGAGTCTGTCAGTCTTTGGTAGACAGTCCTGGTGGGACCTCCTGGACAGTGTGGTTCCCTTTAAGCTGAGGGCAATTCCCTGAAGAACAGTGGTTATGACACATGGGCAGCCAACACCAACGGTGCTGGGGGGACGAGTTAGGTGAATACCTGCCTGGTGAAGGGGAGCTTGTCAGGGCACCAACAGCACCCAGGGAGCTTGTCAGGGCACCAACAGCACCCATCATGATTGTCCAAATTACAAATTGAGTTTGCAGGCCAGAACCAACTGGGTGCCAAGCACTTCAAAATTAACAGTGATTGAAGAAAACAATCAAATTATAGAGGCCTGTCTACATCCTCTTCAACAGACTTATATTAAAGGCCATTTGAGTAGGAAGCCTCCTAGGGAATGTAGGGCAACCAGAGAACTTACCCTTGAGGAGCTTATAATTTACATAAGGAGTCGAGTGGTTGTGTGAGATATTGATCTACCAACAGTATATTAGAATAAAAACATAACTATCATTACATAAGTATTTTGTACTTGCAAATGGGCCTGAATAAGAAAGAAGCAAAACTAAAAAATTTCCTGAGCTGAAAGAAAGGGAAGAAGAATGTGTTTGGGCCAAGTCTGGGAACATTTCATGGAGAGTTCTCTGTAGGCCTGAACTGGAGGAGATCTTCAAGACCATCCAGCCAAGAATACAATTATCAAATGTGAACCCTCTATTGGCCATGGTGGCACCACTAAGCAACCATGGGACTATTTTCAACAGATCCCAGAAGTGTACTGCTCCAAATCACAGTGAACAATCAATAGAAAGCACAGCCAATCAACAAAAATGGCACAGATTTGATAACAGCCAGTAGCAATAGAGGAGAATGCACAGCAAGTTCCATGATGGAGGCCTCATCTGGGAGCTAACAGGTGGGCCCAGACTAGAGCCCAAGGCCCTGTCTTTGCATCCTGGTCCTTCTCTGGCCCCAAGCAGACACACACTCCCTAGTGTGTGTCGTGTGCTGGGAGCCCCAGGTCCCCCAGCATTATTTCTTTTCCTGCTGCACTGGAATTCTTCCTTTACAGAAACCTAGACCCTGAGCTGTCCCAGCCTAGTTCGCAGGAACCACAAAGGACCCTTCCTCAAGGATGACCACCCCCATCCCAGGACCACCCCAAATAATGGTTGCGGTCCCACAGAGAAAGTGGTCCCTCCTTTCTGAGAGGATAAAGGTATGGCATATGAAAGGAAACACAGCTCCATCTGGCTGTAGAATATAGGATTGAAATCAGCCTGAGAGGTGTGAGGTTGTACCCATCCCTGCTGCGGTGAGTGTAGATTGCTAATGGCTCAGGATAACCCTCTCTCTCTTGAGATCTCTTTAAGAAAATGAGAGATACCAAGAGAACATTTCATGCAAAAATGATGGGCACAATAAAGGACAGAAATGGTATGGGCCTAAAAGAAGCAGAAAATATTAAGAAGAGGTGGCAAGAATACATAGAAGAACTGTACAGAAAATATCTTCAGGACCCAGACAACCACAATGGTGTGATCACTCACCTAGAGCCAGACATCCTCAAATGCAAAGTCAAGTGGGCCTTAGGAAGTATCACTATGAACAAAGTTAGGAGAGGTAATGGAATTCCAGTTGAGCTATTTCAAATCCTGAAAGATGATGCTGTGAAAGTGCTGCACTCGATATGCCAGCAAATTTGGAAAACTCAGCAGTGGCCACAGGACTGGAAAAGGTCAGTTTTCCTTCCAATCCCAAAGAAAGGCAATGCCAAAGAATGTTGAAACTACCGCACAATTGCACTCATCTCACAAGCTAGCAAAGTAATGTTCAAAATTCTCCAAGCCAGGCTTCAACAGTACATGAACCATGAACTTCCAGATGTTCAAGCTGGCTTTAGAAAAGGCAGAGGAACCAGATATCAAATTGCCAACATCCATTGGATCATCAAAAAAGCAAGAGAGTTCCAGAAAAACATCTACTTCTGCATTATTGACTATGCCAAAGCCTTTTACTGTGTGGATCACAACAAATTGTGGAAAATTCTTAAAGAGATGGGAGTACCAGACCACCTGACTGGCCTCCTGAGAAATCTGTATGCAAATCAAGTAGCAACAGTGAGAACCAGACATGGAACAACAGACTGGTTCTAAATCTGGAAAGGAGTACATCAAGGCTGTATATTGTCACCCTGCTTCTTCAACTTACCTGCAGAGTACATCATACAAAATGCTGAGCTTGATGAAGCTCAAGCTGGAATCAAGATTGCCAGGAGAAATATCAATAACCTCAAATACACAGATGACTCCACCCTTATGGCAGAAAGCAAAGAACTAAAGAACCTCTTGATGAAAGTGAAAAAGCAGAGTGAAAAATTTGGCTTAAAACTCAACATTCAACAAAACTAAGATCATGGCATCGGGTCCCATCGTATCATGGCAAATAGATGGGGAAACAATGGAAACAGTGACTGACTTTATTTTGTTGGACTCCAAAATCACTGCAGATGGCAACTGCAGTAACAAAATGAAAAGATGCTTGCTCCTTGAAAGAAAAGCCATGACCAACCTAGACAGCATATTAAAAAGCATTGCTTTGCCAACCAAGGTCCAT
Source organism: Bos mutus (assembly GCF_027580195.1). NCBI lineage: Eukaryota > Metazoa > Chordata > Mammalia > Artiodactyla > Bovidae > Bos > Bos mutus. The sequence continues at coordinate 128,147,140 of NC_091617.1, forward strand.
CTAGTCAAAGCTATGGTTTTCCCAGTAGTCATGTATTGATGTGAGAGTTGGACTATAAAGAAAGCTGAGCACCAAAGAATTGATGCTTTTGAACTGCGGTGCTGGAGAAGACTCTTGAGAGTCCCTTGGACTGCAAGGAGATCCAACCAGTCCATCCTAAAGGAGATCAGTCCTAAATATTCATTGGAAGGACTGATGCTGAAGCTGAAACTCCAATACTTTGGCCACTTGATGTGAAGAACTGAGTCATTGGAAAAGACCCTGATGCTGGGAAAGACTGAAGGCAGGAGAAGGGGACTACAGAGGATGAGATTGTTGGATGGCATCACAGACTCGATGGACATGAGTTTGAGCAAGCTCCGGGAGTTGGTGATGGACAGGGAAGCCTGGCGTGCTGCTGTCCATGGGGTCACAAAGAGTCAGACCTGACTGAGCAACTGAACTGAACTGAATCCTCTCTCTAGAGAACCACCCTTTGCTGGGTCCCAGAGGCAACAGCCCCACCCTTTGCTGGGAGATGGGTGCAGCACTGTCCCATGGATGGAGCCTAAAAGGTCGCTCAATTATGTTCATTTGCAACCTCACATTTATTTAATCCATGGTTCTCAAATTTGAGAGTACAGAAGAATCACCTGGGGGTCAGTAATTTTACAAATTGACTTGCCCCCTGTACCAGGAGACTGAGGGATTGTAGTGAGAGCAAACAGCCTGGCCTAGCACAGGAACGCCTCCACAATAGAAGTGATAAAGACCCAACTCCTAACACATGGCCTTACAGACTATTCCAGGTGTGGTCCCCACCTCTGACAGCGTCCTTCCCAACTCTCTCCTCCACTGTCTGCGCTCCAGCCACACAACAGAAATGAACCATGCTTCCTCCCATCTCAGAGCCTTCACAGAAGCTGCAGGAAAACTCGGACCCCACTGTCGACCCAGTTAATTCTTACTTCATATCTCATTTTAAAAATCCCTTCCTCAGAGCCTTCCCTAATTCCAGACTTGACCCCACCCCAAAAAACTGCACTGCATGATGATCACCTACTGCCCACCTCCCCCTCATGATCTTTTGTGGTTTAACACAAAGTTTAGAATTACTTGTTCTAGTTCTGTGAAAAATGTCATGAGTATTTTGATAGGAATTGCATTAAATATGTTTGGACTAATTGCTTTGGATAGTGTGGACATTTTAATAATATTAATTCTTTCAATCTGTAAGCACAGGATACATTTCTTTGTATTCTCTTCAATTTCCTTCATCGAGGTAAAGAAAATGTATATTATGCTACCAATCATCTGTAAAGGAGGATTTATAAATTCATAAAACAGTCTGCATTTGTTCACTATCTTAGCCCGGTGCACAGCACAAGGAAGTTGTGCTTGCCCGTGTGCTCCATTGCTAAGTCATGTCCAACTCTTTGAGACCGTGGACTGTAGCCTGCCAGCCTCCTCTGTCCATGGGATTTCCCAGGCAAGAATACTGGAGTGGTTTGCCATTTCCTTCTCTAGGGGATCTTCCTGACCCAGGGGTCAAACCCACGTCTCCATCATTGGCAGGCGGTTTCTTTATCACTGAGCCACATGGGAGGCTCAATAACAATTGTCTGGCCAATGGCCTTGCCATCTTATTACTGTCCTTGCATGGCTGAAGCATTCCTCCTCCTTGTATGTGTGCTGTGTGCCAGGCTTGGGCCAAGTTCTGGGCACAGCAGAACAAATAGGTCATCTAGTGCACACGATCAAGTTAATTGGGAATGTTTGGCTTGTGGGCACTAAGACCTATGGATATGACCTCTTTGGATATTCAAAGGTTGAAATATGCTAATCTCTGAGCCTCACTCAGGGGCAGGCAGGAACTTTCATTTTAAAGCATGGTTATATATCCAGACTGCAATGATGTACCCACCTCTCCCTGGTCATAACATGGGTGGTTTGAGCTGAGCAGTGGTTTCTCTGGGAAGACAATGAATGGGAGAGAACCAGCCACTTTGGTAAAATGCCCTCTCTCTTGTTTTCTCTCTCTGTCAGGTTTGGATGGCTTCCTTGACACCTGTGTCCCATCCAACACTCAGTGCTGAGAATTTTTCCCAAGCTGCTACTTCCTTCACAGCAGTTCATTCTCACTTTAAACTGCCCTCGACCTCCACCACCCACAAAATACGTGTGGCATCCCATGGTGTGGCCTAGCCATATCACTCTACTATTGGAGGCCTTCCTCATGTCACTCTGTGGCTTTGGACCACCTGGTCTAAATAAGCTCAGTTCTTCTAGAGCCAGAAATGAAGCATCAGAGATAAGTCTGATATGGAAAAACAAAGGAAGCAGTGCCTCTCTCCCAGGAAGGGGTGGTGATGGGCAGCTGGGAAGAGGAAACTTGGCAAGGCAAGGGGAACTCTGATGGACGTGGGTGTGTGAGCACCTCCCACCTTTCAGAACCAGTCCCAGGCGATGCTGACTGCTGAGGCTGCTGAAGAGAGCAGGCAGGGAGTCGGGCATCCAACTGGCCTCAGATGCCTCAGCCAAGGCTGGCCTTCTAGGAAGGCAGGGGAGGTGGGATGGAGTGTCATGAGGCACCCTCTTTTCAACCACCTGTCTCTCTGGCCTGCCTCAGAGTCCAAACTGCCCTTACATGCCCCTCTGGGCCAGGGTTCCCTGGGCCATGATTCAAACATCAAGGCATCATGGAGCCCACCCTGGAGAGTCATCATTTATTCTGTAAACTGGAATGTGCCCTAACTGCACAGCAGTAACACCTAGGGAGATTCTGAAAGTCCAGGACCCAGACAACACCAGGTCAATGACATCAGCGTCCCTGGATAAAAACTCAAGCATGAGCTTTTTAACTCCCTAGGTGTTTTCAATGTATGCTCAGGTGAAGCCTCACTACCCACGCTTTGGTGCGGATGAGCTTCTCAGGTAAGACCAGTCTGAGAGCAAGGGGATGGCACACAGATGTGGAGGAACAGGCCAGGTACTGGGTGCTATATTTATCATCCCCACACCAGACACATGGGGGAGGCGTTATCACTCTCATGTCCACAATGAGAGGTCCAGAGCTGGGGAAGTGAAGGGGTGGGGCACAAGCTAGGCCAGTGGTTCCCTGGAGCCTTCATTCTTCTCAGGGTTCTGCCCTGCCACTGAGGAGGGAGGACAGGAACCAGCAAGTCATTGGGGACACCTGGGGACACGGCAGCTGTCCTGCTGTCAGGGTATCTCCAGTACAGGTGTACTCCCGAGGGAACCTGGTCGGAATGGGTGTGACACTTTTACAACCCAATGAACCAGCAGAGCCGCGGTGTTTTGTTTGTTTGTTTGTTGCCTTGGAAAAGTCATGATTTGTTTGGAATCTCCTCTCTGCATCCCCATGCATTTATCTTGGGCAACTCTGACCACAAACTTTTTTATTATTATTATTATTTATTTATTTATTTTGGCTGCACTGAGTCTTTGTTGTGACACACAGGATCTTCATTACAGCATGCAGGCTTACTCTGGCTGGGACTCTCCAGTTATGGCATGCTGGCTTAGTTGCTCCCTGGCAAGTGGGATCTTAGTCCTCTGACCAAGAATCAAACCTGTGCCTCTGCATTAGAAGGTAGATTTTTTACCATTGGACTGTCAGGGAGGTCCCAAGACCAGCTTTTAAACAGAGTAGGTAACCTCCCAAATTTCATAAAAATCTGACAAGCACAAGAAAGATAGCTAAATGCCTCCTGCACCCACCCTCCCCACCGCCTGAAGCCCCACCACTAGGGCACCTGATCTTCCTAATTAAACCCCTGGTTCCCAAGCTTTCTGAACATTAGAAGCACTTGGCTGCAGTCATGAAATTAAAAGATGCTTGCTCCTTGGAAGAAAAGCTATGATAAACCTAGGCAGCATATTAAAAAGCAGAGATATCACTTCGCAGACAAACGTCTGTATGGTCAAAGCTATGGTTTTTCTAGTCATCTTGTATAAATGTGAGTTGGACCATAGTAAAAGCAGAGCACCAAAGAATTGATGCTTTCAAATTGTGGCTCTGGAGAAGACTCTTGAGAGTCCCTTGGACAGCAAGGAGATCAAACTAGTCAATCCTAAAGGAAATCAACCCTGAATATTCATTGGAAGACTGATGCTGAAGCCAAAGCTCCAATATTTTAGCCATCTGATCCAAAGAGCAGATTCATTGGAAAATACCCTGATGCTGGGAAAGATTGAGGGCAAGAGTAGAAGTGGGTGACAGAGGATGAGATGCTTAGATGGCATCATAGACTCAACAGACATGAGTTTGAGCAAACTCTGGTAGAGGATAGGGGACAGAAAATCCTAGCACACTGCAGTCTATGGGGTTGCAGAAAGTCAGACACAACTGAGAGATTGAACAACAACAAGAAGTATTGGGGAACTTTTAAAATTCCCAATCTTCAGGTCACCCCTTGTATCAATTAAATCAAAACATCTCAAGATGGGAGTCAGGCGTCAGGAATTTTTAAAGGTCTCCACAATATTAAAACATGTGGCAAAGTTGGGGACCCACTGGTCAGGCATTGTTCTTGGTCAGCACCTCACATAGTGCCAAGGACAGAGGACCTATCACTGCCTACCTGCCCACCCCCCACCACCACTCCCACTCCCTCCTAGGTTCCAATATGATCCAGGTGCTCAGTTCTCTTCCCTCCTGCCCAGGAAGGCTGCTCACATCACAGTTTTCTCCCTCATCATGGAGCTGAGACCAGCTCTGAAAAAATGCTCCCTGGGCTAACTCCCTGGCTGTCTCTTTCTCCCCTCATCTGCAGCTTGGTTTTCAAACTGGATCAAGTATCAGAATCCCCTAGAGGGCTTACTAAAGCTAGGCCCCTGGCTTCCACCCCCTAGAGTTTCTGGTTCAGTGTGTCTTGTGCTGGGGCCTGAGGATTTGCATATCCAAAAACTCCAGAAGATACTGATGCTGCTGGTCATTGAAGGGTCACACGTGGAGAATGATTGGTCAGAGGAAAAGAAACAAAATGGGTTCTCAAAAAAGTTAACAGAACAGTAGTTGGCAGAGGCTTGACATAGGAGACCCCCAGGGGTGTTCAGAAAAAATGCAAAATGATTATTTTATAAATTAATTTTTATTGAAATATAGTTGCTTTGCAATATTGTGTTAGATTCTGCCATAAAGTGAATCAGTTGTACATATACATATATCCACTATTTTTTAGCTTTCCTTCCCATGTAGGTCACTATAGACCATTAAGTAGACTTTCCGGAGTTATACAGGAGATTCTCATTAGTTATCTATTTTATACATGCATGCATATGTGAGGTTGCTTCAGTCATTTCTGACTCTTGCAACCCTATGGACTATAGCCTACCAGGCTCCTCTGTCCATGGGATTTTCTAGGCAAAAATCCTGGAGTGGATTGTTATTCCCTGCAGGGAATCTTCCTGAACTAGGGATCGAACCCATGTCTCTTATGTCTCCTGCACTGGTAGGCAGATTCTTTACCACTAGCACCACCTGGGAAGCTCATTTTATACATAGTAGTGTATATATGTCAATCCCAACCTTCCAATTCCTCCCACACCAGCCATAAGTAACCATAAGTTTGTTCTCTGCTTTTGTGATGCTATTTCTGCTTTGCAAATAAGCTTATCAGTACTATTTTCCTAGATTCCACATGTAAGCAATGTTATACAATACAATACTTGTTTCTCTCTTTCTGACTTACTTCACTCTGTATGACAATCTATAGGTTCATCAGTGTCTCTGCAAATGGCATGTCATTCCTTTTTATGACTGAGTAGGATCATCAAAAAAACAAGAGTGTTCCAGAAAAACATCTAATTCTGCTTTATTGACTATGCCAAAGCCCTTGACTGTGTGGATCACAACAAACTGTGGAAAATTCTTAAAGAGACGGGAATACCAGACCACCTGACCTGCCTCTTGAGAAATCTGTATGCAAGTCAAAAAGCAACAGTTAGAACTGGACATGGAACAACAGACTAGTTCCAAATCAGGAAAGGAGTACATCAAGGCCGTATATTGTCACCCTGCGTACTTAACTTATATGCAGAGTACATCATGAGAAGTGCTGTGTTGGGTGAAGCACAAGGTGGAATCAAGATTGCCAGGAGAAATATCAATAACCTCAGATATGCAAATGACACCACTCTTGTGGCAGAAAGCAAAGAACTAAAGAACCTCTTGATGAAAGTAAAAGAGGAGAGTGAAAAAGTTGGCTTAAAACTCAACATTCAGAAAACTAAGATCATGGGATTAGGTCCCATTGCGTCATGGCAAATAGATGGGGAAACAATGGAAACAGTGACAGACTTTATTTTGGGAGGCTCCAAAATCACTGCAGATGGTAACTACAGCCATGAAATTAAAAGACTCTTACTCCTTGGAGGGAAAGCTATGACCAACCTAGACAGCATATTAAAAAGCATAGACATTACTTTGCCAACAAAGGTCCATTCAGTCAAAGCTATGTGTTTTCCAGTAGTCATGAGTGGATGTGAGAGTTGGACTATAAAGAAAGCTGAGCACTGAAGAACTGATGCTTTCAAACTGTGGTGTTGGAGAAGACTCTTGAGAGTCCCTTGGACTGCAAGAAGATCCCACCAGTTCATTCTAAAGGATATCAGTCCTAAATATTCATTGGAAGGACTGATGCTGAAGCTGAAACTTCAATACTTTGGCCACCTGATGTGAAGAGCTGACTCATTTGAAAAGACCCTGATGCTGGGAAAGATTGAAGGCAGGAGGAGAAGGGGACAACAAAGGATGAGATGGTTGGATGGCATCACAGACTCAATGGACATGAGTTTGAGCAAGCTCTGGGAGATGGTGACTGACAGGGAAGCCTGGCATGCTGCAGTCCCTAGGGCTGCAAAGAGTCAGACACGAATGAGTGACTGAACTGAAGTGAACATTCCATTGTATATACGTACCACATCCTCTTTATCCATACCTCTCTTGATGGACATTTAGTTTACTTCCATGCCTTGGCTATTGTAAGTAGTGCTTCTATGAAAATTGGGGTGCATGAATCCTTTCAAATTATGGCTTTGTCCAGATATATGCCCCAGGAGTGGGATTGCTGGGTCATATGGTAACTCTATTTTTAGTTTTTTGAGGAAGAATTGATCCTTAGTGATTAGAAACCTCATCTCTCCAGATCCTTCAAAACTCATGAGAAGGAGAGACTGAAAGAGGGGCTGAGTGAGGGATGGCTGGTCAGGGAAGGTCTGATTTGGCCATAATTCATGGCTCCCTGTGTTGTAACACAGGGAGGCATCCCTGCAGGGTGTGGGGGTCTGAATTTTAGATCCCTTTTGTCCAGACGAAAGTGTCCATGCAACTGGTCTTTTAGGCAGAGAACCTGCATGAAGCAGGCAGTTCTTTAGTTTCCTCTCTGAAGGCAGAATCTCCCTTGTACCCTCAGCTTCATTTTCTGTCACTCAAAGAGGCAGCAATGAAATAGTGCTCAGAAAAATTACATTCCCAGCAATTTCAGAGTGTGCCTGGATCATGAAGCATGCACATAATTGCTACTTCATAAAAGTTTGATAAATGAGACACAAAATATACAGTTAGTGCCTCTGAACAGGGTAAGGGGCCTTATTCCAGGGGTCGTTTTCGATAATGAAAACCACAACTAATGAGTTTGATTACAGGATTCATTAATGGTAGTGAATGTTAAGAAACTAAAAATAAGCCACTCATCCTGGGGGAATTGAGCAAGCCACATCAGTTCAAAGCCTGACTGGCCATGGGTTTCAAGGGAACTGGCTTCTGGACTCTGTTCTGGACCTCTGACCTTCCTGGATGACTTTGGTTAAGTCCCAGACACTTTTTATACCTCACTCTCTCCAGTAGGAGAGCAGAGAATCACATTTCCCTCTTGATTCTCAGATACTAGTTCTGGGCCTAGGTGGTGGTGGTGGCTTAGTTGCTAAGTCGTGTCCAACTCTTGCAATCCATGGACCATAGCCTGCCAGGCTCCTCTGTCCATGGGATTCTCCAGGCAAGACTACTGGAATGGGTTGCCATTTCCTTCTCCAAAGGATCTTCCCAACCCAGGAATTGAACCCGGGTCTCCTGTACTGCAGGCAGATGATTCATCAACTGAACTATGAGGGAAGCCCTCCGGGCCTAGAGTTTGCTGCAAAACAGGTCCCTTGGGTTGGAGCCATAGAGGGCCTGCTGCCCAGTGGACTGCTCAGGATCAAGTTAGTGGCAATAACAGACTTCCTATCCAGTTGTCTGGTTTCTCAACATTGCAGAGAGGAGAGCAGTGGGGAAATAGGAGCATTTCCATCTCAAATAACAATTTCAAACTCCATAATGACGAAGAATGGTATGAGTGTATGTGTGTATTTAAGCCTAGGTGGGAGTGTGTGGATGTGCATATGAATGTGTATTTCATGAGTGTTTATGGTGAATGTGCATGAGTATGTGAGAGTATGGGTGTGTGTGTGTGTGTGTGTGTGTGTGTGTGTATCTGTGTATACTTGTATTAATTAGGAATCTGAGTGTGTCTATGTGTGTGTTTATCTGCGTCTGTGTGTATACCAGTTTTGAGGTGTCCTGACTTTTACCCTCTCTTAGTGGGCTTGCCTCCTGCTTGTCTTTATCTCCTTGGACTATCCTCACAATAGTCCCAAGAGGCAGTTCAATAATGCAAGCTGAAAGACACGGAAACAACCTAAATATCCACTGGCAGATGAATAGATAGACAAGATATGGAACATATATACAATGGAATAGTACTCAACCATAATAAAGAATGAAATGAACCTAGAGATTTATCATACAAAGGGAAATAAATCAAACAGAGAAAAACACCGTATGATATCTTTTACATGTGTGCATGCTAAGTTGCTTCAGTCATGTCTAACTCTTGCGACCCCAAGGACTGTAGCCCACTAGGTTCCTGTGTTCGTGGAATTTCCCAGACAAGAATACTGGAGTTGGTTGTCAGGCCCTCGTCCAGGGGATCTTCCAGACCCTAGATCGAACCTGCATCTCTTATGTCTTCTGCATTGGCAGGTGGCTGCTTTATCACTAGCACCACCTGGGAAGCCCATGATATATGGTACCATATGATATATCAATACCATATGATATCTCTTATGTGTGGAATCCAAAGTATGAAATAAATGAACTTATTTATGAAACCCAGACAAACAGACATAAAAACAAAACTATGGTTACCAAAGGGGAAAGAAGTAGAGAAAGCATTAATTAGGAGTTTGGGATTAGCAGATGTAAACTATTACATACTGAACGGATAAACAACAAGGTCCTACTGTATAGTTCAATTCAGTTCACTTCAGTCGCTCAGTCGTGTCCGACTCTTTGCAATCCCATGAATTGCAGCACGCCAGGCCTCCCTGTCCATCACCAACTCCTGGAGCCTACCCAAACTCATGTCCATGGAGTCGGTGACGCTATCCAACCATCTCATCCTCTGTCATCCCCTTCTCCTCCTGCTGCCAATCCCTCCCAGCATCAGAGTCTTTTCCAATGAGTCAACTCTTCCCATGAGGTGGCCAAAGTACTGGACTTTCAGCTTTAGCATCATTCCTTCCAAAGAAATCCCAGGGCTGATCTCCTTCAGAATGGACTGGTTGGATCTCCTTGCAGACCAAGGGACTCTCAAGAGTCTTCTCCAACACCACAGTTCAAAAGCATCAATTCTTGGTGCTCAGCTTTCTTCACAGTCCAACTCTCACATCCATACATGACTACTGGAAGTGCAGGGAACTATATTCAATATCCTCTGCTAAACCATAATGGAAAAGAATATGAAAAAGAACATATGTATATGTATAACTAAATCAGTTTGCTGTACAGTAGAAATTAACACTATAAATCAAATATACTTCAGTAAAATTTTTTTTAAAAATGCAGGCTGAGGTGTGTGTGCAGCAATTTGTAACAGCCTTTCAAAGCAAATCGTTTGAGGCAGAAGACCACAGCATTATAAAAGCAATACTATGTCCAGTCTGTTCATATGTTGTTGATTCTGCAGAGGCCAAGGCAAGCTGTGGCCCAAAACTGAAGACCCTGTCAGCTGGAGAAAACAGAAAAGTTTTATGCTTACAAAAGGGCCAATTATTTCCAGGCCACAAACAGCTACATTATTAATGCTTAGCCAATAAAAGTTTTCATTAAAAAAAAAAATGCCCAAGTATTTTATGAAGACCTGAATATACTGGACCTGAGTCCATTCAAGATTTAACTATGAGATGTGAACAGATGCTTTCAGCAGGATGAACTGAGGCTGAAGATGTCCTTACACCCAAACAACTGTTTGCAGACAGTAGCAGTCTTCACCACCCCCAGGGTTTCAATAGGCCCTTCAGTTCAGTTCAGTCACTCAGTCGTGTCCGACTCTTTGTGACTCCATAGTCTGCAGCACCCCAGGCTTCCCTGTCCAATACCAACTCCCAGAGCTTGCTCAAACTCATGTCCATAGACTCGGTGATGCCATCCAACCATCTCATTTTGTCATCCCCTTATCCTCCTGTTTTTGGATGAAAAAAAGCCCTTATCAAAGAAGGAATCACCATCTGAGACTGAGAATAGACAGGTCGTGTATGAATGTTCCATGAAGACGAGGAATGATGTCCGTGGGCTGAGAGGGCAAAGTGAAACCTCCTCAGTTCCAACTTCCAACTTGGTGTCTGGATGTAGCAGATGCACAGAAGCTTTTATAAATTAAGTGAACACATGATTAGATGAATCAATCAATCAAATACTGTTAAGGAAGAAAAACAATGAATCCCATCCTGGTTTATGGAATACTTTTATTAAAATGAATCTTGCCACATGATGCTTTTATCCTTAAGCCTGCATGATCCCAGAAATGATAGGTTTTTCCAGAAGAAATTCTAATAACAAAATAATGATTTTCAAGTACCAATGTCTTTGCTGCCAAAGGGACCAAATGCTATGAATAAGTCTGATGTGAATGTAGTGCTTTCTATTGCACAGTGACTGCTTGTTGTAAAGATATCTAAAACATTTTGATACAATTCAACTACTTTTTGTTGAGCAACAAGTGTGCTGGGGGCTCAGCAGCCATAATACCTAGCAGAAAGACAAGATCCATTCCTTACTATAGAGCTCCATGGGTCCTTACTCAGAACCTATTAACACACAATCTTTGTAATCTGGGAGATCTGCACTCCAGGGCACAGTTTCATCACTTTAAGGTAGAAGGTAGATTGCTAGAGATAGGCAGAGTGAAACTGACAAGAAATGGTATCATACATTAAAAGGAAGAAGAAGTGAGTCAATGGAAAAATCTCTAAGATGTATTAGTGTGAAAGGCAAGGTAGAGAAAATGTGTAGTATGCTACCAATATCTACAAAAGGAGGGTTTATAAATACACAAAACATATTTACTTATATTAGGAGCTAGCTATCCTTAAATATACCTTGCTTTAGAGATTTAATTTTGAAACCATGTAAATATTTTACCTAAGTATGAAATAAAATTGAATTTTAGAAAAGAAATCCCTTAAAATCAAAATGAAATAAGTGAATTTAACTCTGTACTCAGTTGTTAGCATAACCACACAGAGAGGGATTATTCCCTGTGATTCTAAAACACAGCAATTTGACTCTACATCCATCCTTAGTGAAATATATCTTAAGGAAAAAAAGAACTCCAAGATTTGTATTGCTATTCTCAGACTGTTGTGTACATGTTGTGCAGTAGAGCAAATGAATCATGATCTGGTGACTGAGAAATAGTATTTGCAATATGATAGGAAAAAACATATACATGTAAGATCAATGAGGTTCAAAACTCACTACTGGACACTTCATTGCACTCCAGAGAGAAGAGATCCACCTCCACCCACCAGAACACCGATGCAAGCTTCCCTAACCAGGAAACCTTGACAAGCCACTTGTCCAACCCCACCCACAGGGAGGAACCTCTACAATAAAGAGGAACCACAAACTTCCAGCATACAGAAAGACCACCCCAAGCACAGCAATATAATCAATATGAAAAGGCAGAGAAATATTCAACAGGTAAAGGAACATGATAAATGCCCACCAAACCAAACAAAAGAAGAGGAGGTAAGGAGTCTGCCTGAAAAAGAATTCAGAATAATGATAGTAAAAATGATCCAAAATCTTGAAAACAAAGTGGAGTTACAGATAAATAGTCTGGAGACAAGGATTGAGAAGATGCAATAAATGTTTAACAAGGACCTAGAAGAAATGAAAAAGAATCAATCAATAATGAATAATGCAATAACTGAGATAAAAAACACTCTGGAGAGAACCAACAGTAGAATAACTGAGGCAGAAGATAAGATAAGTGAGGTGGAAGATAGAATGATGGAAATAAATGAAGCAGAGAGGAAAAAAGAAAAAAGAATTAAAAGAAATGAGGACAACCTCAGAGACCTCTGGGACAATGTCAAACACCCCAACATTCAAAACATGGGAGTCCCAGAAGAAGAAGACAAAAAGAAAGGCCATGAGAAAATACTTGAGGAGACAATAGTCAAAAATTTCCCTGAAATGGGGAAGGAAATAGCCACCCAAGTCCAAGAAACCCAGAGAGTCCCAAACAGGATAAACCCAAGGCAAAACACCTTAAGACATATATTAATCAAATTAAAGAAGATCAAACACAAAGAACAAATATTAAAAGCATCAGGGGAAAAACAACAAATAACACACAAGGGGATTCCCATAAAGATAACAGCTGATCTTTCAATAGAAACTCTTCAGGCCAGAAGGGAATGGCAGGACATACTTAACGTGATGAAAGAAAAAAACCTACAACCCAGATTACTGTAACCAGCAAGGATCTCATTTAAATATGAAGGAGAAATCAAAAGCTTTACAGACAAGCAAAAGCTGAGAGAATTCAACACTACCAAACCAGCTCTTCAACAAATGCTAAAGGATCTTCTCTAGACAGGAAACACGGAAAAGGTGTATAAACTCGAACCCAAAACAGCAAAGCAAATGGCAACGGCATCATACTTATTAATAATTATCTTAAATGTAAAAGGGTTGAATACCCCAACCAAAAGACAAAGACTGGCTGAATGGATACAAAAACAAGACCCCTATATATGCTGTCTACAAGAGATCCACCTCAAAACAAGGGATACATACAGACTGAAAGTGAAGGGCTGGAAAATATATTTCACACAAATGGACACCAAAATAAAGAAGGAGCAGCAATACTCATATCAGATAAAATAGACTTTGAAATAAAGGCCATGAAAAGAGACAAAGAAGGACCTTACATAATGATCAAAGGATCAATCCAAGAAGAAGATATAACAATTATAAATATATATGTACCCAACATAGAAGCACCACAGTATGTAAGGCAAATGCTAACAAGTATGAAAGGGGAAATTACAGTAATAGTGGGAGAGTTTAATACCCCACTCACACCTACAGATAGATCAACTAAACAGAGAATTAGCAAGGAAACACAAACTTTAAATGATACAATGGACCAGTTACACCTAATTGATATCTATAGGCCATTTCACCCCAAAACAATGAATTTCACCTTTTTCTCAAGTGCACATGGAACCTTCTCCAGGATAGATCACATCCTGGGCTAAAAATCTATCCTTGGTAAACTAAAAATACTGAAATCATTCCAAGCATCTTTTCTGATCACAATGCAGTTAGATTAGATGTAAACTACAGGAAAAAAAAAACTACTAAAAATACAAACATATGGAGGCTAAAGAACATGCTTCTGCATAACCAAAAAATCACAGAAAATATCAAAAAAAAGAAATCAAAATATGCATAGAATCAAATGAAAACACAACAACCCAAAACTTATGGGATTCAGTAAAAGCAGTGCTAAGGGAAAAGTTCATAGCAATACACGCTTACCTCAAGAAACAGGAGAAAAATCAAATAAATAACCTAACTCTACACCTAAAGCAACTAGGAAAAGAAGAAATGAAAAACCCCAGGGTTAGTAGAAGGAAAGAAATCATAAAAGTTAGGACAGAAATAAATGAAAAAGAAACAAAGGAGACCATAGCAAAAAATCAACAAAGCTAAAAGCTGGTTCTTTGAGAAAATAAATCAAATAAATAAACCATTAGCCAGACTCATCAAGGAAAAAAAAGGAGAAGAATCAAATCAACAAAATTAGAAATGAAAACGGAAAAATTACAACAGACAAAACAGAAATACAAAGGATCATAAGAGACTATTATCAGCAATGATATGCCAATAAAATGGACAACTTGGAAGAAATGGACAAATTCTTAGAGAAGTTTAACTTTGCAAAACTGAACCAGGAAGAAATAGAAAATCTTAACAGACCCATCACAGGCACAGAAATCAAAACTGTCATCAGAAATCTTCCAACAAACAAAAGCCCAGGACCAGACAGCTTCACAGCTGAAGTCTACCAAAAATTTAGAGAAGAGCTAACACCTATCCTACTCAAACTCTTCCAGAAAATTTCAGAGGAAGGTAAACTGCCAAACTCATTCTATGAGGCCACCATCATCCTAATACCAAAACCAGACAAAGATGCCAGCCAAAAAGAAAACTACAGACCAATATCACTGATGAACATAAATGCAAAAATCCTTAACAAAATTCGAGCAAACAGGATCCAACAACATATTAAAAAGATCATACATCACGACCAAGTGGGCTTTATCCCAGGGATGCAAGGGTTCTTCAATATTTGCAAATCAATCAATGTGATACACTACATTAACAAACTGAAAGATAAAAACCATATTATTATCTCAATAGATGCAGAGAAAGCCTTTGACAAAATTTAACATTCATTTATGATTAAAAAAAAAAAAGCCTCTAGCAAGCAGGCATAGAAGGAACATACCTCAACAAAATAAAAGACATATATGATAAACCCACAGCAAACATTATCCTCAATGGTGAAAAATTGAAAGCATTTCCCCTAAAGTCAAGAACAAGACAAGGGTGCCCACTCTCATCACTACTATTCGACATAGTTTGGGAAGTTTTAGCCACAGTATTCAGAGAAGAAAAAGAAATAAAAAGAATCCAGATTGGAAAAGAAGAAGTAAAACTCTCACTGCTTGCAGATGACATGATCCTCTACATAGAGAACCTTAAAGACTCCACCAGAAAATTACTAATTAATGAATATAGTAAAGTTGCAGGATCCCTTGCATTCCTGTACACTATCAATGAGAAAACAGAAAGAGAAATTAAGGGAACAATTCCATTCACCATTGCAATGAAAAGAATAAAGCACTTAGGAATAAATCTACCTAAAGAAACAAAAAACCTATATATAGAAAACTATAAAACACTGGTGAAAGAAATCAAAGATGACACAAGTAGATGGAGAAATATACTGTGTTCATGGTTTGGAAGAATCTATATAGTGAAAATGAGTATACTACCCAAAGCAATCTATAGATTCAATGCAATCCCTATCAAGCTACCAATGGTATTTTTCAGAGAACTAGAACAAATAATTTCACAATTTGTATGGAAATACAAAAAACCTTGAATAGCCAAAGCAATCTTGAGAAAGAAGAATGGAACTGGAGGAATCAACCTGCCTGACTTCAGGCTCTACTACAATGCTGTACTATACTATAGTCATCAAGACAGTATGGTACTGGCACAGAGACAGAAATATAGATCAATGGAACAAAATAGAAAGCCCAGAGTTAAATCCATGCACCTATGGACACTTTATATTTGACAAAGGAAGCAAAAATATACAATGGAGAAAAGACAATCTCTTTAACAAGTGGTGCTGGGAAAACTGGTCAACCACTTGTAAAAGAATGAAACTAGAACACTTTCTAACATCATACATAAAAATAAACTCAAAATGGATTAAAGATCTAACTGTAAGACCAGAAACTATAAAACTCCTAGAAGAAAACATAGGCAAAACAGTCTCTGACATAAATCACAGCAGGATCTTCTATGACCCACCTCCCAGAATATTGGAAATAAAAGCAAAAATAAACAAATGGGACCTAATTAAACTTAAAAGCTTTTGCACAACAAAGGAAACTATAAGCAAGGTGAAAAGACAGCCTTCAGAATGGGAGAAAATAATAGCAAATGAAGCAACTGACAAAGAATTGATCTGAAAAATATACAAGCAGCTCCTGCAACTCAATTCCAGAAAAATAAATGACCCAATAAAAAAATGGGCCAAAGAACTAACAGACACATGAAAAGATGTTCAACATCACTCATTATCAGGGAAATGCAAATCAAAACCACAATGAGGTACCATCTCACACCAGTCAGAATGGCTGCTATCCAAAAGTCTACAAACAACAAATTCTGGAGAGGGTATGGAGAAAAGGGAACCCTCTTACACTGTTGGTGGGAATGCAAACTAGTACAGCCACTATGGAGAACAGTATAGAGATTCCTTTAAAAACTGGAAATAGAACTGCCATACAACCCAGCAATCCCACTGCTGGGCATTCACACTGAGGAAACCAGAATTGAAAAAGACACATGTACTCCAATGTTCATTGCAGCACTGTTTACAATAGCCAGGACATGGAAGCAATCTAGAGGTCCACCAGCAGACAAATGGATAAGAAAGTTGTGGTACATATACATGATGAAATATTACTCAGCTATTAAAAAGAATGCATTTGAATCAGTGCTAATGAGGTGGATGAAACTAGAGCCTATTATACAGAGTGAAGTAAGTTAGAAAGAAAAACACAAATACCATATATTAAAGCATATATATGGAATTTAGAAAAATTGTAACAATGATCCTATATGCAAGACAGAAAAAGAAACACAGATGTATAGAACAGTCTTTTGGACTCTGTGGGAGAGGGAGAGGGTGGGATGATTTGGGAGACTGGCATTGAAACATGTATAATATCATATATGAAACGAATCGCCAGTCCAGGTTCGATGCACGATACTGGATGCTTGGGGCTGGTGCACTGGGACGACCCAGAGGGATGGTACAGGGAGGCAGGTGGGAGGGGGGTTCAGGATTGGGAACACGTGTACACCCATGGTGGATTCATGTTGATGCAAAACCAATACAATATGGTAAAGTACTTAGCCTCCAATTAAAATAAATAAATTTAAATTTTAAAAAATCATTGAAAAGGATAGGAGAAAATATACTAGAATGCTTTAACAACAACAACAAAACCACTACAATATTGTAAATCAATTAACCTCCAATTAAAATAAATCAATTAATTTTTTTAAAAGATTAATGAGGTTAAGTAGTTCTATAGTCCTAAAACTGAATTGGTAGCTGCAGTATTAACTTCTAGTATATCTTAAATATATATACATATGTATGCATTTTTCCTATATGAATTCTTTGCCATCTGAGCCACCAGGGAAGTCAAGAATCTTTAGAGAAATGCTTGATTAAAGGTCTGGGGCAGAGATTTCATAAGTCTATGAAATCTTTAGGGAAACTATATAACTCTCAAAGGGTCAGGTCAAAAGAACTCAGGAGCAAATTCAAAAAGGCTCCAGCTGGCCAAGCGGAGGCAATTTGAGCTTCAATAATGATAATAACTGGAATAGATTTCATCATCAGATACATTTCATCATCAGGTACATTTCAATCCACAAGTTCATAAAAATCAAAAATAAACCAGTCATCACTAGAAGATACAAATGAAAAACTAATATCTTAAAAACTGGTGAAGAGAGGGGGAAACAATCAAGCATTAATTTGCTTTTCTTAAACGAACTATCCCTCAGGTAACTGTAGAGTTGACAAAGAGAAGCATCTATTTACGGACATTTCCAGCTAATAAACAAAGATGGCATCATCAAATTGGTGTATCAACATTTTGCCACTATCAATGAGTTAATAGTGTAAGCAATGAGCGTCACTGTCCCAGAGAGACTGTCAGGCACTGCATACTTTCTGATAAAACACAGCACTACCTGTGAAGTGGTCCTATAAGCTGAACTTAAATATATCAAGCCTCTAGATCTAACTTCCAATTTACAAGAAATACAGGCAACAGAGGAACTATTAAACTGGACCACACAAATACAATCAGCAAAATTCACAGTGTGATAAACTTTTCAAGACGAAAGATCCAGACCAGACTTTCTCACAAATAAATCACAAGAGAAAAAATTTATAAGGAAATCTGTAGATTTAAAGAGACTTAAAATTTTATGTCAGCGCATCACTTACTTCAGTCTTGATGCAAACAAGGTATTAAAGATACATATGAAGCATTCAGGGAAATTTGAGCACAGATTGGTCATTTGATGAAGTCAAGGAATTATGGCTAATTTTTTGATGTGATAATGGTACTGTGTCTAATTTTTTTATTCCTTATCTTACAGAGATATAACCTGAAATATTTAGCAAGAAAATGATACAATAGCTGGAGTTCACTCTAAAATAACCTGGAGTAGGGTGGAAAGGAAGTGGGTAGAGAGGATAAAGAAAAAAAGACGAGCTCTGAATTGATAACTATTGAAGCTGGATGTTGGATAAATGGGAGCTAATTATACTATGTTCTCTACTTCTGTATATGTTTGAGATTTTCCATAGTGAAAAATATAAGAAAAAAAGCAACTGACAGCCTCATAGTGAAGAGAAACAAAAAGATAAATAAAACAACAAAAAAGCAATAAGCAGTAAGCAGTGTCTAAGAAGGCAGAAGCATGGAATAGACTGTAAAGAGCCTTCTCAATAAAACAAGGAACCAGAAAACCCACATAAGTTCCACCCACCTGAAAAATTTCATTCAGGGAGGACTTTACCCTAACAATGGCCATAAACAGAGCTCCATCAAAATTTTTTAATTAATTTATTTATTTTAATTAGAGGCTAATTACTTTACAATATTGTGGTGGTTTTTGAGACAGGAGTTCACCTTCCCTGCAGAAAGCTTGAGTTTCCCCCTCTTTACATTGGTTCCTCTCTGGGAAGGACATCAGTGTCCCTTGATCGACCCAACAAGTCTCTCCCTTGGAGAAGTGACACCCTGCTCCCCAAAATAGCATATCCTGCCTGAAATAAGCAAACCTCCCACAATCCACTGACTCTCACATTCCCAGGGAACCCCTGTTTCATTCAGTGTGCCATCACTGTCCAATTTCACCCAATCACATTATTAATGTTGAAGGATGTTTTCATTAGCATTTGAGGCTTCACGGGCTCATTAGACAGAAATACTCACTTGCAGGTGGCAGCTGTCAGCTCCTAAGGAGGGTGGCTGCAGTTCAGCACACTTAACACAGTGCCGTGGGGTCTCGTTTCTGCAGTGGCAGGTCCCACCTCTGGCCTTCACTCTGTGGGAAGAAAGGCTTCCCTTGGTTTAGTGGACATTGGAGCTGGAGAATTTGCAATAAAGGCAGCTAAACTGATTCAGTTCCTTGATGCAGAGTGAAAAGCAAAGCCATCCACTGAGAAGGTTGGTAATGCTGTATCACCCTACATGCCCAGGAACACAGAGGTCCTTCCCATCAGGTCAGGAGGTAGGGGGCTTATGTGGCCCTCTGAGCCAGTCCCTTCATCCTCTAGACTTCACCACTTCCATCTCAAAGATATGGGTGGCAATCCCCACCAAACCTAACCCTATGGGAACAGAGAAAACCATGCGGGTGACCTGGGATCGCTGATGTCACCACCAACACGGATATCTTGGATCTGCTACTCTCGGAGCAGGGACTCCAGTAATGTCAGCCTGCAAGTGCCAGCTGCTTGCTGGGCATACATTTCCCACAGTTCATTCTCACAGAGACTCTGTACAGAAGGCTGCACTGTGATCCCCATTACAGATGACCACTGAGACACAAAAGGGAAATAAATTTTTCAGTCACCCCACGAGGGGGTGGCAGAGTTAGGGTTAGACCCCAAGTCTCATTGATGTCAAAGCCACGCCCTTAACTTCCTGCTACTCTGACTTTGTTCCTTTGAATCCTAGAACAAGGGTTCAGTTCAGTTCAGCTCAGTTCAGTCCCTCAGTCGTGTCCGACTCTTTGTGACCCCATGAATCACAGCACTCCAGGCCTCCCTGTCCATCACCAACTCCTAGAGTTTACTCAAACTCATGTCCATAGAGTTGGTGATGCCATCCAGACATCTCATCCTCTGTCGTCCCCTTCTCCTGCACCCAATCCCTCCCAGCATCAGGGTCTTTTCCAATGAGTCAACTCTTCACATGAGGTGGCCAAAGTATTGGAGTTTCAGCATTAGCATCAGTCCTTCCAAAGAACACCGAAGACTGATCTCCTTTAGGATGGACTGGTTGAATCTCCTTGCAGTCCAAGGGACTCTCAAGAGTCTTCTCCAACACCACAGTTCAAAAGCATCAATTCTTCGGCGCTCAGCTTTCTTTACAGTCCAACTCTCACATCCATACATGACCACAGGTAAAACCAAAGCCTTGACTAGACAGACCTTCATTGGCAAAGTAATGTCTCTGCTTTTCAATATGCTTTCTAGGTTGGTCATAACTTTCCTTCCAAGGAGTAAGCATCTTTTAATTTCATGGCTGCAGTCACCATATGCAGTGATTTGTGATCCCCAAAAAATAAAGTCTGACACTGTTTCCACTGTTTCTCCATCTATTTCCCATGAAGTGATGGGACCAGATGCCATGATCTTAGTTTTCTGAATGTTGAGCTGTAAGCCAACTTTTTCACTCTCCTCTTTCACTTTCATCAAGAGGCTTTTTAGTTCCTCTTAACTTTCTACCATAAGGGTGGTGTGATCTGCATATCTGAGGTTATTGATATTTCTCTCGGCAATCTTGATTCCAGCTTGTGCTTCTTCCAGCCCAGCATTTCTCATGATGTACTCTGGATATAAGTTAAATAAACAGGGTAACAATATACAGCCTTGACGTACTCCTTTTCCTATTTGGAACCAGTCTGTTGTTCCATGTCCAGTTCTAACTGTTGCTTCCTGACCTGCATACAGGTTTCTCAAGAGGCAGGTCAGGTGGTCTGGGATTCCCATCTCTTTCAGAATTTTCCACAGTTTATTGTGATCCACACAAAGGCTTTGGCATAGTCAATAAAGCAGAAATAGATGTTTTTCTAGAACTCCCTTGCTTTTTAGATGATCCATTGGATGTTGGCAATTTGATCTCTGATTCCTCTGTCTTTTCTAAAGCCAGCTTGAACATCTGGAAGTTCATGGTTAGCGTATTGCTGAAGCCTGGCTTGGAGAATTTTGAGCATTACTGTACTATCGTGTGAGATGAGCGCAATTGTGTGGTAGCTTGAACATTCTTTGGCATTGGCTTTCTGTGGGATTGGAATGAAAACCGACCTTTTCCAGTCCTGTGGCCACTGCCGAGTTTTCCAAATTTGCTGGCATATTGAGTGCGGCACTTTCACAGCATCATCTTTCAGGATTTGAAATAGCTCAACTGGAATTCCATCACCACCACTAGCTTTGTTCATAGTGATGCTTTCTAAGGCCTACTTGACTTCACATTCCAGGATGTCTGGCTCTACGTGAGTGATCACACCATTGTGATTATCTGGGTCGTGAAGATCTTTTCTGTACAGTTCTTCTGTGTATTCTTGCCATCTCTTCTTAATATCTTCTGCTTCTGTTAGGTCCATACCATTTCTGTCCTTTATCGAGCCCATCTTTGCATGAAGTGTTCCTTTGGTATCTCTAATTTTCTTGACGAGATCTCTTGTCTTTCCCATTCTGTTGTTTTCCTCTATTTCCTTGCATTGATAGCTGAGGAAGTCTTTCTTATCTCTTCTTGCTATTCTTTGGAACCCTGCATTCAGATGCTTATATCTTTCCTTTTCTCCTTTGCTTTTTGCTTCTCTTGTTTTCACAGCTATTTGTAAGGCCTCCTCAGCCAACCATTTTGCTTTTTTGAATTTCTTTTCCATGGGGATGGTCTTGATCCCTGTCTCCTCTACAATGTCACAAACCTCCGTCCATAGTTCACCTGACACTCTGTCTATCAGATCTAGTCCCTTAAATCTATTTCTCACTTCCACTATATAATCATAGGGTTTTGATTTAGATCATACCTGAGTGGTCTAGTGGTTTTCCCTACTTTCTTCAATTTCAGTCTGAATTTGGCAATAAGGAGTTCATGATCTGAGCCACAGTCAGCTCCTGGTCTTGTTTTTGCTGACTGTATAGAGCTTCTCCATCTTTGGCTGCAAAGAATATAATCAATCTGATTTCAGTGTTGACCATCTGGTGGTGTCCATGTGTAGAGTCTTGTGGTGTTGGAAGAGGGTACTTGCTATGACCAGTGCGTTCTCTTGGCAAAACTCTATTAGCTTTTGCCCTGCTTCATTCCGTACTCCAAGGCCAAATTTGCCTGTTACTCCAGGTGTTTCTTGACTTCCTACTTTTGCATTCCAGTCCCTGATAATGAAAAGGACGTCTTTTTTGGGTGTTAGTTCTAAAAGGTCTTGTAGGTCTTCATAGAACCGTTCAACTTCAGCATCTTCAGCATTATTGGTTGGAACATAGGCTTGGATTACTGTGATATTGAATGGTTTGCCTTGGAAATGAACAGAGATCATTCTGTCATTTTTGAGATTGCATCCAAGTACTGCATTTCAGACTCTTTTGTTGACCATGATGGCTACTCCATTTCTTCTAAGGGATTCCTGCCCACAGTAGTAGATATAATGGTCATCTGAGTTAAATTCACCCATTCCAGTCCATCTTAGTTCGCTGATTCCTAGAATGTCAACGTTTACTCTTGCCATCTCCTGTTTGACCACTTCCAATTTGCCTTGATTCATGGACCTGACATTCCAGGTTCCTATGCAATACTGCTCTTTACAGCATTGGACCTTGCGTCTATCACCAGTCACATCCACAACTGGGTATTGTTTTTGCTTTGGCTCCATCCCTTCATTATTTCTGGAATTATTTCCCCACTGATCTCCACTAGCATATTGGGTACCTAGTGACCTGTGGCATTCCTCTTCAGTATCCTATCATTTTGCCTTTTCATACTGTTCATGGTGTTCTCAAGGCAAGAATACTGAAGTGGTTTGCCATTCCCTTCTCCAGTGGACCACATTCTGTCAGACCTTTCCATCATGACCCGTCCATCATGCATTAAATGCCCAATAAACACTTTAAATGAATAAATGAAAGAATGAATGATTAGTAACCCCCAGAGAGAATGATGTTCATGCTGGTGTGGAAAAGATTGTTCAGCCCAGTACACTGAATTTGTGTCTTGTGCACTGCTGTGTTGGAGATGCCCAGGGTTTTGTAAATACATTTTTCTGCTTATAATGGCAATAATACCTGTTTGCAGTAGAAAATTAGGGAAGTGCAGAGAAGTGTAAAGAAGAAAATAAAACTCATCCATAATCCACCCCTGGAAAGGTAAGTACTGTTGACATTTGGGCATATTTCACTCCAGGAAAAGAAAATCTTAAATAGTGCAAGGCCTGAGGCAGCCCTTGTGGTCTCCACATCTGTACCAATAACACTCAAGTCAAGGGGGTTCAGAAGAATTCCAATGGACCCCTCCCCCTGACAGCAATAATAATAATAAGCATTTCTATAGCACTTACCATGTTGCAGATATTACTGTAAACATTTCTCATATTAACTCATTTAACAGCAGGAGAAAGAGCCATTTTACAGGGTAAATTTCAAGATTTTATAGTGTCATAAAATTCAGCCAATAACATTAAACACCTCTCTTTCCTTACCCTGCCACTCACAAGGAAAAAAAAATCTTTTCCAGGTAATAAATGAGCAATGACTTCTTAAACATCTGCTTTTAACAAAAAAGCACCGGGCAATGTTCCTGATAAAAAGGGTCTCTCATTCCCACAGACTCTTACTCAGTCATCAAGGAAATGGTACAAGCCCACTGAGCAGTAACCATCACTTTAGACTGGAAGCATCAGCAGTATCTGGGAACTTGTTAGAAATGGAAATTCTTAAGCCCCATCTCAGACATATTAAATCAGAAACATTGACTTGGGACCCAGCTGTCTGTGACTCAACATGCCCTCTGGGTGACGTGACACACACCAAGTTTGGGAACCTACACTTCAAATATCTTAATCCTGCGATTAAAGCATTGATGCCAAGCACACCTGATGTCCAACTAAAGGGGGAAAAGCCACTGTGGGGCTGGAACAATCAGGAAAGCCTTTCCAGAGGAGGCAATTCTTACCTAGAGCTCAAAGTTGTTCCTTTTGGAAGAAGGAGAAGCAGTGTGGTGGAGGTGAGGGAGCATTGGTTGGCCTTCAGACTCAGACAAGAGATGGACACCTCACCTTGCTGCATCTGGAGCAGCACAGCCAGACGTAAGGGAAGTGTTCACTCCCTCACCTTCAGATTTCAGCCCTGTCATCACCAGTCAATAGCTGTCAATGGTGATTACTGTGAAGAGGCAGGGAAATGCCGACTGGGCAAATGGGAGTGAGAGGTGTCAGCAGCAAGGAGTCCAGAGGGGGTGGGGAGGTGAGTCCTGGAGCACGGGCAGGCCTTCATTGATCATCCTGTTCCTGGGGTTACTCTCCATGTCCTCAGTTGCCACCAGCCCCAGGACCCCAGAGCCCCCACATATGGCACCCGAGGACCAGAGCACAAGAGGCAAGCTATCCATCAGCCCACAGCAGTGTATCCACAGAGGATCTGTCAGATGGACAGGCATGGACTGGGGTGGGGCATGGGGGGCACTCACAAAACAGGCCCACACTGGTCTTGCTGGTTTCCCTCAGATCATTATTTCCTCTTCCCTGACTCTGCTCTGTGGAACAGAGGGGCTGACCCCTTAGGCTGCAATTCCCAGCTCTGAGATCCGCTCACTTCCAGGTGGTTTATGCCCTGCTCTCTCTGCTTCAGGGGAATGGCCAGCCATAGTCGCCATGGCCTCAGCACCCGTGCAGCCCCATCATGGGCTGGCAAGCTTCTTCCTTGTGTCCCCACCCCTGCCTCACCAGTGCCTGCAGCCAATGGTATAACCATATCCAATTTGCCCCACAAAACTGCATGGTGTGAGCTCTCATTCTCCCTTGGACCCTCTGACCCAGGGCCCACACACCCTGACCACCTCTGAAGTCCATCCTCCCGTGTTCATAGCCCTCCTGGGGCTCTCAGTTCCACAAAGGCCCAGATTCCTTGGCAGGCCCCAGACCTCCTCCTCCCATCTGCTCCAGCTTTGCCTCATACACTCCTCTGGTCAAAGAGAAAACCTTGCCAGTCTGAGCCGCATCTTGTGCCCTAGGCCTAGTCCTTCCAGGTGTCTTATCCCAGCCACTTCACCTTAACTGTATTGACTTATCAGAACCTTCTCCTTCCTTCCATGTGAATACCCTCTCCATCAGGAAGCACACCCCCCACACTGCTTATACACCCTCTCCTCTGATCTTGAGGTCTCTTCTGCCCCTCCCTTGATCTATCTCACCTACAACGTTTGAACATCTATGAAGGATTTGCCCAGACCTGGTCCCCAGCTCTGTAAGGATGGGACCAATATATTCCAAGCCTTTTTCCCCACAGCACCTGGCATAGAATCTTCCATGGAATAGAGCCCTAACTGATAGCATACAGCCTTGACACCTCTTCCATCCAGTGGTTTTTCTGAAATTATCATTTTAGCTGGACCTCCTGTGAACTCTGCAACAGCCCTCCTGCCCCTAGGGGAGAGTCTGCACTTCTCTGTGTGCCCTACAGACCCACTTCGATATGACGAGGGCTGTGGTGGGTGCCCCAGACCAGCTACTGACTGGGCAGTTTTTCTCTTTCTGAACTGGTTCCCCCCTACCTGTCCCCTATTCCTGCTCAGCACTGGGCACTCATCAGGAAACAGTCAGATGCCCCCCTCCCCACCCAGCCCAACAGCTCAGCAATAGGCTCATGCCCTGAAGATTAGAGCATGGAGAGTAAAAAATGAAACCTTGGTAGAGCACCTCAGGCATTCTAGAAGCATTTGACCTTTGGAAAAATTGCTTGCAGCTTGACCCTCTGGAATTCTGATCCCTTGGTCCATCTCCCCATGGGCGGCTCAGCCCTGAGGGTTGAGGTCCCAGAGCACAGAACAGAAGCTTGAAGGTGTCTGTGAACCAAGGGATGATGGAAATGAAAAGACGTGGGAGGTTCATCTCCCAGGAAGTCAGAAGTATCTCTTCAGCAGAAACCTCAGTATAGATCACCAAATAGTTAGGGAGTGGCTACCATACACCAGGAACTAGAAGAACCAAGATGGTGGGATTTTAAGAACACTGTCTCTTCAGCTATGCATCCTCTGGTCTTTGCATAGTGACTGTGCCTGCAAAGGCTGTGGGAGTCAAAGGGGAAAGGCCGGAAAAGAGGAAGCAGGAAGCAAAGTTCCTGTGTGTGCACCAGCATCTGGGATCCAGAGATGGACAGGGAAGTTCCCTGGCCCTGCAAGACCTGAAGCATCCTGATTGCTCAGACAGGACAGTCCTTGAGATGGTCTGTCTCCCAACTTGTTGCTTGACTCTTGAGAACAGGCCCTCCTGTTGATTTTTCTCAAGTGGGGCCATGAGTGCCCCTCGCCATCAGGAGGCCACCTAAGAGAGACTCAAGGAAATATAAAGGCAGCCAAGTGTGAGGACTTGACATCCAGGGCTCTTGCACTCCCAGATGGAAAGGAAGATACTCACACAGCAGATACAGCAACATCCCAGGTGGCTTCCTGGAGGAGGAAGACATGGAGTAGAGACTGGAAGCATAGGGTGGGTCTATCTGAATGGAGAGGGAGGAACAGGAGCATGTGAGCAAGTGGACAGGGCAGGAATACACACAAGAGCAACATAGGATGCAGAGTGAGAAGTTAGGCAACAAATACACCAAGCGGAGCTTCCTTATGAAAGTCACTCAGTCGTGTCTGACTCTTTGTAACCCCATGGACTGTAGACTGCCAGGCTCCTCTGTCCATGGAATTCTCCAGGCAAAGAATACTGGAGAGGGCAGCTGTTCCCTTCTCCACAGGATTTCCTGACCTAGGGACCGAACTCAGGACTCCAGCATTGCAGGCGAATTCTTTACCATCTGAGCCACCAGGGAAGCCCAAGAATACTGGAGAGGGTAGCCTATCCCTTCTCCAGGGGATCTTCCTGACTCAGGAATCTAACTGGGATCTCCTTCATTGCAGGCAGATTCTTAACCAGCTGAGCTACCACGGAGCTTTCTTATAGAAAAGCATTAGTGTGTGTGTGTGTGTGTATGTATATAATAGATGCTTAAGCAACAGGGACCTACTGTATAGCACAGGGAACTACATTCAATATTCTGAAATAACCTATAATGGAAAAGACTCTGAAAAAGAATATACTGAATTACTTTGCTATACACCTGAAATTAATATAACATTGCAAATCAACTATACTTCTTTCAATGAAATAAAAAAATAATAATAAAATATAAAATTAAAAAAATAAATTCTTTTAAAAGTGTTGCTGCTGCTGCTGCGTCCCTTTGGTCGTGTCCGACTCTGTGCGACCCCATAGACGGCAGCCCACCAGGCTTCCCCTCCCTGGGATTCTCCAGGCAAGAACACTGGAGTGGGTTGCCATTTCCTTCTCCAATGCATGAAAGTGAAAAGTGAAAGTGAAGTTGCTCACTCGTGTCCAACTCTAGCGACCCCATGAACTGCAGCCTACCAGGCTCTTCCGTCCATGGGATTTTCTAGGCAAAAGTACTGGAGTGGGGTGCCATTGCCTTCTCCTTAAAAGTGTTAGTAGGCACCTATACAGCTGTAGCACAAACTGACCGTGCCATCACCCTTAGCTGTTTATCACCTGCTGTCCCATGCATGGCTTCCTTCAATTGTTCCAACGATCCTCTTAGCCACCTCTGATCAATGGTATCTCACATTCTCCACTCAGTCATTTCACACCCTTCCCTTATCTTGTAAGCTCCTACCATCTCCTCATGGCCTTGCTTTTAGCACATGATCTGTGTCCTGCCCCACACAGAAATGGAGACCTTCTAGGAGGTTTCCTTTGTAGCCTCTCGAGCTAAGTTAGACATTCACTGCTGGCTGCCTGAAGTCCCAGCATGAATGCCTGTTTATGGGCTGCCTTTCCTGCTAGCAGGCTTCCCTGGTGGCTCAGTCAGTAAAGAATCTGCCCACAATGCAGGAGACCTGGGTGTGATCCCTGGGTCAGGAAGCTCCCTGGGAGAAGGAAATGGCAACCAAATCTAGTATTCTTGCCTGGAAATCCCATGGACAGAGGAGCCTGATGGACTATGATCCATGGGGTCGCATAAGAGTTGGACACGACTGAGCGACTAAATCACCATAGGTGAGATCATACGGTATTTGTCTTTCTCTGACTTATTTCACCTAACATAATGCCCTCAAGATCCATTTATGTAGTTGCAAATAGCAACATTTTCCTGCTAGACTGGACATTCCTTGAGGGCCTGTCTTATCTCTTCCTGGTCGCCTGGGCTCAGCATGTAATCTAGACCAGAGTAACTGCCTAGGACGTGTTTGCTAAGAGGATAAGTGACTCAGACTTACTTATCAGGTGGGCATTATTTTCTCCATTTAGTTAGGGGAAATCAGGTCAGAGAAATTGATAGAACTGTCTAAGGCTCCCCTTCGAGTGAAAGGCAGAACAAACTCCTAAACCCACCACTCCTGATCCCAGTGTTGACACTCTTCAGACCCTAAGATTGTCAAGAGAGGAGCCAGCAAATGCCCCCAGGATGGGTTAGCCTTCCCATCTGGCCAAGAGGCTGCCCTGCACACCACCGCCCAAGGCAGCACAGACGGGAGAGATGGGGGCCTGTGGCGGCAGTCACTGTGGAGTTGATGCGTCTGCTCATTTCTGATCCGTATGTGGGCTTTCCTGCCAGTCATCTGCAGACGGCGCTGGATGAGCGGCCGGCTTCTGGAGGAGCCGCGTGGGTGGAGCGTGGCCAACATATGGCTCCTATGCCTTCCTGTTTATGCATGTTGACGTTTCCCCACGCTGTGTGCTGAGCCCGTATCTTCTGTTTGTTTTGAAGTTAGTGTAATTAGTGAACTGGGCTTGACTTCTCTCTCTGTGCCAGCTCTTGGCTCACTTCTCACTAAATGGTTGAGGCTTTTCCGGGGATGCGTTATCAATGCTGTGATAGCATTCGCCCTTCCAGGGATGTGCCAGCCAGCTGCCACATACTACCTAGAGAGGGGGATGCAAAGTCCACAGCAGCAGAGAGGACAAGATGCCACGCTTTCCCTCACTTCAACCCCTCCCTACAACCCCAGTTGGTAGACATAGGGTACCCAAAGGGTGTTTTTAGGGGCCTTTCAGCACATGCGGGCGGCAGTGCTTCCTGTGACTCTGCCACCACTTTGTTCAAAACCTCTCAAAGAGCCCCCTTGTTCTACAGGGAACTTCAGAAGCACCCTTCATCCAGATCCATTGCATTCCAGCCCTATCCTGCACTTACCTCCACACTCAGCTCTCCCCCTATCCTGAGGTACCACTCACCTATGCTCTCTCTGCTTCTCACACCTGGAACACCTTTCCTGCTCTGCCCCATATGCAGTCATATGTGCTTCTGCAGATGGGAACTGTTTTGTTACTGCCAAGTATGGTTTATCATAACCATTCTACAGATGAAGAAACTGAGGTATAGATAAGTTGAGTAATGTGTCCATGGTCACTCAGCTAGCAAGAGGCAGGGCTAGGATTTTGGCCTGATATCTCTTTCACCACAAACTCTATGATTTTAAAAGTTTGATGCCTCCATACCAGGCTCTCATCTCTCAGGATTCAATTCCTGCTTCCTCTCCTCTCTGAGGCCTCTTCTGAATCCTGTTTACCCTGCCAGAACTTCTCTGTTTCCCTCCCCACCATTTCTCTAGGCAGACTTCAAGCTGAGCACATGAAATACTGCACAGCCCTGGGTCTCTGTCGCCCCACTGGACCAGGAGCTCCGCAGGCAGGGAAGGGCTCACAGCCTGCTCGTGTCCCTGGTGCTGCTAAGATACATGGACACACCTGTAAGTGATCACTACACTGTTTCAATTTTTATTTTTTAAACTTAACTTTTTTATTTTTAATTTTTATACAATTTTTACAATTATTACAACATGTTGGCTATATTCTTGTGTTGTACAACACATTCTTGAGCGTATTTTATGCCAATAGTTTGGGCCTCACCCCACCACTAACTTGTTTTAAAATGAGCTAATTAATGGGTGACAAAAACCTTAAGTGCAAATGGTGGCAAGAACTAAATGTACCCTGCATTTGGAGGGTCCCACACTTGGGGCTTAATGGTCTGTGTTGCTGTCTTGAAATTCACAATAATCAACTTTCGAACCTGTATTGTAAGTGAAACATGTGGGTACATGGAACAGTGGAGCCTGGCACTGGGCTCTACCTTTGGTGATAATTTCATTTGATTCTTACCCAGGTTGTTACTTCTCTTCTCATTCTATTTTGCAATAAAGGAAGCTTAGGGAGTGAGTCCCCAAGGCCATCAGAAACTAGGTTCACTGCTTGCTGGCCCCGTGACACTGAGGTTCACTTTGGTCCTCTCTGGAGAGGAGATGGGGGGGCTTCCCTGATAGCTCAGTTGGTAAAGAATCTGCCCACAATGCAGGAGACCCCAGTTCCATTCCTGGGTTGCGAAGATCCCCTGGAGAAGAGAAAGGCTACTCACTCCAGTATTCTGGCCTGGAGAATTCTATGGACCGTATAATCCATGGGGTCTCACAGAGTCAGACATGACTGAGCAAGGAGAGGAGATGAAAACATTTGCCTAATTTGGTTGTGATGAGAACTAAATTAAGTTCTGAAATGAACCTGGTATATACTAGGCCCTTGTCATACCCAGCTCTTTAGCAGTAACACGTGTTCTGTGATCTTCTGTGGGTCCTGCTCACCCCCAGCTATGATTATTCGCAAGACGAGGTTCCTCTATCATTTCTCTCTGGCTCTTAATTGCCACATCTCTCTCAAAGTCCCACTAAGAAGAGAGAAACAGATTCCCATCATTCCCCAACTTTTCCCTGTAAAGCAGCTGAGCATGGCGTCTGGATTTTCCCCATTTCTTGGCTGTTTTTCTCTTTGAAGAAGGTATATAAATATTCAGAGAACACTGGCATTTAGATGCCCTACAATTTAAGGATCTATTTAAAATTAAGCATGCTGAATAAAAGTCCTTTATGAGGTGTTCTAAACCCCTATAAAATACCATCGCCGACACCTCAGCAAGCGGGTTATTTGCAGCATCATAAACAGAGCAAGTAGAGGATGTCTCAGTTGTGCCTGGCTCTACCCCGGTTCCTTCTCATAAATGTGGATGGACCCTTGGAACACTGTGTTTATGAGCCTGGCAGAAGGCACCACGCCCAGCCTAGGGTTGAGGGTCCATTCAAGAATTATATCCTGGGACATTGGTAATCTCTAAGTGGAGGGGAAAAGCAAACTGAGACAGGGTTTAGGAAAAGCAGCACATCAATCTCAAGGTCTGAAATGTCTTTCTGCCTTTATATCCATTTATCTGCTTGTCTGCTAGTGAGAGCAGGTTGGTCTGGAAACTTCCCTACAGTCCTCCTGCTGGGGCCTCCTGTGGATGTGAAGGGCTGAAGCACCCCATCCCAAGACCTACAAAGGGGCCTTTGGGCTGTGTCCAATGACACCTTTTGCCATGCTTTCTCAGATAAAATAAAGTTACAGTTCAAAGGAAGACTTACACACACACACACACATTGAACCAATGTTCTCTCTTGGTTTTTATATTATATCAATACTACAATGGCATAAAATGTAACTATGGGGAGAAATTGAGTGAAGAGGATGCCAGACTTCTCTGTACTCCTTGCAACTTCCTGTCAATTTATACAGTAAGTCCCCTACCCTTGCAAACTTTCAAAGATGTGAACCTCAGGCATGAATGAAATTGTTTCTTGCCCTGTGTCTCCTATTGCTGATGATACTTCAGCTCTACCATCTCCCACTTCTCTCCCTCATCTAGTCAGTAACTCTTCTTGCCTTTCCACTTGATGCCAACCCCTGTATGCCAGCTGTTATACTGTGCTACTGTACTTTTCAAGGTACTGTACTTTATGTTTTCTTTATTTTCTGTGTTTGTTGGTTTTTTCTGTATTACTTGTGCAGAAAGTATTATAAACCTATTACAGTACTACATAGCCAATTGTTAGTTGGGTTCCTGGGCTAACTTTGTTGGACTTATGAACAAATTAGACTTACGAACATGCTGTTGCAACAGAACTCATTCATATGTAGGGGACTTACTGTAATTATTTTTAAACAAATTCAAAATTAAACAAAGTAAACAAATTCAAAAGGAGACACTAGGTGTTGAAGAGTGCATTCGAGGCTGCTTGGTAAATGGCACATGATGAGAAGGGGCTATCTCTACTTGCCCCAGGGAAGAGTTTCTTGAGTGGACTTTGGTGATTAAGGTTTTTCATAAGATGATCTTTTTAATTCAAACTATAGGAAGGGAATTTGATTCACTAGATATTTGCCAAAATGTCTACTAAGTGTCCTACTCTATGCTGACTATTGAGTTTGAAATTTATCAATTATAATTATAGTAAACACCAATAAAGCATTATAGAGAGTCCTATGTTTTATACTATACCAAGACCTATAAATCTCCACACAGGCTACTCCCTTAGTCAGCACATAAAATTTTCATCGACTGGTTGGCTGATTCAGTGCTGCTTTTACTATATCAGTTCAGTTCAGTTCAGTTGCTCAGTCGTGTCCGACTCTTTGCAACCCCATGAATCGCAGCACACCAGGCCTCCCTGTCCATCACCATCTTCCGGAGTTCACTCAAACTCACGTCCATCGAGTCAGTAATGCTATCCAGCCATCTCATCCTCTGTCGTCCCCTTCTCCTCCTGCCCCTAACCCCTCCCAGCATGAGGATCTTTTCCAATGAGTCAACTCTTCGCATAAGGTGGCCAAAGTATTGGAGTTTCAGCTTTAGCATCAGTCCTTCTAATGGATACCCAGGACTGATCTCCTTTAGGATGGACTGGTTGGAACTCCTTGCAGTCCAAGGGACTCTCAAGAATCTTCTCCAACACCACAGTTCAAAAGCATCAATTCTTTGGCACTCAGCTTTCTTCACAGTCCAATTCTCACATCAATACATGACCACTGGAAAAGCCATAGCCTTGACTAGATGGACCTTTGTTGGCAAAGTAATATCTCTGCTTTGTAATATGCTATCTAGGTTGGTCATAACTTTCCTTCCAAGGAGTAAGCACCTTTTAATTTCATGGCTGCAGTCACCATCTGAAGTGATTTTGGAGTCCAGAAAAATAAAGTCTGACATTGTTTCCACTGTTTCCCCATCTATTTCCCCTGAAGTGATGGGACCAGATGCCATGATCTTCGTTTTCTGAATTTTGAGCTGTAAGCCAACTTGTTCACTCTCCTCTTTCACTTTCATCAAAGGATTTTTAATTCCTCTTCACTTTCTGCCATAAGAGTGGTGTCATCTGCATATCTGAGGTGATTGATATTTCTCCCGGCAATCTTGATTCCAGCTTGTGCTTCTTCCAGCCCAGCGTTTCTCATGATGTACTCTGCATATAAGTTAAATAAGCATGGTGACAATATACAACCTTGATGTACTCCTTTTCCTATTTGGAACCAGTCTGTTGTTCCATGTCCAGTTCTAACTGTTGCTTCCTGACCTGCATACAGGTTTCTCAAGAGGCAGGTCAGGTGGTCTGGGATTCCCATCTCTTTCAGAATTTTCCACAGTTTATTGTGATCCACACAGTCAAAGGCTTTGGCATAGTCAATAAAGCAGAAATAGATGTTTTTCTGGAACTCTCTTGCTTTTTCGATATGAGTCTCTCTTAATTTCAATTCAATAAATGATTCCACAAATGCCTATTGAGCACTTATTATGTAAAGTCTGGGGCTCAACAAATACCATAAATCAATTGCATGCTCAGTGCAGAGGGATGTGATGCTAATTCTGGTCAAACTTTACTAATCTTAATAATGGGAGTCACAGGGCACTCTGCCTGTTGTTCATTGCAACCACTGTGAGGTAAGTAGTATATAGTCATAATCATCATCATCCCCATCTCATAAACAGAGACTCATCCAAGTTCACACAACTAGTAAATAATAGAGTTGGGATTCAAACCCATAGAATGGTTGGAGAGTCTAAGTTTTTGACCATGATGCCTCTTTCTAAGACACGGAAAATCTGTACAAAGGGCTAGGTAAGAACAACTCACTCTGTGTTGAAAGATGAGAGAAGATTTCCCAGATGAGGTGACACCAGAGCTGAGTTCTGAAGAGTATGAGCTTGGTCAGCAGAGCTGGAGGTCAGAGAAAGTGAGTCACCTGATTGAGCAGTCAAACCTGGTGTCCTACTTAGCTCTGTATACCAAGCCCTGCTTCCCTTATCATTGGCTGATGGTGCCTGTATTTCAAAGCCCTAGGAATTCAGGTCCTATGAGACCCTATATGTCCACCATTCATGCAGCCTGGCCCTTGCTTTGTGAGCTCTCAAGGAGAATTTGCTCTCACCATCTGAAAGTGCTGATTTGTCTTCTACAGCTAGCCTAGTCATCTGTCCTACTTCTCTGGGTGGCAATGACTTTTTGGTACCCAAATGTGACAAAGATAAATTTAAGTGCTCAGATGAGAAATTTTTTTTTTTACTGTGGGAAAAAAATGACCTAACTTGAAATCTACCTTTTAAATCAATTTTTAAGTGTACAATATAGTATATACATACCGTACAGCAGATCTTTAGAATTTTTCATTTTAAATGACTGAAATTTCAGTAAGAATTTTAAGATGGAGACTTGAATCCCAAGCAGTGGTTGGGCACTGTCCAAGGTCCTAAAATACTAATACCAGAGCTGCAGTTTCTCCATGAGTCAACAGAAAATGCTGGAACAGAAAGAGAACCTTAGCCACTATTTTATTCAACTATCTTATCAGTGTCAAAAATGAGATAGAAATCAAAGAGATAAAGGCAGAAAGTGAAGGATTTTCCTCAAATCAAATAAGCTAGAAAAAACACATACAAGACCATTTTGGAAATTTCAGTGTTGAAAAGGTAGGTCATTTTTCCAAAGAGGACACGGTGGCCTCAGTCAAATGAGCACTAGATGGGGTCCACCGCACCGTAGTCTGGATCCCAGTTCTGTTCTTCAGATAGTAATGTCTTCCATTCCAAGCTCACAATGATCAAAAATAAACATGAGATACTGCATGAGAAGGCACTTTGGTATCACGAAAGCATAAACACATAAGAAACTGTTATTGCTAGTGGAGTAATAAATAGTGCAGCAAGCATTGCTGTGTTAGACAGATTTATTCCTACCAAATAAAATCTCTTAAGTTTCTGATTCTATCCCAAATGTATAGAGTAAAGCTCTAAGTGCTCTTTTTATGGAATCAGCCAAGCCTGTTAATAAAAAAGGCCAGCTCCCATTGGAACAACACTCATCCCTGATGTATCCCAAGTGATAAAGCAGAATATTTGACAATGACCTAATGACAGGACAGGACATTCACCTTCTCTGGGACAGATAATGAGGTGTCAGAACATGCAGAGAGGTTACAGGCCTGATCCTGTTAATCTGAACAACAGGACCCAGAAGTGATGCTGGGCGGGAGGTTATGTTTTCCAGCCCCAAGCTAAAAGCACACTCAACTTTATCACATCTAAGAGAATCAAAACATGTATATTTACTCCACAAACACTGTGGAGTCCCTGCATTCTGTGATCTCTACCATCCAGTAACTTGCTGGAAAGGATGTCAAGAATATGGTTATGAAGTATCTTGAGCTTTCATCTGAGGACTTTAAATATCATTCCTAAAATTTGCCTGACAAATTTAAATAGAAGAATAGAAAAATCAGTTTTTAGAAAGATGGTGGGACTTCCATGGAGACCAAAAAAGCAACTGAAGGCAAGTATCTCAGCAAGAGAGAATGAATTCTAACCTAAGAGGGAAAAGAGATGAAGAAGGTGCCAGTTCCAGAAGTAAATTAATAAGAGACTCTCGTCTGATAGGATAAGGGAAGATAAGGGAATTCTAGAATGTTATCTAGATTCCTAGACTGGCACTTTGAGATGACATTTGGTGCCATTTATCAAGGTACTGAATACAGAAGGAGAAGGAGCAGGCTTGGGTGGGGGGGTGAGATGGTGAGGATGATGAGACCTATTGGCATATGATAAGTTTGGAGGCCCTGGGAGCAGGAGAAGTCCTTGGTGGAGATAGGTCTCTAATGCAGGCAGAGATCTTGGCTGGACTGAGAGTAGTTAGCAAGTGAATGGTAGTTTAAAAAGTGTGGGAGCTTGACGAGGCAGGAAGCAGACATTGAAGACACCACAGATCAGAACCTCAGGGGAGCCAGGCCACATTGAAGCAGAGGGGGTCTCATGGGAGATCAAAAAGGATCAACCAAAAAAGTGGGAGGAAACTCAGGACACAGTGATGTCAAGCGATGTCCCACAGAGCCCGAATCCCCAGAGGTAGGGTTCCAGTCAGGTTTGCCCAGAATGAGAAAGGCCAGCTCTTCAAGTTCTAAAATTCCCAAATAAATAAATAGTAGAATGTTTCATATTAGCCCTTCCTGAAAAGTCTGCTCAGGAACCAGAGAATCAGAAGACACAACTCCTGCCCTCAAAGTACCTCAATCTAGAGTACGGACCCTGAGAGCTCTGAGGAGTCAGAGAAGGTTCAGGGACTATGGCAGTGCCTAGGAAGGCTTTGCAGAGAGGGGCCTTGACTCTAAAAAGGTGGGAAAGTGTTGAAATGTAGACTGGCAGACCATGAAATATAAACAAAGACTAGAATGGAAGGAACAAGATCCCTGCGGGATGAACCTTGCCTGAATGCACTGGGTTTTTACCTATACCCTGCCTTGCAGTTAAATTAAATGACATGAAATTCCTCTAAAACTCCAAGTTCTGTCTGCCTCCAGGCCTTTGAATGTGCTGTGTCAACTATCTGGGCTGCTTTACACCCTTTCTTGCCTTACACTGCTTCTACGGTGCACATGCTGCCCCAGACTGATCAACAGTCTGTGAACTCCTTGAGGACTGAAACTATAGCTAATCTATATATCTCTAGCTTAGACTTAATGCTATTAAATCCACACTATCACATTTGTTAACTGAATCAATGAATGCTAAGAAGCAGAATGAAGTTGGCTGGAAGAGGCAGGGAAGATGCTCTGAGAAGCAATGTGGTTTTTAACTGATTAACCAGGTGCTTGAGTTTTTAAATTTACTTTACATTATTCCAGTGTGAGACCAACTGACAAATCAATAGATTTTATAGTGGCAGTGTGAGGCTTGAATTAGATTTGAGGAGAAGCAAACATCATCTCTAGATTTAGAAGTTTTTTATTGTTTTTTGTTTTAGCCTATCAGTATTTTACAGAGAAGGCAATGGCACCCCACTCCAGTACTCTTGCCTGGAAAGTCCCATGGACAGAGGAGCCTGATAGGCTGCAGTCCATGGGGTCGAGAAGAGTTGGGCACGATTGAATGACTTCACTTTCACACTTCACTTTCATGCTTTGGAGAAGGAAATGGCAACCCACTCCAGTATTTTAACCACAAAATGCACTTTAATCCAAAGTAGGCTAGGTAATCACTTCTGAAACTTTCTAGTAACAGATCTCTGAGAGCCTGGCTTTATGAAAAGATAAATCTTTCTCTCCTTGACTTTTTAATATTCAGAGAGTTCCTCGGTTTGGGAAAATTGTGGTTGACCAGTTGCCACTTCCTGCTGATCTGGGCTGAGCCTACCCAGCTATCCAGCCCTATTCAAAGGGTATTGATAGGAAATGACTTCCTTGGAGGCTCCAGGCTCAGCACCATTTCTCCTTACCTCCTAGCTGAAATCACTTCTCTTCCCTTCACCCCCTCATCCCTCCTCACCATGATGAAGAATGCAAGATCTGAAGCCAGACTACTTGGATTCAAAACTTCTTGTTACCCTTTCTAGATAAAGAATTATGGAGAAAGCACTTAATTTTCCTGAGACTTAATTTCCTCACTTGTAAAGTAGAGATTTCAATTCACTTACCTCATAAGGGCAGTTGTTCTCAGCTGGAAGCTCCAAGAGACATTTGAGAGTGTCTGGAGACGTTTTTTGGTGGTCATAATTGGTGGTAAGTGCTATTGGCATCTAGGAGATAGAGGCCAGGGATGCTCCTAAACCTCCTATAGGACATCCCAAGGGACAGTTCCCACCACAAAGAATTATCCAGCCCAAAATGTCAACAGCACAGAGATTGAGAAACTCTGTTTACAGGGTTATTATAAAGCATTTGATACTTACCACCTCCTCCCCAACTTCATCTTCAAAATCCCATCATTTCCTTTGGCCTCTAGCTCCATATTCAAAATCCTTCCTTCATCTGTTCTTACCCCCATCACTGCCACAAATATCCTGATGAAAGCCCACGTCTCTTTACACCTGAGACCTTCATCTAATCCCTAATTTACCTTCCTTGGTTCCCCACTTTGGAGCAAACTGTGGGCTGCTCACCACTGAGGCTTGGTATTTTCCTCTGTGTGTCTTATGTACCAACTGCAATGCCTGAGACATGGTGGGTGCTGAGTGAATGTTTGCAGGACCAGCTTGAGATCCATGCCTTGCCGAACAGCCAGATCATCTGTTCCAATACATCGCTAGGCACTAATCTCCAAAATGCTGCTCAGAGATAAACTTTTAGCCATCTCACCCAAAGTCCCAAGCTTCACTTGTAGCTTCATTTCCTATCACCCTACATGAACTTTTCTTTCCAACCACATTGTCATGTTCACTGTCTACAAAGCACATCTCTATCTAGTCTTGTCTCTTACTGTACATTTGCTCAATCAGTGTTCCCTACTTTGGTTCCTCCTTCTTTCTTTTCATATAATCAAATTATTTCCATCCTTCAAAACCAAACCCAAACCCAAACTCACCTCCTCCCAAAAGCTTTCCTTGTGACCCCAATCCATCAGCCACTCTCTCTTTCACTTTCTCTACACATGGTCACCTTGAGCATGATGCTTCTCCTTCTGAGACTCAGTTTCCAAATCTTTGAAGCAAGCATTGATGAAGTGTTTTATCCATCTTCAAATCCACAAAATTTCTCCAACCAAGTATTAAACCTACAAAGAAATAGAGCAAAGTTTGAGAAATAACTCTGCAGTCTGCATCTGTAGATGTTATTATTTGAGTATATCTCCTAGCTTGTTCTTGAGAGTTCTTGTTGCTATTCAGTTGCTAAGTCATGTCCAACGCTTTGCAACCCAATGGACGACAGTACTTCCTTGTCCTTTATCATCTCTCGGAATTTGCTCAAACTCATGTGCATTGAGTCGGTGATGCCATCCAACCATTTTATCCTCTATCTCCTCCTGCCTCCAGTCTTTCCCAGCTTCGGGGTCTTTTCCAATCAGTCAGCTCTTCACACCAGGTGACC
This sequence comes from Bos mutus, assembly GCF_027580195.1. Lineage (NCBI taxonomy): Eukaryota > Metazoa > Chordata > Mammalia > Artiodactyla > Bovidae > Bos > Bos mutus. The sequence continues at coordinate 128,186,519 of NC_091617.1, forward strand.
AAAGTATTGGAGCTTCAGCTTCATTATGTCCTTCCAATGAATATTCAGGACTGATATCCTTTAGGATTGACTGGTTTGAATCCTTGCTGTCCAAAGGACTCTCAAGAGCCTTCTCCAGCACCACAGTTCGAAAGCATCAATTCCTTGGCCCTCCACTTTCTTTATGGTCCAACCCTCACATCCATACATGACTACTGGAAAAATGATAGCTTTGACCAGACAGACCTTTTTTGGCAAAGTGATGTAAAAGCTTTTTAATATGCTGCCTAGGTTTGTCATAGCTTTTCTTCCAAGAAGCAATCCTCTTCTAATTTCATGCTTGCAGTCATCACCCTTTTTCTTGGAGCCCAAGAAAACAAAGTCTGTCACTGTTTCCATTGTTTCCCCATCTATTTGCTGTGAAGTGATGGGACAGATGCTATGATCTTCGTTTTTAGTTTTGGGGTTTGTTTTTTTTTTAGGGTTTTAGTGACAATTTATTTATTATATGTAAATTACTTAGAACATTGTTGCCATGTATACTCAGCCAGCTTTTTCACTCTCCTCTTTCACCTTCATTAAGAGACTCTTTAGTTCCTCTTCACTTTCTGCCATTAGAGTGGTATCATCTGTATGTTTGAGGTTGTTGATATTTCTCCTGGAAATCTTAATTCCACTTGTGAGTTACCTAGCCCAGAATTTTGTATGATGTACTCCAAATATAAGTTAAATAAGCAGGGTGACAATATACAGCCTTGACGGACTCCTTTCCCAATTTGGAACCAGTCCGTTGTTCCATGTCTGGTTCTAATTGTCACTTCTTGACCTGCATATGGGTTTCTCAGGAGGCAGGTAGAGTGGTCTAGTATTCCCATCTCTTTAAGAATTTTTCACAGTTTGTTGTCATCCACACAGTCAAAGACTTTAGCATAGCCAATGAAGCAGAAGTAGATGTTCTTCTGGAATTCTCTTGCTTTTTCTATGATCCAAGAGATGTTGGCAATTTGATCTCTGGTTCCTCTGCCTTTTCTAAATCCAACTTGTACATCTGAAAGGTCTCGGTTCATGTACTGTTGAAACCTAGCTTGATGGATTTTGAGCATTACCTTGCTAGCAAGTGAAATTAGTACAATTGTGTAGTTTGAACATTCTTTGGCATTGCTCTTATTTGGGATTGGAATGAAAATTAATATTTTCCAGTCCTGTGGCCACCTGATGCAAAGAACTGACTCATTGGAAAAGACCCTGATGCTGGGAAAGATCGAAGGCAGGAAGAGAAAGGGACGTCAGAGAATGAGATGGTTGGATGGCATCACTGACTCAATGGACATGAGTTTGAGCATTCTCTGGGAGTTGGTGATGGACAGGGAAGCCTGGCATGCTGCAGTCCATAGGGTTACAAAGAGTCAGCCACGACTGAGTGACTGAACCAAGTCCTGTGTCCACTGCTGAGTTTTCCAAATTTGCTTTATAATGGCATCATCTTTTAAGATTTGAAATAGCTCTTCAGGAATTCTATACCTCCACTAGCTTTGTTGGTGGTAATGTTTCCTAAAGCCCACTTGACTTCACACTCCAGGATGTCTAGCCATCATGGTTACAATGATCACACCATCATGGTTATGTTGGTCTTTAAGACCTTTTTTGTACAGTTCTTCTGTATATTCTTGCCACCACTTCTTAATCTCTTCTGCTTCTGTTAGCTCCTTACCATTTCTGTCCTTTATTGTGCCCATCTTTGCATGAAATAGTCCCTTAAGTGAAAGTCACTCAGTCGTTTCTGACTCTTCTGTGACCCCGTGGACTATACAGTCCATTGAATTCTCCAGGCCAGAATACTGAAGTGGGTAGCCTTTCCCTTCTCCAGGGGATCTTCTCAACCCATGGATCAAACCCAGGTCTCCCACATTGCAGGCAAGTTCTTTACCAGTTGAACCACAAGGGAAGCCCAAGAACACTGAAGTAGGTAGCCTATCCTTTCTCCAGAGGATCTTCTCAACCTAGGAATCAAACTGGGTCTCCTGCATTCCAGGCAGATTCTTCACCAACTGAGCTATCAGGGAAGCCCACAGATATAGTTCCTTGGTATCTCTAATTTTCTTAAAGAGATCTTAGTCTTTCCCATTCTACTGGTTTCCTCTATTTCTTTGCCTTATTCATTTAAGAAGGCTTTCCTATCTCTCCTTGCTATTCTTTGGAACTCTGCATTCAGTTGGGTAAATCTTTCTTGAGTACTTCTTGATTTAAATTGTCCAATCAGTATGCTTAAGGTAAGAAGAAGAGATCATTTTATTTAACTATTTGAGTAAGGGTGGGTCAGGAAAAACCAAATCGTTATCAAAATTCCAGTCCCTTGTTTCCCTGTGGTCCTCAACCCCAGGTTCTCAGAGTGGAAGGTTGACCATATGTTCCCATAAGCTTCACCCTCAGAAGATTTAGCTTCCATTAATAAATGTAACTGGGAGCAATGAAGCATGTGGATCTCATTTTAACAAGTCAGCACATGTAAATGAAGATTGTGGTTAGCAGAAACCTTTTGTCGTGGAAAATGAGACATCTCTTCCTGCTGCATCATGTTTGGGGGAGGAGCTCAGGATGGAGGATGAGAACTGCTGAGCCTACGTATAGACAGCCATCTGCAGACAAGGTTTGAGGAGCCCTAAGAAGCCACTATCCCCCTTTAATCTCTGCTGTCCATCTGATACAGCACCTGAAATCCCACTAGTAGGGGCTCAATTCAAGCCCACACACATTTGGCTCCTCCTTCAGGGTTCACTCTTAATTCTGTCTTCAAAACTAATCCTGTTTCTCCTCTGGGAGAATTTAAGAAGGTTGAGTGGAGAGTATAGAAAGTTTCAGAAACTTTTGCATTCTTTGGAGAACCTGATAAAGCTGTCTTTTTTACATGGTAATAATGCAATAATTGGGCTTCCCCAGTGGCTCAATGGTAAAAAAAAAAAAAAAAAAATCTGCCTGCAATGCAGGAGACACAGAGAATACAAGTGTGATCCCTGGGTTGGGAAGATCCCCTGGAGGAGGGCATGGAAACCCACTCTAGTATCCTTACCTGGAGAATCCCCATGGACAGAGAAGGCTGGCAGGCTGAAGTCCATATGGTTGCAAAGAGTCTGACATGACTGAAGTGACTGAGCACAATTAAGTAATTAATTTATAGTCACACACTCACTGAGAAACCCCAGCCTCAAATTGCCACAGCTGAAATGTACTGGAGGAAGGTGAAAAAGTGTTTCCTGTCCCTGGGTCTTCTTCTCTAATCTGAGAGGCAATCCCATAAAGGAAAATCCATCAGAATGAAGCAAAGGAACAGCCTTGGGGTTGGGGGCTTGGCGGCTGCCATAACAGCCTCTCCAATGTCTGACCAAGACAAGTGGTTCTTTCATTCACACATTCTACAAACATGGTGTGCCAAGCCTGTGGATCATGCCAATGACTATTTCAATTCTCTGAGATCTGATGTACCCTAAATCCTCTGGGATTGTTGGAGGGCAGAGGCACACATCCTTGACCCCATAATCTCACGTCTAGATATTTATCATACAGATACACTTACACATGTACAAGATGTGTAAGATGGCACACAGGCAGCCATATTTGCAGCAACATTGTGATAGCAAATAATTAGAAACAACCTACATGTCCATCAAAACAGAAATGGTTAAATGGATTATAGTACTGCAAGAAGGAGGTCATGATGACTACTTAAAACAAGAGCAATCCAGCATGTTATGTTAAGTTGAGAAAGCATGACAGTGTACAGAGAAAAATACTATTCTAAGTATCTGCCTGTATTTGCAAATGCATAACCCCTGGAAGGACACAAAAGGAGCTCATAATAGTGGTCAAATCTGAGAGAAAAACTGGGTGGAACAGGAACCAGAAGGATGGCTTACTCCTTTTTTGTGTGTTTCCTATTTGTCTCTTTTGAATGTGAGCCAAATGCACATTTGCAAGGAATAACTTTACAGAAGGAAAGAAAACAAGGGTTTTGTATGAGAGTGCGAATGCAAGCCCTTCCACCAACTAGCTATGTACTTGGGGTAGGTACCTGGAGTGGGCTGTCTAACCTTGCTGAACTTTAGTTTACTGAGATTCTAGGCAGGGGCGATATTATCGTTCACATCACATTATCATGAAGACTAGAGGATATAATGAAGACTAGTGGTCCATGCCAGAAGCTCAATATCGTCACCCACAGCCACCAGCATTCTGGTTACCCTCATCACAAGAGAAGAGCAGCAAGTGTCTGCCAAAAGGCTGGTGAGTGCCTGCATCAGAAGATGGTGTTTCTCTCTCCTTGGTCATCGGGTGATCTCTAACCCTGACCAAGACTGACCCTGACCTTGAACTCACTGTACTCCTAAATCCTGTTCAGATAATTCCCTAGTCATGACCCTAGTCATGACCAGGGCAGATGTTGGCCTAAGTGGAGCCTGCAGGAGAATCAGAAAAACAGTGGAGAGTCAGGCTAGGGGTGTGGCTGTGACAATTTTGGTTTAAAGTCTCTGCAGTAAAACTGCCCTCACTGTTGGCAGGAGTGTGAATTGGTCCAACAGTTTACAAAACTGTTAGTATTGACTAAAGTTAAACACAAACCTACCCTATAAGCAGCAATCCCAGTTCTCTATATATACCCAACAGAAATGAGTACATATGCCCACACAAAGACTTGCACAAGAATGTACATTCATAGAACTTTATTTATAATAGTCAAAAAATGATAAGCACAGAAACACCCATCATTAGAAGAATGGATAAACAAATCATGGTATATTCATGCAATGGAATACCACTCGGCATTAACAAGGAATAAATTATTGTATTGAATAAAATACTGAATAAATTATTTGTACCCAAAGCAACATGGACAAATCACACTGATGTAATATTGGGTTTAAAAAAATCCAAACACAGAAGTAAACATTCTGCATGTATTCAACAACTGGCAAAATAAATCAACGGTAATAAAAGTCAAAATAGTCCTTATCATAGGAGGGTAGGTACTGAGTGGAAAGGGGCACTAAGGAAACCTTGAGTGCTAGAAATATTCAGTATCTTGACTGGATGGTGTCACATGGGCATCCACATAAGTAAAACACCATGAAACTGTGCCCACAAGATCTGTGCATTCAATACATTTTATGATGTGTATAGTATATTTCAACTAAAAAGGAAAAAGTGTAATAATAAAACACATCTCTCCCATAAAGTTTTCCGGGCTTGTCTCTGCTCTGACCCACCCTCGCTGGCCAGAAAGTCCATACAGTTATTTAAGTTGTTGTTCCTCCTATGTGGGGCTGGACCTCCCCTTCCTGGCTCTGTTCAGATTGGTCCCGGAAAACGGCCTCCTTCCAGAGGTGGCACCATGTCCCTCAGTGCCTGGTGGTGCAGCCAGTTCCCTCCAGTGCGGAGACAGCAGCTCCCACTCCCCACCTTTCCACACACAGCTTGGGCAGGATTCACCAGCACCGAGCAGGGAGGCAGGCTGCTCTCCTCAAGGTTGACCTGTATCCTCCTGGGAAGCCACCCCAAAGTGGAGCGGTACTTCTAGGCAACCGAGGAGAAAAAATCCACCTGCAATTTCTCAGAGGGGTCCTTTGCTATTTATTTGGTGTCAAAACCAGAGAGGAACAGCTGGAATCAGAATTGCTAATGTTCCGGTCTGAGGTCTTCAGAGGCTGCTGGCTTCCACTCTAAGCTCCCTCTGCTGGTTCATTGGAAAATGTATCTGCTTGGCCACAATCTCCGTTCCGACTAAACTGGCCACATCCAGGGTACCCCATGCTGGAAAGCTCCTTTCATGTGTCCTCCTCTTTTCTCGATCTTCCCTGAGGTCCCCAGGGTGAAATCATGGATCTCCTGATCAGTCTTAAAGCAGGAAATCCAGGCAGCCAAGGGAAGCAGAAGGGTGGCCTCTAGACAGATGATCATTTGGGCATCATCCCTGCCCCCAACACATACACAAACACACACATACATACACACACACATTTCTGATGACTCTGGTTCCTCAGGGAGAGACTAAGAATTTCACTTACAGAATAGTTTTCCCCAAGAGTTATGGAAAACCACCCAAATTCCACTGTCTTCCAAGTCCTAATTTACCCAGAGTTGAAGGTGGCCTTGGAGGCCAGGGTTACAAGCTGCTTAAAATAAATGCATCTATTTCCATCTCTGGGCCCCTCTCCAGGGAACCTTGTCCCTCAGGAATTCTCAGGACTGTTTTTAACTGGAGAAAGCTAGGAGATTTGTGAGCTATGCCCAGCTGAACATAGGCCTCTGCTTTTGTTCCAGCCTAGGGCTTCAGAATTCCCTCCGGTGTTATTAAAACCACTTGAGTTGTAATTATAGTTCTTTGGCCCACTGACCCCTTGGAGTGGGGGGCACAGAGGCGAGAAACAGAATGCACTCTTTTTAGACTCTTCAGCTCTTTTCCAGTAATAACTATTTAAAGCCCTGTCAAGCTAACCAATTGCTGCCATCTTGTCAGAAAGGTCTTTTTTCATCTTTCCAATTGCAAGACAAGATTGGATGTAGGTAAAACTTAGCTTTAAAGTCCTTAATGGCTGTTTGAAATGACAAAGAATATAGGAGCATCAATACACCATGCACAGCCTGCCTCTGCTCTGGTTTCTGTCTGGGTCAGCTTTTCCAGCACCTTTGGTATTGGAGAATATATTTGTTCAGATCCACAGAACCTAGTAGAACAAAGTATGAACATCATAATAGCCTGGACTCTAAGGCAACAAATTTGAAAACATCTAGTTGATTGTTTAAAACACCACCCAAGTAATAACTGCCATCATTTGTCCAAAGCAGCTGGCTTTCTATTATATGCACTTGGACCACATGATGGCTGAGAGTCACGTGGGTACCACATTTCCAGGGCTTCCCTGGACCACGTGTGGTTCCCTTCCCGACTCCACCCCAAGCCACTGCTGTCCTCTCCACTAGAGGAAGCCTCTCACACTGCTGGGGAGTAAGCATGATGCTGTCATGAGGATAGCAAGAAATCTGCTCTCATCTGCTCAAAAAGTGATTCATGTCACAAATCATGATTTTTAGGGGCAGACTGAGTTGAATCTTGGGCAACCAGGAAGCCACCAGCCAAGTGGGTCCAGGGTCCCCTTCACACACATCATGCACCTGGTCTGTCTTTCGCTCAGTTAGTACCACTCAGCCTTGGCACATTCAACATGCTGGTGCTAGCTGGGAAAAGGGCATGCAGGTGCAACATTCCAGGTAGAAGGTGTGGCTCCAGGGAAGGTCAGGAACTGGCAAGAGGAGGCAGAGGAGGACCTTTGGGCGGAAGAGCCAATCAAGGAAGGAACCACTGTCTGGGAGGAGGGCATGCCAAGAAGAGCAGGAGAGTGGATATTGATACCAGGTTGCATAATTGCTACGCCCAGGACAAAGAAGGTTTGAGTGGCCCAAGAAGTTTGGGAAATGTTTGATCAAAGTTAAATGGGTTTCTTTTCAGTGAGACTTTAAAGAGGCCCTTTAACCTGCAAATGATGAAAATTATGAGATCCAACTTTCCATCCACAACAGATCTATAGGAAGATTGATCAGATCAGATCAGTCACTCAGTCGTGTCTGACTCTTTGCGACCCCATGAATCGCAGCACGCCAGGCCTCCCTGTCCCTCACCAACTCCCGGAGTTCACTCAGACTCACGTCCATCGAGTCAGTGATGCCATCCAGCCATCTCATCCTCTGTCGTCCCCTTCTCCTCTTGCCCCCAATCTCTCCCAGTATCAGAGTCTTTTCCAATGAGTCAACTCTTCGCATGAGGTGGCCAAAGTACTGGAGTTTCAGCTTTAGCATCATTCCTTCCAAAGAAATCCCAGGGCTGATCTCCTTCAGAATGCACTGGTTGGATCTCCTTGCAGTCCAAGGCACTCTCAAGAGTCTTCTCCAACACCACAGTTCAAAAGCATCAATTCTTCAGCGCTCAGCCTTCTTCACAGTCCAACTCTCACATCCATACATGACCACAGGAAAAACCATAGCCTTGACTAGATGAACCTTTGTTGGCAAAGCAATGTCTCTGCTTTTGAATATGCTATCTAGGTTGGTCATAACTTTCCTTCCAAGGAGTAAGCGTCTTTTAATTTCATGGCTGCAGTCACCATCTGCAATGATTTGGGAGCCCAGAAAAATAAAGTCTGACACTGTTTCCACTGTTTCCCCATCTATTTCCCATGAAGTGGTGGGACCAGATGCCACGATCTTCGTTTTCTGAATGTTGAGCTTTAAGCCAACTTTTTCACTCTCCACTTTCACTTTCATCAAGAGGCTTTTGAGTTCCTCTTCACTTTCTGCCATAAGGGTGGTGTCATCTGCATATCTGAGGTTATTGATATTTCTCCCAGCAATCTTGATTCCAGCTTGTGTTTCTTCCAGTCCAGCGTTTCTCATGATGTACTCTGCAGATAGTGACTCTTTATGATCCTCTGGTTTCCCCTTCCAGAGTGTACTAGTTTGCTTGAGCTGCTGCAACCAAGTACCACAGGCTGGTTAACTTAACAGGAACTTATTGTCTCGCAGTTCTGGAAATTAGAAAACTGAGATCAGCGTATCAGTCAGGCTGGTTTCTTCTGAGGGCTCTCTCCTTGGCTTGTCGATAACAACTTTTCTCTCTGTCTTCATATGGTCTTCCCCCGTGTGTCTGTGCCCTAACCGCCTCTTCTTATAAGGACACCAGACATACTGGATTAGGTCCCACTCTCATGGTCTCCTTTCATTTTAATCATCTCTTTAAAGACCGTATCTCCAAATACAGCCATATTTTGTGGCACTAGAGGTTAGGGCTTCAAATTGCCTAATTAATTCATATCACCCTTATGAATTTGGGGCAGGGAATGATTCAGCCTGTAATGCAGACTTTCTCTTCCCAGCTTCTCCCACAATTGTGCAAAGTCTATTTCTTGTAATAAACCCTTTATTCTGTGACATGCACTGTGGCTCCACTTCCCCAAGTTCTAACACAGAAATTGGTAGTAGAAGTGGGATGATCCTGTAAAAGAGAATGAAAACAAGAGACGTTGGTTTGGGACTGTATAACAGTAGCCAAAGTAGTGGGATCAGTGCATGTTCAGTTGTTCAGCCATATCTGACTCTTTACAACCCTATGGACTATAGGCCACCAGGCTCCTCTGTCTATAGGAGTTCCCAGGCAAGAATACTGGAGTGGGTTGCCGTTTCCTTCTCCAGGAGACCTTCCCAACCCAGGAATCAAACCCATATCTCCTGTGTCTCCTGATTTAGCAGGCAGATTCTTACCACTGAGAAGTGCGATCAGGGAGTGCCTCAAACTGCAGTCTGTCTCCAGCCTGAAGAGGGATAGCAGGGGGTTCTGGCTATGGGTGGGCTGGAGTCCCTCAGGATCAGGAAATACCCTGGACCAAAACTTCCCCTGCCAGCCCACCCATGACTCACTGTGTCAATGGCTGAACCCAGAATCTGAAAAGGCAGCCCATATCAAGGATGTCCAGCCTGGTCCTGCCACCAAGCACAGCACCAGACAAGAGGACCCAACCCCAAGGAGACAGCCATCTCCTCCAGATGACCAGACACACATGCAAAGCAATTAGAGAATCACCAGTAAGAATTATGTCTGTGTGTATGCCACAGACAAGCACATTCTTCCTTTTCTCTACATTATGCTCCAGTCAAACCAAACCACTTACAGCTTCCTGAAATGTCAGGCTATTTCACGCCTCAGGGCCTTTGTTCTAATACTCTCTCCTAGCCGGAAGCCCTGCCAGGGTAGCAGCCCAGCAAACATCTATTCATCTTTCAAGCATCACCTTTGCTATGAAGCTTTTTCTCTTGCCCCCCACCCCAGGGTGGCTGTCATCTATTAAGCACTTGCCAAGTGCCAGCAAATGTGCATGGTAGTTCATTTCATCCTCTTGATAGCCCTGTGAAATAGGTGTTCTTGGCCCCCTGTTGACAGGTGATAAAACTAAGGTTCAGAGAGATTAAGTGATTTGCCAAGTGTACCTAGCTTATAGGAGGTGCAGCTGGGCTTCAAACTCAGCTGTTGTGATCTAAGTCTGGCTCTGCACATATTCATATATGCAGTATAGACTGCTCCTCTGAACCAGGTTTGAGCCAGAGACTGAGGCCATGCTGGGATGCATATCAGCATCCCACTGTGCATTACAACAATCTAGAGGTCAGCAATCACATCTGAGCAGGCCTTTCTAACCATTGTACCTATTAGCATCCAGATAGACACAAGATTCTGTGTCCATGGACAGGACACAAAAAAGCTGGTCAGCATCAGGAGGGGCACTCTCCACAAACAAACAGCTCCTGTTATGTTTTTATGGGAACTTTACAGATGATCAAGGTGGTACTATAGACAGTGGGAGAAGGAAAGATTGCTTAGTCAGTGGTGTCAGGAAACTGGTTTGTCAGGAGGAGAAAAAGAAAGCCACATCATTACTTTATAGCAAAAGATTCTAGATAGAATAAACACCTAAGCATGGAAAATAAAGCTATAAACTTCACAGAAGAAAATATAGATGGATTATTGTTGTTGTTTAGTCCTTATTGTGTCTGACTCTTTGCAACCCCATGGATTTCAGTACACTTATCTCCTCTGTCCTTCACTGTCTCCCGGAGTTTGCTCAAACTCATGTCCATTGAGTCATTAATGCCATCCAACCATCTCATCTTCTGTTGCCCCCTTCTCCTCCTGCCCTCAGTCTTTCCCAGCATCAATTTTCCAATGAGTTGGTTCCTCTTATTAGATGGCCAAAGTCTTTGAGCTTCAGCATTAGTCCTTTAAGAGAATATTCAGGATTGATTTCCTTTAGGATTGACTGCTTTGATCTCCTTGCAGTCCAAGGGACTCTCAAGAGTCTTCTCCAGCACCACAATTTGAAAGCATCAATTCTTTGGTGCCCTGCCTTCTTTATGGTCCAGCTCTCACATCCATTCATGACTACTAGAAAAACCATAACTTGACCATGACCTTTGTTGGCAAAGTAATGTCTCTGCTTTTTAATACACTGTCTAGGTTTGTCATGTGTGCTGTGCTTAGTTGCTCAGTTGTGTCCAACTCTTTGCAAGCCCATGGACTGCAGCCCTCCAGGCTCCTCTGTCCACAGGGGTTCTCCAGGCAAGAATACTGAAGTGGGTCTCCATGCCCTCCTCTAGGGGATCTTCCCAACCCAGGAATTGAACCCAGGTCTCCCGCATTGCAGGCAGATTCTTTACCAGCTAAGCCACCAGGGAAGCAATATAGCTAACTATTATCAAGTACCCCAAAGCACAAACAAAATAACAAAAAAAGTTAGATATCACAACTTGGTAGTCATGGGGTTTAACAAGAGCATCATAGACAAAATGAACAGATCAATGACAGACTAGAAGATATTATAATATCCAGTGCCATTAATGGGTTAATATGTACTCTAGACTCTACCAGGAACTCCAAGTCATCAAGAAAAAAGGAAATGCAATTAATTTTTTAAGAAGCAAGGATATGAATATATGAATTTACAGAAAATGAATAATGAGTTCATATTCTTACTCCCTAGTAATCAAATATATGCAAATTAAATCACAAATGAGACTGCACTTCATAGCCATCAGAGTAGCAGAAAAGTGGGTAATCCAAGTCCAGGTGAGGAGGAGCGACGATAAGAACATTGTGTGCTGCTTGCTGGGAGTTTAAAGTTGTTACAGCTGTTTTGGAAAGCAATTTAACATAATTTAGTAAAATTATGTGTATTTATGTCCCATGATCTGGCAATTCCACTCCTGTTTGTACAACCCAGAGATTTTTGCGCAGATCTAATATGAGAACCATATGAGCTTGTTTGTCAACAGTGTTGTTATTTCTGAGAGCAGGAAGTTAAACTTTGGGGTCCATCACTGGAGGGATAATTAAGTGAAATGTGCTGGAGAATCAAATCCCAGGCAGTAGTGAGAAGCTGTGGACTCGAAACACATAAATCAGCATGAATGGGTCTTAAAAGCATAGATTTGAATGGGAAAAGTCAAAACCAGTTTGGGTTTTACGGTGCAATACTCTTTAAATCAATTAAAGCCAGGCATGCATAAAACAACTTCAGGTATTTTACAAGGTGACATGCATATTTAAGATTTTTTACATAAAACTCATTAGAGTAATAGCTTATGGGGAGATAGGTGTGGTGATCAGAGGTGGGAGAAATAGATAAGTAGTAAACAAACAAATATCCAGAGAGGGGTCCTTCATGGATGGATGGTGATGTGAGGTGTGAACCAAAGGATATGAGGAGCTGCCGAGGCCAGATCAGAGGAGGAAAGAACAAGACAGAAGGTGTGGGAGCAAGAGAACCGTTTCCCCAGCAATGGCCCTGGAGTAAAAGGCTTGGCTTCTTATCCTGATTCTGCTACTTGATGAATTTGACTTTGAGCAACTTACTTCACTGGACTCTGTCTCAGTCTCTTCAGCTGTAAAACGGAAATGCTAGCAGTACCTACATCAAGGGATCATTTGAATGATGCATTAGACAGCATCCATGCACAGCACCCATGAGTAGCCAGGGCTGAATGGACAGAAGCCATGAATGTTTCCATATCAATTCTGTGCTCAGCAGTTATGCTGTGTACTTTAAAAGCCTAAAATGACATGACAGTGAAGACACACTCAGAGTCTTTTAATCAGTCATTGCATGGATCGTTCTACCAGCAGAACATTCATTCCACCCTAGACATTGTCACAATCATGGACACCACAGTATCCTCCACTGCCACCTCTTTTGTATTGGACAAGACCTGGGCAATGCTGCTGAGAGCTGGATAGGAGAATAGGAAGGACGTGGCTCTAGAGTCAGAGACTACCTGGTTTCCTGTCCTGGATCTGTACTCATTCCTTAAGCTCTCTGTGTCTTCTTGTCTTCATCCATAAACACAGATAAGAACAGCATCCCCATAAAGTTCTTGTGAGTGTGAAATGTGATCATTGGGCAAAATGCTCCTAACGCATAGCAAGTGCTTTGTAAATAATAGTTGCTATTACTTGTGGCAGGGGACAGAGGGGACATTCTGAATTAGGTGAAAACACCTTGCTGCTGCTGCTGCTGCTAAGTCACTTCAGTCGTGTCCGACTCTGTGCAACCCCATGGACTGCAGCCTACCAGGCTTCTCCGTCCATGGGATTCTCCAGGCAAAAACATTGGAGTGGGTTGCCATTTCTTTCTCTACCCTAGCAAAGACCAAAAGACGAGGGAATAGTGTGTGTAAAACCTGCAAGGAGCCCTTAGTTATGCCCTAGTTACTAGTTAGAGTGTGTGGTGGGCTTCCAGTGCTGAAGGACCCCAGCACTTAAAGGAGGAAGTCTGAAAGCAAAACAGAGTGCTGAGAATCAGTACTTGCTTCATAGCTGAGCGTGCTGGAAAGTTGACACTGTCAGATCTTTCAAATGATTATTCTTATAAATGATTATTCTGCTTCCCTTGGGAGCTCAAGAGGCGCTTATAAGAGAGAAACTCGGCTTCCCAATGATGGGACTGTTTTCGAATCAGAGTTGGCATTTGCATCAATTTAGCTGATGGGGAACATTTCTTTTTTCCCACTCCAGCATGATGGAGTGCGATAAAAGAGTTTGGTTCTTTGCACGAGAGGAAAATATGTCTGAAACTGCAGCCCTGGGGAAAAGATGAAGGGTTGTTGGCTTCACCAGTGTGATGGGAAAGATGACTGTGAGGGGGAACACGATGTGGGGCTGATGGGGTCCAGCAGGGCACAGTCAGCTGGTGACGTTCACAACAAAGACAAGTTCCTATGCATTTTATTATTTTTATTGATGTAGATTTTGTTCTGATTTCACTGATTCATCCTGCCGGTGTGCCCTCGATCTGCCCCCATCACAGATATGGGAAATCTTCCCAGGGCTCTTATCTGCATTTGATGGTTCATGGCTTGGACACTTCGATGGTTCTCCTATGGCTTCAGAGTCACTTTAGATTTTCAAACCTCTTCCCTGCCTGAAGCCAACTTGCCCAAGAGTAACTCTGCTTTGGTAGGATGCTATTCCTCCCTTGTCTTCAAGGCCCTCCATGATCTTGCCCTCTGACCTGAACTCCCCACGGGCTCATGGACACTCTGCAGATCTCTCCTCATTACCATGGCCACATTTTTGCCCACCCTGCAAGGTCCTCTCATTCCTTCCCTCTTCTCATGAGCAACTCCATTCAGGCCTACCCAGTTCACTGAGCTCCTGCCTTGGGGCCAGGCCAGAGAAGACAAAGACAGAGTGGAGAGAGATGAAGGGGAGAGATAAAGGGATGAGATGAGCCACAGACACTGGGAGCTATCTCAGTGTGGTCAGCAAAATAGTAATGGCGAGCAGGTGGCTCAGTGGGGGCCCCAGTAGGGGAATGGTCAGAGGAAGTCCCCTTTCAAGTGCCAAACTACTGCCCCCAGGAAGCCTATCCTGACCCTGCTAGCATGACTTCTTCAAGCATCATCCTAGCATTTGAGAGGCAGGCAGTAAAACATTAAGGGTCCAGACTTTGAAGCCTGGCTGCCTGAGTTTTGAATTCCAGCTCTATCACATACAACTGTGTGACCTTGGGCTAATTCTTTAACCTCTCAGAGATGTTTCCTTATCTGTTAAAGGGAGGTAATAATAGTATGGATGTATCTGTGTGATTATAAGGATTAAATGATATACACAGGTAACATGTGTGCTCATGCTCCGTCACTGAATCATGTCCAGCTCTTTGCGACCTCATGGACTGTAGCCCACAAGGCTGCTCTGTCCATGGATTTCCCAGGCAAGAATACTGAAGTGAGTTGCCGTTTCCTCCCCCAGGGGATCTTCCTGACCCAGGGAAGGAACCCATGTCTCCTGCATTGGCAGGTGGATTCTTAACCACTGTGCCACCTGGAAAGCCCCATATACACAGGTAAAGCACTACCTAAAGCAGTATCTGGCTGTGTAGTGGTGGCACAGAACTCTCGCTGTTATTGTCTGGGACCTTCGCGCTACACTGTCTGTGGGGCTTCTCTCCCGTGACACAGCTGCCCTAGAAACACTGTTGGAAGGTGGTATTCAGCAAGAGATTGACTTTCATCTGCATCGATACATGTATATTACCAGAACACTCTGCCTTTCTCTTCATAATGACAGTTCTGTTGATCATACTCTACCTCATTGACTCACACACTGTCCATGGACTCCCAAAGAGTCCATGGACTCCGCTAATAACGTTACATTTTGATTGGCATTTTTAAAAATAATAGTAATAAAAGAAACTTCTGTCTTGAATGTCCAAGAATAGATTCTGCATAAGCCTTGCAGCTTCAGGCCTGGTACAGAATTGGAAGAGGAAGTGATCGTTTGTCATCTTTCTTTACAGACTGCATTTCTGGCATCACTTCGATGCTAAATGGGACTTTTTAAAAATAGTCTTAACAAGCATTTTGACAGACTCTGTTCTGGATACCAGAGAATAGAGCCAAGGAGAGTCAGCATGTGTGAAATCTGACCCGGCCCCCATCAAACAGCCAGTGACTGCAGTCCCCTCCCAGGGGGGCTATCTAATGGCAGCAGGGACACAGGCTTAAGAGGACCATTTAGGAACATGGTACTGGGTTGACGCCAAAGCCCTACATGCCTCTCTCCAGAGATGACATGAACTCCCAGGAGTTTGAGGCAAGTTCAGCTAATGAGAGATTATTCCTACCACAAAGGCCACCCCTCTGCTGGGAGCAGTGAAGAAGACCCGTCAGGGACACTCCCAAGGCTGATTCTTTTTGGAGTCTTGTCTCTTCAAGATCAAATCCAGGTCAAACCTAAAATGTCAGTGAACACAGGCTAAGTGCCTTCATACATAGGCAGTAGGTCTGGCAGGAGAAGGGTTGTGCAAAGAGAGAAGAACTCAGACCCTGTCACTGCAGCAAATCCTCAAGACATGGTTGGAGCCGGGTCTGCAGGGGCAGAGGCTCCTGGGCGCCGTCCTAGTCTCTCTGACTCCAGTTCTCCATCTGTAAAGTGGAAATCATAATAACTGCCTCGTGGGAAAATGGTAAGGAATTACAGTGCTTGATGCTGAAAATATGGGAGTGATTGCTATTATTATGATATCAGCAGGAGATAAGACCCTCTGGAGGCAGGATAAGTGGGCACACACAAGGCATTCTGGGGAGAGTGACAGGGACCTACTGCCAGCCAGGATACCAAAGCAGTCACTGCGTACTGCCTTGACATCCATCCAAAGTGGCTCCAAGGACAGCTGACCGAGGTCCACAGCTTTGTACTTGCTATGGCCCCTGACTCCTCAAATCCCTCATCAGCTGCAAATTCCAGACCCTCTGCTCTACTCTTCTGTAGCCCTGGCCACTGGGGCTTTCTCTTGCTCCTCCCCCTCCTCTTTTTTCTCCCCATCCCCCTGCCCCCCCAACCCATGCAGTAATCACTGCTCTGAGTTGTTGTCTTCTTTTGTCCAGAGGGAAAGTGAAAAATCAAGTTGGAACTGGGGAGTAGATGGAAATGAGCCATCCTTGAACATCCTTGACTCAAGCAGATATAGTAGCTACCAGCAGAGCTAGTGCCCAAGGCTATGACCCAGGGGGTCCCGTGTGGAAACACACTGACGGAAGACATCGAGTCCCCAATCCAAATTAGTACACATGGGAAAATGATCGCCCAGAGAGGGAATGACGTATCGACCACTGAAAGCTTGTGGTAGAGCTAATATTCCAGACCCCAATCAGAATCTTTCCCCTAGATTCAGTCACATGATGTCCCGGCTCCAAGGCATTTTTGAGACCTGACGTCCAGCCCATCCTTTCACAAGTGGGCAACTGAGTCCCAGGACTCAAGCTGCAGGCCAGGTATCAGCTAAGCTGGAATGAAAATGCAAGTCCCTCCATTCTACATAGCCTCCTTCTCCTCTCCCTCAAACACTTTCCTATCAGCTTTACAAGGTTCAGAAAGATATGGACGACCCCCACCCAAAGACCCAAACATTTTCTCCATCTCTCTCTCTTTGGCTTGAGTGCACACGCACACGTGTGCACACATACACATATGTTGTTGCTAATGGCATGTGTAGGGGATTATTTATCCCTCTTTGCATTTCAAAAAACATTTATCAATTTATCAATATTTACCAGTCAACTGATAATCAAACTCCTTGGTACTCAGCACTGCATTTACTGCAACTGGTAACCAAGGCAGAAGATACCAAATTTTCTCTCAAGTAATTCACAATCAGGCGGGGGAGACTAACAGGACCATGGATGAACCCTTGCTAGGGAGAACCTTCTGGGTGAATTCAGTAGGAGGAAGCCTGTAGAGTCACGAAAAGCTGCAGAAAGATGCCCTGTTCAGATTTCTTTTGACGGCTTTACAGAGAGATAATTCACATACCATACAATTCACCCACTTAAAGTGTACGATCCAGTGGCTTTTAGCATATTCACAGAGTTGAGCAAACATCACCACAATCACCTTTCCAACATCCTCATCATTCTGAGAGAAACCTTGCACCTACTAAGTTACCTGCTATTCCCTCGGCCCCAGTCCTAGGCAAGCCCATGTCTACCTTCTTTCTTTATAAACTCTGCTTTGTGGGTTCCTATAAATGAAATCATACAATGTGTGGCCTTTGGTGACTGTCTCCTTTGACTTAGCATAATGTTTCCTGTTGTAGCATCAATTAGTACTTCATTCCTTTTAATGGCCAAATAATATTCCCTTTATACTACATTTTGTTTCTCCATTTCTCAGCTGATGCACATTTTGGTTGTTTTCACTTTTCAGTTCAGTTCAGTCACTCAGTCATGTCTGACTCTTTGCGACCCCATGAATCTCAGCGTGCCGGGCCTCCCTGTCCATCACCAACTCCCAGAGTCCACCTAAACCCATGTCCATTGAGTCGGCGATGCAATCCAGCCATCTCATCCTCTGTCGTCCCCTTCTCCTCCTGCCCCCAATCCCTCCCAGCATCAGAGTCTTTTCCAATGAGTCAATTCTTCGCATGAGGTGGCCAAAGTACTGGAGTTTCAGCTTTAGCATCAGTCCTTCCAATGAACACCCAGGACTGATCTCCTTTAGAATGGACTGGTTGGATCTCCTTGCAGTCCAAGGGACTCTCAAGAGTCTTCTCCAACACCACAGCTCAAAAGCATCAATTCTTTGGCGCTCAGCTTTCTTCACAGTCCAACTCTCACATCCATACATGACCACTGTAAAAACCATAGCCTTGACTAGATGGACCTTTGTTGGCAAAGTAATGTCTCTGCTTTTCACTTTTGGGTTATTATAATTAATGCTGCAGTGACACTGAGTACAAGTTTTTGTGTGGGTATGTTTCCATTTGTCTTGGGGGTATACCTAGAAGTAGAATTGCTAGGTCTATGTTTAACATGTGAGTAACTGCCAGACAGTTTCTGAAGGGGCTGTGCCATTTTATAATCTCATCTTACTAGCAGGGTTTGAGGGATTCAATTTCTCCACATCCTTGCCAACACTTATTATCTGTCTTTTTGATTCTAACCATTCTAGTGGGTGTGAAGTGGTATCTCATTGTGGTTTTGATTTGCATTTTCCTAATGGCTAATTATGTGCTTATTGGTAATTTGCATATCTTCTTTAGGAAACTGTCTATTCAGACTCTTTGCCCATTTTTAAAATTTTATTTATTTATTTTAATTGGAGGCTAATTACTTTATAATATTGTAGTGGTTTTAAATTAAGTTATTTGCCTGCTTGGATTTTAACCCTTTCTCTATTAAACAGATTGATTTTCAATTATGTTAAGATTAGTAAATATTTTAATTTAGTCAAATCTAGAAATACTCATTTTTTTTTAATTTAAAAAAATTGAATTACATTTAGTTGATTTAAAATGCTGAGCTAGTTTCAGGTGTGCAACAAAGTGATTTAGTTATTTTATATGTGGGGCTTCCCTGGTGGCTCAGTGGTAAAGAACCCACCTGCAAATGTAGGAGACATGAATTTGATCCCTGGGTCAGGAAGATCCCCTAGGGAAGGAAATGGCAACCCGCTCCAGTATTCTTGCCTGGGAAACTCCATGGACAGAGAAGCCTGGAGGGCTACAGTACAAGGGGTCGCAAAAGGGTAAGACATGACTTAGCAACTAAACAATATCAACAACATATATGTGCATAGAATATACATGCTATCTATTCTTTTCCAGATTTGAACTTCCATTTCTTACCAGACACGCGAGGGAGATCAGTGCTGGTCATCTCTCTTACAGTCGTGCAAGCAGAATGGGAACCAGGCTGAGATGGAGGAGAAGCATCATCCCCCCCTTGGAGGCAAACACCCAGCGTGACCTAGAGGTGACAAATTTGGAAATGCCTCACATCTGGTGGGGGTTCCGGTAGCCCCCAGTCCTCCACCCACCCACCTAGTCCCTCACCCCCACACAGTCACCAGCCAGCCTGAAGGAGGTCACAAACTGTGTCCTGTTCACCGTGAGGAGCATCCTCTAAGCATCTACCGTGTGCCAGAGTCTGGACCAGGAGCCACAGTCTTCAGCAAAGTATCCCCTGATCTTCTTTAACCACAGTCTGGGGAGGAAATGGGCAGCTTCTAGCCACATGATCCACACTTCTATTGAGTGAGATATAGGGGCACAGTGGGAGGGCTTGACTCAACCCATGTGTCCTGGGAGGCTTCCTGGAAGAGGAACCCCAGGCTGGCTCGTAACAATTTAATAGAAGTCATTCAGGCATCCCTGACTCGGGACACAGCCAGTCTATACCCCAGGAGGAGAGAAAACTGCCGTGACAGCAAGTTCAAGTTGATTATGATTGATAATGCTCAGAATAAAGTGTACTCTTGATATTTTTCTTCATTTGTTTGTAAATTTAATAAATCTTGGTTAAAGAGAAAGGACAAAACCTCTATCTACAAGAAATTCCCCAAGTATAGTCACTTTCTTTGCCTTCTCTGAATTCCATCACTTCCAACTCCAGATTTAAACAGATATGCTTTATATTCACAGATGGACTATAGCTTTCTCAGAAGCAGGGACCATCTCTCAGGGACAAGACAGAGACCTCTCTGAGGTTAGACGCTGTATCTTTTCTATATCTGTGTGAATCCGCCCCTCAACCCCGACTCTCAGAGCAGAGTGTGGTACACAGAAAGGGTCCTGCTTGCCCTGAAAGGTGCAGGGCAGCCTCTGGGCTGAGCTGGCCCAGGCAAGCCTGGGTCTGGGGTCATGGACTCTTTAAGGGCAGGGCCAGGTGTTACGCATCTGGGGGGTATCCTCCAATACTCTTTTTAGGGTCCTACCCACACAGAGCCTTGCACAGCACCTTGTACACAAGAGCCATTCAGTGCATGGCTATTGAATGCAGCTGAAACTTTCTGAAAAATCGAATACAATCGTACCATGTTGACATAATAATGGCCTTCTTTTTAGATGACTTTGTAGAGGCAAATAAGAGTGCTCTGGAGAGGCCCTGCCCCTCCAAAATGGGCAGCCATCCAGCGCCTCCTTCCTGCCCCAACCCTGAGTTCTGGGCTGAACTCTGCCCACTGAGAGGGGGCATCTAAGATGTCAACTGAGCTTTGCCCTGAAACAAGGGTTTCTGCTCCTCAGGGGAACTGGCCCAACATCTGTGATGGTTATCAGGCCTAAGGGAGTTATCCTTCTGTTAAGAGGCCTTGCAGGACTGAAACTTAGACACTGGGGACAGGTGAGAAAAGGGGGACAGGTGTTTTTAAACATATTAGCAGTAGAGCTCTTGGCCAAAGCAACACAAAGCTTTATGAGAAAATTCAGTCTAAAACTATTCAGATGGGGACTTCCTCAGCGGTCCAGTGTTTAGGACGTCACCTTCCAATGCAGGAAACATGAGTTCAATCCCTGGTTGGGGAACTAAGATCCCATATGCTGTGGGGTTCAGCGGAAAAAAAAAAAAAAAGCTTTTCAAGTGGAAGAGGGAGCACCAAGAAATGCAAGGAGTGAGCAAGTGTCAATGAGCACAAATTAGTTTGGTCTCCACTTGCTGCGTGCTCAGTCACTTCAGTTGTGTCTGAGTCTTTGTAACCCTGTAAACTGTAGCCCACCAGGCTCCTCTGTCCATGGGGATTCCCCAGAAAAGAATACTGGAGAGGGTTACCATGCCTTCCTCTAGGGGATCTTCCTGACCCAGGGATCAAACCCGTGTCTCTCATGTCTCCTGCATTGACAGGCGGCTTCTTTACTACTAGCACCACCACAGAACCAGGTAAAGCCAAGCAGAAATGGTTTAACTCAAGTGACATCATTAGTTGAGGTTTAGCAATGTGTTCATTCTTTTTTTTTTTTTAATGTATATCAAATAATACAATGCATGGAATCAGGCAATAAATAATGCCGTAAAGTTTAAAATGACCAACAGCATCTCCTGACTTCAGAGGGGGCTGCACCCTGAACCAAGTGATGCTAGATTTTCAGAGCCTCTCATTAGGACAAACCCTTCCTAAATCTTTGTCCCTAATTTTTTATCATTCTCATTCTTAGAGGTTCCCAAATTGCGTATGTTTCAGGCACCACAACTCCTGTCCCCTGTCTGACCTCCTTACCATCCTTTGTACCTCAGTCCTGCTCCTCAAAGGAAAAACATTTCAGCTCCTCAGCATGTTTTTTTCTGGTGTGTATCTTCATCTTGCTAAATAAAAGACTTATGAGGTTAGTCCTTGCTCTGTTTTAGATAATACCCATCATCCATCATCTTCTATTATAAAAGGTAAGAAGGTCATGGAATGGGAGGGTGACAGGGAAGCCCAAGAGGGAGGGGATACATGTATGCATATGGTGATTCATGATGTTGTGCAGCAGAAACTAATGCAACATTGTAAAGTAATTACATTCAAATAAAAATAAATTAAATTTTTAAAAAATGGTGAGGAGGGAGCCCTCTCTCCCTCTTACCCCCACCTCACCATCCCATGAGCTTTCCTCCCGTCTGCCAAATTGATCTGCATCACAATTTTGGATTGAATTACTGTAGAGTGTACATTTCTAGAACCATATAAATATGGTTCATGACCGAGCCAAATAGTGTATGGTAACTACATTCACTTTCTTGTACACGTTTTCATTTTTTCTGAAGTTGATATCACCGTCCCTTCTGGTTTCTTTGTTTCCTAGACATTGATCACTAATTCATGCTAAACTTAGAGCCAGTTGTAAAGCAACTCTCATTACAGTTAAATATAGGAGATAATCTCTACATTCCACTTCTTGTTTCTCTGGTGACACCGCCCCAGGACCCCTCCATCCTGAGGCGTTATTCTCCAGAACTACTCCACAGCTGTCACTCAGGACATCCTTGATCATCACCTGGCCAACCCCTTCACCCCTCTCTGTGCTGGCTCCCTCATCTGCTAGTTTCTGTGGTTTTTGTTTTGTTTTGTTCTGTTTTTGTCTTCTTTGACTCCATTTTTGTGGAGCACACGCTTCTAAAGAGAGGTAATTGTTCTATCCTTGACAGTTTGGCCATGCGGAGAATTTTAGACTAGAAAAGATTTCCCTGAAGAATTTTGAAGAATTACTCTTTGTCTGCTGGCATCCTGGGTTGCCATTAAGAAGTCTGATGCTGTTTTGAGTCCCACTTATTTTTGTATGATTCATTCTTTCTCCCTCTCCCTCCCTTCCTCCCTCTGTTTGAGAGTTTTTAGGATCTTTGCTGCAACTCTGGTACTCTGGCCTTCATGTAGGTCATTTTTCACCCACTGTGCTGGGCATGTGAAAGGCCCTTTTGTCTCTGAAATTCAAGTCCTTCAGTCTGAGAAATGTAGAAGTACAATGTCTTCGATAATTTCCTCCACCAATCTTTTCTGCTCTTCCTTTCTAGAACTCCCATTAGTTAGATTTAGACTGTGTAGATTGAGTCCATAGTTTTATTTTTCTTTCTTTCCTCTCCTTTTGTCTCTTTCTTTTATTTTTTCTTCCTTCCTTCCTTCTGTCCTTTCTTTCTTCCTTTCTTCTGTCCTTTCTTTCTTCTCCATCCTAAAATATTTTTCCTGACTTCTGCATGGGGGTGGTAGCCTAGGCACTCAGTATTCTCGTGGGAGGTGAGTGAGGAAAGAAGCTGGCCTCTCCCTAATCAATTCCAAACTTAGACTTGATTTCTCCAATTTCAGTGTCATTCCTGGGGACCCTTTCTGCTCTGTGTTGCAAGTCCTGATTTCAGGGACTCCCTGGTAGAGCTTCTTCAGAGCCGTCCCCCAATGCCAGCTAAAGAAGAGGAGGTCTGGGGGTCTACTTTCTCCTTTCACAGACTCATATCCTGTCTATCTGTCTCAAGTCTTTCTCTTGTGTTTGGACCTCCCATCCCTGAACCTCCTGGCTCTGGATGGGAATCCTTCAGGTCTTCTGTTGGATCCCTGCTGAGGTCACGTGCATTTCAGCCTCACCACCACCCACACCTCATTTCCCCAATCTCATTGCTCTCTCTTCCCCACTGTCTTCTTTGCTCCTAATCTCCTTATCTTGGCAGATTTATACCATTTTCATTCCTTCTTTCTACCATTGTATTAGTGTCTCCAGATGCAGTAAGGATAAATACATGTGTGCAAACTATCTTGTTTAACTCCAAGCTCTACTTGTATTTCTTCTAATGTTTCAAAAAATTGAAATTTTATATTGTTTCACACTTAAACAGAACTGTGCTTTGTATTTCACAATTTAAATGCCAAATCTGTTACTTTAGGCAGCTCTAACACATTTTTAAGAGTCTTAAGAATATCTGGGAATCTTAAGAAAGGCTGCAACCACTCCACTTCAAACTCTGTATGCTCTGCTTAAGATGCAGTCATCAAGTATTCAGTGGGAGTTGACTGAATTATTATTACATTATTACATTGGATACTTTCAGGTCCCTGCAAGACCTAAGGGTGGTAGCAGTGAGCACAGAAGGACAGGGTCCAGACAGGAGGGGAAGGAAGATACCTGGAGGCAGTGTGGACAGGAGGTGGAAGGGAGGAAGGAGAAGGAGGGTCCAGAAGGTACGCGAGGACTCCATCCATCTGTTGTCACCCCAGTTTCAGAGTGCAGTTGGACCGCTGGGTGGCCCGGTCACACCTATGGGATACAGCTGAGGCACCAAGCGGTGCTGAACTTGGTTTCTCCAATTGAACAGTGCAGGGAGGAAGCAGGCCTTCACTCTCAGAAAGATGTTGAAGAAATGAAATGAGATGGATGATAAATCTGAAAGCTCTTGGAAAGTAAAAGGGCTATATAAATACACAGTGTCATTACGGATCTAGCCTGGCTCAGGCAAGTCCAGTCCTAGCTCATCGTAACTTCATGTGGCAAGTGCAGTGAATTACGTCTGTGGTGCAGATAGAAATAGCCCTTGCACACGGCAAATATATGGAGTGCCTGTGAAGAAATGCAAGATCCATTAAGGAAATTAAAGCTCCAAGTTGACACAGGAAGAGATCTCCTCCCTTCCCTAGATTTCAGAGGACATGTATTAACAGGGCAGCATACCAAAATGGTGGGAGTCTGGGGCCAGAGTCACCAGGTGGAGACCAGCCCTTACTGACTCATATCAGACTTTATCTAAGTCAGAAATGAACTCCTGTGCTAAGCCACTGAGATCTGGGGGCTTATTTGTTACCATGACATAGCCTAACCTGCCCTAAGAAGTTTGAACTAAGAGGGGCTGCTGTCACCACATGGGTGCCCAGAGAAGTGTATGGTGATGAGGGGATGAGATAAGACAGGGCTACTCGGATACAAAGGCCCTTCCCTCAAGCCTGGAGGGAGAGCCTGGAGCAGCCGCTAGGTCAGGCTTCATCAAGCATTCTGGGGAAAGTCAGCAAGAAGTGGCAGGCCTGGAAAACGGTTACCCCATCAGATATTACTCACTCATTTTCTGTGTGGAGTCTGCCACAGGCTGTCTTCCTTTGTCTCCACTCCGCCCCCCAATATGGTACACCCACAGTGCACCTCTCAGCCTGTGTGGAGCCCCGTCTCATGGAGGCCTGTTCTTACCTCAGCTGTCTCAAGGCAACACATTAGCCATAGTCTCCCTGACTGTGGAGACTAGGCCCTTCCTTGGAAGCATGGGACCTCCTTTTAGAATTTACAGACCTGCACAGTCACCCAGCCTCCAGGCTCTGCCACACAAGCAGGTGCAGGAAGGGTGGCCTCATCCTACCAATCTTCCCAATTCAGGCTGAAACACAAGCCTATCCCAGTTGCAATTAAAATCATAAACTTTGAGAACCAGAGTTCCCTTTAGAAATACATCCTATGTTTCAATAGTTTTTTATATTTGAGGAGGGGTGTCATGTCACCCTGTGAGGATATGATGAAATCAGAAAACACATATACTAATAACAAAATGTTGTGACTGGACTTTTCCAGAAGATTCGGGATTTCCCATAAAGCCTCATGCTGGGGGAACAGAGTCACCATGTACTCTATATCTTAAAGTGAGCACAGAGTAACTAGAGTCAGACACCACCCCTCTCCTTAAGGGCTGGGAGGGAATGGCAGAACCAGGCCTGCCACCTTCTGCCATGGGCCACCTTGCCCTTTGCCAGTCTATTATTTTTTCAAATTGAGTTTTATTAATAATGTCACAGGTCTGAGTTTGATGAGTGGGGACAGTCTGCTGAGCAAGCCTGCCATGCAGACACATGGACACCATTGATCTTAAGACTCTCTGGCCCCAGGGGCTCCTTGACTTGCCCTAAGAAAAGAGAGATACATCTCTGTGTGGGTTGCAGGGATGAAGGGCAGGGCAGACTCAGGCCAACACCAGCTTCACTCTGAAGGCCAGCTGCCCAGAAGTAATATCTCAAGGAGAATGGGGGTCAGTGGAGAAGAGAATCACAAGCCTTTGCTGAAGTCAGCTTATGAAGCTCCAAGAGATGACCGAGGAGCCTGCAAGAGAGGAGAGCTGGCTTCACGCATCCCTGAGTGGTTCGGTGGACAGGGTCTTCACAGACACCTCCAGAGCTGATGCTGGATGGAGGGGTGGTTGGTGATGAATATGGGGGAAAGCTTGACACATGTTCCCTACAATTTAAGGTATATGTTTAAACAGAGGCTACAGCCCACTTCTCTGCTAGAAACTTCTCAAGGTGGGAGGCTGGCTGTTGCAGCCCACACCAGTAGAGTAAGTCAGAATTGTGGTATCAAGAGTCTACCACCACCACCACGTGTGACTTGTGGCTGGTACAGGAAAGGACTCTTCTTCTTGACCCCAAGAGGATAACACTGAGGTTAGAGGAGCACACAGAAGCCATGGGCTTTCTGAGCGACCAGTGGCCAAATGAGATGTGATTCATGTCTCACCCAGAAAGGGGCATTAGAAACATGAACTATGGAGAAAATAAAGAAACACTGTTTTCCCTTTTCTGGAGAAATCCTCAGCTGTGAGGAAGCTGAGCACTGTCCCCAGAGCTCATGATCTGATCACCATTGATGCGAGGACCCCCACATCAGCCTCCAGCCAGAGACGGACTCCCAGCAAAGCTTAGCGAGGCCAGCAGAACGTGCCTCCTCCACTGGCCAGTGATCAAGGATGAGGGAGGACTTCTGCTCCCTGTTTTTCTCTTCCTTACCCTAGACCTGGGATCCAAGGGATGGAGAAGAGCAAGTGTGTGCATGGTTGACTGCACCCCCAATTCTCAGGTGCCAGGCAGGGGAGTAACCCCCCCTCCCTTCTCCAAGTCCTAAAGTCTCAATGTCTTAGTCTATTTGGGCTGCTATAACAAAGTACCACAGAGTGCATCACTTACACACAACAGAAATTTATTTCTCACAATTCTGGAGGCCGGAAGTGTGAGATCACAGTGTCCACATGCATGGCCAGGTGAGCGCTATCTTCTCACATGTGGACTTGTCATCATATCCTCACATGATGGAAGGGGTTAAGGAGCTCTATGGAGTCTGTTTTATAAGGAACTAATTCCATCCATGAGGGCACCCTCGTGATATCAACACCTCCTTGAAGCCCCACATCCTAATACCATCACCTCTGGGAGTTAGGATTTCAGCATATGATTTGGAGGTCGGGGTGGACATGAGCATTCAGACCATAGCATATTGGTAGAGTCTTCCCTGGGGGAGAAGAGAAGGGGGTACATAAATGGAGTTTCAGGGACTTCTCTGGCGGTCCAGTGGTTAAAGCTTTGCCTTCCAGTGCAGGGGGTGCAGATTCAACCCCCTGTTGGGAAGCTAAGATCCCATATGACTCATGACCAAAAACCTAAAATATAAAACAGTGTCATAACAAACTCAATAAAGACTTTAAAATGGTCTACATAAAAAAAAAAAAAAGTCTTCAAAGAATAAATGGAGTTTCAGATTTCAACTGGACTCAACATCTAATAGTGGCAAGTGACAGGAAAGTGACAGAATCTTGCCGTGATGTTGCTAAAGAGAGGAATCAACATACCCAGCTGAAGGCAATGGTTACAGAAAGATGAAACCATCTCACGTTCCTACCCCGTTAGTTAAAACTGTTCAGTGAACAATGCAAACACCCAAAATTTGGCGTCTGATTGTAATATGTACATGAGCAACCAAAGATTTTTTTTAAGTCACCCCCTTCCCCCATTTTAAACATGAGTAAATCCAAAGAGAGGAGGTGGTATTTTCAAAGATGCATAGATCACTGCAGAACCTGGAGAGATGGGCAGCACTGGCTCCTGATGCGTTAAATGGAGTGTTTCTGTGTGGTTTTGTTCTTAATCATCCAGCTTGAGCTACAAGGGCAGTGCTCTAAATTCAAACCACTGAATAGCCTCTCGTGTCCCAGGACTGCCTGAGGTAGTGTAGAAGCCAGCATAGATGGAAGAGAAGAGCTCTGAGATGGTGCTTTGCATCCATTTCAGAATTTGAGATCCAGGAAGGGGGATAGGAAGGTGAGCTGCCTAATGCACTAATTTGCTTGAAGCCCTGTGAGTTTCAGCACACATACATCTACATTCACACATAAGTCAAATAAAGGCCAAAACAAATCAAAAATACAAAGACTGTTAGATGGTGTACCTCCTTGGGATACCTACCCCTTACTGGTCCCCTCCAGAGCTGCTGATTGCGGCATTTTAAAAGTTAACTGCCACAAGGTCTAATTAAATGGAGAAATGGAAGAAAATGTGAATAATAAACACAAATCTCACGTGCACCTCCAAGGGAAGATGTGCTTTCAAGTTTACCTTAAATACCACTGAACCGTTCCATTTTTCAAAAACTAGAAGCCAGCCTTCCTTTCCTGTTAGAAATTGTGCAAACACGGCACATCGTCAGCATGCCTTGCTAACCACAGATTCCATTATGTGTTTAATAATTGACTATTCAATAGAGCATTGATGCATTTTGTCTGGAACTAATTCACCTTTGTCTGTGCCTCGGCACGAATGTTCGGTGAATCACAGATGGGATCGCAGAACTGTTTCGAGTGCTGCTGCCCAACACAGAGTCACATCTCGGGATTATTCTTGTCAGGCCCTGTGCTCACAAATGTTCCAGCATGCTAAAGCCACCTGAAAACATGATGTATGGAAGCCGCCAAGTGCGGGACAATACCTCTTCCCTTCTAATGAGGACTCACAATTCACAGTCTGCAGGCCACTTAAACCAGGGAGGAAATTGTTGACTGCGAAATTAACAAAAATGGATGCCCTAACAGCCCATTAAGACCGTGTTGCTACCCAGTTGGAAATCAGGCTGAGACGTGTTGGTTGGGGAAGTCAAGGGTTAGTAAATGCATACGTCTTGGACTTCTCTGTATTGGAAAGAAAACCCCTCCTCTTTCCTAAAGAACTTCTATGTTGCTTTTCTTTTTTAAATAAATTTATATATTTTTAATTGAAGGATAATTGCTTCACAATACTGTATTGGCCTCTGCCATACATCAGCAGGAGTCAGCCATAGGTATACATATGTCCCCACCCTCTTGAACCTCCCTCCCTCCTCCCACCCCTTCCCTTCACCCCTAGGTTGTTGCAGAGCCCTGGTTTGAGTTCCCTGTGTCTACAGCAAATTCTCATCGGTTATCTGTTCTACCTACAGTAGTGTATGTGTTTCCATGTTACTCTCTCCATTCATCCCACCTCCTCCCTCCCTGCTGCCGGTGTCCTTAAGTCCTTTCTCTATGTCTGTGTCTCCATTGTTGCCCTGTAAATACATTCATCAGCACCATCTTTCTAGATTCCATATATATGTGTAAATATAGGATATTTGCTTTTCTGACTTACTTCACTCTGTATAATAGGCTCTAGGTTTATCCACCTCATTAGCACTGACTCAAATTGTGTTCCTTTTAATGGCTGAGTAATATTCCATTATATATACATACCACAGTTATTGGTTGGGATTTATGAATTGGAGCAGCATCGAAAACAGTACAAATGGTGTGTAATTTTGTGATGAACTGGGTGCACCATCCTGCAGGGCTCTTTCCTAGGGAAGAACCAGTGCCATGTCTGGGCTCAAGTGCTGGCTGGGGTTGGCATAGTATGAATGCCACAGGTTTAAAAGGAGGAGGGGAAGAACTTACTCCAAAGCTGTTCTTATCCATTGCAATTATCTTGGCTGTTTTTTTTATGAGAAGCAGAGTGCTGGCTGGAGTGGGCATGCCCTCCAGCAGGATAAGGCCCAGTTGCTTCTGCCCAGCCATGAAATTGTATTCTAGTATGTGGAAAATATTTCTTTTTAGTCTTTTGTAAAAGCTGGGTATATGATTTGATAGTAAGCACATTGTTTCATAAAATGACCCATTTATTTAAAAACCCAGCCACAGTATTCAGTATCAAGACCGCCTTCTTGTTATAGCTTGAATTTATC